>NC_135784.1:89835671-90446671 GCF_051106095.1 Pogona vitticeps
CCAAAGAAATTAACATGTGAGTACCAAAACATTTGCAACTGCAACAGTTTTCTGAGAGAAGAATTGCATTTTCTGACAGAGTTGCAAGGGTGCCAATATTTTTGGCCATGACTCTACATAGGCTGGCTCCTCTCTCAAGAAGTACAGTGGGGAATTGAATTCCCAACTAGATACCAAAATCACTGAGCTACCCAGCCAGCTACATGAAGTACCATCCAAAAACTGCTATACTGAATGCATACTAATATTTTGCATTCCTACATTTCAAAACATGTGTGTGATGCTCTGCCTGAGAACTTTAGAGAAAGAGTCTCAAAAGGGATGATTAAGAACATGGGAATTGCATCATTATCAGCCAAACCACTTGGGTAGGTGACACAGTTTAGGTTCATCAAGTTTGTCACATGTTTCCCTCGAAGAGATAGTCAAAACCAAAGATATCATGCAACAATATACAAAAGTTAAAAATCAAAGCTATACAATGTTTAATAATATAATGGCTCACCTCCTTCCAAATAAGAAATAATCAACAAATCAATTAATTAGCATAATTCTGGACTTTAAAATTTTGACAATGCCATTCTATTAAATGTCTGACGTTATGATGATGAAAAACACAAAAGAAATTTTGCACTTTCTTTATTACTTCTTCCAAACATCTGGTGCTCAGAGAAGGGTTCAGAGGTTGATCATAGGCAAATGAACCTGCTTCTTTGTGAGGAAAACAACCGCATCCAGAACAGGATGAACATCATTCATCCCGTCAGAAAAATAACCCACTAACTGCAGTTTAGCCTTTTTTAAAAAAATAAACTTTGATTAGTTTGATAACAATGTATACAAATGAACATGTGAAAACACAGATGATGTAGAACAAATCAGCATGGCCTGACCAGTAATATGTTCTGTTTTCACACAGAATTCATCCTACAACTCTTAAAGTCTTCCTGATCCATCATTTTGTCTTCTGCAGTTTGTTGCCATGACTTCCATGTAGACAGCTGAGTCTGAATGGTGTCATATATATACTTTGCAATGGCCTGTGTGCTACGCAATAAACTTGTGTGTGTGTGTGTGCGCGCGCGTGCGTGATATATATAAAATCAGTTTATAAGTCTGATACTTTTCTCCCTTCTTTGAGGCTTTTGACTAAATCACTATCCTTCATTAATCTCCTGTGCCAAATATTTTCCCCATAGAACTTCACTGTTGGTAGATTTAGTGTCCAGTAGAATGTTATAAGTTTCATCCAAGACTTTTGATGACCCAATGACCTGAATTATCAAAGTTCAAAAAGGTGCCCCCCGTTTAGCTCTGTTCTTCCAGTATATTAGCAAAATAGATAATTTGATATGTTGCATCCAAGTATATTCCATTTTTTTCTTTAATTGTGTGAACGTTGAGGTCTAAGCTTTGGCATAGAGTTGTAGCTATGCACCTCTTACTTTCCCAAACCATATGTCAAGACTGGGGCCATGCTGGAACCCTACAACCTTAGTGCAGACAGGATCAGCCCCATCTCTCTGGGGAGAACTGCTCTAAGGATTGCAGGACTGGATCCTTTCCCTGCAGCTGTTGCCCAGCTCCTCAGAAGTGCCACCTGGGGACTGGGCTATATAAGAACAGGCCTTCCCTACAGACTGCTGCAGCAATGACAGTCTTTGGTTATGTTGTTGCTTTTGTCTTGCCTGCCAGCCTCCTTGTTATTGCTTTGCCTGGTGGTTCCTACCCTGGCTGCCTTGATATGGTTCCCCCTGGCTTTGGACTGTCTGACCATGATTTGCAGCATCCTTTTACTTGCTGCTGTTTGGACTCAAAACTCTAGCTGGTTGCTCTCTGCTTGGGCTGTGGGGTTGGTTCTACCTTGTTCCTGTGGTCTTGCTCTGGACTGGGCCCTGGTGCCTCTTCTACTGAACCCTGACATCGTACACTGTTTGATCTAATGGATTCAAATTACAAAAAAAGGAGATTTCAACTAAACATTAGAAATAACTTCCGAACAGTCAGAGCTGTTTGACAGTGGAGGGATGTATCACAGAAGGTGGTGGACTTTCCTTCATTGATGGTATTGAAACAGAGGCTAGAGAGTCATGTGTCAAGGTTGTTTTAGCTGCAGATCTCCTCCTCTGGCAGGGAAGTCAATGCCACTTGGGATTTGTTCTCAAGTCCACAATTCTGCAATTCTGTAAGATCATTCAATTGAATCATGGAGCTGTGCTTTACTTGCCTTCTGGAAAAACTAATTTTCTTTTTCCTTGAATTGTGGTTTGCTGAATAAGAGCCACTACTTCAATGATTGCTATATTTACAACCTACTTTTCTTCCAGTATGCTATAAATGCAGCATACAAGGCTTTCTTCCTCCCCATGTTATATTCACATCAACCCTGTGAAGTAGGGTAAGATAAGAGAGAGTGATTGGTCAAAAGTCATGAGTGTCATGGCTGTTCAGAGACCAGAACCAATTAGCCCATGTCCCAAACCAACACACTAATTATTAGATCACATGAGATCTCAATGTGACAAAGAGGTACAACTGGGCACTGGCTGCTGCACCTCTTCTCTGGCCATGCATTGCTCCCAGTGGTGCTCAGGTATGCTCACCTAAAGTGCCAGCAAAGGAGTATCGATTTCTAACATAGCAATCTCTCATGACAACAAGGAAGGTTGCAACATCGCAACAAGATGTTTGCTTCCGTATTCTTGTATATCTGGAATTAGAGAACAAAGTGCAGATCTTCATATGTTGTTGGGGTACAAATCCCATCATCCATTACTATTGGCCAAGCTAAGGCTAATGGAAGTTGCAGCTTGACATTATCTGGGTGACCATAAAATTGTCCACACCCCTGCCGTGTGCTTTGCTTCAATATTCAAAGCCAAATGTCAGATCAGACCATATGGTATTTGGTATGGAAATATTTCTGTGTGGCAATCGGCAGAGAAAGGGGGAAAAATTCATTATCACTCTTCCATGTTTTCTGGGCAGGAAAGCAAACCCTGTCAAATCTGTTGGTAAATCAACAGCTGTTATCTCCTTTGCGGTTGAGAACATTTCTCCATCTGTTGCAAAGAAGATGAAAAAGGAAAGCTTATTCTTTTGCAAAGTATACAAAGCATTGTTTTCAATGAACCTATTGATTTTGTAGTGCATCTTCCATACCTAAAGTGAGACAGATAAGGTGAAGGACAGCTACAATGGGATGTGTATTTACACCTACTGTACATTCCATGGCAATAAATTATTCTCTTTTATTATGGACAAGAAGGTTTGATTAAAAGGTAGACCTAGCAAACCTTTCTTGTGATCCTATGCAATTTACCAGCAATAAATGTTCATAAACACTTTGAGTGGAAAATCCATAAAGCTATTTCAGCTTTATTTTAAGTTCTATCTAATGCCCCTCAGAAATGATTTCATCAATGTATATTCCATTAACTGGCTTTCTGCCCAATAACTTAATTCTATACAATCAATCAGGAATTTATAAAGCATGTGACAGGATCTATCCAAAGTGTTTTGAATTATTGTAATGATTCACTCAATACTTTTAGTTTTCTCCCTTTCCTACACTAGTGAACATGAGGAAAATAAATTTGTCAAAAATCCCTCATGTGTATTCAGCAGAAACAAGAAAAGCTTTTATATTAAAAGGGATATGTAGTGCACAGTTTCTCAAACACTTTGGGTAAGAGCAAAGATCTTGATACTAATCTACATGAAGGCATAACTATTTGATCACTATGCTCCACTGGCTGGCTTCTTATATTCATTGCCTCTTGATGGGTATCTTCAAGCTCTTTGATTCCATCCAACATCAACTGTAGAGCAGTTTTCAGTCTTTTCAAAAAGCATTTTAAAAATAATACACCTTCTGTCACAGCCAGAATTCTGTTTCAATTGAACAATCATGCCTCTTCCATGCCTAACATCAGCTGCATAGCGTACCCCAGAACCGAATGCTTCCTTGTAGCTGCAACAGCCATTTCTACTGTAGACCACAAAGAAACAACAGAACCACTTGGTTGTGGGTTTTGCAGGCTGTTTGGCTGTGTTCTGAAGGTTTTTCTTTCTAACGTTTCACCCGAGTCTGGCTGGCATCTTCAGAGGACAGGAGTCAGAACTCTGTCTGTGCTCTGTTGCAGTTTGTTGGATAGTTGAGTATTTATACCTGTGGGATTAGCTTTTGTCCTTTTCAGGAGATTAGGTAATTATGGTGAACAGAGTGTTTTTTGTTGTGGGTGTATTTTTGTGATAAGGGGGAGAGATGATCTATCACTGTGATTGATGGGTATCGTTAGCTGGTATTTTGTGTGCAGTGATCACTGGTCCTTGTGGCTGGGTAGAGTTCGTTGACCTTTTGCAGGCTGTATTTTTCAGTGCTGGACAAATTATGGAGATCTTGATGAGAAAAAGTAGTGCTCCTTGTTTTGTCCTCATCTCACATTGTGGGACTTCAGACAACCAAATCAACAACAATGAATAATGGTTGTTGTGGGTTTTTCAGGCTCTTTGGCCGTGTTATGAAGGTTGTTCTTCCTAACGTTTTGCCAGTCTCTGTGGCCGGTGTCTTCAGAGGACAGCACAGAACAACAATGATTAATTTAGCAAGTAATATCTGCATTTCATCCAACCACTGCTAATGTTAGAAATCCACCAGCTAAAACACCCTGATGAAGGGCCATCCAACCTCTCTTTAACTATTTTCCAGAGAATAGAGTGTAACACCTTCTAAGATAGTTTGTTTCACTGCCAAAGAGTTCTTACTATCAGAAAGTTCTTCCCAAAATGAAGAAAACCCATTAAAATACTAGCCCATATCCAAAAAAGCTGGAGCAAGCCTTGGTCTCTTTCTCTCCTTCCTCTCTATTCCTCCTTACTAAGATATTGTTTATGCCATGCTAAGCTGTGATCTAGCACGTCTGAATATAGCTACTGCATATCCATATTCTTTGCTGCAAGTACTGGGTCAGTCTCTTTAGAAAGTGAGCCAAGGATGGTGCATTCTTTCTATGAATGTAAATTTAATGATAATTTCACCAAGTGTTGGTTTTGGCTTCTTTTAATTACATGCTTTCAAAGACTTACTTGCTCTTGAAACACTGCAAACCTCTACTTGTAGTGAATTCCTATAAACAATGAAACCAATACATAACTTAAATCTCTAAATCAACCCCAGGCATCAAGACATCTATGAAACACATGATCTGAGACACAAACAATTTGGGGGTGATGGGGAGATAAAATTGTGCATAAGGCCTACAAATGGGAAAGGACTATATGCTATTGACAAGGAGGAAGAAGACAAGCAAAGGCATTAGCCAAGGAGTACACGATTGTCATAAAGTATGCCAGTAATGTGTTTTGTAACATTTACTCTAATGACATGCTACTTTTTTTGCAGTAACAAGATGGAATGGATTTGCTTTTATGCCTGTAGAAATGATGGCTTTTTCAATGAAACAAGAATGTGCGATTATTTCTCCAACCAATAGGAGTGAGGACAAGCATCGTGATTATTCATAAGTGGTTACACAACAAAATGTACCCATATTGCATTATCACATGACTAATATTCTCTGGAAATGGTCCTCCTGAATGGAAATGCAGTATGATGACTCTTCCCACCTCAGGTTTCAGGAGAGCTTGCTCCAGCCCATAACTAATCTGAAATAATTAGCCATCATGTTTTCTTCTTCTTCTAGAACTATTTCTCCATGGTGATGACATACAGTATAGTTAAAACATGTGCTGAAGAAACATGCATACAGGGAATATCAGCAAAATCTTTTGAAACCCCCCCCTCCCAATTTTGTTATATGTTAATGTGGTCGTAAGTTGCAGGGCTCCAATCTTAAAACTTTGTGACAGGATTGAGATACGTCTGGCTAAGAAGACTTGGCAAACAAGATTGGGAAGGCTGGCCTGCCTTGGTATAAGTACTGGAAGTGCATTACACTGGATCTTTCCCTCACATCCCTGTGTAACAGTCTCTACAACTTCCATTTTACAGATGGCCAAGTAGTGCCTAAAAGAACATACTTACTGAACGCTACAGAACTGGAAAGAGAATAATAAGTAGTTATTGAAATTTAGATTGGAGTCAGAAATATCTTTTTAGATAAAAACAAAGCACTCATAATTGGGCCTCTGAAAGGCTAATGAATTGCAACTATTATTGCTCAATTACATGGGGCAAAGGATACTCTACATCAATTATCATTGACAGAAAGTATTCATGAAGGCTTTCACAACCGGGATCTAATGGTTGTTGTGGGTTTTTCGGGCTCTTTGGCCATGTTCTGAAGGTTGTTCTTCCTAACGTTTCGCCAGTCTCTGTGGCCGGCATCTTCAGAGGACAGCACTCTGGCCACAGAGACTGGTGAAACGTTAGGAAGAACAGCCTTCAGAACACGGCCAAAGAGCCCGAAAAACCCACAACAACCATTGACAGAAAGCTTTTATACATATAAAAGTAAGTCTCATGAAGAAAGAAAGAGAAAGAAAAATCTGCTGTCTTGGGAAGAACCACAGAATCAAACATTCAGAAACTACTTCTCTCCCTTTGCAAGAGAAAGTAAATGATACTGTTTAAAAAATAGATTTCTCCTTCTTATTTGGTTCTGTTTTGGCAACTTGGAGCAATAAAATGAAGACGAGACATGTATGGGTGTACGCGCACACACATGCACTCTTTTTTCTTTTTCTTTTCTCTTTTTTAAGCCTCTACAGTACCTACCACAAGTCGACAATTAATAACCAGGGCTTCTTCCAACTTCAGCTTTATTGGCTTTGCAAAGAGGAGGGCACCCAAAGGCACCATGGTTCACCTCATTAAAAATAATAAGGCTGCAGAGCTGATGGACTACAAAGAAAATGGATGGATACAGAATTCATGGAAGTGTGGGCATATTTTCAGTTCCATATCTCATGGTTTAACATGTCTCATGAAATACAAGAGCAACGGATCTGGGCGTAAAGATTTGCACAATGTTGTCCTCCAAAAAAATGAGTGGAAGGGGGAAAGATGTTGACTTGACTTGTCTCATTCTGGCCCCATTCTGTTTAAGCATCTCTTTCCTAACCATTTCCCCAATAATTACCCCTTAACACCACACAATGGGCTTGCTTGAACTCATTTTCCTCTCAGCTATGTTTGTTACAAGAGCCATTTTGCATTAAAACTATTATAGTTCTGTCTGCTCACAAAACCAAGAATAGTCTGTGAAAAAAAAAGTTACATACCAGTACACCCTGTTCCCTGAAAGCAGATTATGTTTCAAAGCAGCCATGAGGATGAGTTTCAAGGAACGTTGAAGGAATATAGAATAAATCTGACTTGAATTTTGATTTGGAAACCGTACTGTATGTTCTTTTGCTAATCCTTATGACATGAGATCGATATTAATCTGATTCTTCTTTCATAAAGAGGATTAAGTTAACACAATCTAGCTCTCTCTCTCTCTCTCTCTCTCTGTGTGTGTGTGTGTGTGTGTGTGTGTGTGTGTGTGAGAGAGAGAGAGAGAGAGAGAGAGAGAGAAAGAGAATAAACCAACTCCCAAATAATGGGCAAACCATCCTGTTTTTACCCCCTTTCTCTCTCTCTACTTTCTTGAGAAATCCTAATATAAAAAGAAATTAGAAGTATCTCTATAATTTGTATCTCTAATAGTACCTTGACAATCTTTGCTGATTTTTTTTAACTCCAGTGCTAAGAAGATAATAATATTCAATATTTACTTTCCATTTATAGACTGCCTTTAAAAAAAGCTTCGTTGCCAAGGACAGCAGTGTCCAAGAAAAGGAAATAAAGCAGCATTAAAATGCTTTTTGGAAAGACAACAATTTACAATCTTAGTATAGAATCCACCCAACAATTTACAAGTAGTAAGGGATGCAGTACCTAAAGGCAGCAAAGTCACTTTCAGGAAAGAGGGAAAAGTTCAATTATTGAATTACCTAAAGAGTAGGGAAATCACAGACTTTGTAGCTTTTTAAGTTATAGGTAGATGGCTATCAACCCTCCTACTGTGAAGGTGGCAAAGGTAGAACTTCATAAATTAAGGTTTTCACGGTGGCAGAGAAACTGAACTGGTCGTGGTCAGAGAAGGGAAGAATAATGGCTGATGCAATTATATAAATCACAAGCTAAAACCCCATTGCACAGCTGTGCTGGCCTAATGGTAATAAAATAATCAGGAGTGGCAGATGATTGCTCCTGTACTTAAACAATCCCTGCTTCCATTTCAGGTTGCACATGTCTGTGTCTCGTGTGCTAGTCATGTGCAACCTGAAATGGAACCAGGGACTCTTTAATTAGTGTCAATCTGCTGGTGATGGTGACATCATTGTTCCTATACCAGCAGAGCTGAACAACAGGATAATGGGCACAGTCTTTCTCCAGCAAAATCAGCACTGCTATTAATGAAGCAATTACCTTGGTGGTGGACTGCTAGGGTGGCAAAAGTGCATCTCCATCTTGTTGCTCGTGCCCCAGAAGCATTCCTTGTACCTTGAAGAGCAATCCTTGAGGATAGCTCTCCCAACACCTCTACACCCTGCAGAGAGAGAGGCATTCAATTCACCTCCATTACATGGAGCAGCAGAACTTCACACCCTTCCCTACATACTGCCACTGAAGAAAGAAGAGACAGGGCCTACATTTTTAAAACAACAACAGCAGAAAATAAGAGCTCTTCTCAGACACAAAGAGCAGATGACAGAGATGATCAGAACCCTCAGCAGTGTTACAGTTTTTCTTGACATCCTCCCATCTGCCTTTGATTTGGGAGGCACTGTTAAAAACCCAGGTGCCTCCAACTCCAACAGGTCACTCTTCCACATGACCTAGCTCTTGCTTCTCCAGCAGCGCTGAGACTTTTGGAGACACTACTGTCCAGAGGCTTCCATTCTTCTCCAGGAAACAAATGAGATAAAGGAAAGAAATAAGGTAAAAAACAAACAAACAAAAAACCACCCGGTAAAGGCAACAATCAGACAAAGAGAATTCCAGGTCAAATCAATAAATTCTGTATAGCTACTTCATAAAATCACACGAAGAAAAACTGTTGATAGTCACAGGTCCCATGTTGGGCAGCATTGTACAACATTTGGATCTTGACCAGAGAACCAAATCATTGCAGCTGTGCTGAGCAGCTGGGACAAACATATAGTTGTCCTGTGGATTTCCTCTTTTTCAATAACATGTAAATAAACATGAGTCAACTGTATGATGCAGCAACAAAATGCAAATGCAATATTTGGTTGCATACACTGAAGCATAGCATCCAGACCAAGACAAGTAAGAATACCTCTCTATTCTGCCTTGGTAAGGCCCCACTTGGAATACTGCAAAACAGAGCATGCACTGTACAAATTACTGCAAAATAAGGGAGCTTCAAGTTGAAACTGACTGATATTGACCTCAATAGGGCTTTCATATTAGGGTCCACTTCCACACTAGCGAGCTTGCATGGTTGAGCAGGGATTTGAACCCAGTTCTCCTGTCCACTACACCATACTGGGTATCCACTGCATATTTTATAAAGAGACTAATAACTATATAAGCAAGATGTCAAACCTAGACCCTTTCACTGAAGTCTGGGGAACCAGCACTATGCTGTTCAATTCCAGTTCCCATCAGCCCCAGCCAGAAATACAGCAGAAATGGGAGTTCATCAACTTCTGGAGGGCCAAACCATTCCTCACCCCACCTCACCACAGCAAGCATCATGTCAAGCCTACTACATTGAAGAAAATATACAAAATACCTTTTGGATTTTTTTTTTAAAAAATGCTTAAATAATAATTATACAGAACATTTCCTGGTTGCTTGATCTGGTTGATAGGCTCTCGTGGAGATGCATTTTCCATGTTCCTCACGTAAGAGTGTAATATGAAACTTGGGTGAAAATGTCTGTGGATGCAAAGCACTGAGACAGCAAGGATGATTTATACAGAGATAGAGATATTAGCTCATCACATTCATATTAAATCATGTCCTTTCCAAACAGAGCTGAGAAGCTCCAAGGGCAATGCAAATGATTCTTCTCCCTCCGGAAGGAGTGAAAGCTTCTGTGAATACAAGGTTACAAATATAAACAGTTCTGGGGATGATGAGGCAGAGTGTGAGTGAGTGGAGCAATAGCCTTCTGTTCCAGGCACACTGATTTGGGATTAAGCCCCACGGGATTTAGTGTTTTAATGTTACCACAGGAATCTTAAAGTACATTTCATTTTTCAGTGCTCTGCCAGTCACATTTTTTTAAAAAAAATTGTAAATATATTTATAAAGGATTTCTCCAGATGGTTAAGAAAGGATAAATAATAATGTACACACATATTAACATTTCTGGTCTTCTGTCAGAATTGGATTCCAAATGTCTGGGTTTTTTTTAATGAGAGGGGTTTTGCAGTATTCCAAGTGGGGCTTTACCAAGACAGAATAGAGAGGTATTCTTACTTGTCTTGGTCTGGATGCTATGCTTCAGTGTATGCAACCAAATATTGCATTTGCATTTTGTTGCTGCATCATACAGTTGACTCATGTTTATTTACATGTTATTGAAAAAGAGGAAATCCAAAGGACAACTATATGTTTGTCCCAGCTGCTCAGCACAGCTGCAATGATTTGGTTCTCTGGTCAAGATCCAAATGTTGTACAGTGCTACCCAACATGGGACCTGTGACTATCAGCAGTTTTTCTTCGTGTGATTTTATGAACTAGCTATACAGAATTTATTGATCTGACCTGGAATTTTCTTTGTCTGATTGTTGCCTTTACTTGGTGGTGTTTGTTTTTTTTAACCTTATTTCTTTCCTTTATCTCATTTGTTTCCTGGAGAGCAACGAAAGCCTCTGGAGACTGCCACAGTAGTGTCTCGACACGTCTCTCTGCTACTGGAGAAGCAAGAGCTAGGTCATGAGGAAGAGTGACCTGTTGGAGTTGGAGGCAGCTGGGTTTTTTAACAGTGCCTCTCAGAGCAAAGACAGATGGTAGGATGTCAAAAAACTGTAACACTGCTGAGGGTTCTGATAATCTCGGTCATCTGCTCTTTGTGTCTGAGAAGAGCTCTTATTGATGGATACGGGAGTGGGTAGAAACTACATGTCCTTTTACAACCCCCCCCCCAAAAAAATAAAATTGAGTTTTCAAAATTAAAATATAAATAAGACTAAAACTCCCAAACTATTAGCATTTGTCCCTCTGATCTTATTTGTTGTTGTTATGTGTTTTCAAGTAAAAACTGACTCATAGCAACCCTTACAGGGCTTTCAAGGTAAGTGAGGTATTTAAGGAGTGGCTTTACCAGTTCTACTCTCCCAGTAAATTTCCATGGCTGAGTGGGGATTTGAACCCAGATCTCCTGAGTCCTGGTCCATCACTCTATCCACTACACCACTCAGGCACATCTCCATTTATTTTCTTTGTTATCTGCTCATAGTCAATATTTAAGACCTGGATGTGACTAACAGCTTCATTTAGTCCAGTGTTCTGCTTCTTACAAGTACCCATCCAGATGTTGCCCCTCCCTGTTTGTTTTGCTTTCTTCTTCTTCCTCTTCCTCTTCCTCTTCCTCTCCTCCTCCTCCTCCTCCTCCTCCGTTTATTTTCCTAATGTGTAACAATGCTTCCCTTTCCCCTCATACACATTTTGCCACCTGGAGACCTTGTTTCACTCCAAAAAAAACAAGCACCAATGAAACAATATAGCAGAAAAGTTCAGAAGCAAAATTTGAAAGATGAAGACTGGTGAACTCCCACAGTGAAACAGGTGGATACATAAAAACATGAAGGTTTGAGAAGGGTGGGTGAGGGAAGGAGGAGAATGAAGTGGGAGGAATAAGCAGAGAAGATAGGCAAAAGGGGAGGGCAACCAGTGTTGTGACTGAGACGGGGGGAACAATTTGGGCTGTGTGTGGGTGACCCTGTGCATCCCACAATACCCATCAACAAACACTCTCCACATGTGGATGCATATATTAGGATGATCTATTTAATTCTGCAATAAAAAAACCAAGAGTGATCTAGAACAATCCTCAGGTTAACACCACTGTAAGAATGAGCTCTCTGTTGGCTACCATGAGACACCTCTTTCATTAAATTGTGTAACCCCCTTCAAAAGCTATTTAACCTAGTGGCCACTGGCACAGCACATTCCCTTCATTCATTATGCCAATGCAAGAAAAAGTAAACCTCCCTGCATGTCCTGAATGTGCTGCCCTTCACTCCACTGGGTGACTGCAAATTCTAGGATTATGAGAAATGGAACAAAACATTCTTTCTCCATTTCCAGCTGTCAGTCTCTGCTGGATGGTTATCTTACTCACTGATTTGGGCTTTAATTTTCAAATTAAAAAATCATAAAGTCTTTCATTTGTATCCATAGGTCTCAATTCCAACCAGCTTCAAGAAAATGTAATCCATTTAGACAAGGCTTGAATTTCATATGTTTTCATCATGAAATGATACAAGGCTGTGGCTGATGTATGATGGTAATGTTCCTAGTGACTTAGGGCAATCCTGAGAATTCACGGCCTCTAGGAGGTCCTCCCAATAACAGCTCTGCTCAGGCATGTAATCCAAAGGCTGTGGTTCCTTTGTCGAGAACACACAAGGTACCAAATAAATATTAAGATAATAACCTCTACTACAGATACTTTTTTTCCAGTCAAAGTAATTTTTGATTTAATCACCAAATTAGTAAAGGTAAAGGTTCCCTTTGACATTCAGTCCAGTCGTGTCTGACTCTAGGGGGCGGTGCTCATCCCCGTTTCCAAGCCACAGAGCCAGCGTTTTGTCCGAAGACAATCTTCCGTGGTCACATGGTCAGTGCGACTAGACACGGAATGCTGTTACCTTCCCACCGTGGTGGTCCCTATTTATCTACTTGCATTTTTACATGTTTTCAAACTGCTAGGTTGGGGGCAGCTGGGACAAGCGACGGGAGCTCACTCCATCATGTGGATTCAATCTTACAAGTGCTGGTCTTCTGACCTTGTAGCACAGAGGCTTCTGCAGTCTAACCCACAGTGCCACCACATCCCTAATCAACAAATTACCAACCAATAAATTAATACCAGGCTTTGAACTGTATTTAATGTTGGTGATACCACTTCCCTGGAAACCCACATACCCCTCCTCTTTTGACATTCAAAGCTCCAGATGCAAGACTTTTAAATTGGTAGTTAACCTCCCCCTGTTTCCTCCCTTTGGGAAATAACTGCAGCTGCTCCCTCCTCTAGAGAAATACATTTAATGACGGCTGTTTCTCCACTGAAAGTTTCCCTGTTGACACAATGCCTATTTTTGTTAATGCTCCATGGTCCTACATCTCCATTAAGTTTAAACTCTTCACAACCTGCATGGAATAAAATAGGAATGTAAACCTTTACCTTTACTAATTTGCATTGCATTCTTATAGGTGAGGATAAAAATGTCAAAAATCACTGTGCACTTTTTGCATTTTAGTGCTCTTTTGGCTTTTTTAAAAAACCCTAAAAGTTTGTATTTTGCATAGAAAAGCTTGGAATATCTCTTGTAATCCAAAACTAGCATGGTTTGTGGGCTATAACACAATTTCATCTCTTGGACCTATTGGTGTCCTGATGTGATGTGCACTTTCATTGTCCAAATAATATGCATGCTTTGGAAGGGCAGTAAAACAGAACCAATGTCTTTCCCATCCAACAGCAACCAAGCAAGTGTGGCTTCTTCTATATACTGCTGACCATCAAACCTTACAGCAAGGTTGGATCAAAGCTATGTTGTGCTGGTGGATCCTTTCCCAATTACTGCCCAGCGTACGTCTTTCTTTGTGCCTACTTTTTCAGACCAAGGAGTGTGATATTTCTTCCAGAAATGCTGGCATGCTATTGCCATAGAATAAATCTGGTGTTGAGAGGTCTTGCCTACTCTAAGTTTTTGCTCCATACTGTTGTCTTAACAACCATGTAGGCTGTAGTGGCCTGCCCATATTTCATGTCACAGCACATGACTTTAAAATATTAATATCCTGGTCTTCTTTCTCAGTACATTGAGAGAGATTACCAGGATATCCAACTGAAAAATTATTCCAGCACAAATTCATTGGCATAAATTTGAGTAGCAATATTTGCTGGCGTATAAGGCGACTGGGCATATAAGACGACCCCCCCAACATTTCCAATTAAAATGTAGAGTTTGTTATATACTTGCCATATAAGACTACACCCTCTTCCGCATGCGTGATTCTGCTTTGGCTGCATCATGGGGAGAGTTCGTTTTGCTGCTTTTGGTTCCTTTCGCTGGGAGAGAGCGAGGGTTTGCTGGAAGAAGGACAGCATCGGTGCCGAACAGCTGACTGTCGGGGACCAGCAGAGAGGCGGCAGCCATTTTGGAGAGGCAGCAGCCATTTTGAGAGGCAGCAGCCATGTGGTCGCATCTCAAAATGGCTGCCACCTCTCTGCTGGTTCCCAACAGTCAACTGTTCAGCGCTAGAGTCAGGCTGTTCTCAGGCTACCAAGGAGGAGCTTGGTCTACTCGGTCTTACTACCAGGTAAGTGACTTCGCCCGGAGAGAGGGAAGGTTTGCTGGAAGTGCATCCGGCGTGTAAGACGACCCCCCCCACTTGGAGGCGTGTTTTTCAGGGCCAAAAAGTCATCTTGTACGCTGGCAAACACGGTAGTTAAAAAGTCAGTGTAGGCATTTGTCATCACACACTCAGTCACATGGACGTATAGTTATGGGTGCCAGTAGATGGATTCCACTCATTATCCAGTAATGAAGGTAACAACCAATACAACAAAAGGCAATGCCCGACCTCCCTGTGTCTAAGTCAGGTCTAGGATCAAATGACTTGAGATAGCTGAACCTTCCTTTGTCCTAGTTGGTGCGGAGGAGAAGGGGGATAAAAGTTTATGTCTAGCCCGAAATCACAGTGTTCCTTATTAGCAGTGGTATCTGTTGTACCAAACAGCATAAATGAAACTGTCCCTGTGGTCTGATAGTCCCTAAGGAAGCATCTCTCTCTCTTTGTGATTCTGGCCAGGATGTGGTGCTCAGTGGGAATTCCTTCGCCGGCATGTCAGCTGCAGTTGTCTTAAAAGGCTAAATTAAGCATTTGACCACAGTTTAATTTCTGAAGAAACTCATGCTAATTTAAACTCCTCTGCATTTAATTAAAATGCTTTTGTATAGTGATAATAATGTAACTCTGCTAATTAGTATCAAGTGGCATCTAGAGGGCATATTTAAAAACTAATCTGGAGAATAAATAGAGCTAATTAGCAGCTAGAAGAAAGCTTTATGATAGTTCTTTGTTTATAAGTGCTATAATGTTCACATATAATGCTTCATTAAATGAAATTGGTAATTAATGTATATCAAAGCTATTTCCCCTCATTTCTTTTATTTTAGTGTATCTTAGATACAATTTTTCCCGGAAATCTGCATTCCTTTCATTCTGAAGGAATTATAAAAGGATAAGCTGAAGATGGTTGCATCTATAAAACAATTCATTGATTCATCAACTGTTTTGTGACTAGGGAATAGCCCATGTTGCACTGACCATTGAGAAATTTGGTTTCCAGTTTAAAACACAGATGGTGGAGAATAATTCTTTAGATTATGGAAAAGGCCTGTGGTAAATCAGAACTCATTGAATATGTTTATAGTTGCTTCTGCACAAAATTCATTTAGAGCAAAGTGTGGAAAAAATTCCTTTTTCAGACAACAACATTCAACATTGCTAGTGGCTGGAGTTCAAAAAAGCAGCACTTCCAAGGTCTGCACATTTTAATTGCTGGAAATACAGCCTGCACACACCATGTTTTCTACAGCTAGCATAAGGTAAAGGTAAAGGTTCCCCTTGACAATTTTTGTCCAGTCGTGTTCGACTCTAGGGGGCGGTGCTCATCCCCGTTTCCAAGCCATAGAGCCAGCGTTTGTCCAAAGACAATCTTCCGTGGTCACATGGCCAGTGCGACTTAGACACGGAACACTGTTACCTTCCCACCGAAGTGGTCCCTATTTATCTACTTGCATTTGCATGCTTTCGAACCGCTAGGTTGGCGGGAGCTGGGACAAGCGACGGGAGCTCACTCCATCGCGTGGATTTGATCTTACGACTGCTTGGTCTTCTGACCCTGCAGCACAGGCTTCTGCGGTTTAGCCCGCAGCGCCACCACGTCCCTACAGCTAGCATACATAAAGCAAAATAAGTGTGTCTTTAATCATCCTCAGTCACACATTTAGGAATCCAAGGCCCATGGGCAAAGGATTTATTTTTTATATTTTGATGGTGCCTTGCTATGGGTTACAGAAACAATCCACTATTTAAAATATCCTCTCAAAATAGATGCATTTGCTCTGGCTGGAAACTGCTTATTTATTGTTGTGGACACAATTCTCAATACATTAGCTAAAAATCATGCATGACCAAGTCTCACAGATATCAATGTAGCTTCAATACCACCAGACCTCAGCATTGACCTGAACTGGGAGCTGGAGCTGGATAATTTACAGTAATGCTATGGACACTTTGTACTCCATGTGTAAATAAAGGGGAATTAGATTAAACATTTGCCTTTAAAAATCAATGAGTAATGGATTAAAAAATTATTTTTGTCAATCAACTGCTTAATACCATTAACAGGAAAGGATGCATTTACAGGTAATCCAAATCTACAAGTCAAATATAGATTGATTAGCCATTTCCATTAGCCTCTTCTGATTTTGTGCCTGCAGAAATGGAACTGATGAGTTAAAATTAAAGAAATAATGATCTGAGCAGGACAGATCTCTTAGAAGTCTCCTTTTCTATTTCAGATTTGGAATGCTGGCAAAGGAAAATGTTTTTGAGACCTCACAATACTGACACACAACATCTGCATTTAAAATTGGGATGTGAGCCTCATATGAATGTAGCACTCAAGCTAACTTTTGTTAGTACTGCACAGAAAGTGGCAGTGGTTAGTTCCTGCTAAACTTTCCTTGCCAACTCTATGATGAGACAATCCAAAATGAAACAAAAGATAGTGCTGGAAGATGAGATATCCAGGTTAGAAAGCAGTCATTAAGCTACTGAGGAAGGACTAGTGAACTAACTCTGTCACTAATGATGCAACTAGATTAAAGTCAAAAAGACAGTGGCTGATGTGCCCAGAAGTGAAAGGAAAGTCTGGTGCTGCACAACACAATTTAAGACTAGATTAGGAATGCTGAATGACTGACAGAGAAACACAATATCTGACTAGAAGAAAATAAAGAGAAGGTGGAAACAGTATACTTGAACACCTAAACAGAAGAGATAAAAGGTTGACAGAAAAGGAATCCTACAATGAAGAACTTGCAGTTCTAGAAAGGGAAGTGAAAGCACTGGAAGCATGGTACAAAGTTCACCTATAAAAACCAGCATGGAGAAATATCTCAGGGCTGGGGAGTAAGCATTATTGTCCCTATCCACAAAAGAGGCACCAAAGCTGATCCAAATAACTTCAGGCCTATCAGTTTCCTATATGTAGTCTCCAAACCATATTCTAAATATTTACTGGACAAATTAGAGTGTTGGGCTGCTGAGAACTCAGTAATAACATAAGAACACACAGGGCTCCAAAAGTGAAAATCCACTGTAGATCAATGTTTTGTACTCCATAATTTGATATAAAAACATGTCAATTAGGTAAGAAGGAGCTTTATGTCACCTTTGTGGATTTCAGTTCAGTTTTTTATGTTAAAGATAGAGACCTCCTGTGGCAAAAAATTCTGCCACCAATATTGACAGAAGGTGCTTAAATCAAATACCAATCTTAGGGTAAGGCTTGGGGCCAAAGGACAGCTGTCAGAGAAAATACCAACGTATAGAGGAATCCAGCAGGGATATCTATTAGCCCCCTTTCTTTTCAATTTCTATATTAACAACATTGTGTAAGAATTGAGTGGCCTCAAATTCTTCCCACCTTAAGTCTGGGATGTCAAGCCCTCAGCCCTTTTATATGCAGATGATATTGCAATGGTCTCCACCACATTAGAGGGCATGCAAAAACTTGGCTAAACTGAGCAAATTCTGTATGAGAACACCTGGTTAACAATTACACCAAAACCAAAGTAGAAGAGAAAAAACCCACTTATGAAAGCTCAATGATAAACCCATGGAGCAGTTATGCAACTTTAGATATCCTGGTTTTTGCTTTAATGGCCAGCTTTCATGGAGACATCATCTAAAGGCAATTAACCTGAAAGCATCTCATTCCATTCAGTCTTTTTTTGGTTTACCAAAGTCCACAGGGGAGGTTGCTTGTTGCCCTTGAAGTTGAGGTGTTTGCTAAGAACATGGTCTCCTAAATAACATATGGGACAGATATATTTATTTATTTATTGTGATTGGGGATATACAATGACCCTTGCTCAAGAATTGGTTCAAATTTTTTCACATGGTCTCTCCCAACTGTCTCCCAGGGCACACCTAATGCATACCTGAGGGCTGAAGTGGGATGAATTCCAATTGAAACACACTCCCACACTGCACTGGCCATTATTGGCTGAAATTGGCTTTCATGAGCGATTCTCACCTTCTAAATAAGTGCTATAAAGAACAACTCCAGAGTCCATCCCAAGAGTCCTGGGTAAATTCAGTTAAACCCATTTTACAGAGATATTGCATTGATACAGAGTCTTTGCCCACCTTTGCCTCTAACAGAGTTAAGCAGGTGGTTAAAGCTGGAAAAATCTGTCATTACTCTAAGTGGCTGGATTTGTGTACCATATCACAAATGTCTTATTCTTCTTGGTTCCCCTATACCAAATGTCATTTGGTTTGTTAATCTAACTGCCATGTCTTTAATAAAAGCATTCACAGCTCTGCATTTTCAGTATATGCCATCATCCATTTTGGAGGGGAGATATGGTAATGTCCCATTCCATCAAAAATTCTGCATTTGTGGATCAGGAGAGGTCAAATACGCTTTCCTTTATTAATTAGTTGCCATTTATATGGTCACCCCAGAAATCAGTTTCTTGATGGAATTATCAGACCTTTGTGTGACAGACACCCATTCCCCTGGCTCATTTCTGTATGTTCTTGTGAGCAGTAATGTAACCACTACTTATTAAGTAGCAAAATTTGCTGCGGCAGCAGATATGTGCCAAGCATCAAAAGTCTTAAGGAAGGAGGGAAGCTATGCATAAATAAGTGATGTCAGTGTCATATATGGTTTGTGTTGCTGTTGCTATATTGTGACAAACTATGGTTTTAAACAATAACGTTTGTTCACAAGGAAGCAAAAAATCACTGGGGTGGATGGAATATGCATAGAATTGTTTTGAGCCACAGAAATCAAATCAGTAAAAATCCTAACAAGAATATGCCAACAAAACAATAACTCACAGACTGGAAGCAGTCACATTCCAGTACCCAATATAAGAAATGCCAAGGAGTGCAGTAACTACAGGGTCATTGCTCTAGTTTCACATGCAAGCAAAGTGATGTTCAAGGTGTAGCAATGAAGGCTTTTATCTTATATGAAATGGATTCCAAAAAGGAAGAGGCATTCAAGATAACTGGCAAAGATCTGCTGGCTACTAGAGCATACCAAAAATTTGACTGTGTAGATTATGAGAAACTATGGGTCATTCTGAAAGAAATGGGTGTACCTCAGCACTTGGTTGTTTTGATGTGTAGCTTATATTGTAGAAAAAGCAGCTACTGTTAGGACAGAATACGGAGAGAGAGAATGCTTTCCTATAGGCAAAGATGTCAGACAAGGATGTGTTTTATCTTCTTATCAGTTCAATCTGGATACAGATCATATCATATAGAAAGCCAGACTAGATTCAGGTGGGGGAGTGAAAATTGGTGAAAGAAAGACCAGTAATTTAAGATATGCAGATGGCACCATCTTACCGGCAGAAAGCAGCAATTACTTGAAATAACTTTTGGTGCAAAGGGAAGAAGAAGAAGGTGCCAAGTAGGACTGCAGCTGAACTTTAAGACAAAAATCATGATTATAGAAGAACTACACTACTTTAATGTCAACAATGAAGAAATTTAAATAATGAAATATTTTCTATAACCTTGGTTCAATCATCAGTTCAAATGGAGGCCAGTCAAGAAATCAGAAGAAGACTGATATTCAGAAGGGCAGCAATAAAGGACTTAGAAAAGATCATTAAGTGTAGTAAGAATGTGTCACTGTAGACCAAGGCCAAGATTTTCTGTGCTCTTGTATTCCTAATCAACATGTATGGGTGTGAAAACTGGGCAGTAAAGAAAGTTAATAGGGAAAAAAATTAATTCATTTGAAACATAGTGCTGGTCCTAGATCAAATCAATCCTGAACTTTCTCTGGAGACAAAAATGATAAATCTGCGACTGTCCTATTTGAGCACATCATGGGAAAAGATTCTCTGGGAAAGACAATAATGCTTGGAAAGGTTAAAGGCAGCAGAAAAAGAGGAAGACAAAACATGAGATGGATTGAGTCCCTCAACAAACCACAAGTTTGAGTTTACAAAAGCAGAGCATGGCTGTTCAAGACAGAATATTACGAAGATAATTCATTTATGGGGTCACCATAAACTGGATGTGACTTGATGGCATGTAACAACATATCCCCAAGGAATCTAATTGGAAGTCTTGTTGTATTTCTTGGATGTTTTGTTGCAGTTTTTTTTTCTGGAACAAATGCCAAGATGCACAAGATTATTACATTTCCTGCACAGAATTGCACTTTTCCTGAACAGGATTCATTGGAAATGGCATTGCACTGCACAGAGTTCGGCCATGTCCTGCACAGAATGATGGGTGGTGGTGCAGGGAGGTAAAAGAGAAAACAAGATCAGGGTTTCATTTTTGCAGGAAACTGGGAAATCTTGTTAATGCAGGGGGAGGTCTAAGAGGGAATATGTGGAAGGGAGAGACTTGGAAGATCACCAAGAATAAGAAAGTGGACAAAGTACTCCGCACATCCCTAACTACATACTGTAACTTAGAAACAAATTCGGTATGGAAGGGTCTGTACCTGAGTGATAGCAGTGCATGCTTTTTCTGGCATCCACAGTTGAGATGAACCAATAGCAGGTGACTGGATCACCCCCCCCCACCCCAGCCAAGGATTCTAGGAAGCAGTGGTTAATCGATGTAGGCAGTGAACATGCAAATACTTCTGGATCCTAGCCAACCTCACCAAAGGAGAGGGATAATGGAAGTTGGAGCCCAGCAATGCCAGGAAGGTCATTCATTTCCCATTCCAGTTGCAGGCAATATCAGGCTAAATGGGCAAATAGTTGGATCTGATATAATGCATACCTTAATAGCTTTACACAAAAGGCATAAAAATGTTTTTTTTCATGTTTCAGCCGAAATTCTCCCTTTAGTTTCATTAACACTATTATTCAAGTTATGAAAATTTCCATCCTACCCATGTGTAAGTACACTTTGAAAGCAATTGTGTCAAAACACAATTAAAATCTGTAACTGCTTTTCCCCAGCAAGCACATCAGAATGTAGCATATGCAACCTAAATGGTTCTCTCATAGCCCAGCACCCCCCAGATATGTACAGTTTATTTTATGCTCCACACAGATGGTAGCTTGAAAAGCAAAATATGTCTCATATTTCCTTTTGTTTTTAAAGGTTCTAGTGTTCACATCTTCTAAACTAAGCTTTTCTCCCTTTCCTAGTGCCTTGCAGTTCCTGTTAGAAGAGCCTCTAAGAATTCAAAGGGAAAAGAACCAGCCTCATTGCGTTCTTTGCTTTTAAGGGTCCAGAGCTGCTGTAGAGAACAAACTTTCAGATGGAGCTTTGAAGAAGTACAAAGGGAAGGAAGTAATTATCATTAACTAGATTAAAAGCAGACCACGTGCCCAATAACTGATGCTCTAACCTCTCCAAGAGGACTTTCGTGCCAGATTGCAGTCTTAATACTACTTCTCCCATAAAAAGGACATGTAAGGCATTAACAAGAACGAGCCAAGTTTGTTTACATAGCAAATAAACACCAGAGGCACCTGGACATGGCCAATACTGAACAACGTGAGTAGAACTGTGTGGTTCTTTTTTTTTTTTCTGGACTAATCAGACTCTTCTGAGATTGCAACATGACCAAAGAAACACAGCACACACCAAGTACCAAGGAGAAGACAAATGTCTCTTCTGAAGGTTACTAACAAAACAGAACCTCGGCTCTGATATCACCGTCTCTTTTCTCCTTTGATGTCTTTGCTAAGGATAGTTAAAATATTGAAAGGGAGACGCTCCACAGTAAACATAAATAAAAATGGCACCACGACTGTAGAAATATCTTCTTCTCATTATGTTCCAAAGGTGGCATAAAATAAAACGGGCATATATTTTCAAAACACGGTTGTCTCCACCAGAGTAATTGAACTGAGCAATGAAGCAAATATATGTGATCAGCGCAGGCTAAAAGCAAAGCGCTTGCAGCTTTTGAGGTTTCACTGTATAATTTCTGTTTTGTTGGCTTCTGAAATGTTCTCTTTCCCTAAACATTCTGGGAAGGTTCCACAACCAGTCCATTTATTACTAAATTTCTGCCTTGTTGGCTAGAGGTGAAAACCAGTTGAAGGAGGAACCATTTATACCAAGACACTTCTTCATGGTAAATATGCACAGTTGTGGATGAACAAATGGCAGCAAAAGAGAGGATCAAGTAACCCTCTCCTTCTGCTCCTCAACCAAACAAATGGAGCATCTGAGAAGAGCTATAGGGAAGTGCCCTCCCTAAAAAGCCGGGTTTTATTCATCTCCCCACACATGCAGCTCTCCCAGAGAGACTTTTTAAAAATATTACACACACCAATCCAGTGAGCATCACAATTACAAATCAAGCATTCTCCCCCTAACCTGGAAAGCCCAGACAAAAGCTCTACCAAAGCACCACTTAGGTCTCAGACCATATAATTCACTTGGCCGTTTTAGCCTCTTAGCTACACTGTATAGCTTGTCTTTCATAAAGATCATCTATACTTCTTTCTTTTCTTTTTTTTAGAATTAAAAAAAGTGTTAAAATTGAAAATATACAAAGTTACTAGTTTAAAAGCAGAACAGACTATGACTTCATTTTTTTTCCAGTGGGGATTAAAATAACTCTGTGTCTTTCTATCACAGATAAACTCCACAGTTCTAAGATGATGCTCAAGAATGCTAACAAAAGGACAGCCAAAAAGCAGTAAGGCAGGAAAGTTAAACTGGGTGTGCAAAAGTACCATTTGCAATGTGGAGACACAACATCCTTGTATCTTTAGGCTGAAGGGCCTGAATGCATTGCTAGTGATAAATGATGAGATTGGGTATTGAACGGTCTTTTAAAATGGTTAGGGACTGTATTAAATGTTTTGGTCTTTTTTTTTTACTCTATTCTGCATCATTTTGGGATCTCTGATCTCTGGTTGGCAGAAAAGTAAAACACAAATATTTTGAAACCAATTCTTAAGTGATACCCCAATAAGGGTTTGCTGCTGCTCACTTTGGTATTTCAAACGTCATTCTATTTCACATTCCTCTGCTAAAATTTCAAATAAAGCAAAGGACTGTAACACTGATCCATGGGATGCCTTTAGTCCCCTTCAGACAGTTCTGAAGATCGTGAGCAAATAAAACTGCAAATCCCATATAGAACGAGATCATTTTGCTGGTTCTTCTGCAGCCCATTGCTTCAGTGAAGAAGCTTCCTCATAGCACCACTGGTTTTTTTGACAAGCACTATAGAGGAGATCAAACACTTATAACACTGTAAGCATCTCTATAGTGAGAAAAGCTTTGTTAAGTATTGTTTACCTAGAACTTTCAGTCTCTTTGCTCCAACTACTACTTCATTGTCATCTGCAGAAAACAACAATTCTCCATTAAGGGTTCGCACTTGAAATTTTTGGCTGTATGCTTCCACTGCTTTAGGACCTAAAAAGAAGAGAGAAAATTACTAGTCTTCTTGACTAACATTCGCTAAAAATTATAAACAACATACCTTAATTACCTGTTATCTATATCAGCTCCATCACATACAGTAATTTTATCAGACTGAATATGCTTGCTAAAGAGATAAAACAGAAATTCTGGACTAAATCCTTCACATTTGCTCCCATCAGACCAAATCCTGAGATTGATCTGTATTGTGCTAAAGGAGCACAGCACATTTCCAAATATTAAAATCCATAATTTTTTTAATGCAGGTCTTCTTCTTCTTCTTCTTCTTCTTCTTCTTCTTCTTCTTTTGGTAGGATAATAGGCTGGGAAAGTTGCTCAGAGAAGCAGGTATAAAACTGTGATAGTTATCTCAACAAAGAATGTGGTGGAGGTAACTTATGTTTCTCAGAATACCCAGAATAATTAAATTCAATTTACTTCAATGACTTTTAAATCACATTGACTTCAATGAGACAGAAATCTGACCAGTGCTCCAATTTGGCTTGGAAAGTATATATATACAGTGAGTTATGGGAATGTTTCTTAGCGCCCACCTAAATCTTCTGGATCTCGAATATGCAATCAGCAGTAAAATTTCCCTCCTATTCTATTTACAACAGAAAGTGTATATGGAAAAACGTGATGCCTGACAAATGGGTATATGTGTATGAGACCAATTGTATGGCATGGTTTACTGGTGGTTGAAATGCAGTGTCTTTGTATACATCATAAAAGGAATAACCAAAATGGATGGAGTTTGAGCTTACTCTTAAGTGGTTTTTTTTTTTAAAACTACTTATTGAATTATTTGTTCCCTAACCAGCCTATGTAGGCTTAGGTAAGATGCACAGCCCCTAGAAGAAGACAAACGTAAACCATTTCTGAGTACTCTATACCTAGAAAAAATGCTGTAAATTGGAATCAATATGATGGCTCACAATTATTTATTTATTTATTTATTATTTATTTAATTTATATGCCGCCCACACTACCCGAAGGTCTCTGGGCGGCTTATTATGTATTATTTAGCTTTATATCACATAGAGAGAGTATCTGTCACAGAAGGAAGTTGTAAATAACTAGATGATCCCCCTCCCTGTTCTTCTCTTTCTTTCCTTTGACAAAACTGTATACAAGCTATTGGAGACCATTTCAGAATTAAAATTCTACATTCTTTGGCAGAAATTTTGCAGTGCAGATTTTAACAAGAGTGCAGTAGTATTTTAAATCACAAGAGCAACTCTTACAAGTTGCCGTAGCTTGTCTTCGGCACAAGGCAGCACTTCAACAAGCCTTTTGGAATGTAACTCCTCTCCTTGACCAGACTATGGGCCACCTCTTCATTATGATTTGGACCAAACTCCACCTCCATCCTTAGATGCAAGGTCCCTTCCATGTATCGGATGGTATTGATATACAATCCCAGAGCATTCCCAAACCATTTCTGAGCACTTTATACCTAGAAAATCTTAGAAGAGTGATGAAAGGTTGGAATTGACTTGAAGGAACACTGATAAATATGCATATAATTTTGGCTAGAAAAGAGGATTCCTAGTTCTCCTCATAGTTTATGAGAATTATACTATTATAGAAAGGTATCTGAGGCCACAGAGATGAGATTTTACTCAAAGCAGACTCTTTAAAAATTGTAAAAATTGAAAGCCTTCGAGAATACATGTAAAAATTTTGTAGCAGATGTTTCTTGTGGGTTTTCCAGGCTGTTTGGCCGTGATCTTAGTTTTTTCTTCCTAATGTTTTGCCAGTCTCTGTGGCCGGCATCTTCAGAGGACAGGAGTCAGAAGTCTCTCTGCGCTCTGTTGCAGTTTGTTAGATAGTTGAGTATTTATAGCTATGGGATTAGCTTTTGTCCTTTTCAGGAGACTGGGTGATTATGTTGATCAGCATGTTCTTTGTTGTGACTCTATTCTGATAAGGGAGAGAGATTATCTGTCACTGTGATTGATGGGTGTCATTAGCTGGTCTTTGCACACAAAGGACTAGATAATGACACCCATCAATCACACTGAGAAATCATCTCTCCACCTTATCACAACAATACACCACAACAAAAAACACTCTGTTCACCATAATCACCCAATCTCCTGAAAAGGACAAAAGCTGATCCCACAGGTATAAATACTCAACTATCCAACATACTGCACCAGAGCACAGACAGAGTTCTGACTCCTGTCCTTTGAAGATGCCGGCCACAGAGACTGGCAAAACGTTAGGAAGAAAAACCTTAAGAACATGGCCAAACAGCCCGGAAAACTCACAACTACCATTGGATCCCAGCCATGAAAGCCTTTGAGAATACATCTGTAGCAGATCATAGCAAATACTATTGTCGTGGTTCCAGTATTTACTAAAGAAAGAAAGAACTCTGGGTCATGCTGAAAGATGTAGAACAAAAACCTACTACCTTTCCACATTCACATATAACTTTTCATATGCTTATTTAACCAGGGACAAAATCTTGTTTGAGCAGTTCTTTTAGTCTAGTGCTAAATGCCCTTTCTGGAGTAGATACACTTAACCCGATGCATACCTCATGTTAACCTCCATCTCTAAGCAGTATGGCACGTATTAATCTTTTTGCCTCCTAAGGTTAGGATTTTGATTGAAAGTAGTGATGTAGATCTGCACCTTGTATACAAGGACTGGCAAGAAGAAGAGTGACAATTAGTGGCTATTTTCATTTCTTTTCATTTCACCTAGTGGCTATTTTCATTTCTTATAACCCACGCTCCTACCAAATTAGCATTGTGCTTGGGCATTGTCAGAAATCAATTAATGTCTTACTGAATTAACAGTACAGTACATCAGAAATTTGAATTGTGGTTACGCCCAGATATTCGCACTGCTAGGAAAGCAGCCAAGCAACACAAGAACCAAGATTCTCATCTCCTTTCTTGGAAGCTACTTAAACATATGGCGATAAGTGGAACAAGGGGGAGAATCCAGCAAAAGCAAATAAATTGAAGAACTGAGAGGAAGTAAAATGTATTGATGGTTGTTGTGGGTTTTTCGGGCTCTTTTGTATTGACCTTGGAGGTGAATAGTTAAAAGGGATGGTGCGACTATGCTTACTAGGACCGGAAAACCTAAACTGGCCTTAGTTGTAAATGTGAGAGGTTTTTTATGAAGGGAGTGTGACTGGAAAAACCCACAACAACATAGTAGCAGGGAGAACAGGACTGTAACATAAGTCTTCTTCTTGCCAATGACAATGGTGAGCAATTTCTTGATACTCTTGATAAAATTATTATATTGGAAAGGATAAGGTTTTGCACACACGAAAATGCTGATTTTCTGCAAAAAAGGGCCAACTTTCACACAAAATGGCCCAAATTTCACACAAAATGTCCCAAATTCTGCAGTTTATATAATTGTATGAATTGCATTAATTGCCCAAAATCAGGTTGGCTATATATCTTCTAAACAACAGTTCCAAATTAAAAATTAGCATGTAGCAGGACACATGTTCTTTTCAGGAAGAAACTGTAGGTGTTTGGGTGGGATCAAAATTTGCTCTGTACTGTAAGAAAAAAAACTAGCAAAACGAGTTCACTGGGAGGAAAGAAATAATTGTTCTAAAGGCAAAAGTACTGGTCCAAACTGTTTGAGTTTTACTTACAACCTCACATGATGTCTATAGTTTGAGTGACTGTGAGGGACTTTTCTGGGTTGGAGTGACTGTCTATCTACCCAGCACTAACCAATCATTCCTCCCAGCTTTAGAAATTCAAAGAAAGACCCATCCCTCTGATGAGTGTTCTGTCCCTCTCTTTTGTCATTTGGTAGCAGCTGGCTGTTGCTTTTGATCTGTTCAGTTGGTTGCTAGTATGCGTTACAGTAAAGAAAGCTGTATATATGTCTGTAGTTTCAAACAATTATAAAGAAAGAAGCATTTTTCCTTTGTTCTACAAATGTCTCCGAGTGAGTAAATGAGATTTTAAATGCCAGTTAATAATAAAGGGGTAGACTCTGGGGAACTTTGCAGCTATTCTACTCTGTGGATCTTTTCACTTCTACTGTGTAGTTAAAAACATAATCTACCAGAAACTTAAAACTCTGCAACACAAACTACTCCAAATCTGGCACATTCCAAGCCAATTTCTATCTACTGTGATTCTGCCAAATATGGTCCCAGTTCAAGAACATGTTTGAAAGTTATAACATTTTATTTGGGTTGCCCCTTCCTGTCACGAATGGCCTATAGAATGCTGTATTAGTTGTAATTCCTCTAACTCTTCAGAATCAGGAAGCCAGCTGGAGAAACTGTTGGGAGCAAGGAGGCGCTAATGATGTGTTAAAGGAGGAGAGCAAGATTACAACAAAGCTGGATGGATTCTCTGAAATCTGTCTTCACTGCAGAGAGCCTGGAATGCCTTTTAAACAAAGGGAGTGTGAGGAACTGCGATGAACTGCGGGGGAAGGAGATTATTTTCCATGGCTCACTGACAAATTAAAAAAGAACAAATCATTAGATCTGGGTAATGACCATCCTAAAAAGACTCAGACATGACAGTGTCAGTCCTACAACAAAGGCATGCAATTTGTCCATAAGATCAACTCCTGTATCAGGAATTGGAATTGGAAACATGGAAGGAAACTGTGATTTTTAAAAATACTTATAGGGAGTGAAATAGGGAAATAGTTCCTGCATTTTCTACACAGAAAGTATGATCTCTGAAATAACACGGTGTGGATGACCTTTGAGCAGAGATCACAGGATTTCAGATTTTTTTTTTTAAGGTAGTAAGGAGGAAATGACAGTTGCATACAATTATACACAGTGTCGAGAAAGTAGTGAGGGAGAAATTTTCTCTTCTCTTTCATAACCATGCAATCCTGGGTCCATGCAATGAAGCTGATTTGTGGAAGACAACTAAAGGCCATCCAGTTATTCATACATAGCTGAATGGTCTTAAAAAGGGAATAAAAAGCAGTCAGAGGATGAGGCTATATATGATGTCTACCATCAAGCAGGCACAATATGCCTTGTGAGGGCTGTTGCTAAAGCAGATAAGAGACTCTTGCACTCATATCCTGTTAGTGGGCTTCCTCTAGGCACCTGAATAGCCTGTGTCGAGTCAGGAAGCTGGACTTGAGAGATCTCTGGCTCCTCTTACATTTTTAGGATGCAATAGAAGGAATTATATTCAAATCTTCCTACTCTGCCTTTGGCTTCCCGACTACAGAAATTTAACATATGGTACCATCCATCATGTCACCCTTTGTGCAAATTTGCAGCCCAACAGCTCAAACAGAGGGGTTTTCATAGCTTGGCACAAGAAGCAGATGTGCAGGAATCTGCTTCAAAACATCCCACACAGATATACACCTTGCTGAAACTCTGTTAAGCCATTCAGCATCTGAGGAGAGACTCCTCAATCCACAGAGGCTCCTCATGCAAGCCAAAACATGGGGAAGTCAACTTTCTGGCTTGAGTAAAGAGTTTCAGATATTGCAGAGTCTCGGCTCTTCAGGTCTGTCACTTTCTATGACCAAAGTGATGGTGGAGGGGCTGAGGCTGATGCCTTCTTCATCTTTGTGCATTTAACCTGCCTGGATACTGAATGACTATATAAATCTTGAGATGAGCTCTTATAATAATTACTTGCAACAGCTGACAAGTTGTAGTGTCTGAGTCATTTGCAAATAGCTCAAGAACACAGTGTGTCCACAGCTTCAGACAGTCCAAAGGCAAAGGCCAGGGACAGGAAACAATTAAGGAATTCACGGGCAAGTGCTAAATATGACATTACTGCTAGTATTTATTACAGATAGCAGAAGGCACAGTTTTTCATTCAGTTTTTGACCAACATAATTTCTCAAAGGCAATAAGAGATTATCATCAAATGATAATCTTTTTGTTATATTTTTGTTATATTTCACTTTTTGCTACTTGAAACCTTTTAATGTGCATGAAAATTAAAAACTCAAGTTTCAAAAACAAGATTCACCCCCTCCACCATGTCGGTCACTATGTGCACTAAGCTGCCAATTGCTAATACCACCTAGGGAGGTAACTGAGTTCATAGCACTTTCTTTATTTAACACAGTTACAATTTTTCTTACAGTATTTTCATTGGCAAGTTAGCAGTCAATGCACAGATAGTTTCCTACAAAACATCAATTTGCGCACAAGACCTCCCATGAAAGACAAGGGGTGCTTTTGTGGCTGGGGACCTCTGTTTCCAAGGGGAGTTTACTAGGAGGAATTGTGGATTCTTGAAAAGCTGACCTTTTGTCTTTCTCTAAAGCCCTGTTCTGACATTAATGAACCTGGTATTCTAAACATGGTTTTTATAGAAATGTACAGCCCTGTCGAATCTATTGTCTTTTTTGATGCCAAGTGTGAAAAGGAATGGTTCCTGCTTGTGTGGAGAACACACGTACGAACAGAATTCTCTCCTCTTCAGACTCTCCACTGAAAGCATGAAGGGCTGAGGTAAGCACAGTACATTCAGAAGACCAGTTCAGTGGCACATGAGAAAGGGAAACTTCTGCTTTCAGCCCATCTGATATAGTAGGCATCCTTCAGTCTTGAGACACTATGGTATCGTGCTCTGAACAGAGGTCTTGGAACAGCATCTAGTGTGGCTGAAAAGGCCAATTCGAGAGTGACAATCCCTTCCATACTGAAGACAAATACAATCTGTCCCCAATCCAGCTCCCTGATTTTGCTGCTTTTGGGACTGCCTCTTTGCCTCAGCCTATTGAACAAGGGTCTCTTCAAGTGTCTCTGACATGTTGCAGAGAATAATTCCTCAAAAGCTGTGTGGTCCACACTTGGATTAACACCATACATTCATTACAACACTTGGTTACATGTAACTTGTAACATCTGGGCAACAATATTGTACCTAAGTTACACTTCAACAGTTACATGAATACCCACAAAATTACTTTTTAACTGCAAATATCTAAATTGAATTAACACTCTAGTGGCTTTCAAGGACATTTTTACAGCATTTTACGGGCATGTGAAAAGAAATTATTCATGTTTTCTACCATTATTTTATCAGTTCTGAGTGGCAAGGAAAGTACTCCTTCCTTCCTTTTACATTTTTGTATTTTCGAAGTATACCATTGGAACTAGAGAGTACTCCTCAGTATTTTTTTCTGGCTCCTGATAACAAGAATGCAAGTGTCAATAGTGCAAAACACAATGGGCTTTTTTTCACATGCAGCAAGAGTACCAGTGAGCTTACTGCCCCAAAGCAACAATTAGCACAAGAAAGTACCTTCAAAAACCCATGTTTCACACTTTGGCTTATAAAGAATACTCTTGTATGGGACTATGAAATACACTGGAGCCCATGTTCAAGTGAATCTGGCCCGCACCTCAATATGTTAAGGTGAAGTGCAGCTATTTCCATATTATGACATCTCAGGAAAGTGCCACTATCTCCAGCTACTTGGGCTGACATATAACATTTCAGCTCAAGAAGATCTATGGGCTGAGCCATGTCAGACAGAACTTCAGTGATGTGAATCGAGAGTTCGGCATGAAGGTCTTTCTTAGCATCATCCTATAGAATGGGACTCTACTGATGTTCAGCTGAGGCAAGCTTTACTTTAGCTGTCATCACTGGAGATATATATGAAAGCATCCTCAAGAAAATCTTTTTATTTCAAAAAGAATTCAAGCACTCTATGCTTTAGCCCATATTATACAAACAAGCTGCCTACTATATTGAAATGATCACAGCATTTTGCACTATGAAACAACTGGGACTTTTAGACTTGCAAAATACTTATTGATTTCCTCTAACCTCTGCTTTCTCCTACTTCCATATCATCTTATGCCCAACTTCCAATTCTGAATAGTTTTCAGCTATCTCCCTTAAAGCAAAAATAAAACCAATGAAAAACACAGATTTCCAATCACACTCAGCAACTGCAGTTGACATTTCCCTTTTTTAACCAATCACATACAGACATTTTGGGAAGTATGACATGATGAGAAAGAGAACACGCATATGTAATTGCTTAAGCTTTCAGAGTAGATAAGTAGTTTGAACTTGGAGTTATCATTGCTGTCTCTACAGTTGTGGGTGGGCTACTTGCTGTTATTATAAAGACATACTGGAGAACTTATACTGCAGTTGGGAAAAAAAGTCTTATGTTCTCTTTGATGTGACCTTATTTATTTAATAATGAAAAAATATGAGCCATCATCATGTCAATTCTTCCTGGCAACCTTCCCAGGTTTTCTAGATAGAAAGTACTCAGAAGAGGCTCACCTGCCCCTCTTTTTTTGGAGGTACTCCGGTACTGCACAGCTTGCCTAAGGCTACACAGTTGGCAGGACACATAGCCCTATCAGTCCCAACTGATGGGTTACCTTGGTTCATCGCTTTCCCAGGAATCATGGAGAGGATTTCAACCTCCAGCCCCCACTTCTGCAGCCAGATGCTTGAAAATGTCGAAACAGCAGCAGAATATACCTTTCGGTTTGGTATATTCTATGGCACCGTGATAACCCCTACCAATCTAGCATCAGAACACCTGGGTGGGAGAGTTCTACAATTATTAAATTCAAAGGTAAGAGTTGTATCTCTTGGAATCAGACAAGCTGCACAGTTCCTCCAGTCTTTGTGCCTGCACTAGTGCTACTGTGGCTACTGCTACTAAATTCGATTCTGCATCCTAGCCATTTCAGGGCTCTACAGTTGAGGGGTGTTTTTGCCTGTAACTGGCCAATAACCTACTAGCAAAACAAGCATCTTTTGAGTCTATACAGGACTGAATTCAGGGTTGAATTTATTTCCTCTCCTCCAGGCAATTTTTACACAAGCAACTAAAAATAATTGCTGACAGAAACGGTTTATTTAATTGTCTGAGGAGATTGACTGTAGGTCAGGTGTTATATAAGCTAGCCAGGCAATGTAATTTCACACAAAGCTGATGTTTATTAGTTGCCCTTGCTACCTTCACGTAGCGCTGCTTCTTTTCCTTCACCAGGAAGATGCCTTGTTCTGTGCAGGCCCTCATGTGGCAAGTGTGGCCTGTGTGTTCAAAGGCAACATAACTGTTGTGGGGTGGGGGTGGTTCCCAAAAGCATCCACTTCCCTGTCAAACACGAAGTGAACATGAGCAGGTCTTATTAGCACAAGGGTGTGTGTGGTTTCTGTTTTTAAAGGTTGCAGTTTTGGGGCTGTGTGTGGTGTGTGGTTTTTTTAAATCACGGAAAGACCACATATTTTGTGCTGTGAATATTGATCAGTAAAATGCCTGTTGTCTCAGACAAGTTTAAAATATCCAGGGGTATTCCTGTGCCTGTTACAAATGAACCACCAGATGCTGATCCTCTTCCTGCACTTTGTGCTTGTCCGAGTGACCTTTTGTCTCAGGCGTGGCTTTCAAATGAAAAACAATTTCTCTCCTGTTTTAACATCCTTGTCTTTCATTTTGAAGGGGCTGAGCTGGGCTGCGGCTTGTATTGTACTCGGTAAGTTGGTGATGGTTATCTCATGGGCAAATGATCATACCCTCCCCACCGTCGTGCCCCTTTTATCTTCTTTACCCCTTCCTCGAGAATTTCCTTCACCTTACCTGTTACAAGACGTGTAAGAACTTTACTCTCCTCATTGAGAATGTTCACTGTAACATTCCGAGCAGATTGGAAGTACAGAGGATTGCCCTACAATAAGAGCACAAAAGAAAAGGAATGAGACGGGCACATTGTCCCCCGCAAGAAAGTGTACTGTGCTCTTGCAAACCCTGCCGGACATGAGAAATCCACATCTATGTGGTCAACTGACTCTGTGGCTTCTTTTTTGCCAATAAATAACATGTTAGAAAGTCATCTAAAGCAGTGCTTCCCAATCTTGGGTCTCCAGTTGTCCTTGGACTACAAACCCAGAAATTCTGGCCAGCACAGATAGTGGGGAATGCTTCTTGGAGTTTTAGTCTAAGAATATCTGGGGACCCAAGGTTGGGAGCCACCAGCCTAAAGGGCCCTGTATGTGTAATATAGCCAGGTTTGTATATCATGTATACCAAACAGTCATATTAGCTTGCCTTCAGAGGTAAATTATTTATTTTTAGCAATTGTAAATAGCCATATTGGAGACAACAGGTAGGTGGGCAAAGTGATCTAAGCAGACAGGTGGGGTAATAAACATACCAAATGGAATGCCTGAGTTGTACCATTGACTATCTGTTGTGATTTGATACCATCCCCCACTCACTTCATACCAATTTTCCCTATACCCATGGTATCTAGTGGTATCACCCTTTTATAGGGTTGTTATTTTTGTTTAAAATAGGCAACTCTTAACTAGTAAAAACACTAGTAGTTGTGGTTGCAAAGAATTGCCTAAGGATTCCATGAAGATTAAGAAGAGAGAGAGAAAGGGGAAAGCACAGTGTTTCATAGCCCTTCCTCAAATATTGAAAACAGATACAAAAATTAAGCTTGCATTTGAACATGCAGAGCCCCTTTCATTCTGATCTTTCAGATCTTTCACATTTCTAAGGAGTATACTGCACTGCTGTACAATTTTGAATTTTTTTCACCCTACCTCATCTTTACAGGAGCATGGCCAATACCCAAATGTGAAACACAGCATTGTGGCCTAAGAATGCACCAAACATAATTCTGATAGCTCACTGCTCAACCATGTAAATTAAATCAAAAACTTGCATTACTCATCACAAATAATACTTCTTTAGAACTTTCAGTATTTTAAAATATGTCTGGGGTCAAATAAATGCATCTCATTTCATTTACTACTAGCACACATTTCTTGCCTTACAATTTTTCTTTAAATGGAGGATTTGTGGCACAATGATGTCAGCTAGAGAAACACCCTAAGCCACTATTCCACAATTACAGTCTTCAATCGGGTCTCCATGTTCAAATAAAGGCTCTGAAGGGGGACAGCATCCAGTTCTGAGGTTATGTGCACAGCACATTGATCACTAGCATCATGACATCAACTTCTTGAGCTGCCTTATTCTGAGCCAAAACATTGGTCCACATAGCTCAGCATTGCCTATTCTTACTGGCAGCATCTTTATGGGATCTGAGGTGTTTTTGGGAAGATCCAGCTTTGTGATCTTACAGCTTTTTAATTTTATTTCTTTGCTCTATTTATATTAAACCTTTCCTCAAATGAAATGAAGGCAACAAACATAACTCTCTGCCTCCCCTTTTTAACCTCACAGCTAGTTTGTGAGGTATTGTCAAGTGGACAGAGGCATCCAGACTGAGGTGACTCAATGAGCTTTGTGACTGGCCACAATGTGAACCCACGTCCAGTATTCCAACTGCTACAGCACACTGGCTCCTAAGTGCAGATGCCAGAAAATTTAACCTATACCAGTGGTTCTGAACCTTGGGTAATCCAGGTGTTCTTGGACTGCAACTCTGAGAAATCCCAGGCAGCACATCTGGTGGTGATGGTTCCTAGGAATTGCAGTTGAAGAATACCCAAGGTTGGGAACCACTGACCTAGACAATCATGCATTCTACCAAGCTCCTGCTCCTTGATTACTGATACCGAATCTAGGATTCCCTTAAACTGTAATCAGGATTACCAAGGCTAACAAAAGGAAATATATTTTTGATGATGATATTTTCATATAACAAAGTGGACTGTGTGATACAGTACACACACAAAGATAGACAAACACTGAGGCCTTTGTTTACATTACAGTACTTTTGTTCAAGCTGCACTTGCATTCTAAATGTGTCTGATAGTTTTCTTCAAAATATGCTCACACATCAGAATAAAGTTGAACTGTACTGTACTTGTTGTGTTATTCTGTCTGCACACAATACTATCATCTGTTTTTCAAAAGAGATGAAAGAAAGTTCAGACCCTGGACACCCTATTTAATCTTCCCTTGAGCAACCTGACCTGATGTCATGTCACCAGTTTAATTTATTTCAAGCTACACAACTGAGCAGAAAATAATGCTGCTTTAAGTTCACTGGGTAGATACATTTGCCATTTGCAGTTCTCATCTGATGTGAGTTTTCCAAAGGGATAACCATGTTAGTGGGTCTGCTACTGCAGAAGAAACAACAGAGATCTTGGCACAAAAAGACGTAATAAGTTTTACCAAGGCCCAGGCTTCCAGAGTGCAGCCCCGGCCTTCAAATGTATAGAGTATAATAGTCACCTATTTACAGTATGCACGCACAGAGAGGAGGAGAGCACAAAGTGTGAAATGTCCAAAAATTTAGGGTGACATGATATGAAGGTACAGATGCAGTTTGAGAAGCTAAACAGCAGAGATGATAACACTGCTGTCCCCCAAAATAACACCTGATTTACTCCAGATCATGTATTCATACCACCAGCCATCTATGACCTTTAAGGTGCCAGAGAAGCATTTCAGGCCCAAAGCACACAGATTACAAAGCAACACCACTCTACCAATATTCCTGGGAGATTGCCTTATATGGGATATGTGCAAGCAAGCACAAAATGCCTTGAAATGACATCCAAGCCATTCATGTGTTGAGAATACTTTGCATCTGAGGCACAGCTATAGCCTCCTTTTTCTGCCTTCCATGCATTGAGTTGCCAACCTAGTTTTATATTTGCTATGATATTTTGAGGAGAAAGGCTGGCATCCCTGGCAAGGCTGGTTTGAAAGATTGGAGTTATGGCCTTGATTTGGATGTAGGTGTGGATGTAGGATTCCAAATGCAAAACAATGTCCAGCAACAGCTTTCCCTGGGGCGCCACAGCACAGAGTCTGGCATAAGAATCAGGATGAAGCATTGGCCCTAAGGAGCTAATGGGGAAAAGAACAGAACCAGCTGGTTGAAAGAGTGCAGGATTTGGGACAGTCTGAAGCGTTTCAGACAGTAGTCATTCCTATCTCACATACTAATTCAGCTTGAATCAACACCTACATATAGCAGGAAGAGCAAACAAGCAATTTCAACTTCAAATAATGGAACCGGAACCAACCTCAGCTGCCGATTTAGGTCTATCATGGGTCATTTATTTCAGTTTACAAGCACAAAGTAAAGGCTAAGCAGCAGAATGTCAGTTGAAAACTCTGAAACGCTTTTCCCTTCCCCGAAGGAAACCTTGCTTTAGGTACAATGACCTTTGATATTATTTTTTTCTACAAAAATGTTTCTATATTTTTAAAGGACAGATTTCTTTTGAGAAACTACACCATTCTATAACCTCGGCAATCACTGAAGCTTTTTGACAGTACCCCTTGTCTAATTAGGTGAGCCGCTCTGGAAAGGTCAGAAGACTTTCAGCGTCCATTACTCCCTGCCATGGCAGGGTGGGAGGTAGGCTGCCATCTATTTTACTAATTTGCATAAAAGAAAGCCATGCCCTTAAAAAATAACATCAGAGAAGTGGAGGGCCTGCCCAGAGAGAGGAGCTACAATACTTTTTAAAGCATCTGTAACTGCTGTCTGCTTTTCATTTAGAGTACCTACCCAGACTTTCACTTCTTTTGGTTTTCAAAGCACTAAATTTACCTGATGGAAGAGTAATTGTTGCATTCCTCTGATAGGAGAAAAACTGTCAAGTACTTAGATGACTGCCCACTTAATTTCCCATAACTCATTCCATTAAAGGCTAAAAAAATCTAATGAGCAGATTTTGTCGTGTTTCCTGTGAAGCTGCGTAATTAATATCCAGGGTGTCTTATTCTAAAGCACGAATGCTATTATTTTCTGGGCCAAACACCCACTCATTCAAGTTCCTGCATACCTCATGCCCACTTGGAAGTATGGGCCCATGCACTCATGTAGGATCACAGAAAGCTCCAGAAGTGTTGCTAACCAAGATATGGTCACACCAATTAATCATCCCAGTTTGTTTATATCCTCTCCCTCTAATATTTGCTGGTGCCTTACTATTTGCTTCAACGGAGCAAAGATATCACTCTGTATACTGTTGTTGACACATCATTATCACCTACAAAAAACTTCAGCACTTCTTTTTAACGCCTTAGCAACATCTGACTGTTTGCAAACACTCCATGGATTCTCACCAATTCTTCCTCCTACACACAGCAAAATATCTCATGGACAGCTATGCACCAGAATAGCAGTACAGTATAAGACAGCTGCAGTTTATTTGCAAAATGGAAAGATACAGCTTTGTTGAAATGCAGTTGAAAACTAAGAGTGAAGAGCTGAAAATGCATTATTCTGAAGACTTAAAACGCACTGGTCCCATCCAGAATAGTGATGGCATTCTCCACGACCACCCCAGTTAGATACATTTTTTTCCTTATTCATTTTTGCAAAGATTTCCTATGGAAAACATAATGATCCCAGGAAAAATAGAACCACAAATACTTAAGAGCTCACAGGGATACAAATGGGATATAAATGTGGCTTTAAAAAACTGTCAGGAGTTTTTACAACTTCTCATGCTGCCTTTAACTGATTTGGCTGGGAGGGACCTTTGTGGGTTGGGATGTCTATCAAGCTATCCAGCAGCAATCAACAGTTCCTTTCCTGTCTCTGAGTTAAAAGACTCTCTTGAGTCTGCTGAAGTTATTGCTGAAAGCAGTCATGTTTGTCAGTTTGCTGTTTTATCTGTTCAGAACTGTAAGTAAAAAAAAAAAAGATTTTTTTTACCTTTTCTCTTATTAATGTCTCAGCGTGACTCATTGAGACTACAAGTACATGCTGCTGCCTCATCAAATATCTGAAATGAATACTTCATAGACAGTGTCTTTCTGCTGCTGAAGATTCACTAGCAGGAGAGTTATAACAGGACAGAGTCACATGGAGGATGCAGCAGCAGAGAGGGCTTTGAAGAATTGGAAGGAGACAGCAGGAGATGGAAACTGTTGCTGCACATGTATAGCTAGCTACCCAAATTTATTTTTTATTTAATCAGGAAGAAAAGAGGGAGAAAGGGGTGGAAAAGGGAAGAAGGGCCAAGGTGTTAGGATAGGAGTGGGGCGGGACAGGGGACTAAGAGAAAAGAAGACAAAAAAGATTTGGAGGGAGCAAGGAGCAGAGGTTGCTTGAGGGACAGGGTGAGAGGAGAGGAAGGTGGTGGGAGCTAAAAGGGGAGGGAGGGAAAGAACGCTGGGCTTGGCTGACCGGTGGCTAGGAATCAGCTGTTTGGTATGGCACGGGCTTTTTTGGCAATTTTTTTAAAAAAATCCTGTTATCTGGCATAGCACTATATCTAACAGTAGGGATTTTTTTTTAAAAAAAAGGAACATGGATAGATGGTGTTTACTTAGGCAGAATCGATTTCAGTGAATCAATTCCACATCTGTCTTAAAATAAACAGTAGAAGAACATGCTCTCCTGTCACAATACTCCGTGTGTGCACGTACCTTGTATAAACACCCTGATTTAAATTGATATAAAACATGCTGAACTTGATTTAAATAAGTTTTTTTACAAAAAAAAATCGCGGGATGAGACTCTTAAGATCAGATCAGATGCACAGTCATTCATCCTGCTAGTGTTCAAAGACTGAAATCCTGCCCCCGTCCTGACAAAGATAAGCTCTGCCCCACCTCTGCGATTTGCATTTGTGGAAAAGCTGCCAGGAGCACACATGAGAACTTTTCTTCAGAGGCAACATTGCAATGGCAGGAATGCCAGTATGGATTGGACCTGAGACACCTCGCACCAATTGACCACCAGTGTGAGCCTTACCCACCTCTGCCATTTATTTTGAACAAACCACTCGCACAAACACCAACTGTCTGAAGGGCACTGTGTCTGTTTTCCCCCCTACCTTCAGGAGAGCTTCAGCAGTCCTCCAACACCATAGAAGTGAGGCTACTACTAACTAACCCACTCCCATGTCTTTGTTCAACATTCACACAGACTGCAAGGGTGACCCAACATAGACCAGCGCTGATAGTTGTTCTGGAAAGATGATTCAAATCCATTGTTTGGCTTCAATTCATTATTTTTTCTCTGCAACTGGAAACTGCTTTGTAAGAGAACAGAAAACATAATCTTTCCACTTTTTATTCAACCTCTTCTCTAAGCCACCACATTGTGGCTTTATAATAATGTGATGTTCCCGATCATATGTCTGTATTGGTTGTCCCATAGACTCAATTCATTAAAACACGTGATTTATACTGGAGGAAATAGTATTTGAAAGGTGAAACAAATCTGTCAATACAATATCGTCTCCTTAACTAATCAAGCAAGCTGCCCAGCAGTTTGTGAGACTTTTTGCAAAAAGGAGGGGGGGGGAGTATTGACTGAGAGCTTACTTGGCTCAATACATAACAAAATGAATCACGTTACCTCTTGGTGCCTTCTGCTCTCTTACTTCTGAGGAAATGCTCCAAGCTGCTTGGTCTAATATTACCCTGGTAAAAATGCAGTGACTTTGATGTAGCCCCAAGTAAACCAAGACTGTATGTTCCCCTCCCCTTAATTATTTGGCACTTCAAACAAAAACAAAAAATCACTGAAGCCTTTTTTTACACCCAGGAAGTGAAAAAGAGTGGCAATTTAAATTAGATGGAATGGCTTTCAAGGAAATTAGAATACTGGGAATTGCTCCTTCTCAGCACACATTAATGGTCCAAAGTTCTAATTTAGTAGACAGCACCCAGCTTGGATTATATATATTATTTGCCTGCCCTGCTGTATTTCTTTTTCTCTTGGATTAGGATAAGCTCCATACAAGTGAAACTAAGTGTGCTAAATCCAGAAAACTAATTAAGTCCTATGAAGAAGGGTGTATCTTGGCTGGCTGCTCAGTAGTTTAGTTATGAGTAGGGAATTCGATTCCCTACTGGGCTTCCCTGGGAGAACAGCCAGCCATGGAGACGTCGTACTGTTCCAGAGTGCCCCTAAACCACTTCTGAGTGTTGTATACTTAGAAAAGCCTGGAAAGGGTCACTATCAGTTGAAAACGACTTGATGGCATGCAATTAGTATTATTATCATGCTGAATTTGGACAAATCTGGAATGCAAAATCAATTTGGGCAGACTTGGACAGATCTGAAGCAAAGTGGAACTGCTCCAAATGAGATGGTGCCCTTTTCCTACCCAGAAATTCCCTTCTCATTACAGTGGACACATGGGTTTTATTGCCTTCACACATTGTTAAGGCCATAGTTCTTTTTTATTTTGGTTTTTTGGTCAAGGGTTTAACAGACTGACACTAAGATTCCCAATACAGCCAAGAATGGTATTTGCTATTATTTTAGATTTTTTTCCACAATAGTTGCTCCTTCCAAAAAAAATTTTTTTTACCAGCAAAACAGCTAAGCTTCTATCATCTGTTGTTTTCAAATGCCAAATATTCAAAAGTTGGCAAATGTGCTTATTACTGTACTAGCTTCTAAATGCACACATTTATACTCCTTCTGACATTCCACTGTCCATTAGCCCTATCCTGAAGGTCAACCCATACATCCTTTTCCGTTTCAGAGTCCTATCTACCTGTCTGTGTAGCTTTTATGTTTCGTGTGTACACACACAAACTAACCCAATTACCACCAGGATAAAAGAACTGAACTGTTATTTTGGCTCTTCCAGCGTTAAACAAATGATACATTACTTATAAACCGAGAAAGGAAAACAATTATTTTCAGGAGCATGAGGTAAAAGAAGAGTTTCAAGAAACCACTCAAACAAATGCAGGTAGGACATAAATACAAACCACATTGACCTGATTCAGACAGGAGCTCACATAAACAGCTCCACATAAGCAGTGGGGTGCAAAATAATGGCTTTGGCTTATAACCTGATAGATATTCACAAAGAAGGCTTTCTTAGCTGGGCTTCAACTATAACTATTGAAAGGTGCCACCTGCTTTGAATGAAGACTTTCTTGACTCTCAAGGCCATGTTACTATGCAAGAAAAATGTTTTTATATACTGCTTTTAGAGGATCAACTCTAGCATTAGTCTTACAAGCCTAACATGGGAATAGCTAAATTCTGCCTGTAAAATAATGTGGGAGCCAAAATAGAGTGGTTAAACCAGTCTTCGTTCTGCTGAAAAGCATTATAGGACTGTTACTTGCATGTGTATTTTTTCATATATTTATGTACTGTTACTTGAACTTATATTTTGTTCATATATTTTTGTTTATCTCCTTTTGTTCTTAACTTTGTCCTTCAAAGCGCCAAGATAGGTTCTTTGTGTATCTTTCCTTTAGAAAACTTACAGCTCGACAATATAAGCTTCCAGAGAAGAATGAGCATAACTTGTGAGCAGAATGGATAAAGGCACATTAAAAGCAAACATAGTGACCTGCTCCAGTACATGCAATATTCATTTGTAAAATACAATCACCTTTAAGACGGAGACAATGACTTTTAGTACAGAGGTAGAATCTCCCCTAGTATTTTCCTTTTAGTAAAACCACTTGAAGAAAGAAAGAATCAACTTATCAGTAAGGATTTGATACCAGCTTGGATTTGCAAACAATGTTGTCATCTCTAAACCCCTGTGACCTTTCTTTGTACAGGATTTGTAGTGGGCTTAACTTGTCTGCATACTGCTGCATCATTATTTTAAAATATATCCCATTAAAAAGCAACAGCTCTGAAATAGATGCAGTTATTCCTTCCCCTAGATAACAATTCAAACCAATAGTTTTGGAAGTGGATCTGACCCCAAAGTAGATTCGATTGCAGAACAGCTGGCTCGCATCATATCAAAGTGACAAAGTGGTCCTCATCAGTTATTCAATGTGCATAGCTGAATGCTCACTGATGATGATAAGTTAAGGGGGGGCAGAGCAAGTGGCTCTGGATTTTGATAGGAACTACGGTACCTGAAAATGTGGCTACAACAGTAAGATGCAGTTGTATTACTTACACTTTTATATTCTACAGAGCAGAAGCTTAATTTGCATGTTTGCTTCTTTTCAAATAATGCTTCTTTCTGTTGCTTTTATTTACCTTATTTCCAACCCATTTGCATATAAAGTGACTTTCAATTAACTCTTAGTTCCAGTATTAAAAATGCAACACACTAGATGCAGAATCTGTGATGGAAGAGATTTGCTCACAAAAGATATTTCTACCCAATTTTCAGGAAAGGTGCCCATTTGGCAGGGTCCAAAGTCCGCCATTCTTAGGAAGCTGAGGGGCTACTATGTGGAGAAAAGAGTGAAGATGTCCATTCCCACCAGCTCAATTGCACCCATGCAAATCTCAATCCACCTGAAATATTTGATTGCCAGTTATCTAAAGGTCCTTTTTATATATCATGCTATTTTGTGGACTATTTAAGACCAAGAATCATGGACTACTGGTATGTAATTCTACCAGGAACTGACAATAAATGTTTGGGGCAGTATATTTATTGTGCATGCAAGGAGCTCCAACCACAGCTCCAAATCTTCTGGGGAGGCCCTTCTCTCTGTTCCACCACCTTTCCCAAGCTCCCTTGATACTGACTGAAGAGACAGCCTTCTCAAAGGTTGCCCTCAGGCTTTTGGGATGCCCTGCCCTGAGAAGCCAGATTGGTGCCCTCCCTCTTGCCCTTCTGTTGTCAGGCAAAAGCCTTCCTTTTCAGGCAGCACTGTTATCTCAGGAATGTTGGTTTTTAACTTAACAGGTTTTAAATGTCTTTATACTTGATTGTTCTAATCTTAATGTATATTTCACTGTTTTTAAAACATGCTATAGTGTTTTTAAATTTCTTATTTTACCTGTTGTGAAGCATCTTGCGTCCTCTATGGGGAGAAAGGCAATGTATAAATAATTTAAATAAATAACAGCTATTCTCCAGTAAAACTGCTTGTATAAAATCATAACATAATTCTGCAAGATCTGTGTTTTTTTTTTTTTAATTTCTCGGTTAGGAAGATATTTCCCATTCATTTTGGCCCCACTGCAACACAAAGCTTTGTGTACTTGCTGTTCTGCTACAACTGGCTTTCCCCCGCTCTTTGAGTAGAAAATTTTGAATTGTTAGAACTTCGGCTGGGGGAAAGGGTTCTGCCCGTCCCTCACACCACTAGAAGGACAAATCATTGCCTACCACTAGGAGGAAGATGACAAAATTCCCTTATAGAAACAAGTCAACTGTGGAGGTACACACGTAATTTCATATAAGACTGGAAACAAACCAAACTCAGTGTTGTTGAATTGAAATCTTTCAATTGGTTCTAAGGCTGTTTTGGCCTATGATCACTTCCCAATGTCCCATAGGCCTATGTTGGTTGTCACCCTTGAACTCTTGTTCAAATGTCCTGCACATGTACCTTGCATCTCCCAACAACATGAATTTAAATTCATTTTGGAAACAGCCTGGGGAGAAGAAATAAGTGGAAGATACACTGAATGGGAATAAATACTACACAACAAACACAGCTCAGTCAAACAAAACAGTATCTACTTCCATGAAGCAATTCAGCCAAATCTAAACAAAAACACATGCGACGCCAAGTTTGTTAGGAAATGTCTTTACTAGCAAAGTAGCTTATTGCTAAATCTCTTCTTAACATGTTATGTTCTTATAATGTCTCTGTGTTAGAAAAGGTTGGGGGAAAATGAATTGGACATCTATAAATAAACAGGTACATATAAATTAAATATGCAAGGATATTAGAGACTTATAAAACTGACTAGTAAACTTGTAAATTTGTGATGAAACAACATAAAATTAATGTGTACTTAAGACAACAGGAGATGATCCAAAATTCCTGGCCAAAGAAAGAATTTCCATTTTTGAGGCTGAAAAAAAAACATAAAGAAATCCCAGGCAACCAATATTGTACAATAAGGACACCACCTTCTCAGTAAATATGTAAGTACCAAAAATTGGACAAATAAAGAATTTCATAGACACAGAACATATATCTTTCTTTTTATCTCCCTTTACTAGACAGTGTCTTGATTCCTGCAAATTTACCAATCAGCTTCAAATTGCATAATATAGGATACTCTGCTCACAAAGGAAGAGTCTTACAAACAGTAAACTCTCAGAATAATATGTTCTCAAGGGCTTTCACGGCTGGGATCCAATCGTTGCTGTGGGTTTTTTGGGCTGTTTGGCTGTGTTCAGACAAAGAGCTACTATTCCTACACATCAATATTAGCCAAAAAATGAGAAGTCATGATTGGGACAAGCGCAATACCCTCTCCTACAGAAAGATGGAAAAAGAAATGGTGGACCAAAACAGAAATTCAACGAATGCCAAAAAAGTCAACCAAAACCTACACTAGATGCCTCACGCATCATCATCAACCTATCTGAACGCCAACTCTGCCCAGAAGAATCCTCGGTCTTACCCAAAGTAAGAAACTTCGCAGTCACACCCAGTAAAATTCCAGGGGAAGACATCATTATCAATGTGGTATCAGCCATATACCATCTTCCAGAAGAAAAAGCAGAAGAAATAAGAGGTGAAGTGACAATTATTCTATGAAAAGCAAAACCCCCGAATAGTAACTTAACAAGAAAGGAGAGAAATGCTACTAAGTCCCTAAACTCACATCCTGACATACAGTGGGGTCTCTACTTAAGAACTTAATCCGTATTGGAAGGTGGTTCTCAAGTTGAAAAGTTCTAATGTTGAATCTGCATTTCCCATAGGAATGCATTGAAAACCATTTAATCCGTATCTGCTCTTTTCCGTCCATAGAAACTACAGTGGAACCTCTACTTAAGAACTTAATCCGTTTTGGAATGGCGTTCTTAAGTTGAAATGTTCTTAAGTTGAAGCAAAATTTCCCATAGGAATGGATTGAAAACCAATTAATCCGTTCTGGCTGTTTTTTTGTCATGTAGAGGTGTGTTCGTACATTGAAGCATTAGTTTCATAGGAACTAATGCAAAGCTGGTTAATACGTACTCTACCACTAGGAAGAGAATTTTTTTTAACCTAAGATGACCTAAGGTTAAAAAAAGAGCAGGAAAGGTTTTTTTTTCCTGTTCTTATCTTGGATTTCTGTTCTCAAGTAGAAGCGAAATTTAGCAAATGGAGCTGTTCTTAAGTTGGATTGTTCTTAAGTAGAGACGTTCTTAAGTAGAGACCCCACTGTAATCATCCTGCCAGCAGACAAAGGCAACGCCAATCATGCAAACAGAAGAATACAAGGACAAAATCAAGGAACTTCTAGACCCCACCACCTACAGAAAAATGAAACAGGACCCAACCAACAAAAACACAAAACAAACAAGCTGATCAGAAGTTCCTCCCTGCATCCCAACGTTCTTTAATGAATCTGCGAGACAGAAGCTCTTTCACCAATACTATATGGACTCTCCAAAATCCACAAAGACTCAATCCCACTCAGGCCCATTGTAAGTGCATTGGATCCCCAACATATGAAGTACAAAATACCTAGCCTAGCCACACCCCCACATTGGGCAAACCTCATCCTACATCGAAGACTCAGGATATTTCATAAACAAGATCAGCACCCTAAAACTCAACTCCAGGGACAGACTGATCAGATTTGACGTATTTATTTATTTTATTTATTTATTTTATTTATATCCCGCCTATCTAGTCAACAGACCACTCTAGGCGGCTGTAGTATCCCTATTCACCAAGGTACCAATAAAGAACACTCTGACACTCATCCAGCAGATCTTTCCAGAAGACATCAAGGCCCTTTCCCAACACCGCCTAATAATCAGCTATTTTCAGTGGGATAATGATTTCTATGAAGAGACAGATGGAGTGGCCATAGGGAGCCCCTCAGCCTGGTTATAGCAAACTTCTATATGGAACATTTTGAAAAACAAGTCCTCGCTGTGGCACCCTTTGCAACCACTATCTGGTTCTGATACGTGGATGACACCCTTGCAATTTGGAGCCACTGTGAAGAAAAACTGGCAGAATTTCTAAACCATCTCAGTAGCATCCACCCAAATATACAATTCACCATGGAAAAAGAAATAGAGGGCCAACTCCCATTCTTAGATTTCATGGTCATACATAAACCTGACCTCCTATTGGGATACAAGGTCTCCAGAAAACACTCCCACAAAGACCGGTACCTACACAAAAACTCCAACCACCACCCATGACAAAAAGGAGGCATAATCAAAACACTGATAGACCGTGCGATTCGGAACTGCAAAGCTCAATTTCTAAGCACTGACCTCAACCACCTGAATTGGGCCCTACAGGCAAATGGCTATTCCAAGAATGAAATCAAAATAGCCATCAGACTGAGAAAACAACACAGACCTAAAGATTAAAAACAGCCTCACACAAATAAAGTATTTCTGCTATACATCAAAGGTGTCACAGGGAAACTATTGAAAAAAAAACGCAACCTACAATATTCTGGTCCACCACAAAAACACAACAAATGTTATGGTCTGCCAAGGCCAAAAAAGATCCCCTCACCACTGCAGGACTCCATGAGGAGTATACTGGATACCTTGCAGTTGTGGCCAGGTATATATTGGGACCACAAAACATAGCATCCAGACCAGAATCAAAGAATATGAAAGACACTGCAAACTAAAACAACTGGAAAAATTGACAGTAGCTGAACATGCCCTGAAACAAGCTGGACATGAAACCCTATTTCAAAACACAGAAGTACTGGACAACACCAGCAATCATAATGTTAGACTACACAGGGAAGCCACTGAAATCTACAAACACCAGCACAGCTTCAACAGAAAAGAAGGAAGTCTAAAACTCAACAAAGCCTGGCTCCCAGCACTGAAAAATACAGCCTGCAAAAAGGTCAATGAACTCTACCCAGCCACAAGGATGGATGATCACTGCACATAAAAGACTAGCCAACACCCCTTTGTCACAACAAACTACGCATAACAAAAAGAAAAAAGAAAAAGCACCCTGATCACAGGAAACACCCTGTGAGAAGAATGTTTAGACAAGAGATTGGAAAGTTGGTGCTTAGACAAGATAAAAGAGTTAAAAGTAATAAGAAATACATAGGCAGAATATATTGAGACCTTGATTAAAGCAAATACATACAAGCAAGCTTACATGTAATCAAATCCACATTTGTTGAAGGAATAATTTAAGAACATCCATGATTTTACTTCTTTGATTTTCCTTCCAAACCATAAATAAACCTTGTTATATTTGGCAGCAATAGTCTGAGATTCATAATTGGTACAGTGAGAGTAATATCCTCTGGTGGCAGTGAAAAAGGGTGAAAAGAACAAGTTGTGTCCGAAGGTGAACCTGTGTGAGTGGGAAAACATACAGGGGACACTGGGGGTGCGTGACACACTTCTTTGGAAAAAAAAAGACTGTGAAGCAGGTCGTAAGTGCATATTTAGTGAGGGTGTCATAGAAAGGATCATCCTTTTAGGACTGGCATTTTGTGCTGTCTGAGTATTTCTATTTTTAATATAGAAAATCAACATTATATCACAAATTGCTTAGGCTAAAAATGGCTTTTCTTTCTTCAAGCTGCCTCATCAGCTGCTTTGCAGCTGAGTTCATCTAGAAATTAAATTGCATTATGTTTGTAGGTTATTTTAAAAGGGCTACCCTGGTATGTCTGGCTCAGCTTCCTTGGTAGGGTCTTTTCTTAATTAGTTTGCAATTAGAAGAAGACATCAGATGTCAAGAAGAAACCGACAAAAATACAAATATCAAACATTTAACAACAATTTGTGTCAGAGTTCTAAGTAACACCAGTGCTGTGAATACATCTTTTAACCTCTGCTGATTACTTCCAATGCATATATATTTTTCATACTGTATTTATATAGCCTTGTTGGTTATTATGAGCTTTATTCACCTAGGGCAAGAAAAAGAGATGCATAGAGGGAGAAGCAAAGAGAGAGGCAAATCCTGCTAGCATTAAGAGATTGGGATTGAAATTCGTTTACTGCAGACAGTATGAACGCTCTTGCAGTCGCTAACTCCCACATTCTTTAGGATTTCACACTACAACCCATAACACGCTGCCCTGAAGGCATGTCCTACTGAATTTTATTGAAGATATATCCAAGCAACTGGAAAAGTACTAGAACTTCAACTAATCATATGATCCATTACTACCTAGAATTACAGAGTAGATGTGAAGCTGTCAGCAGTAACTCCTCAGCCCTATCTTACCACAGAATATAACCTCATATGAACATAACATTTGTTCCACACTTCTGGAGTTCACATCTTAAAATCTGAGGAAAAGGTAGCGCTTCCTCATTAGAAAATGCCTGGTACGAATTGCTGAGAGATCTGCAGGAATTTAGAGAAGTTTCCGTGAGCTTCTGTCTTCATTGGCTCTGTGTGTGTGTGTGTGTGTGTGTGTGTGTGTGTGTGTGTGTGTGTGTGTGTGTGTGTGTGTGTGTGTGTGTGTGTGTGTGTGTGTGTGTGTGTGTGTGTGTGTGTGTGTGTGTGTGTGTGTGTGTGTGTGTGTGTGTGTGTGTGTGAAATGTGCTATCTTCAAAAATATAGAAATCTACATCTGTAAGAAGCATGTGAGAAAAGCCCTACGTGGTGACACCGAAGGTCTGTCTAATCCTGCATCGTCTCTTCCACACTGTCGAACAAAGTATTTCCCAGAAGCCCACTAGCAGGATATGAGGAAGAGTGCCCCATCCTCATGTGTCTGCCATTCAAGTCATATCAAGGGGAACATCTTTTAAAATTTCTCAGAAAGCTTTCATAATCTCCCTCTGAAGTCTGTATAAAATGAGGGAAAGAGCAGTTGTTGGTAGCTTTTCAGCTTCTCTGCCTGTGTCTCAAGCCTGCTGGGCTTTCAGTCATCGCATAGCTCTTATAATTCATCTTCCTCTGTTTTAAATATTCCTGTACCAAAATGCTTCCTGTGTCCAAGCTGGTCTATTTATCCTTTTCCAGCTTGTTAGCTGCTGGGTTTCCTGATCATTCAGTTAAGCCATCTACGTCTTCCCTTCTTCTGGAGACTAGCAGTTCTCTGTGCTAGAATATATATATATATATATAAAATAAAGACTCCACAAACATTAATTCTCTGAGCTTCACACATAATCAATGCTTAGAGCATGGAAGTGTTAACTGGTAATAGTACATGTGTTAGTCCTGGTCAGTCCTTCACAAAACCCTAACACTGTTAATAATTGCTTTTTCCTCACTGGGAAGAAGTAATTTGCTGCTGTTGTTATGTTCTGTCACATTGCTTCCGACTTATGATGACCCTATGAATTAATAACCTGTAAAAGGTCCAATCATTAGCAGCTCAACTCAGGTCTTGCAAAGAAAAAGTAATTTCATGTGTAATTTTTTTAAAAAATAAGAACAGTCCTTTTTCTTCTATTTCTTTGTAGCCTCCAATTAGGCTCCCCACTGCTGCCAATTCCATCAATGCAACTGCCAGAAAGTTTATTTCATTCCTTCCTTAACTCAGTCTCTAGCTGCAGCACTGTGGGGTGGCTTCTGCAAAAAGCATAGAGCACCTGAGAAGCAATGTTAACAAGGGGCACTGGTGATCTTTGCACCAGAAGCAAGGTGCACAGAAGGAACTCCAGCTTTTATTAACAATATGAGTAGGGCTTCTGGCAGGCTTCCTAGAGTGGCATCTGCTTTTATAGAAGGTCCCTGTTCCTGTCTCTATATGCTATGAGTTCTTGTTTTCAGAGAAGAAAAATGGTGCTCTTCAGCCTCACATTTGCCTCTGTATATGTGGCCCTTTCCTGGAAGTGTCCAATGAATTGTAAAAATAAAAAGTAAAAATAAAAGTTTAAAGAAGCAAAAATGCTACTCATTCAGTCCAAAATAGTGGCAGGAAATCCTGTTGCTTTGTAAAGTAAATAATAACTAGTGTGGGCTCATTTGAATCAATGGAATGTAGAGAGCAGTTGACTTACCAGTCCCCACTCATTCAATCAACCTTCTCAGGTGATACTTACTATGCTGAGCAACAGGATTTGAGCCAATGTGTTTATGTCAACATGCAAATTAAATGATTATCATCTTTGCTTTTAGATAACTACATTTCAGTGGTGCCTATAGTCACTGGGGCATTGGGAATAATGCTGTGGAATTTTATAAAATATTATAATCAGCTGCAGATATCTGAAATAACACCATCAGAGCTGTAAAAAAGACAGTATTAAGAACAGGATACATATTACGCCAATAGTTAACAGATACTTAGGTTTTTGGTTAAAACTTGTATCTGTTATGGGATGTGGTGGTGCTGTGGGTTAAACCGCAGAAGCCTCTGTGCTGTAAGGTCAGAAGACCAGCAGTCATAAGATCGAATCCAAGCGACAGAGTGTGCTCCCGCTGCTTGTCCGTCACTGTCCTCCGCCTCCCTTCCCCACGGGGACTGGCTTCCAAAGCTGTCCGCACTGCCCTCTGCCTCCCGTCCCTGCTGCCTCCACCGCTGCAGGAGGCAGTGGGGATGGGAGGCAGAGAACAATGGGGATGGCTTTGGAAGCCTGGCTTCCCGGGCTTCCAAAGCCGCCCCGACCATCACACTGGGTGCCAGCTTCGCAGGCTTCCAAAGCACCAGTACCCAGTGCAGTGGGCGGGGCGGTGTTGGAAGCCCAGAAGGCTGGTCCCCCCTGTTCCTAACAATTGGGGTGAAGAAGCAGCCTCTTCGCCACAAACGGTTAGTAAATTTAAATTTACTGCCCCTTTCCCCTGCCTTTTTTCTTTTGTAAGTCGAAGCTCCAGCCGCAAGTAGAAGCAAAATTTTGCAGCCGGAGCCTTTTGTAACTGGAAATGTTCGTAAGTAGGGACGTTCGTAAGTCGAAGCCCCACTGTACCAGGTTGTCAAAATCTCATCTCATTGGCTACTATTTGACAACATTGGTCTATAATTGTATCACACACATAAGCTATAACACCAGGGTTAAGTCTAGCACTATGGCCTCAGAAGTACTACTGTTCAGCCTGTTTATGGTCAAAATAACTGGGCCCAACATTGTGTGTGTGTGTGTGTGTGTGTGTGTGTGTGTGTGTGTGTGTGTGTGTGTTCAAAGCAATTGCGAGAATTAACATTAATAGAATCCAGTGGGGGAAATCCTTCTACTGTGAAACAGAATGAGAGCAGCTGCTGTTTGTTTTTGTTGAATTACAATTTAATCTTTTCTCAGCTGGATATATGATTTTATGTGTTTCCCTAGTATGTAGCAAAAGGAAACTGGGAGGCTGTCTGAGATTTTTCTCTGTCATTCCAACACTGTAAATAACAGTCATACCAGAAAACTTCCCCATATGCTCAGAAAGCAAAAAGAAATATCTGTGTCGAATTCATCAGCACCCATATGTTACTGGGTAAGCAATACTCCTGAACACAGAACATGTAGTGTCTATCCAACAAATGAAATAAAATCAATCTGAAGTCACAGCATGCAACTTGCCTAATTATGATGTAAATTTCACATTTTTTTCATCCCTGAGAACCCACATTTTGAACAGATGGTGTTACTGTGGGATGATCCCATTTTTAAAGGATGCAGATGCACAGCATCTCTGCAACATGCCAAAAGCTGTCAACCTCCAACTCTTTTTAATTACAGGGCACCAATCAAAGAAATGATCACAAATAAAAACAAATCAACATGTGTCTCATATTTGACTTCCTAGTACATTAAAAAATCTAAACAGGAATAAATGAGTATCCACAACTCTTCTATTTATCTTCTGATTGAGAAAGTCTAAATAGGAATATTCCCACATTCCAAATGGGTTCCCTTGGTGATAGTCCAAGTGCTTGAGTGAAGAGAGCCTGAAATACAAATGCCTGCTTTCCTAAGAATTTCCTGAGAATTTGTCCAAAGTTGTTCATGACTGACTAACCATATGAACAGAGCTGAATCCAGTGTGTGCTCGATCGCTCAGTGGCTGCAGAATCAGAGGTCGAGAGTATGATTCCCCATGGTGCCTCCTTGACAGGAGTTGGATTTGATGATCCATAGAGTCCCTTCCCCCCTTCATGGATTGCTGCCTTGTCGTGGCAAAGGGGCTTGAGTAACTCAGAGAAGCTATGGGCTATGCTGTGCAGGGACACCCAAAACGGACAGGACATACAGTGGGGTCTTGACTTGAGAACTTAATCTGTGTTGGAAGGCGGTTCTCAAGTCAAAAAGTTCGCAGGTCAAATCTGCATTTCCCATAGAAATGCATTGAAAACCATTTGATCCGTATCTGCTCTTTTCCGTCCATAGAAACTAATGGGAAGCTGCTATTCTGCCTTCGACCACTAGAGGGGGATATTTTGTTTCCTTTTTTTCTTAGGTCAGGAAAGGTTCAAGGAAGGCAGGGAAAATACAGTCCAGGCAGTACAGTATCAGGCAGTCTGAAGACTGTCTCCCAATCCACTCTCTAAACGCTGGGAGGAGTGAGGAAGCAGGCAGGCACCCTTTTCACTGGCCAACAGTTAACTGAAAGTTCACATTTTGCACTTTCCCTGCCTCCCACATGGGTTTTTTTTAGTTCTTAACTCAAATCTAAGTATGTAAGTCAAGTCAATATTTTCCTATGAGAGTAGTTCTTAAGTCAAAATGTTCTTAACTCAAGCCGTTCTTAATTCAAGACCCCACCATAGTGGAAAGTTCCAACTAAACGCAATCCACCTGGAGTAGGAACTGTCAATGCCACTCCAGTATCTTTGCCAAGAATGCCCCATGATCAGGAACAAAAGACTAAAAGATATGACGCTGGAAGATGGGCCTCTCAGGTCAAAAGGCGTCCAACATGCTACTGAGGAAGAGCGGAGGACAAGTACAAGTAGCTCCAGAACTAATGAAGTGGTTGTGCCAAAACCGAAAGGATGCTCAGCTGTGGACGCGCCTGGAAGTGAAAGGAAAGTCCAATGCTGCAAAGAAAAATACTGCATAGGAACCTGAAATGTAATATCTATGAACCTTGGGAAGCTGGATGTGGTCAAACATGAGATGGCAAGAATAAACATCGACATCCTGGGCATCAGTGAACTAAAATCGACAGGAATGGGCGAAATTCAGCTCAGATGATTATCATATCTACTATTGTGGGCAAGAATCCTGTAGAAGGAATGGAGTAGCCCTCAGAGTCAACAAAAGAGTGGTAAAAAGCTGTAATGGGATATAATCTCAAAAATCATAGAATGATGTCAATATGAATCCAAGGCAGACCTTTCAACATCACAATAATCCAAGTTTATGCACCAACCACCATTGCTGAGGAGACTGAAATTGAACAATTTTATGAAGGTTTACAACACCTTCAAGAACTGACACCAAAGAAAGATGTTCTCATTCTAGGGGATTGGAATGCTAAAGTCGGGAGTCAAGAGATAAAAGGAACAACAGGAAAGTTTGGCCTGGGAGTTCAAAATGAATCAGGATTCCGAAGAGGCAGAGGAACTAAAGACCAAATTGCTAACATGCGCTGGATTATGGAGAAAGCCAGAGAGTTCCAGAAAAATATCTACTTCTGCTTCATCGACTATGCAAAAGCTTTTGACTGTGTGGACCACAGCAAACTATGACAAGTCCTTAAAGAAATGGGAGTGCCTGACCACCTTTTCTATGTCCTGAGAAACCTATTTGTGGGACAGGAAGTAACAGTTAGAACTGGATATGGAACAACTGATTGGTTCAAAATTGGGAAAGGAGTACGACAAGGTTGTATATTGTCCCCCGGCTTATTTAACTTATATGCAGAATACATCATGTGGAAGGAATATCAACAACCTCCAATATGCAGATGATACCACTCTGATGGCAGAAAGTGAGGAGGAATTAAAGAACCTTGTAATGAGGGTGAAAGAGGAGAGTGCAAAAAATGGCCTGAAACTCAACATAAAAAAAACTAAGATCATGGCCACTGGTCCCATCACCTCCTGGGAAATAGAAAGGGAAGATATGGAGGCAGTGACAGATTTTACTTTCTTGGGCTCCATGATCACTGCAGATGGAGACAGCAGCCATGAAATTAAAAGATGCCTGCTTCTTGGGAGGAAAGCAATGACAAACCTTGACAGCATCTTAAAAAGCAGAGACATCACTTTGCCAACAAAAGTCCGAATAGTCAAAGCTATGGTTTTTCCTTTCATGATGTATGGAAGTGAGAGCTGGACCATAAAGAAAGCAGACCGCCTAAGAATTTATGCCTTTGAACTGTGGTGCTGGAGGAGGCTCTTGAGAGTCCCCTGGACTGCAAGGAGAACAAACCTATCAATTCTAAAGGAAATCAACCATGAGTGTTCACTGGAAGGACAGATCCTGAAGCTGAGGCTCCAGTACTTTGGCCATCTCATGAGAAGAGAAGACTCCTTGGAAAAGACCTTGATGTTAGGAAAGTGTGACGGCAAGAGGAGAAGGGGACGACAGAGGATGAGATGGTTGGACAGTGTCTGCGAAGCAACCAACATGAATTTGACAGAACTCCGGGAGGCAGAAGGGCCTGGCGTGCTCTGGTCCATGGGGTCACGAAGAATTGGACACAACTAAACGACTAAACGAAACAAAGAGTCCCTTCCAGCTCTGCAGTTCTGAGATTATTAGATTAGATCCAACAGGCTATACTGAAGCAAGATTTCAACACTAAACTTCACACAACTGCACTTTAAATAGTGCTCCGAGAAGACTTACTCTAACATTGGCCAAGTAATTATATTCAATTTGACCTTCATGTTCAAAAGGGTGTCAACATAGAATTTTGCAATAAATTAATTGAAACTCTCCTTGATAGGGTTTGAATGTTGACCTAGAAAAAAAGAAAAACTAGCAAAACTCCCTAAAGGATTTAGATTGAGAAGACATGTTCTGCTTACAATATCCCTGAAGGTTACATTTCCACTGCGAACTAGACTAGGACTGTTTACCTACACAATCAAAAGAAATTCATGCAGTTTTGAAAGACCTCAGTTTAATTTCAGAGACATGATGATAAACCAGAAAAGGAAAGATTGTTCATGCCATGTTCTTCATGGGACTTAGCAGGCCATTTCAGTGGCCAGCACCAATTCCCACAGAGACACACAAGAGATTTTATTGCACCCATGTGGCATGGCAGCAGTATTCAAAAAGAGCAAATTAGACACAAATCAAGGAGATGATGAAGTGCCATGTTAGATTTATGAAGACCAAGCCCTCATCCACTGAGAAACTCCAAGGAATAAAAGTCACACCAATTTCAATTCAGAGTTCAGTTCAGTAGCAAATTTGTCAGACTGAGCTATAACATAAAAAGGCAGGGAATGGTTCCGCTTCCTCCAGCTGGACTTGGCAGATTTTTGTTTGTTTGTTTATTTGTTTTATGTGGTGACTTTCTTCCCATAGGTGACCCAAGGCATCACACAACCATTAAAATGATACAATAATGACAAATTTTAATGCCCCAGAAAATGATACTAAAAACAATTAAATATTTATCAATATTAGAAAAAAACACATTTTTAATAGACTGAAAAGTAATGTGCAGAGTTGTAAGGAATGAACCAATGTTCCTTTATAAACACTACAATGAGTAACAAGAAATTACTTTTTAGAACACTTTAATGAGTATAGGTACAAATTACTTACAAATTGCTGACAAAAGGACCACTTTGGATCCTGCAACTAAAGAGAAAAGTGCCTTAAGGACTCCTCAAGGGCTCTATCAGGTCGCATACAGGGCAGTAGCCCCATGCCAGCAGCTGATGGACCTGGTGCTTACCCTCCCCAGGAAATCATTGCTGCCTCTGCCAACCACATTCTTGTTTTCAGTCCTTCATGCGGAGCACACCTGGTCCTCCTGTGAAAGGTGCTTATGGCATTATGAGAAGTGGGTTTGATGACCAACCCCAAGAATGCAAGGTGGATCAATTGCAAAACCATTATTTCAAGTTTGTGCAGATGTCTGACTCATTGCAGACAAAGGGAATAAAGTATACCCCACTACCATTGCCCAAGACAAAGAGATAAACCCAACAATTCCTAGGCTTGGAGGGATGCTGACAGTTCATTCCTCATTTTGTAGCCCTTGCCAGTACTTTAACTCATTGGTTCTCAAACTGGGGTCCCAAGATGTTCTTTGAGTGCAATGCCCTTACAGGAGATGTTCTATCAGGGCTTTGTCCTGCATACTACCAATATCACCTCCTAATTTATTCTATAAACTGATGCTGCAGAGAGAGGTCTAGGAACCATTCTAGTTCAAGAGACTGAGGGGGCAGAGCATCTCATCTTCTACCACAACCTAATCTGTCTACTATTACCTCCCTTGTCACCGACTATGCCACCTTACAGTGGGTTGGCCCAAATCGGGTATCATACAGTGCCCTTCAGTCCTAAGTCAGATTCTGTCATGGGAAGGTTCATGCTAATGTGGAAGATTGCAGTGATGCAGCCTTCTTAGATAGGGAGCCCTGTTGCCACCAGTCCTTGGCTGACCTCTGTGACTTTCCCATCCCCTATAAGACACAAAAGAACAGAGGAGATGGTGATGTTACAGAGGACTGATCTGGTGGACACATATCCCTCAAAGGTCTGCACCCTGAGATCAGTGACACACAGCTCTGCCTCCACATGCACTGGACACTGGGATAACCTTACAGGAACTGCTAAAGACCTTAGAGAGAATAGACAGGAAGTGATGGAGCACAGAAGAGGATATAAAGTGAGACGGGAAAAAGGTCAGTTGGTGGAGGAGGACAATAAGATGGAGCGAGTGGCTCCCCAATCTCTGGTAGCCAGGTACACAGATTTGCAGGCCCAAGTGAAATATGCAATCCTAGAACCAAGCCCAGAAATGGAGCAATGATGTACCAGGAGTGCCCTGGGAGATGTTCCTTTTTCAATAGGAGGAGCTGCAGGTCAGCAGGTCTCCAGCACATCCACCACTGGACCAACTCCAATGCTGGTGGTGCCTGCATTAATTCCAGCAAATGCACCAACTGGGATAAGCAGTTAAGACACAGCATTGTCAGAGACTCAATACACCTAAGAAACCTCCCCCTTGCCCCCACCTCCTGTAGTGGAGAGAAGAGATAAGACTCTGTTCAATACCAAAGGGTGATATGAACCTCTCAGAGGTTCAGAGAGAGGACAGAAGGACTAGGGATTCAAGGAAGACCTTTCCCCTCTTGCGGAGGGCAATGCAAAAGCTCCAGTCACTGCTGGAAAAGTTCATAGGAGGACTGATGTCCTGGTGGACCAAGCGCTTGGATCACACTTTTTATAGAGTGTTCCTTGTTGGTGTTCAAACAAGTGTCCTGCTCCCATGTCCACCCATGTTTTATTACCACCACCCCTTGCCCACGGAGGACCTAGGAGACAGCACACTTATCTGAGAAGTACAAACTGATGAAGTTTGTCAATAAAGGATTTCTCCTTGCCTGATTTTGAAAAGGACTCCCACAGAACCGCAATAAAGAAGGAAAGCGTTATATGCTTCCATGCCTCCTCTGATCCCATTATTATCATTCTCTCCACTTGATGTAATTTGCATTCCTTCCTCCCAGCCCCTTCCAGGCACATTAAAAGCAAAGACAAATTTAGCTTGTCACATCTAATTTGCCCCAGAATGTAGCCATGGCCTTTGTCACTTTGGGAGAATTGAGTGAGTTGAAATTAGAAGAAGGGGAGGGGGGGATGGCCAAACAAGAAATAAAAAACACCAAGATGTGAATGAATGGCTAGACCCTGAGACATCACCAAAGTGCAGAGAGAACAAGAGGCTACAGATTCAAAAGCACATGTGCTCCATCAGACAAATTATCTTGTCTTATCCCCCAATCAGCCTGATTGTTGGTAATTTTATTTATTTCTCTCCTTTCAGGTATTGATGTTTTACAAGGCAAAAGCACGGCACATTCTTCGCCTGTTACCACCTCCGGCTGTGATCTTGTCAGATCTCATCAGCTAAGGAGGAATCAACCTGCTTAGTATTTAGAATAGCACATTTGTAAGAAGCAGCCTAGCTTGGGAGGAAAGAAAAGGGTACAGTTCAAAAAAAAATGTCATCATTCCTCAACAAATGATAAAGTGACAGTCTTCTGGTATGTGGAGGCAGGGGAGTGTTCCTTTTATGCTTTAAGTGTTGCTTTTAACCTATAAGATAGGTCAAATCAGACTTTGATAGGAGAAAAAGGAACTTGCTTCAATGGGCTATAATGCCCCCATGATAGAACTATACTTAGGAACATGGTTTCTGACAGCAGGCCTGCCAAGATCATTTTAGTAACCATCTTTGATGGCTCAGTGTAGATAGATGTACAGCTGTCAAATCATCCAACCATGGTTAAGTGATCAGCAGCACTCCATGAAATTTCATGATCAAGTGTGCCTCCTGGGATTATCCTCTCTGCCTTCTTATCCTTCCCTCTTATTGCTGTCTTCCCACTTAAATGACTGCTGTTCCCTTTCAGTTTGGGAGCAGATCATGAGTTAACATTGCATTTTTTAAACCAAAGTTAACATAAACTACAGCTCAAACCACTATTTGCAAACTTATTTCTAGCAGCAGTTACAATATAGTTTTGGCGCTAAACATACAGCTGTTTAGGGACAGAGACTTGTCACTTTTTGGATTACAGCTTCTAGAAAAAAAACTGCACAGAAATGTCCACTTTCTCACAGGCAATACACAATGTCTTTGTGAATGCCCACCTTTAGTTTTATCTGCATAAAGAAAACCTTGGTTTTTCCTTCTTTCTATTTCCTTCACAAAAGTATTATGGCCAAGCAGGAGCCCTGTCATGATTTTTCTGCAGCTGAGAGAAGCAGCATTCTACCAAGTAACTCTAAAATGAGTGGCAGTAAAACAAAGATACTAACTTTAAAACTGTGCTTCAGATCAGCACCAAACTTGGTACAGTGAGAACAGACAGTCAGCTCCTGCTCTATGCCATATTTGGTGATGCTTTGTGAAATAGATTTAAAGTTACGGTTTTTAAAGTACAGATATGATTTACCACCACCACCACCTGTGCAGACATTGGCAAGCTTTTTCCCCAGTAGATAAAGGAAGTGCTGAAGTGTATTACAAATAACTAATGTTTTTATTTTAAAATGAGAGAGTCAATACCTTAGCCTCCTTTTTATATTTGAGGCAAATCTATCCAGTAGTTGTAGTAACTCAAACTGGCTCCTTCAAACAGGAAAAGCAGCCATTTCATAACTTCTGCATATGCGCAATAAAACAATGATTTGTAAGAATTTGCTTGCCCTTACTTTCTGTATAGGCAAAGGTTCCCCTTGACATTTAGTCCAGTCGTGTCTGACTCTATGGTGTGGTGCTCATTCCCATTTCCAAGCCGTAGAGACAGCGTTTGTCCATACACAGTTTCCATGGTCACGTGGCCAGCGTGACTAGACACGGAACGCCGTTACCTTCCCACCATGGTGGTACCTATTTATCTATTCGCATCTACTCCTGCTAGGTTGGCAGGAGCTGGGACTTTCTATACAGTACTTTCTTTATACTTTCTATATAGTCCCTCAACAACTGAGGTTGTGGTCAGGCTAGAGAAATTCCTCCTTCTTTCTCAAGTCTTCTGGTTCCTGTGTAGTTGCACATTGTGGTCACATGGAATGTAACGTGTGATAGTGGTTCATACCTTTTTTAACATTCTGCCTTTTTAAGGGTAAATTAGATGTGGCATGCTCAACTACACTCCTCAAGCAGAACATATCCCCTTCCTCTTTTTGCTTTTCTTTGCCCCTTGTGTAGGGACATCACTGTGCCAGCGAAATGCCGTTGTTGCCCCCCCCCGTGCCCCCCCAGTTCCCTGGGGCCCTGCCAAACCAGCCAGAAGCAATGATGAAGCTTTTCTTTGATTTTGGTTTTGCTTTTTAGCCAAGCCCCTAGTGGCGTTGCTGCTGCTGCTGCTCTTCCGACTCCAGCTCTGGCTCTTTCATGCTTCTTTGCTTCCTGTTTTGCCCCATACCACTTACCAGTCCTCCTGCTCCACTGCCACTACTGCTCAAGGAAGCCACAAGTGGAAAAAGTTTGGGAACCACTGCAGTAGCGGTACTGATGCTCCACACGCTTATTTTCAGCCATTCCGGTAAGACTTTGGGTGAGTGTCCTACTATTATACCTCTCCCCTCTACTTCTTGGATAGCCTTCAACTTCTTCTTTGAAATTCCCCCATCGACTTGCTTCTCCCTTTCCCTTTCCAATCCTCAAGTATGCTAAGACCTATTTGACCGAAGCATACAAATGTGCTGACATTTCACTTTGATTTTTATTTTTATTTTTTTTTAAAGTTGGATGGCAGCTGTTGAGAGACATAGACCAGCGTGCCAGATGTATAGGAAATAAATAATTTTAGAAACATACCCTTCATGCAATGCAAGTAGCAATACACAATGAAACACAGAACAAAAATAGCAGTAGCCTCTTGGTGGCCTGGATTTGATGTGGAGATAGCAGAGAGGGGGAACAAAAGAGTCAGTAATGGCCGTATGTCATCTGAAACCCTAAAAAAGAGAGTCGAAATACATGAGGAGTAACTTGGAAACGTTTTTGCAAGTCTGACTGCAGCCTGAGTGAGGAGAGCAAAAGAGAACTGGGCTTTGGTGACTTTTTCTCTTAAAGTGGAAGGCACTATTCAACAGTCACCAAAGGCAGTTTGAACAGGCAGAAATTCAACCACAGCAGTTCTTGCTTTACCCAGCAGGAAGGCTGTCTTTTTCTCCAATCTCCTCTGGCTGGATTTTCATTTTTTAAAAATTCTATCACTTATTTGAAAATATTCCTTCCCCTTCTTTCTTTCTCATCCCTGCCCCTGCCCCCATGATCACATATTTCTGGACTATGTGAGTATCATTGGCATTTTTAAAAAATTAATGTTAGTATTGACATCATAGGCATCCTTCAGTCTCGAGAGACTATGGTAACATGCTCTGAATCGAGGAGTGTCCTCTCCAGAGCATGAAGCCTGGGTAAAGTAATATGAAAGATAGGCTGTTACCCAAGCAGCAGATCCCCCCTCTCCACGTTGCTGATAGTATCGACAACACTAACATAAAATGTTTATACATGCAATACAAAACATCTCGAGTTCCCCTCCTGTGCCACCTTCACCCTCCGGACTAGGTAACCAAAATATCCTTTTAATCCCTTTTCACCCCATTCCACTCCAAAAATACACTGATTCTTCTGCTGGCTTATGACCTTTCCCTTTCACAAAGACATATTTCACATATAAATTCCATACCTCTTTAAAATCATTATATATTGTCATTTCCCTTCTTACTTTCATTTCACATGTTAGTTTATCATTAATTGCTAAACTCCACATTCCTTTGTACCAATTTTCAAGATTAATTTGCTTTTCACTTTCCCAATTCTTTGCAAATATTAGTCTTGATGCTGTGACCATTATAATAATTCTTTCTCTTCTTTTTTAATGTGGTCATTATTAATTATATTTAATTAGGCAATAATGGGTGATATTTGAATATTATATCCAAAAATTTATCTAACTTCTTTAAAAATCACTGTCCTTTCTTATTTCACAAGTCCACCACACATGTATATAAGCCCCTTTTTCTTTTTTTACATCTCCAGCACTGAAATGGTATATTTTTATTTATTATGTTCACTCTTACTAAAGTTAAATACCATCTCCATGCTACCTCATAACAATGTTCTTTTACCCTTATAGTAATATTTTTCATTATTTTGTGACCATATTTTATTCCAATCCTCACTCTTGACACCTTCCTCTAAATCCTCTTGCCACTGATTTTCATCATAGCTTTTTCAGATCCTGCTTGTGTTAAAATTTTATACATTACACTAACTGTACCCTTTCTTTTGTTTCCTTTCTCTTGAATTTGTCTTTGCTCAGTAATCTCAAATTTTGTCAACTTTCTAATTTCTCCTAATTTTCTGATCAACTTCTTTGTCCAACTTTCCATTTGGAGTATGTTTAACCAAGATATCCCTTCTTCCTGCCCCAAAATTTCCTTTATAGTATTTTTTCATCTTTCAGCTTTTTCATCCAACTCCTTATTGTATTTAACCCTTTCTCTACTAATACTAATTCAAGTTTAATTTTAACAATTTGGGGGAAGTTCTAAATCTCCATTATTTGTTATAATGGGGAAATAACTGGACTCAATATTTATCTATTTTCTTCCCACCATTCTAACATGTTCTTAAAGAGGGATTAGTTATTCTCTTTATTTCGTCTACAATTTTTTCTTTAAAGAGGAAGTGTTCCGATCTATTAGAACATTCTGACATTTTCATTTCCCTCCATATCAAATTTCTATTATTTGCAATGTAATAAATTTTAACATTTGGTAATCCAAGTCCTCCTTCTTGTTGTGGAATATACCATAGTTTCTTATTGATTCTTGTTTGTTTGTTTCCATTACATTATTTATCAACTTCTGCCAATCATTCAAACATGTTTCTCTGATCTTTGTTGGGAGCATCCAAAATGCAAAATTAAGTTTAGGAATAATCTTCATTTTACATAATGCTATTCTTCCAGAGCATGATAATTTTAATTTTTTATACTGGTTTATCTGTTCATTAATTTCTTTCTTCAATTTGTTCCTATTCAATTTAACCATTTCTTGTAAATTCCATGTAATGTAAATCCATGAATATTTAATTGTACTTTCAATTCGTTCCTTATATCTTTTTCATTTTCTTCTCATCTACTTCTGAATGATTTAATAAAATGCATTCAGATTTCTCCTAATTTACTTTTTAAAAAATCAAATGCATTCTAATTTTCTGCAATGCTTCTTTGGAGTTTTAATTATTAATAATGTATCATCCACAAAGGGGTTTATTTTATCCTCCTCTCTAGTGTCTACACCTTTAATTAAACTATCATTTCTGATCACTTGTGCCAGCACTTCTATTATCAGTGTGAAAAATATTGGAGAGAAGGGACAACCTTGTCTCATTTCTCAGCCTAAACATATTGATTCTGTTATGCAATCATTTATTATTATTATTGCAGAGTTTTGTGAATATAGTTGTTGAACTATTTGTCTAAATTGAGTACCAAGTTCTATCTGTTTAAGTAATATTTTTAATGCATCAATCAAATCAAAAGTTTTGAAAATATCTAGGGATATCACACCCACCTTACATTTTGATACTTTTGCCAGATGTATTAAGTGTCATCGTATACGACATCTGTCTGCCTTGTATAAATCCCTTTAGATTTTTCTCAATATAATCCCCTATAAAATTATTTAACCTTGCTGCCAGAATTGCCATGAATATTTTGATTTATCAGTGAAATTGGCCTATAAGACTCCATATTTATAGGGTTTTTAAAATCTGGTTTTAAAATTAAAACTATTAATGATTCTTTCCAAGACTGGGGAATTTCTTCTCCTTTTAATATACCGTTATCTAATTCTTTTAGTTTTGGGATAAGATTTTTTTTTTTGAACAATGGCATTTTAAAAACATGTTAGAATTAATGATTCCATATTTTGGGTGGTCTCCCTCAACTGTGAGAGGATAGCAAAGACTATTAGCACATGAGGAAGGGTCGGTTCAAGGTAGGTCTTCCTTTAGCCCACACCATGAAATTAAACAAACTCTTGCAATGGAGAGCCAAGTGTCAAATTTAACCATGACAAACTCTTATAAAAACCACAGGGTATATTGCTGTGTAGTTGCGCTCTAGGTGCTCACTAGAGATTGACATCTTCAAGGTCTTTACCCTTTCTCCTTAAGCCTCTTAACCATTCAGTTAGACTTACACTGAACAACTGTTCAAAAAAAGGACCCCATTAAAGAGAAGGACAGTCCTCCAGCAACAGAAGACTCCAATAGAGGACTCTCCTTCTTGGGAGAGGACATGCTGCTATCTTGCCTTGACAGGCTAAGTCAAATACACAGGATACTTCTGTAGCAATGCCACAACTAGGAAACTCCATCCCAAAGGGAAGTCAGAGGACTGCCAACCTAGTCAAAACTCTATTATTCCATCTAATCCATGGTTTTTAAAATGAACTTTTAAAAGAGTTTTTTGTTTGAAGTTGATATCTATTTTATTGCACTCTGCTTGCACAGATAAATGAATAATATCTTTTTTTAAGTAAGTAAAAATCTTCAGGCAGACCAGCAGGCAGAAATCTTAATTCAGAATCACCATATGCAGGGGAGACAAATTATGACAGAAGTGTTGGCCAAAATCCTATTGGAAAGTTAGGGCAAATGGAGTAACATTTGGAGGCAAACTGTGTCAAGTTAAAAAATCACAGTAGACATTATCTGTTGTAGATCAGGATATTAGACTCAGTACACAATGGATGTCTAAGGGGATTTCTTAAACTGAAATAATTTGCCTCCAAGTTATGCTTGTCTGTGTAACGAACAGGATTTTGGCCGCATACTCTTGCTTTGATACTATGTCTCCCTCAATACATTGCAAAAGCTTTCCTCCATTCATCTAAGCTGTCAAAGCCCTTCATTCGTGCTGAACCTTGATGCTGCCAAAACCTGGTGATAGAGCACTTGTCAGTTCATCTTCTTAATTCCTTTTCCTCTCATATTTTATTTTGGAGGAGGCCAATGAACTGTGGATCTACTGGTTCAAAGGAAAAGCCATTTATTGCAAACATGAAAGGATCTACCATCCAGCCCCCAGAAAGTGGTCAGGTTTGTGTGGGCAGTTGTCTTATCTAGTATGCTGTCCTAGATATCACACATAAAGGTGCAAACATGCTATTTTCAGTTTACAGGTGAGGCCACTATGAAAATATAGACAAAATCCAAGGCAGGTAGACCCCCTTGGCACAGTTGATTGACTTTAATAGGTGCTGATTATGCTGCTCATATTGCATGAAATTAAAAAGCTTACAAATGTTCTGAACCATTACCCTTCCATTTAAGGGAGCTTATGACATGTTAGTAACATTTAATGAAATTCTTTTCAATATGCTATAGGCAGCCTCAATGAAATTGCACTTTGGAATGTTACTTGTGAAATTATTTTCAAGAAAGTTTGCTTACTGCAAGAACATATCCCTTCTTCTCAATCATACCCCAGATATCCTTCAAGCAACACATTAACCACCTGGTTTGCTGTTGTAGCTGCTGCCCTTTTCCCAGGGAGGGCTGTGTTATGCTAGCAGCTCCACGTACCACAAAATAAAATACAATTATGCAAGAGTTCTTTTTACTATCTTCTCTGAACACACAGCAGAATGAACATTTATTACTGTTCAAATGTAAAGTCTGGTAGAGTTTTATCTTTAATATCCTCTTATACATTTGTGAAGTAGAGAAATCTTTATTTCTCAATCTGATTTTTATTGCAGAGGAACAAAGGTAGAGGTCATCTTTAATCCAGGAATATAGGAGGTGACTATGGGATTAGGCATCCAATAAAAGAGAAATCCAAATGTAGAAGTCTTTTCATTGACTTTATTCTGATTTTTTTTCTCTCATTCTGTGAGTTTGGGTTTCATCAGGCTATGAACCAAATTGCCAAAAGAAATGGAAAGAAGGAGGAGGTTGGTTGGCTTTTAAAAAGCAAGTATATATGCTGCAAGTCCCTCTGGTTTCCGCTTGAAGACATTCGCCTACATCATACAAAACGCCAGCAAAGATTTCACATCAGCATGTGATGCTTGTGTTTAGTAGACAATTTTTTTTGCAGCTAGACCTGTTGCTGCATTAATGGTCTCAGTCTGCCTTGTTTATTCTTCTGGTTGCCTGCTCCTTACCTTGCTGTTTATACTTTGCTAGAGGCAAAGCTAGATCCCAAGATGAAACCAAAAGAGACATTTGAAGCATTTCTTATGAAGCAAATTCCAGAGAGCAAAGTAAGTAGAAAAACAAAACATACTTGGAAGAGAAATGTGTCAGCCATCATATTGTTTTGGCGATTGAGTGGCTAGATATGATTGTGTGAAATATTAGTGAGTAGCTGCTAATAAGTGGCTTCTTATTTTGCCAAGTGAGTAGCAATTAAAAATAATGTTTAGCAGCATCTGCGACTTGGATGCTTTGAGAGCAGGAAATAGTCACAGGGTCATAACTTAGGGATGCTCAATGTTATCAGAGAAACATTGCAAAACAGATTGAGTCAAGGTTTGGTGGGGTTGTTGTTGTTTTTTAAAGCATTTTTTGGGATGATGATGGGTTGGAGCAGGATACCACCAATCACTTCAAGTCACTTGAACCGATCATGCAAGCTCTCTGTCAGTACTGAGTTCAAACTGAAGCAGGAGAGCATCGGAACAGGAGGAGGAGGAGGAGGCAGACAATGGAACCACCAATGCAGCCTCAGAACACTCCTGTGCAGTCCAGTCACTGAGACCCCAAGTGGGAGTAAGCGTGAACCCACCAATGAGTATCATCAGTATCATCTTGGAACTGCAGAGCTGGAAGAGATCCTGAGGATCACTGATTCCAGCCCTTGTCAAGGAGGCACAGTGAGGTTCTGAAGTCTCAACCTATGGGTTCGCAACCAGAAACCTAAGCCACTGAGCTATCCAGCAGTTGTTATGTAACCCTGGGAAATGTTTTGCATTTCAACAAGGCAGAGAAAGGGTCTTGTATTGCTTTTAAGCTAGTTTCTGCATTCTGGAATTTTCCTTTTTTAAATCTGCCTGCCTGTCTGTTTAGGTCAAACCTTTTGTTTCATATTGGACCTTCAGTCCATGTTGTGCCCACTGGAAACAAAACTCTTCTGGTTTTCTTTCCTGTGCATATTTCTGGACATTGGGTTACTGACCGCGTGAATCATCTATGCGGCATGTCCACTTCTAGATTCTGTGCCAAGTGCTGCTGCCACTTTGCCATTTAGAGCAGTCTATTAAAATATTCCTTCCAAGTGCAAAATGCTCCTTTGGAAACTACTATTGCCACAAATGAAAGAGAGTGTGGCAGCTTGAAATGTAACTACAAAATTATTGGTGCTAATTATTGGGTAGTAAACCTTTCTTCACCAATTCTAGGCCACTGCCCCTTGTTATTCCTCTTTACAGCTCTTTTAAAAATATTGATCTGGAAACTTCCAAATATTGGTGTAAACTTAAGTACACATCAGTTCAGGCTTTTTCCAAAACAGCTGGAGGGGGGTAAGGCCAAATATGCTTGAGATATATTTAGATACAGGTCAGGTTGGGAGAGACATACCCCTAAGCATAAATAAGCACCACTTTGCTGCTATTCAGCTGAATATTTTCATGCCTGAAAGCAGAAACTTCATTACCTAAAGTTAAGAAAATTTCACAGACGTCATTTCACAGACATCTCCCATCCTTATGTCCTCCAGATGATTTAGGCTACAATATCCATCTGACCTAACCAGGAAGGCCCCGTGGTTGGTGTTGATGGACCTTGTGGCCCAAAATAATCAGGAGGTGCCTGATTGGGAAAGTATGCCATATGCAATAGGCATGATCAAACCAGAGTTAACCTCCCCCCCCTTGAGAGTTACTGCAGAGGTAAAATTAACTTGATGTACATGAGAAGTACTTGCTGATCATGTCCTGTGAGGTTCACTTTAGCATTTGGTGCACTGAGAACCAAGACACCTGTATTCACAATGCCACTACTGTGGTGATGAAAATTAAAATACCTGTATACTGAAAAGTCTAATCTTGTCTCTAACAACCCATTGAAAATGATTTTGGGGGGAAAGGGGCCTGAGAAGGTTTGTAAGCAACCAGTATCCAGTTTTGCTTGAACATTCAGTTAAATCAGACACAAAATTTTTATCTGATATGGATCTTTATCATAAAAATGTATGCAGTATTCTCTTCCCCAGCTCTGATCTTTTCAGGACGGAGCAGGGAAGTTCTTCTGTCTCTGTCTCTCTCACACACACATTTCTCAGGTATGACTCTGATCAAGTTTTTTAGACACCTGACTCTTAAGTACCTAACAACAAACACACTAGTCTTACATCCATGTCCACCTTTTATTGCTCATGAGTGTTAAGGCTGTAAATCCTCACTTGGCTTGTCCTCATACGGAATTGCAATCTTCTCCTCATTAGCAATGATGGTGAGGAATTTTCCAGACAACATTTGGGGCAAAAATAAATAAATAAATAAATAAATCCCAGTCTTATGCAAAATGGCCCAGTTTCCACAAAACTCTTTTTTGATTTTGAAAATTAGGATAATTTGCCCCAAAATTAGGATAACCAGTGCTTTATAAAATAATTAAAAGAACTAGACATGTTGTTGCTGTGTTGCTTAATGATCAGTTTATGCTTTTACACATTCTTTGACTCTCAAAGGAAAAAGGCACTAGAGACATGGAAGAGAAACTACAAGGAAGCTGGGGGAAGAGCAAAAGAGATCTGCCTCTTCTCAGCTGGAAGTGAGGGATTTCCCAGGGCTTTAAATTTAAAGCTTGTGGAAATGCCTCATTAAATTTAGACAACCAACAAGAATGAGGAATTCAGTGAACTAAATCCCTAACAGGTTTTTGCTACTTGGTGCTGTAGTATTTTATTGGCTTACTTCATTGGTTTCGCACCTTCCTCCCAGAAATGAGAACCCAGGGTGTCTTACAAGATAAGTAAAAGGCATCACAATTAGAAAACAATGGCAAAAATCCATTGTGACAATCCAGTGGGTGAGCATGCTTGCTATGAGAAACTGATGGCAACTATGCCATTCACCTTCCTCAGACATAATCACACAACAGGATTTTATACACTGCATTGCAAACGTTGGCGCTGTTATGTGTCATCATGTCAGAACTGATTAATAGCAACGCTAATAGGGCTTTCAAGGTAAGTGAGATATTTAAGGAGTGGTTTTACCAATTCCACAGCCTCAGCGAGTTTCCACGGAAGAGGACGTCTGCCATGGATCAAACCCAGGCCTTCTGAATCCTAGTCCATTCCTCTAGCCACTACATCACACTGAGTATTAATTAATTATTTTCTCATGTTAAAGTTGTCACAATTAAAAAGTTGTCATGTAAATGCAGAATGAATTTTTTTTAAAAAAAATGCAAAAATCTCTCTGTTAAGTTAACAATAGAAATGCAGCACACCCTTAAAAGCCCCACTCTTAGCATTACTTGAAAAAGTAATGGTGATGGAGGATTAGGGAGGAGAACACTGGCCAGGAGTTCCACAGCCTGGAAGTAGCCACTGAAAAGGCCCTGTCTTACGTCTTCACCAAGCATGCTTCTGAATGTGGTGAAGTGCACATTCAGAGAGGTGCCTCTCCTGCAGATCGCTCGAGATGCTTGTATGTGAGAGTATGGCCTTTTAGAATAGTTGAACTCAAGTCAGGTACAGCTTTAACGTTATATTCAGAGCCTTGAATTATGTCTGGAACCAAACAGGTAACCAGTGAAGCCACCTATAACTATGTAAGACAGGTTTGGGTCTCATGGCACAATCCAATTTAAAATCCCAGTATTTGTTATTAGTCTAAACACACTCCTCTCCTTGCTTCAGGACAGGTATGCTCCCAGATCAAATTTTTAAAATATAATAACCTGAATTAAGGCATGTAGTTTTGACATTAAAAACCATTTCCTGGCAAATTTCTAACATTATGAGATGTGCTTTTGCAAAATAATTATTTTTCTACATTAAAAGTTTCCTTTACTTCTTGCACCATGCTAATAGTAGCCTAAAGGAGAACACATGTACTAATAAAAACAGGCACTTTCATGGAATTAGAAAATGTAGGACAGAATAATTTATGTAGAATTTATTTAGAGGCTGAGATCATTTTTCTGAAAACAAAGAGAACGTGTCAGGAAGAAACTGTACTTCAGCATGAATATGCTGTCACTATGCATGGTACTTCCTTCTTACATGCATTTCTCATGCATTTCAAATCAACTAAGTCAGAGAACATTCAAATTTCCATTAAATCAATATGAGAATACATAATGAGTTATTTCCTATGTCATTTTAGTCCATGTTACTATAATGACATAGTGTCATTTTAATAATGTCACTTAAAAATACTGTTTTTTCAGAATCATCACCCTCTCCAAAAAGAGTAAAGGTCTCAGATGTTGTAAGATTGTACCAACTTAGTGACCATAAACTTGCGAACCAACAATCTAGATACTTTGTAGATACTTTGATTTTGCAGTGGCTGTGTTTATGACAAAATGGAAAAATATATTCTTTTGTCTTGAGTTGCAATCCAAAATCAAAGATACACCAGTTGTAGTTGGTCTGGAATGGGCAAAAGCTTTTTGTGGTAGAACAGTTACTTTTCCGGTGCCACAACTGCTGTGCTGGCAGAAATCACCTGTCAGAAGAGCCAAGAAAGGGGTTGGATAGAGAGGAGGAACTGAGTTATGCCCGGTTCAAACCCCTGTCAGGCGAGACTCACAGTTGTTATGTTGGCACAAAGTTAAGCCAGGACTGCAGTTGTCCTAAGTAATTTCTAACATCACTAGGCTGGGAGGGAGTTGGATTCAGCACACCCTCAGATAGCTTAATATCAGTTTAACCAGCTCTCAGCCATCTGGACTAGGATTGCACCCTTAGGGGGTATTTGATGTTTTTTCTACAATGGCAATTAAAAAACACCTGGTGATGTGTCATTCTGTCCTCACTGCAGAAGAAGGCCTCTTTATGCATGAGAAAGCAGCAACCGTGGTTGTGTAAGTGCATATTCCTCTGTACCCTCCCAAGAAAAAGAAAATGTTTGGCTATGCTGGGGGGGGGGGGAAATCTGGTGGAGCTGCAGGCCAAATTTTCACACCCAGCACGCTAGGAGAATATACACGGTTGTGTAAGTGCATATTCCTCTGTACCCTCCCAAGAAAAAGAAAATGTTTGGCTATGCTGGGGGGGGGGGAAATCTGGTGGAGCTGCAGGCCAAATTTTCACACCCAGCACGCTAGGAGAATATACAATTTAGAACGCCTTTTAAACACCAGAAATAAATAGATAGATAGACAGACAGACAGACAGACAGACAGACAGACAGACAGACAGACAGACAGACAGACAGACAGACAGACAGACAGACAGACAGACAGACAGACAGATAGATAGATAGATAGATAGATAGATAGATAGATAGATAGATAGATAGATAGATAGATAGATAGATAGATAGATAGATAGATAGATAGATAGATAGATAGATAGATAGATAGATAGATAGATAGAGAGGGGGGTTGTTTTTAAAAGACAGTTAAAAACTTGTTTATCCTGAGTTTATCCTGAAGAGGCTTCCCATTCAGTCTTCTCAGAAGTGGCAGTCATGATGCAATGTTTAGGATGTTGCCCTTGGCTTTGAAACTCATAGGGTTTTTAAGGGTGAATAGAGGAGGCCAAAGCCAAGAGTCTGCAGGAGCTCAGCAGGGCTGTTGGGAGGGTGGTCACTCATTCATAGTGTTGCATAAGTCAGAGGTGCCTTGATAGCACATTACGCCAAGAAGAAGAGAGCAGAGAGGAGAAGAACCATGTATGCTGTCATGTTGTCACTAGAGGAAAGGCAGGATATAAATGTAGAAAGATAAAAAAATATATTTGTTGCATAGCTCTGTGAACAATTTACACTGTATTAAGGAGTGACTTAGGTATTCCACCCTTACTATATTATGCAAATAGACCTTTGCATTTCTTCAGATATGGACAAGTAGTCCAGCAACAGTGGTTAGAAGAATATTGAGTTACGCTTGCGAAAAGCAAATTTTAGCTGTCTTTGTACCAGATGTTCAAAATACAGTCGGCACAATCATTAAGCTGGTGTAAGTAAGCTCTGATACACATACAATAATACCAGCAATATTAAACAGGGTTGAAACATCTTTGAATGCAGCATCTCTCTTTGGCTTTTTTGTTCCCAGAACAGATAGGTAAGAAGCTGAAAAGCCCAGCTTTGAAACTAGCCCGTTCAATTTCTGTTGCTAAAAGCAATCTCTCATCTCCTCAAAGATTTCTAGTTGTGAAAAAAAAAGAGGGCCATGTCTGGTATAAATGTGGCCAAGTTTTGCTCATCCAGGGGTATTTAACAGTCCTCATAAAATTTTGTTCTTGGCTCTTCCCAGCAAATAGTTTTCATCCATAGCTCATCAAGGTACCTCATATCTGAGCCGTTAGCCTAGATTTAGTCTTGCAGTACCTGCAGTCTGAGGTTACACAGAGCATGCCATAGGTTTACCATTACAACAAAAAGAACCAAGCTGAAATGCTTTCAAACACCTTCTTAGATGAGAGTTAATTTAGTCAATTAATCCTTTAATTTAGACTTTAAAGGCTAAAAATCTGGTTTAAAGATAGAGAATTCTAGTATTTGTTATATAAAAATAACAGAATGACTTTGATCAGAACTTCTCTTGATCCCTAGAATGATGTTACCTGAACTCACAGAATGCTAAATGCCGGTGTCAGTGTCTCTCCTTCATCTTAAACGTGATTCAGTTGGTCAAAGGCACTTTTCAGAATTAGGAATACAGTGGTGCCTCACTTTACGATAGCTCCATTTAACGACGAAACCGCATTACGATGAACTTTTTGCAATCGCTTTTGTGATCGCTTTATGATGTTTCCTATGGGGGAATTTCGCTTTGCGATGATCGGTTTCCCTCCTTTGGGAACCGATTCTTCACAAAATGATGATTTTCGGACAGCTGATCAGCGGTTTCAAAATAGCCGCCGGGTAAACAAAATGCCCCCCCGCTGTTTTCTGAGACGGATTCCTCGCTGCACAGGCAGCAAAAATGGCCGCCCTATGGAGGATCTTCGCTGGTCGGTGAGTTTCCAGCCCATCGGAATGCATTAAACAGGTTTTAATGCATTTCTATGGGCTTTTAAATTGCGCTTTACGTTTTCGTTCTACAGCGATTTCGCTGGAACAAATTAACGTCGTAATGCGAGGCACCACTGTAATGTTATTTTAAGCACATTCACAACCTGGCAAAGTTCTAACTTCATATCAAATAGAGCTCCCAACCTAAGTATGTACTTGTCAGAGAAGAATATCTACTACTTCCTTTGGGAATCCAGTTCCTTTAATAAAAGTGAAATAAGTAGATACATTTCACCTAACCAAGTTACCAGTAACCACTGGGATGCTGAAAGAAGAGGAGGACTAAAAATTCTCCTTAGGATTTCAGGGATCTCACCGGTTGTCTATATCTAATTACATTTAAAGTGTAGCTAAGCTGCACTTTTAGAAAGACAGAGAAGTCCACATTTCCCTATCAAATTATGATTGTCGAGAGACCTGAAAATAGCCCATTTCATAACAAAAAGAAAAGACGAGTCCAAAAACTAGCCTCTTAATAGCTATTTTACGAAGAGGCATGCCATAAAATTACTCTCTTAATTTCTAGTCAACTATGGTAGTGCATATATACTGGAAATTATAGGACTTTTATGCCTATTTTCTATCACATAACATTACAAGTTGCGCTGTTACATGCAATTTTCAGTCAAACTTTGTTCATGCAATTTACAAAAGCAAGCAGATGGTTTGAGCAATAGTCCACAATAAATTACAACAGTTAGAAAGACAGTTATGTACAAAGAACAGCAAAGAATCTGAGCTACAGATGGGCTTATAGATGACCCTTCCAAATTTTAATAATCTCCATAATTTATGTACAGGGAAGAAATGCAAAGATGCCTAACACACCTTCTTGACAAAGCACAAATCACTTCTATGTACTCAGGCAATGCTTCACGGTCCAGTTAATTTCTTAATTAAAGACAGCAAGATGCTCATGTTCCATACAAGTGGCATGGAAAAGAATGTTTAGTGTGCAATATGTTCATCTGGGATTGCAAATACTTTGCTTGCTTCTGGAGAACCTGACAGACTTAACATTCTTAAAAGCCAAATAAAACAAATTCAGTCATTATGAAGCCCAAGAATGCTGACTGCTCCCCAGTTAATCTGTTATCATTAAACTGTTTGTAATACTTGAATTTCTAGTTAAACACAACCACTTGTCTACAAAAAATTGTGACAAAAATGCTTTCCCTTATTTGTCAGTTCCATAGCTAGGCAGTAGGAGTACAAAAGTACAGTGTGGAAATCCTATGCAATAGATTTAACGTTTGCACCAGTTTCAAAGTATTTAATCTTAGTCTATGCAAACTGATTTTTTTGGGGGGGAGGGCATGGCCTCACAATCAAACATAAGCTATAGCTGTAATACGTTTCTAGAAAAAACATAATATTTGTACAAAACAGGTACCTGATTAAAGACAAGGAAAGTAATTAGGGTGAGATATACTGAGGACTTCCTTGTCTTTTTTCTGAAAAGTAGCCCCTCCCCATAATGTTACAATATAATTGTTTTGTGGATGCTGTTTGTGCTGTAGTGACACATAAGCAGTGCCCAATTTACACATAAAGTAACCTATAGTTTAGGAGCTCAATGTATTAATGAGATGCCTATAAATGAACACACACACAAACACACACACACACACACACACACACAGAGAGAGAGAGAGAGAGAGAGAGAGATTTTTAAAAATACAAAACAACATCTACATTTTAAGTTTGATAGTGTTGGTTTAAAGAAAGGAAGTAGGGGGAAAAGAGTATTAACCAAACATTATCATTCTGATAACAGTTTTTTAAAAACATATAATCCTGTGCAAGATCTATTAAAGGTTACACAACTGAGGGCTTCAGCTTAACTGAATGTGGCCCTGTATGTAGATGCTTTTTTTAAAAGTCAGGAATAAAAGCCAACAGCTCTTCTCCAAAGGCATTACAAAGAACCTAAAATGGATCTTTTAATATTTAGTCAAAGACTCAATTCCAAAATCCCATTTTAAAGAAGTTATTTATTCTAGTGGATATGCACCCATTTAGTTTTGCCACTTTTCTGTGTGAATTGGGAGTTGGTCTCCTGACAGAAAACAATTTAAATATTTTCTTTGCTCTCTGATATGGGTTCAGAACTTTTATAATAGTTGATGTCAATTTCCTTATTTCTCCAGTGTACAGCCTCTTTTTCTCTTACAGGACAGGAATGAATGGCACCTGACAAAGGCTTCACCCTAAAATAATTTATTTTCCTATTCAGATATGCCCCCTATGCCCCCTGCTTTTGAAGTAGCTTAGTGTGCTTGGCGGATACAGAATTCTTTTGAGAACAGTGCTTTTAAAGCACCAGTGATGCTTGACCCTCCCCCCCCAAACTGATAACCCTGCATGACCCACATGAAGGGACTCTCTTGGAATTTACAGATGCTCTCTGGAGTAGGTTTATGCCTAAGCAAAGTTCTTTCTCTCCACCAAATGCCTTCAGCATAAATAGAGAGAGCCAACACCAAGCTGAAAAAAGATCTGTCTAGTTCAACATCCTAGTCATGTGGAGGCCAAGACATTGCCCATGGGAAGATCACAATTAGGGAATACAACAACAACAACAACAACAACAACAACAACAACAACAACAACAACAACTGCCCATGTTCACTAGCAATTGGTACCACAGATGGGCACAAAATGAACCACAAACCAAAAAACCCTGCAAACCAGCGCACTTGTAGTTTGTTTCATGGGTGGTTCAGGGAACTGAGCTTTCACGAAACAAAATGCCTTTTTTCCACCATTGGCATTTTATTTTGCTTCATTCCCAGCCATAGGAAATCCCTCTAAATGGGCCCCAGGACCTACTTTACTTGCTCTAGCCCTCCTCCTTCCGATTGCTGCTGCCACTGCCCAGCTGAGTAGGACAGCAGGCTGTCTGGGGCACTATGTCCTGCCCCAGGGCTTTCTGGGAGGCTTACGTATTGTGGGAAGTGTAGTTTTGCTGCTCATTGGGCTATATACAGGGGGCCCTCAAAGAACTACTGCTGCTGTCGTACTCAGCTGGGCAGCATGGCAGTGGGGGAGAAGGGAAGGGCCAGAGAAAGTAAGGTAGGTGCTGAAGTCCATGAAGGGAGACACAGGGTGGTAAACTCATGAAGTTCAGCTACACAGAAAGCTCCCCTTCATTTACAGATGGGCCTGGACTGAATGAACCACAAACCAGTTTGTTTTGTGTTTAAATTTGGCATGGTTTGTTGTTTCTGGACACTGACGAACCATGAACCATCACAAACCACTGCTGTGCCAGTTCATGCCCATCCCAAGTATACACATTCGTTTCCTGATGATTTTTGACAAGATATCCATCAGTTTTCTTTCTCTTCTTCACCATGACAGGCCTTCTGGCCCCTTTAAAGTATCAGGGTTGGTGAATCCTGTTGAATGGTCCAGTGGCCCTGCTGAATGCAATCTATCTAGACCTACAGTCACAGGCATTAATAGAGTAAGATAAGTTGTGTTGTCAAAGGGTTCTCTGAAATCAGAAGAAAGAATTCTTATTTCTGAAGGTATTTCAAACAAAAATTGCTTTCAAAGAGCGAATGTTTGGTCTTGTAAATTATTAAAATGCATGAAATGAAAAACCTGGTGTAACTTTATTGCAGTAGATGAAGAGATAATGAAACTTAATTCCATATTTTATTGTGTTTCATCTGCTCTAAATATACAGGACCCAGTGTCTGCAAACCTACCCTATGATGAAACATCATCAAAGCTAGCAGGGGTTACACAGCTTTCTAGCTTGTTTAATACTTTAGTGTTCAACAGAATTATTGATGCAAGTTATAGTTTTCTTTCTATTACTGCCATTTTATTTTCTGTTTCATACACCCCGGTCACAACTATACATTAGTGACATCCCTTAATTTGGTCCAGATATAGCCAACCACAACCACAGGAGCAACAACTGAAAGCTCATTCCTTTAAGGCAGAAATTATTCCAGATTCAGAGTAATTATAATATATACAAATAAAGGTATAATTGTGTGAAATGTCCTAAAGTGTATTTGATGGCTCAAAGTAATCCTCCAGGGAACAACATCAATGTAACAAAAACTGGACTAAACACCTGAAGAAATTTGCTCTATTTATTTAGAACATAGGTCTCTTGGAAGTTGATGCAGATATGTGTGACTTTCTAGACTTTGGAAAACTAACGTTTTTTCATGTAGCATTTGTACACATCCATCCAGACAACAGGTACCAGGAGAAGGAAAAGCAACATAAAAAATATATTTTATTTGACAACTTCTTGCCTAAGACTCCATACCTACATGGACTGAGACCCAAAGGTACCAGTACATACTCGCCAGGGCTATTTCATCTTTTCCCAACACAGGGAAATTGCTTGCTCCCCATGCCAGCCTTGAAAGCTGTTCTGGGAAGTTGGGACCTCTCTGGCGATCTCGTCCAAATGAATCGGGTAGATTATCAGTCTCAATGAATGTAAGGAAATTGTCATTTACAAGACATACTGAAATCCAGACAACAATTTGAATTTACAGCATGGCTAGCTACATTTTTGATGGGTTTAATGAAATAATGTTTTCTGGGAGGGCTGCTTAGGAGGTGACAGAGGTTCTGAACTCCTTCACTGGAAAAGAGGGAGAACAGCTTTATTCTCCTGTCCATAGATGCCCTTTCTGGATTTTACTAAATATTTTTGACACTGCTTCAAGAACAGTAGTGGTGATGCAGGCACAAAAATGTCAAAAGAGGAAATAGGTACATGAATTGTATGTGTATGTTAGGGACATGATGAAGTTGCATGTTTGATCTTAGCATAGGCTATGAATATCAGCAAAGGTAAGGTAAAGGTTCCCCTTGACAATTTGTCAAGTCGTGTCCGACTCTAGAGGGCGATGGCCATCCCCGTTTCAAAGCCATAGATCCAGCTTTTGTCTGTAGACAGTTTCCGTGGCCACGTGGCCAGCAACTAGACATGGAACACTGTTACCTTCCCACCGAGGTGGTACCTATTTACCTACTTGCATTTTTACATGCTTTTGAACTGCTAGGTTGTCAGGAGCTGGGACAAGCGACAGGAGCTCATTCTGTAGTGTGGGTTCAAACTGCTGAAAATCTTTCAACTTTGCAGCCCAGAGGCTTTTTGCAGTTTAACCCGCAGCACCACCATGTCCCTCCAATACCAGCAAAGCACAGCTATAAATAGACACTAGGTCACCACCAAACTTTTCACCCTATCTGTTGATCAAATTCCAGAGCTAATGTACTTAACCCACACTTGTAGCTGGAAAACACTTTTTTCCCGTGCCTCTGGAAACTTCTGCTTGTGGTGTTTATCTTTTCTCACAGCTTCTAGGATGACACAGAGCAAAACATGAAATTCATAGTGTTGCAGCTCCATGTTTAATTTTCACCTCAAGATTGGGAGTGTCTAGGCACCTAAGAACATTTAACTTCTCAGATGCCTTCAGTATAACTCTGGAGTCCCTGTGACTCAGAAGATAGTGATGTAAGCTTCTATTTTTGATTTATCTTCTGCATCTAGAAACCATTACTATATTTGAAACAGGCTATATTATTCTGTCATACACAAGAGGCTTGATTCCTTCTTGACTACACTCAGACCTGGCTGATGAGTGTATTAGACCTCAGTCTAAGACAGCCAGAATGCAGCACTTAAAAGCAATTAGATGGGCAGACAGGATCCATCACATAATGTTAATGATTTATGGCAGTATCTTCATTAGAAAAATATACTAGAGCATCTTATTTTTAACCCTGTTTTGTGAGTTTTACCTTATATAGTCACCCTTATTGTAATGATGTACTTGTTGAATAAAAAAAGTTTGTTTCCTTTAAAAGCACAGACACAATCCAAGATATACATCTCTCTCTCTCTCTCTCTCTCTCTCTCTCTCTCTCACACACACACACACACACACACACACACACACACACACACACACACACACATGCGCACACACATTATATCATAAAATGGCTGGAAATAATATGTGCCTGAGGTGTGATGTCCTCCCATATGCAACAATGGGAGAAGGAGAGAAATAAATAATGCCCAATCCTTATTGAGAAATGGCTTGAGAAATGATGGCTCCTCCACCACAGATCTCCTGCTACCATCTTTGTAGAGAGCTTTCTCTAAGAAAGTCAACTGGATTTTTTTTTTCTGATCATGCATCATACAGTATATTCACTGCCCTCTGTCTTCCCATTTTATTTATGAAAAAGAGACAAAACCAGCATTGCCACTGATTATAATTCAGATTTTTAAATTTTCATTTTGTAATTACAATTAGTATGTGATTTAGTAATCTGTTTATAAATGATTAGAATACATTTTCACTTCTACTGAATTAAGTTTTATGGATCAAAAGTCTTCTTTTTCCTCCCTTAAGAAAGCATGTTGATACATATCTTTAACTTTAAATTTATTGTTGTTATGACCATAGATCAGCCATGGCAGATATACAAAACTAAAATACAGTTAAGAGATCATATATTATTTACAAGCAATAAAAACAGAGAAAAATTCAAATTGCACTTCAGTGAAAATTTTCTAATCTGATTACTGCAGTGATTTAATCATCTGCTTTTTTATTATACAAGCTGCTGCGCAGAGTTTTGCAATCTTAGCTGTAATTTCTCTTGAGGAATTGGAGAAGAGAAAAAAAGATGTAAAATGTATTGGACCCACTTGGATAATGTTTTAAAATTGGGGAAATAAGTTGATTGCATAAATCTTTATAAAATAGCTAATAAAAAGGGATAATAACTACAGAAAAAATATAGCTCCAGAGTGCAGTAATAATACTGTATTATTAAAAACTGTAACAATAAAACAAGGCAAGTTAACAGGCAGAAAAAGAAAACCCAGTTAACTCAAGCAAGATCACTCTGGGGTAAGGCTATAACAGGCTTGTGGAAACAGCTAAGCTGTTTTAACTCATCTCCTAAAACCAAGGGGCTAATCACACCTCATGTGGGAGTGAATTCCAAAGCACTGCAGCTACCACAGAGAAGGCCCAGTTTCACCTGGCAGATTTCCAGGCCTCCTTCAGGGTCACCACCCGCAGCATCCTAGTACATGAAGTATGAGTGAAATGGATAGACTTTTTGAGAGTGAGGCACTTAGACAGGTAGGCAAGGTCCTAAACTGTTACGGGCTATAAATGTTGCCATAAACACCTTGAACGTGGCCTGGTAAAAATCAAAATTTTGGTCTTATTTGATATTTTACATGTTCTTCAGAAAATATGCTGCAAAGCCTGTAGCCACTTCTAAACACTACTTTAGTAAAAGACAACATTACTGTAATATCTGCATACAGTAGAGCGAGATCTGCCTATTCATGTGTTTGGCTGGGTGAAAATCAGGATTTATTAAGGCCCGAGGCATAGAATTAATGTAAAAGATGAACAATAGGGGACCCAGATTACATCCCTGTTTCACACCCCTCCTAAGGGTAACCCTGTGTGGTCTTTCAGAACACAGGGTGTTATCTGAACAGCTCTAAAGCTCTGTTAACAGTTTGCTCCCAGAGCACATGTGTGCACTCACATATGTTCAGAGACACACCCTAAAGCAATATTTGAATAGCACATCTTGAACTGATTGGACTGAATAGAACACACTCACACAGAGCTGTTCAAAAGGGGAAACTAAACAAATCATGCTAGATATAGTTCAACATTGTATCAGCTCTGATGCTGGACAAGTAGGGAAACCATTCACTATGCACTGAGCCAGCCATAAATACTATTTGCCGTAATAAGGTTGTAAAACTGCCTAATTTACCAAAAGGAATTGGAGTTCTCTTGTTTTTGACCACCCAACAATTCCCTTGAGTTTGCTGAAAATGCAGAAGTTCCTCTCCTACTTTGGAATAACTAGAGTATTCTCTGAGGAGACCACTAGTTCATTCCCTGCAAGTAAAACTAAGTTCATACCTCCAATTCTAAACTCAAGACTCCTGCCTCTCCATTTAACAACCTTGAAACAATTACTCTGCCATATGGTGCTGATAAACAAGTTGCATGGCATACTTGCCATAAACGCTTGTGACGTCGCTGGAACCAGTTGTATTGGCTCTTGCCTTTCCATTGGACTATTTCAGTGACATGGAGAGGAGGGATTTGCTGCTTGGGTAACAGCCTATCCTCCATATTATTTTACCCAGGCTTCATGCCTTGGAGAGGAAGAACATGCACATATTGCCTCTATGTTGGAAGGCCTCCAAATTTCTATGAAAAATACATATTCTGTGGCTATAATTCTTCATCCCTTTCCTTCAGATGAAAGCATAATAGAATCAACACTGATTAAAGAGCAGACACTGCCCCCAGATCGTGCTATAAAGAAGTCAAATGTCAACACTAGCTCAGGACAGCAACACAACTCCCCGGACTTGACTGGAAATTGCACCTCGTTGAAAGTTCTGGCTCATTCTCTGGCTACCTTTAAAATTTTAGACTCTGAAAGCCTCACTCTGACTACTACTGACAATCCAACAACTGCTGATACATTGGAAAATGCCTCAGCAAATTTTCTCAGTGTGTTCTCCCACATTAGCAAACAGCTCTGATTAATTCTACATAGTGATCTCACTTAATCCATTGCAAATATGTGTGACTCTGCAATACATAATCACCATCTTAGACCAGTAGCACTGGAAGGGACCACTGAGCTATCTAAAGTACTGTACTAACATCAGAGACACCATTTTCTACTGACGCTCCTTCTAAACTTAATATCACATTTAACTCAACTAGCGCTACATAAACTAGGTCCACAGTCAGCCACCAGAGACTACCAGCATTCAGCCAAGAACCCACACCATGAATGGCTACATTTGTGGTGAGTCAAGAGAAAACTTCACAGGAGAACTGACAGACTGGCACTATCAGACTCCCCTCATGGAACACTGCCAGATCTAAGAGATCCAATGTTTCTTTCACATATGACATAACCCAGTCTGATATCATTTTATTTCAAGAGATCTGGTCCTGGGAGCCAGTTTCGGTTGATGGAGCAGACCCAAAGAGGGACTGGCTGTCCTTGTCTCTGATAAGCTTCAGGCAATAGTTACAAAACTATTTGTACTACAAAACTTGTGATCCACCAATCTCTTGCCTGTGTTGTAGAGTTTTAGACATCATAGCCTTTTGATTATAAACATTTACCTCCTCATCAAAGTAGCATGTCAATACTGCATGAAAAAAACTGGCCCAATGTCCAGGAAGTAAGTAGCAAATTTATCTCTGACATTTCTAAATGCTTTTATTGTGGTGGCAGATGATTTTATTGCCAGGATTGGCCCTTTAGATGGTATTTTGTACTCACATTTAAATGCCTCCATCACCAATCCACAAGAAGAAAAACCCATTGCCACCTAAATGGTCTAAAGATGCAAAACTAAATTGGAAGAATTTCTGCCTCATCCAATTTGCAAAAAATGCTAGATCTCGTTATTCTTAAGAGAACAACCAGTTGGGATTTCCAGGGGAAATGAACATGCTGATCAGGAAATGGAGCCAGCACTATTGACTTTGCTTTGGCTTCATGTAATTTGTTAAAATTAGTACAGTGGTGCCTCACATAACGAGCGCACCGTTTAATGAAGAATTCGCATAGCGATCTAATTTTTTAGATCGCTAATGCGCCCGCATTGCGATGGTTAGATAGGGCGAAAATCGCACTGCGATGATCGGTAAGCGTTTCGCTTACCGATCTTCGCATTGCGATGTTCCTAGAACAGCTGATCGGTGGTTCCAAAATGGCCACCAGACGCCCAAAATGGCCACCACGTGTTTTCGTGCCCTGCCCTCACTTACCAAGGGCGCGAAAATGGCGGCACTATGGAGGAACTTCGCTCAACGGTGAGTTTGGGCCCCATAGGAACGCATTAAACCAAGTTTAATGCGTTCCTATGGGTTTTTTTGATCCGTTTAGCGATGTTTCCTCATAGTGACGATTAATCCGGAACGGATTAACGTCGCTATGTGGGGCACCACTGTACCTAATTTGAAAGCTAGAACTTGACTCAGCAAAAAAACCTCAAAACTGGTTTGATTGTGAGTGTGTAGTAACAAAGAGGGGACGTGGTGGCTCTGTGGGTTAAACCGCAGAAGTCTATGTGCTGCAAGGTCAAAAGACCAGGAGTCGTAAGATCGAATCCATATGACAGAGTGAGCTCCCGCCGCTTGTCCCAGCTCCTTCCAACCTAGCAGTTCGAAAGCATGTAAATGTGAATAGATAAATAGGTACCACCTCGGTGGGAAGGAAACAGCATTCTGTGTCTAGTCGCGCTGGCCACATGACCATGGAAACTGTCTATGGACAAAACACTGACTCTATGGTTTGGAAACGGGGATGAGCACCGCGTCCTAGAGCCGGACACGACTGGACTAAATGTCAAGAGGAACCTTTACCTTTACCTAGTAGCAAAGAAAGAGTTAGCAACCCGATTTAAATAGTATAAGGGTAGCAATGTCAGGGCAACCCCTCCTGTATTTCCAGTCCAGAGACACCATACAAGGCACTAACAAGAAAAAGAGAGAGAAAGGCACTAAAGAAAACCTGATCACAGTTCATCCAAGAACAAATTATTCTCCGTTTTTCTACTGAATCATAGCAGGCATTTTTGGGTCAGAAGCTCCAAGGATGTTGTGTCATATCTCTGCTGTCCCTTGAGAGTATTACTTTGACACATTATATATCTGTGAATATATCCTCATGAACTCGTTGTCAAATATGCTTCCTTCTGCTTGGATTAATCTGCAACCAATTTTCAAAGGTCACAACCTCTTGTAATGAAATGCAGCTTTCTGCTGAAGGTTGCCCTGAATTGTCTACAGGCTTAATTTTTATAAGACAAATGAAATCCAAAGTTAAAGGAGATTAAGGTTATTTAATTAAACATCTGCCATCAGATCAAAGTTGGATGTTAATGTATGAGTCAATCTGCTATTTTACAATGAGGAAATGGGAATCAAATTCCATACCATTCAGTACTAAGCAAGGATTCCTTGGATTAGATGAGAATGTGTAAACGTGTGTTTTTTTTAAAAAAGCAAATCCTACTATATTAAACAATACAATTAAAATGTAGTTCTAGTCATTTTTAAATATTATGCTATTTGCAGAATGGAAATATTGCCCCTCCCACCATTTATGAACTCTCTAAAAAAATTAGAAAATTTATTATCTTTCCAAAATAGCACATTCCCTCTTTCTTCTCTTTAAAGTGTTTACTTGTTTTTGAATTATCATACCTTCCATTCTATAACTGCCCATTGCTTCTAGAGGAGGAAAAAAAATATTTTTTTATCCAGAAATACAAAAAAAATAAGGTTTCTTTCTGGATTTCATGCCAGCTAAGCAGGATATTAGCCATTCAGTGTAGTATTAATAATTTTGTACCATCAAGTCATTTCCCACTTACAGCAACCTTTCTCAGGCTCTTCTAGGTATAAAATACTAAGAAGTAGTTTAGATTCCCTTTTCCTGGGGCCACTCTTGGAGTGTGCTGCTTGCCCAAGGCCACACAGACTGGGTGTTCTCCAGGAGGCACAAAGAGGAACTGATCTACCAACCCCAGGCTCTGCAGTCAGGGGTTCTAGTTCCCCTGAGTCAGTTTATTGTAGTAAAACCAGTGCTAAAATATTACAAAGCACACAAAGGAGTGGAAAGATGATGGGAGAAAACTAGACGAAAAGGTGAGATTGAGTAATCACAGGTCTCTAATATAGACATGTCTTTATTTCCATCTATATTGGTGCAAATTTTAATTACTACTGGCCTGTAAATACTATATTGGATTGTAAATGCTACAGATATACAATATACTACCAGATGGAGTAGTCTACCTAGATTTGCAGCACATAACTGAAGCAATGGCACTGTAAAGCCAGCTATGCATATATTCTCGAACAACCACAGAATTACACAAAATTGTTGCACAAATATTCTGAGTACGTACTGAGGATGTGTGCTGATTTTTAGATATGGAGGGGTATCTTTGTGTATCTAATGTGTTCAGAATACTATGACACCCCATTACAAAATGTGTAAGCTCCAGATCCCGAAAGACAATGCTGTATTCCCAAAAGTCATATTAAGGTGGCATATTGTTAAGCAATTTGCAAAGGAAAGTCATTAAGGTGGCATATTGTTAAGCAATTTGCAAAGGAAAGTTACAAGGAAGCAATTGCTTCAAAAATCCATACATATGTTTGTTTTGCAAACTACTATTCTACTTTGTTATCTGGGACAGCCACATCTTCTCTTTCCTGCTGTGGAGCAGATAGGACTGGACAAACACTTGTTCATTTGGACACTCTGAGACAACACCCACAAGGATCAATTATCAAATACAGTTGTACAGAAAAAACGATGAATATCATAAACACATAACCATAAAAATACCACATTTTATAGCATGCATGTGGGTCCATACAAGCACAGGCAGCTCAATGTATTTTTGAGAACAGACATACGTATAATCCCATATATAGGGGCAACTGTGAATGTATCTCAACCATTTTAAGTGTTCTTTAATTGACAACCACCTGGTAATTTTCAACACCCCTGGAGAGGAGTGAATAGTCCCGGTCCCTTCCCTCACTGTCATCACTCTCTCCATAAGAAGAGTGAGAAGAGACATTCTTACTCAAGTGTAGGCTGGACACTGAGCAAAAGCCCTAGAAAACTGGGCTTTTTCCTCACTTGGAGAATTTGTGTATGAACAATGACTTCTTGTTTTTGGAAACCTCCCTCTCCACATGAAGGAAGGAGAGAGAGAGAGGGAGAGAGGGAGTGGGAGAGGGAGAGAGAGGGAAGGAGGGATTAAACCGGATAGGTAATGACCAAATAAAGCATTAGTCTTCATCAGTGATATTCTGTAATTGAAGACTAACTTGTATAGTTTGTAATGTGAGCTTTTATGGACAACTCCACTTTATCAGATATAAGAAAAGCAAGTATAACATGCAAATAATTATGCATGGCATCAGGGTTGTGGCTGGTTAGTCAGTGGATGTAAAACATTATGATGATAATGTCTTTGATATGCAGATCTTTACTAAAAGGTAGTGCTGTAAAGAATGTGAGAACCTTTGTCATAGATTAACAATGTTAATACAACAAAATAATGGTAAGATAATGATAACAATGATGTTAATCAGATGAGCTGTTTACAGTCTTTGATGAAATTTCCCCCCACTTTTCTGTAAGTGTGTGTGAATTACCCCAGAAACTGATGACGAGGAGAGCAGAGTAGAATCTGTGCTTTCTTAGAAATTTCAAAGGTGGATCTGTTAAGGGAGGGCATATCTGGGAGATGTAGTACAGTACAATATTTGTAGTGTTTACATCTGGTAGTGCCCCAAAAAGCTTTGGCGTATATTAAATCCTTTGATATGTGTGTCTAGCATACGTATATATTTTATCCCAGCTGTTTCTCTCTGGATTCTTATCTTGCATATTTTTTTTCTCTAGGATGGCCATTTACAAATTGTTCACAAAATGTCCTGGTAAATTAAAATGGTGTGAAACAGGTTCCTCTGCATTGCCGTTCCTGATGTCTGATTTATGTCCATTGATTCAATTGTCTAGAGATTATCTTGTTTGTTATTTATTCTGTATGTTTATGGAAACTTTGAGCAGGAGGTTGGATTCACTGGCCCCTTCCAACTTCATTACTCTATAAAAACACTACCCTGCTTTTAACCCAAACCTGTGAAACAAAGGTCCCTGTCCTAATTATATCAGGACAAAAAAGTAACAAGCAATTTAAATCTCTGTAGTCAGTCTACAATCGGTTATCACAATGGGCTCAGAAATCAAGGGAAGCTGGCAGGCAACTTAAAATGATTAAAATATGACCTGCTTATGAGTTTTCCCCAGTCATATAGCTTGTCACTGCTGGAATGCAAGCACTGCTGGACAAGTTGGAACTTGGTCTGATGCAAACAGTTTTTCAGGATCAAGACACCTTTAAAAACAAGACTATTACTTTGGCCTTCTCCTCATACAAATATAAGCAGACTCTATAATTATCTTCCTGTAGGATAATTATCCAGAGGTCTAAATGTGTGGAGGTAGGGATATGTTTTCAATAACCAAAAAAAAAAGGGGAAAAAAGAATTAAAAAATAAATTTCAACGCAAACTTACTGCTGTGGACCGAATTTCTTTGGCGTAGAGAGGTTTCAAGAATTCTGAATCTCCTTCTAGTTTCAAACCTTTTTCTGTGATCCTTAGATTCCCCATTCCATCCTGAAATATACAAAAGACTCCCATTAGCTATGATTTCATAAATACTAAGCTGTCAAAAATTTATTTCTTGGAAAAGAACACTGTGTAAAACACTGGGAGGCATGGCACAATGCAAGCATCCTTTTGGCTTAGTCTTTGTGAGAAAATTGTATTTCAAGCCATCTGATATGCCCCCCAGTAAGCCATTTATTCAGGTGAAAGATGCCCTTTAGCTTGTCATCTGAGAGAAAGGGAGGTGAGAAAAAGAAAGATAATAGGATGGCATTTAATGTTAACACAAAGCCATTCATTGCAACATGCCCAGCTTTCCACATTTATATTGACAAGCCTTCATTCAGAACACACACAAAAGGAATCCACCTCACAAAAATACTTTCCAAATGGGCACCATGCTTGTTTATGTACCTGTAAAGAAGCTTAAGCACGCTGCAATCTGAATTATGTTGTCTCAGGCCACATTTGAACACTTTTATCTTAAATAGTATCAGCAATTTTCAAGAACAAACAACCCTTTAAAAATGCACTGATATATTTTTTAAAAGAACACCTAGAACTCCACATATCCACCATACCCACTATGGTGCAGTAGACAGAGTAGCAGACCAGGTCACAGAGGTCCTGGGTTCAAATACCCCTCAGCCATGGAAGCTCATTGGGGAAGTGCGACTGGTAAAACCACTACATCAATATCTCATTTATTTTTAAAGCTCTATTAGGGTATCTGTGAAGATTCTCAATTATCCAGGTGTGGTTATTTGGAAACTGAGTCATGGCAACTGGACTTCTTTCTTGTTAGGTTGAAATGTTTCGCTACTCATCCAAGTAACTTCTATAGTCTATTAGGGTCACTATAAGTCGGTTCCACCTTGACAGCACATAACAACAACAAAGAATTCCAAACCAAATCAGAGTGATTTTTGTTGCTGTTTTTCAAATGCTGAAAAGCAGTTTGCCAGAATGCATAAATAACTTTATAACCCTGTCCTTCCCATACATCCTTTTTATTTAGCCAAACAATAATGTAGATGTACAGTATATAGCAAGTAGACAAGCCTTTGTTGCTATAATTTGCCTTTAATGCAAAATGTTTCTTGTTACAACATGCATACTAGTCTGGTTGGAGATGCAATTAGCAATTAGTTTTTCTCCCTCTTTTCTCTTCTGTAAGAGACTCACATTGTTTATTCCTTGTATATTCACCTTTTTTTTTACCATTCTCATATCAGAATTTTCATTTCTGTATACCAAGTAAAGTCCTTTCCACTCTAAGTTTGTTTATGGTGAAAATAAAAGAGGGATATAGAAGGAAAGCTTTTAATTTCGTATTCCCCCAGCCATAAACAGTCACTGATGGGGAACAAATGCTGAGAAAAAGAAGGGGAGATCCATGATAGTGACGTATTTATGGTTGACCCAGGAGTTCTGTTTGGGCATTCCCTTCATGTGATTGAACAGTTGTTGCTTTTCAAAGTTTCGAAGACCACTATTGTGGTCGTGAAATTTTTGGCTAGTCTACAACTTACAATCAGTACATTTTAGCAGAAATGTGTGCTTCTTCCAGGACTACAGAACCACAGAGTCATTTTTTTCAGCATTAATGTTTCCCTCACCACAATACTTCAAAAAGGAAGGAAGGAAAGAAACAGATATTTGTTGTCTCTTCTGCATAGACGACTGTTCTACTCTCCCACGGTAATGCTGTACACTGGGTCTTTGCTCTATGATGGACAAACATGGCATTGATTTCCCAAGATAAGTGAGTGAGTGAGTGAGTGAGTGAGTGAGTGAGTGAGTGAGTGAGTGAGTGAATGAAGGAATGAATGAATGAATGAATGAATGAATGAATGAATAAATAAATAAATAAATAAATAAATAAATAAATAAATAAATAAATAAATAAATAAATAAATAAATAAATAAATAAATAAAGGATACCTTGTTTTGTCATCTTCTGACTCAAATGCCAAGGGTTTATTGTGCTGCCCTGGGAAAGATATAGACTGGGTTGCTTTTAAAAAGAATAGGGGCACCTGAAGCTTATGAAATAAAGCATTGGCTTGTGTCCAATCACCTATAAATAACCTCTACCATCAGAAACCTACTTAGGTTTTCCACAATACAAGAAAACCTAAGTAGGGCATGAACACCTGAACATCAGTGGGAAGGTGTTGTCACATGCATGATTTCCCATAGAGCTCAGGCTGAGGGATAGAATGCTGGGCCCCAGAAGCCTTTGCTCTAATCCAACTTGGCTTTTTAAATGTTCTTAAGGAGTTTCTTTGTGTTTCCTCAGATCTGTTACCACAAACTGTCAGGGGAAAAAAAGACTGGTATGCTTCTCGTTGCTTTGTAACCTGGAGGCAGGAGGGAAGAAAGCAAATTAGCCTCCTTTCTTTTCTTTTATGAGAAAAAAAACCCACACAGTTACAGATTTATTTGCTCCACACACTCTACTGTAGCAGGAGATAGGAAGGGAATAAATACATTGCCTTTTCTTTGTTTCATTTCACATCAGTGAGTGACAACAGAGTGGGGAGAGGAAAATCCCTATCTGGGACCCTCCAAAATGGCAATTTTACTGGGCCTTGTATACCAAAACATTGTTCATGTAGAAATAATGTAAAGTTAACACCCATGTACATAAATGTGAATTGCAATTCCATTTCACAATTTTCTGCACCATTTTGCAATTTGCCAGCAGAAGTCCTTTGTGGATAGCTCACTTACCTTGGCATAGTTGTAAATTCTATGGGTGTTAACTTGATGTTTTGTGTGCAGAGTTGCACAATATGATTTTCCCCAGTATGTTACAGACTGCACAAGCATTACTTTTTCCAGTTTCATTGACAGACCTGCTTCTTTCAGTGAGAGTTCACTGTTGGATCCCAATACTTCTTTCAAGATAGTCAAATTTGTCATTTGCGGTCCAGGAGGCTCCTACTGTCCCTATATTAATATTATCAGACTACCAGGGATAATATTTCAAATAGCTGCAGTATGCATCTGTAGCTCTTCATCTTTTGCTATTCAGATTTTTTTTTGTCTTTACTCCCCCTCTTCATAGCTTTCCAGCCTATTGCCACAGGCTTCTACTCTCCTGGCTTACTCAATTAATGTGTCCCTACTTAGATCTGAAAAATATTTGTGGCAAATAATATAACATACTGGCTGGAGGCTTCCACCAAAGAGCTGCAAATTGATTCCAGAAACAACACATTTGACAAAATACACAGGCAAACAAGTCAGATGCAATTCCTTTCTTATAGTCTGCTACACACACACCCCACACCCAGAGCAAACCTAAAATCACTTTTACCTGGGGAGAGAGGTACTGTTCTAAAGAAGGTATCTTCAGGCTCATTCACATACACTGAAAATATGCTTAAATAAATATGCATGCAAGAGCAAAGAGTAAAAGCACTCTCAGCTAATGCACAGGCATTGGAAATACCATTTCTGATAGCATAATTTTAAAGTTAGCAAGAAGGAAGCCTAACAGATTTATCTGCTGACATAAAGCTAAAGTGAGCAATTCCTGAAGTTGCTGAATCAAGAAAAGAAACCCCAAGCCATTTTTACAAAGGTTAGTATTGGCCACTGCATATTCCAGCCTTAGATCCTGAATTCTGAATAAGACGTTCTTTTCCTTTACATAGTTATTAAATAGCTCCAGCTGCTATCATGAAAGATGATATTGTGAAGCAATTCCATTCTTCCCTTCCTAACATGTTTTCTATGGTAAGGAAAACAATGGAAGCAGACAGGACAGAAGAGCTACACGGGGGAGATGGCATTGTCTGGATCCCCTGTAAAAAATTTATGCATGAGGGATGGTGGTTATATAAAAAGAGACTCAACTGCAAGCACTCTGATCCATTTCATGCAGCTCTTTCTTTCTGTAATTCCTTCTCCTGCATTCCCCAAAAGATCTTCAGAAATACCAAAGAAATAAAAGTATTCCCATTGGTGATGTAGAATATTTGCTAAATTACTAGTTCTTTTCAATTTAGACTGCTTTATATTGACATCTCAAAAAGGAAGCTGAGGTGACAAGACAGCTCAAAGAGGAATTTTCACAACTTTTGAGATTCTTCATCTTCAAATTAGAGCCAAGAGAAAGTGAGTTATTTTTTTCTCATGAAGGTCCCTATACATTTACACAATTTGCCTCTGCACAAAACTAGGGTCCTTTCCCTTGGAGAAACAAAGCGAGCGCACACAAAACATGCCTACAAGATGATGGTTTATTGTGAAAGACAGAAACAACTCCTCCAAGGTGCCTAATCCTTCAAAGATCAACACAACAAAATAGTCACCATCATTGTCATTTTGTGCAAGCTGTATTATTTGCATTGAAATATTACTTGCAATAAAATATTACCTTCCATAATTTACCCCCACAAACACACACCTTCCTATTCTCTTCTATTATCAAGAGAATTAAAAAAATGCCTTATGGCCTGCACCCCAAAAGAAAATAATTTTGTAGTTCTTTGTCCACCTGTGCAAGGAAAGGATGGACAAGGATTCTCATTTCTAATACACAGTTAGGACAAAATAGTATTAGAAATTTATAACAGAATGAATAGGAACTGACCAAAACAGGCAATCTAAAAGCCTTGCAAGTATGATGGAGGACTGGATCAATGAAATACAAATCAACACACTTTGTCTTGAATAAAATAACTACTATGATTGAAGAGGAAATGTATGGACTATTAGAAAAAGATACGAAGAGTGCCTTAATTTGTGGAATGGATTGATGAGATGTTCCTGCCAATCTGCAGTTCCTCCATTTGATGTGCTAGCCTTGCTATTACTCAGAGGCTTCCATACTGCAGAACTCTAAAGATAAAGGTAAAGGTTCCCCTTGACATTTTTAGTCCAGTCATGTCTGACTCTAGGGCGGTGCTCATCCCGTTTTCAAGCCGTAGAGCCAGCACTTGTCCGAAGACAGTTTCCGTTGTCACGTGGCCAGCGTGACTAGGGAACGCCATTTTACCTTCCCACCAAGGTGGTACCTATTTATCTACTCGCATTTGCATGCTTTCTAACTGCTAGGTTGGCGAGGAGCTGGGACAAAGCGACGAGAGCTCACTCCATCACGTGGATTCGATCTTATGACTGCTGGTCTTCTGACCCTGCAGCATAGAGGCTTCTGCGGTTTAGCCCGCAGTGCCACCATGTCCCTGCAGAAGTTATAGTCTTATCTTCATATAGTTGTAGCAGGTTCTGGAGAGAGGGATTGTTGGGGATAGGTACAATTCAAGCTTGTGATGGTGGAAATAAAGATCAGCTTTTGTCTTCGATGTGCAACAACTAATATTTCCATGCAGTTTTGAAACAGAAGCAGTAAACAACCCTCCAAGAGAAATGCATACTGTAAACTGTATCGATTGTTAGAAGAGATCGGAGAAAAGGAGAAGGGTAATAAAGAGCAAATTGCTATACTATCAGTTGAAAAAAATGCTGGCTTATGTATTCTGGTGAGGAAGCATTGAGCTGTAGTTGAAACATAAAGGAAAATGTGATTAGGGCAGCACCAAACAGTTTGGATTACATTCCTGTAGTGGTCTCATTCACTATTCCAGAGTGAGCAGGAATTATTTCAGCTGCCTACAAACTTGGGGTGAGGAACATGTCTCAAAAAGCTCTTTCAAACAAAACACTAACAGAGATTTTCCTGAAATTTTCATAAAGGTTATGACTCAGGAACTCTTAAAACAGGAGTCTTGTTACGCTTTCATTTATTCAAGCTGTAGGTCAAGCAAACTACTATTTCAAGAAGCTCACTCTTAATATGATTTGTTAAAGAGATGCAATTAATGTTAGCTCCCAGTTCTTGGATGTTGTGGACAGGATGCTAGAGGAGGGTCTTCTGTCAGCATTCCCAACTTCTCATCAACGCTGCTAATACCAAGCATTTGTGAATGGCATCCATTTCCAAAGATTCCAAAGGCACTTGGAACATTTCTTTACTGTGTTTTCCCTTATTCTGAGAGCTTATCTACATTTATCTTTGCCTCCCGATAAGCTCCATTTTTAAATGGATTCGATTCAAAGTCATTTGACTATTTGAGATGATGTTTGTGTTCCTACCTGGGAGGCAGATGGCAACAGCAGTCCCTGTGTGGATCTCTCCCTACCCCCACCCCCCAAAAAACATAGAGATGGATGGAGCAGTAATAAATAATAAACTGGGTGCATCCAAGGATGTATTCTGGTTGGGATATGCTTGTCCCACCACCTTTTGCCCCTTCAGACTCCCTCCCTCCCTCCCTCTCTCTCACTCACTCACACACACCCAACACACACCCACACCCCCTCCTGTCTGAGGAGCCTCTGCTGACTGAGTCCTCACCTTCTCTCTGCCTCCCAGAAAGCAGCAAAAGTATTTAAAGGGACAGAAGCAGCTAAGCTTTTTACAAACATTTTTGCCAGCACACCCTCCTTCCCTCTTTCCTTTCTGCAGCCTCTCCCACTCTTACCCCAAGGTGCAATTTGCAGCCACAGGGATGTACATAGGCAGAAACAATTAAAACAAATCAAGCTTCATTTGCATACTATTTTAAACAACCCTCTAGCAGAACAGTATTTTAGCTTGTGTTCCACTGATAAAACATGCTTTCCTGGTTAAGTAATCCAGGCTATGCATAATGGAGGCACTCTTTTAAAAATTGTTTCATTCAAACATAAATGCATTTTAAAAACCAGTTCTTTTACCAGTGTAATAGCAACCTGAGATACTCTGCTCATCTCACCAGCAATTAGTTCGTATCCATTACATAAAGGATATGGATAGCCATATGAGACTGACGTGAAGGGAGAGGATGGAAGAATGCCTAAGTCTGAGTCTGATCACAACAGCCCTATTGGTTCTTGCCTGTTTTGTGTTTCCTTCTGCTTGAGGAGGAATGGCAGGAGGCAGCGTACACATAATCCTTATGAACCATTTGGTTCAGCCCAATAGGGGAGGGGGAATCTTAGGAAAGGGCTGTGATTCAAGAATTCAGTTGAGACAGAGTGGGAGAGCTGGAGGGCAGTAACTGCTCTTCTCCTGGATAGAGGCCTTTTCCACTTCAGTTTAGGGCTTTAAGAACTGCACACCAGGAGCTCTTTCTTTTGTGTTATGAATCTCCTAACTTAGGTGACAAAGATATCTGGGACTTCACTGCTGGCCTATTTTGCTTCATAGAGACATTGACATACTTCTTTTCTTTCTTCTCTACAAGCAACGCCTGCTCTGGCACAATTTTGGTGAAAAGAACTCGAAGACGTACCATTTATACCATCCACTTTTGAGCTGTGCTTCTATGACCGTCATTGTTTTGTTATTTGAAGAAGATGACAACAGTCACATTTTTGTAAAGTTCCATTATGGTTGCAATGTCTGTATAAAGAATACAGCCCAAGAAAACCGGAGAGTGGTATATACACACACTTCCAGCAGCAAATACCAACAGGTGGGCCATTGAGGGAGCACCTTTATGCACTCTCTAAATTTTGGTGCCCTGGGTCAAAGCTCCAGTCACTCTAGTTACTGTTCTGACTAATAATATAAGTAGAAAGCAACCACATAACCTCTTTATGTGAGGTTGTGGAACCTGCTGCTTCACCATTGAACATGAACAGATGAAAAAGACTTCAACCAGTTCTTCTGCAGGGCTAGACGGAACCAGCAGCAATAGCTAAGAGTCTCTGTTCTGGAGTTCTGACTTCTTGACTTCAGCCTTTCTTCTCTGACCTCCCTGAAAGGAAAGAGCAGCCAAAGGAGCAGCGCAAATAGGGTCAATTGCCTTGTGTGACAGGGGAGTCCTCCTTTGGGAGGCGATGAGGAAAAGACATCCTTCTCACCCTTGATGTCATCAGTCACTGCTATATAATCCTCTGTTAATTCCAAAATTACATGGCTTTAAAACCTTTTGAAAATCCAGGTCACAGCACACTGTATGTCGAAAGAACTTAAATTTCTTTTAAAAATCATGGAGTCAGGATCATGACTCTTGCCATTAAAAGTGATGTCCATGACAAATATAAAACCTTAATTATTGACCCTCAACAGCTTTTTACTACTTCTAGCAGGATGTGTGTGTGTGGGGGGGGATTAAAAATATTGATGGTGAATGGTTTGTTGTTGTTGTTGTTGTTTTTTGGTGGCTGGATAGTTAGAAAAGTCCAAAATGATGACTGAAATTCATGTTTTATAGGTCCCTAAGGACTCACCAATTTTACTAGGTCTCATGTAGTATTTATAACTTTGAGACCAAAAAAGGCATTCCTTGGGTACAAAACACACACTCCTCCTCTCCAGTACAGTATACCCCTTCGGTATCAACATTCACCGCATTGCACAAGGCAACAGCACAAGGCCTGAGACAGTACTTGAACCGTGTGGTAGCCTTCCTCTGTCATTGAATAAGGTCACCCTCCTCCTGTAACTGTAAGAATAACTAAAATGTTACAATGACATTTAAAAAAAATTAAGTGATTGCTAAGTTACAACTATTAACATGGGTACAACTCAGTCAAGGAGAGGGAGGGGAAAGCATCTGATATTTTTGTGATTCTCTTTTTAGTTAATCGGACTGAATTGGATTTCAGAGGCTCTCTACTGTAATTTATTGGGGGGAAAGGATAATGAAAGCGGAAGCCTTTTTCATGTATTTTCATACTAACGTTAACCCAAAAATCTCATCCTTAGTTCCTGTTGTGAATGATGTAGATTTATTCTTAATATTAGTGATCAACATACCCTCTAAATTTCAGCTATGTTGGGCGAGGCTCTGCTTTTTTCATGTGCCCCTGTGTATGTGCACGCATGACTCCACCCTCTCCCCACTTACAGAGTTCTGTTGTAAGTGGAACCTAATGTGATCACTGCATGGGGCCTGGCTTAGAGAGAATGTTGCTAGTGATGCTTCAGTCACAATCACATGTAGAGTATTTCTTGTAAAGTACAATGCTCAAAGTGGTTTCCCATTCAGAGTCGTCACTGCCATGCACTTCCTTAGCATGCCCCCCTGCTTTGTTCTATTTCTTTATTTATTTATTTATTTATAACCCGCCCATTTAGTGAGCATGCCACTACTCTTGCTTTTTTTCCCCTTTCCTCTCGTTTCTTGAGTTGTTGCCACTGACACCTGTCTCTTTAATGTTACCTGCCTGCCCTGCCCTTTCCTGTTCCTTTCCTCTCCCTTTCCTGGCCTGGAAGAGGCACTTCCTTTCATGGTAACTGAAAGGAGCAACACCTGAAAAAACACCTAAAAAAATAAAAGAGGTACTTCTTTCTGATTCCAGCACATAAAACTAAACATGGAAAAAAAATGAAGAACAGTCATAAGAACTTCATAGCATTGGCTTGCCTTAAATTATTCAGCTCTTTCCAGAGGGAGGATGAAAATGTACAAAGAAGTATTATCCTGTGAGCCACCTCTCAGTTTTATAAAGCTCTGCATAATGGAGAGGGAATAAAGATTTATATACTGCTGCTACTGCTATGTGTCAAAAAAAAAGAGAGACTGTGCTGATAATACCCTGATTTATGAAACTATCCTTTGATTGTTGCTGAACCGGAGAGAGATTTTTATCTTGAAAGGGAGACCGATTTAAAAAACAATTATGGAATAATACTGTTAGTGAAGAGGAACAAATTAATATTAATAGTGCTGTAACTTGGTACTGAAGAAAGAGAACGTGGCAGTGCAGTACTTTGGATCAGAAGTGGACACTGAGGGGCAGTTTTATCTCTATGTCTAGAAATTTCTTCCACCTTCAAAACCACAAAAAGCATGGCAAAGAACCACCACAGAATGTGAGGGGAGTTTTTGCAAGCTGACATGCTTTCTTTAAGTAGGTTTGGAAAGGGGGGGGGGCTTTCTCGGCTGGGGTGATTGTCAATCTATATGACATTAGCCAATTGCTCCTTCCTGCCTCTGAATGCAAAGAGAGCCCCACTTCTCTCTCCTGTGTCTCTTTCCTTCTCTAGAGGGAAATCTGTTGAAGTCTGTTGCTTAAAGCAGCAATGTTTGTCAGCTTGCTGTTCATTGTAAGTACATGAAATATTTTTATTCTTTCTCTTACCAATGTCTAAAGTGAATTACTGAGTCTGCAAGTGCCAGTTAATGAGAAAGTGTGGAATCTGGGGAACTTGAAGCTATCCTGTTCTGTGAATCCCTGTACTTCTGCTGAGGAGAAGAAGGAATTTAACCAAGATTCTAAACTCTGCAACACAATATTATGTTATAAGCTACATTTAGAGTACCTACAGAATTGAAGACCACCCTACTCCAAAACAAATATGATAGATGCTATAAATAAGGAATATGAATAATATTGAGCTTCTCCCTTATCCCCTATTTCCCCTTGACACTATGAGAACTAGTCATAAATCAAATGAAAACCTGAACTGGTCAGGCCAGTGCTCATCTCTAAACATGTCTGGTTTTTGTTAAGACTCTTTAGCTCTTAAACATTCCCAGCCAGTTTCCACATCTCCAGTACACAGAAACTCAAGAGCTTTCTCCCCAAGTCTTTAGGCTGAAAGCGAAAGAGATATGGATAGGTTCCATTCTGATTTGTAGTCTATTCTCATTGTCTGGTTCCTGGGGCTGAATCTGTTCTCATGAAAAAACAATTGGCATTTCCCCCCTTGGTGTAGCAGTCAGCTTACGGCTGAATTAAACTTCTATTTGAGTCAATGATAGCCTTTCCATTCACTTTAGTAAGAGTTATAGCAACACATTTGATGAATATGGAATAATTCCTTAAGCAAAGAAAGCAGAAGTGTAAAATGTGATTTCCAGTTAATTTTTCAATTAACTTGCCAATGGCAATTCCTTTTTTAAAAAAAATCTGAACTAGTATCTGAATAAATAAATCATTTTCGCTTACCACTAAAACCTTTCTTTTTCTTTTTCTTTCTTTTTTTTAACATGTTCTTCCTTGGGTAGTGAGGCTATTTTCTCTTCCCCAGTCAGAACACAGTGCTGTTGTACTGTATTGTGTAAAATTATAGCGATCTGTTAAATATATTTACCATTTTAACCTTATGTTTGCGAGATAAAAGAATTACCTAATGACAGGTGAATCTAAGACTAAATATAAATGAAAACGTATTTCATTTAAAAGATTTAAATCAGTTTAAAATCAGCAGATCCTATTGCTCAGTTCTGAAAAATACTCCCGACGGCTTATAAGAAAATATTTGAAATGGCTTACAAGATGTTAATTTAAAAAACAGCGTCTCTGCAAAATTCTTCCCCAGTATCACAGCAGCAACTTTTATTTATTTGTTCTAAAGTTTATATCTTGCCTTTCCACCCTATCAAGACTCCCAAGGCAGTTATAAATCTACCATTCGTACATCTCTTATGGAGCATTTTATTCTTAGGAACATTATAAAATAGTTCATTTTCTTGTAAGCGTTTTCTGCCCTATTGTCATATTTCCAACAGTAGATATCAACATTTCATTCAATTAGAAAACATCTCTTGAGGCACATTCATTTTGCAATCTGGTTAGCTTTGTCTCTTGCCTTGCCAGCACAAACACAACTACACAGAATTCAACCTCTTAACCATTAGGCTAATGCAGTTTTATTTCCGAGGAGTGCTTTAACACTATAATTTACTGAAGCTACTTGAAAATGGAAATATGAAAACAAAAATACATTAAAACATTACTTCTTATAATAATGATGAATTGTAAGAAGCTTCCAAATGTAGTGTGAGGTAAGGAACAACAGAACCAAATATTGTTTTCATTTTCCCCAGGAGAACGTACCTGTTAGAATAGGTATGGTAGCATCCAGCTCCTTGGAAGTCAAACAAATATATGACTCAAATTTCATATTCAGATCTACCTTTTTGTACTTGAACGTACAGTAAATAAATTCTGATCCAACTGGAAACATTTTAGACAACATGAATGTGAAGGCAAGGTTGTGAAATGCACTGCCATCAAAAATATATATCAATTTGAGAAGATGAACAAGCTAGGAAAGAAAATAGTGTTCTTGGGAAATCCACAATGAATTATTCCTGCATTATTTACATTCTTAGTAGCACCAAACAGATTATGCTACAGAGTTTCCTAAGGTGTTAATGTGAGTAGTATTGAATGTTGCTCCAACTTAGACAACACACACACATAACACAGATAATGGACACTGAATGGAGCTCTTTTCATATAGATATTTGTCCTTATTTTGACCTCTGTGCAACAAATTACAAATATAGTAGTTTAGTATATCTTTCTGTTTCTGATTAAATTCTAGCTTTTATCTAAAATGTTATATACTTTTATGATTACTACCAGTACAATGGTACCTCAACTTACAAACCTCCTGACTGATGACCATTTCGAGTTGCGACCAGCTCCGGCTACAAAATTTTGATTCAACTTCCAGCTGGAGCTTCGAGTTGCAACCAGAAAAAGATAGGGAAAAAGGCAGGGAATTCAAATTTTCTAACCGTTGGTAGGTGAAGAGGCTGCTTCTTTGTAGCTCTTTGACCCCAACGGTTAGAGTTAGTGCGATTGGAGGAGGCTTCAGACTGCCTGGTAAGGTAAGGTGCTGCTTTCTGCTTTTTAAAAACTGTTCTGGGTGGGGTTTGTAGGGTGGGTTTGGGCTGGGGGTATTATGTTTTTATGCTGTGTTGTTTTGTTTTTTGGTGATTTTTTTTCTTTAGCAGCCCCAGTGCCTTCCCATGGGGCTTGCTCCATTTTTGTTTTTGTTAGCCCCAGAGCCTTTGGGGCTTGCTCCGTTGTTTATTTTTGGTGTTTTGTTTTGTTTTGTTTTTGCAGCCCCAGCGCGTTCCTATGTGGCTTGCAGTGTTTTATTTTTATTTTATATTTTTGGTTTTTTTCCCCCTTCTGGAACGGATTAATTGCGTTCCAATGCATTTCAGTGGGAAATGGTGATTTGACTTATGACCATTTCGAGTTATGTCCATCTTCTGGAATGGATTATGGTCATAAGTCGAGGCACCACTGTACTACACAGAATTTAGCCCATTTTGTGATACAGTGACTGAAATCATATTGCTTAATATAGTAAGTAGCATTCATACCAATGGAGATTTGTTGAATCAACTCTTCCACGATCAAATAGGCTTCCTCTAGTTGTGATTTATGTTAGTATAGTAAGCTGCATCTAGAGCAGTTCCATTTAAATCAATGGAACTTACAAAAGAGTTGACTCACCAAATCCCCACTGATTCAATGGGCCTACTCTACTGTGATTTACTATGCCAACCAACTGGATTTCAACCATTATGAAAAGAGTTGGTTGTCCATTATTTTTAGTACTGTAAAAAGTCTGCCCATTTTTTCAGTCCCGCAGTCTTTGCTCGGTTTTCAGTTGACCCTACTGCTCTTAAAGCCAATGTATATTCTTTTATGCTAAAACATGGAGCTAAGAGTGAATCTAACACCTCCCAATGCTGTGAGTGAATAGTTTCTTAGTACAGTAACATGCACTTATAAAATCCATTTTCTTACCTCCCAAAATCTTTTTTTCTTCTCTTTTTAAAATTGTATTACTTCTTTTCTTCATCAGTGAGAGATTACTGAACTGAGAGGTTATTTACTCAACACCAACAGAGGTTAGGCTCACTCTCAGCATGAATGACCAAATTACATCATTTCTTAACTCCAGATTACATAGTTTCCTAGCTCCAAAAATAGTGTTCTCAATGTATTGCAATCTGCCATAGCACATCTCTGCTTTTCTAGCTATTAGATCTTGTTTGGCTAAAGATACACACATTCATGTGACATAGGAGCCATGGTAACTTTATAACACAGTACCAGAGACATTTTCTACTTTTCCCACCAAACCATATAAATTTATATTACTTAGAAAAACTTGAGCAGTGAAAGCACATCTCAGGGAGTTGTAAATGAAAGACCTAAAGAACATTTCTTTCCACTGAATTCGTTCTTCCCTTACAAAAGAGGACTACAATAACTACACACATTCTAGCATATATATTTTTAGTTTTATCACTAGGGTGCAGTGGACACATCTGAAACTTTACTTTTATTAACTGTGAAGTATAAATGCAGCATTTTGTTATTTATTTGTTTGCTTTAGTCTTTCTGGAATTCCCTGGCAAAGCCACTGTGTGACTATAAACTGACAATGTCTCCTTTTCTTCCCACACATGTGTGTGTTTAGTCGTTTAGTCGTGTCTGACTCTTCGTGGACATGAAATCCTATTTCAAAATACAGAAGTACTGGACAACACCAGCAATCATGTTAGACTGCACAAGGAAGCCAGTGAAATTCACAGACACCAGCAGAGCTTAAACAAAAAAGAAGAAAGTCTAAAACTCAACAAAGCTTGGCTCCCAGCACTGAAAAATACAGTCTGCAAAAGGTCAGTGAACTCTATCCAGCTACAAAGACCGGTGATCACTGCACACGAAAGACCAGCTAATGACACCCATCAATCACAATGACAGATCATCTCCCCCCTTATCACAACAATACACCCACAACAAAAAAACATGTTGATCACCATAATCACCCAATCTCCTGATTGTACAGCTATAAATACTCAACTATCCCACAAAACTGCACCAGAGCAAGGACTGAGTTCTGACTTCTGTCCTCTGAAGATGCCAGCCACAGAGACTAGTGAAACGTTAGGAAGAACAACCTTCAGAACATGGCCAAACAGCCTGAAAAACCACATTAACAGAGAACACAGAAAATGTTTGCCATTTAGTTTAGTAGGGGGGGGGAAAGACAGTCAAATAAATGAGGTACTCAAGCTATATCCAATGATAATTTTTCATGTTTCCTGAGCACTGCTAGGTGTTGGGTATTTTGGATTCCAGTGGAAAGAAAATGAATAGAACATGATGTTTATGAACGGCTAGCAAGTCTCTTTCAAGTTATTGATTTGGAAGAGTTCATTTGGGAAGCAACTTACTTTAAAATCAGATTGTCTTGTCTTAAGAAGCAACTCAAGTCTTTTTCTTTAAAGAACCACTATGGAATTTTTATACCAACATTTGTCACAGAAATATATGATGTAGCTGCTTTGCTATCAGAATATACTGAGAAATAATTTAAACTGTCTCCCAGAGTTATATGCAGTAAGTCTATAACATTGTTGTTAGCAGATAGGTTTCAGGAACAGAATAAAAATGAAGCACACACACGATTGCTCTCAAATAAATAGTATGAGTATATTGCTTTTTCTTTCTCCATAAACAAATGCCAAAAGAATTATTACTAGAATTGGAACATATAATTTATGAAGAGCTCATGCTACTCAAAGCAAATTTCCAGCCAAAGTGCCACAAGGTTTAACTGGAGACAGGAATCTAATTCCCAGATCTAGAGTAGAAGGAGTCTAAAGACTAGTTTGAAGATGAGATGTAATAAGAAGGAAGGCAATGGCATTTTTAAATCTTTTGAGGCTATAAATATATAAATAAATCAGGAAGGTATGTATTACAATAGATTAGTGAGCTAATTATACTAGAAAGAAAGAAAGAAAGAAAGAAAGAAAGAAAGAAAGAAAGAAAAAGAAAGAAAGAAAGAAAGAAAGAAAGAAAGAAATTGTTTCAATATAATCAATTCATATTTATTGTCCTTGTAAAAGAAAATATTGTGAAGACCAAACCCTATTCAGTAAAGAGTGCTGAAGGATTCATATGTGCACTTAAATAATTACAGGGTAAACATTATAATAATAGGCACTGTTTGTGAGTTTGGGTCTCTCCCCCCCCTCCCATTCAGGCCATGATTTGCCACAGAAATAGCTTTGGCTCTCCTACTGGATTGTCTTTCTCAGAGGCCAGAAAGGAGTACAATTTTGCTGTTTCTTCTGGATCTTTCAGTGGTTTCAAAAACATGTCATCTGATATCTCAAACATCTTCCTGACATGGGTGTTGTGGGATGTAGCTGGGAAAACAGAGCACTGTACTAGTTTGTGCAAAAAGAGGTATCTGATCCATCTAGCAAGTGACTGGTGAAACTAACTGTTTGGTGAGGACATGAGAGAGGACCTTCTTGGTGGCTGCTCCCAGGCTTTGGAGGGCCCTCTTGTCCTTCTGTCATTGTCAGGCAAAGATGTGCCTTTTTGGGCAGGCTTTTAAGCAATAATTGCCTACTGTGTTACCAACTCTTACAGGGATTGGGTCAGTGCAGGGCAAAGGGTGTGGGGCTGCTTGCCAGTGGACCCGAGGAACAGGGTTTCCAGTCTGGTCCGCCAGCAGAGTTTAAAAGACAGGCGAGCCGAGGCTTGGAGCCTTGGCTCACCAGAATGCAAGTCCTGTGGCCATGAGGCAGCTGAGAGGGCAGGAAGACAAATGGCTCCAAACAGAAGGAAAGAGGACAGCAGTACTGGAGGAAGCTCCCAGGGCTCTGTAGGGAGTATGCAGCACAGATGGCTGCCAAGAAAGGATGCCTGATATGAAGGGAACGCACAGCACAGGCGGCAGCAAAGGAAGGGCGGCTGCTCCAGAGGCATATTATGTGGATCTGTTTTCTCTTCTCAAACCAGAAGGGGAGGAGGGCCACACAAGGAACAAGGAAAGAGGCAAAAAAAAAAAAAAGAAAAAGAAAAAAGAGTGTGGCAGCACATTCAACAACTGGCTAGCAGGATATGCGGAGTTTGTGGGGGTGGTCCAGAAAGAAGGTGGCACCTAAACAATCCTTATAGAAATGTCCTACATGAAAGGAAGCTGGCAGGAGACGAGGCTACCATTGGATATGATACAGCCTTTAGGAAGAGGACATCCCAGACTGCTACTGCAAGATGGGACCTCATTAACCAAGCACTATGGCTGGTGGAGGCTGGACCGCATAAGAAAGGAAGGGCAGAGGGGCCAAGGTTTACAAGCTGAGGTCATAAGGACACAGTTAAATGTATCTGTTGGGAATACAATGCAGAAAAATGTATGTGGGGCTGATGTAAATTCGATCATGACTGCAATCAGTGCTTTGGCCCACACCCTAGGGTGGCATGTAGCAGGCCAAAAAGTGCTATGGGCTTCTTTCAAGGCACAAGGCCCCACTCCAAGCCCAACATCCAGAAGGATGAGGAAAGCCAGGTAATAGGGACATCCCTGAAGGAAAATGTCCGCAAGTAATCCCCCAGTCTCTGTCAACGATCTCCTTTTCCTAGCCCCAACCCCCATCAGGCTCTCTGCCTTGAACACTTTTCCATTAGCATACCCAAACCACAAGGCTGCCATTTATTTGTGGGAAGGTTTCACTAGGGGATTCTGGATCCCCTATGAAAGTCCATGAAGGGCCACTACTCCCCAAGTAGTGGAGGAGAAGATCAGAAAGGAACTCCTCATGGGCAGGCTGGCAGGCCCATTCTTCCACCCTCTGTTCCCCAATCTGAGAGTATCTCCATTAGGAGTGGTTCCCAAAAAAGCACCAGGAGAATACAGCTTAATACATCACCTATCCTATCCCCCTGGGGACTTGGTGAATGATTCCATCCCCCAACAATACTGTACAGTCCAATATACAACATTTGATCATGCAATCTCATTAATCCAGGACCATGGCCCAGGCACCCTCCTTGCGAAATGTGATGTACAATCAGTATTCAGGTTACTTTCAGTGCATCTGGATGATTTTAACTTGCTAGGGATAAAATTTGGGGGCTGCTGGTATTGTGATAAAGCTATGCCCATGGGTTGGGCTGTGTCATGCGCAGCATTTGAGACTTTCAGCACCTTTGTGGAATGGACAGTGAAAAACGCTTCTGGGTCCAACCCGGTAAGACATTATTTGGATGACCTCCTTTTCATAAGGAGGACAAAAACAATGGACTGTGCTAACATGTTGAGGCTCTTTTAGGGACTGGCAGTTGATTTGGGGATCCCACTAGCAGAGGGAAAAACTGAGGGACCATCAACTGCATTGATTTACTTGGGCATAGAACTTCATACAATAGCAGGATCATCCCACCTGCGAGGCACCATTGTGACCCTACTCCCACGGAAGAAATGCACCCTGCACGAGATACAGGCACTCTTAGGGCAACTCAATTTTGCCTGCAAGGTAGTAACCCCAGGCCGTGCCTTCTGAGCCAGGTTGGCAAGAGCAACAGCTGGGGTTACAAAGCCTCACCACCGCATCAGAATTACAAAAAGGAATGAAAGAGGACCTAAAGGTATGGCTAGACTTTCTACAAAGCTTTAATGGAGTGGCAATATGGCAAGCACCTTGGGAGCCAGGAACCACCCTCCAAGTGCAGTCAGATGCAGCAGGCGGCCTAGGCTTTGGCATATATTTTAACGGCAGGTGGTGTACATACCTCTGGCCACATGGGTGGCGGGCAACAGATATTTTGCAAGATCTCACTTTTCTGGAACTGTTTCTTATAGTAGTCGCAGTGACCATTTGGTGGCAAGAATTCCAAACTAAATGGGTAAGATTCTGGTGTGATAACCAGGCAGTGGTGGCAGTTGTCAACTGCCAGTCATCTAAATCTGAGCGGGTCATGTGGCTCATCTGAAGATTGGTGCTTTTATGTCTCTCTGCTAAAATTGGTTTCACAGCCAAATATGTTCCTGACCTCGATAATACCATTGAAGTTGCCTTATCTCATTTCAAGGAGAACAGATTTCGCCAGCTAGCCCCCGGGGCAAACAACAGTCCAGACCCATTCCCGGAGGAGATGCGGACCACAGGACGTTTTTAATTACATAGCACTAGCTACATTGAGAGCTTACAGCTCGGCCATGGACTCATTTGGGCATTCCTGATCCAGGCAGGGCACCTCCCAGGTCTCCCAACAACACAGCCTGCCATTTTAAAGTACCTCTCCTTCCTCTACACCAAAGGAAAGGGAACAAGAACCTTACGCATGCATGTGGTGGCTATTTCCTTTTTCAGCCAGGTCCAGGGTTTCAAGGACCCATGCAGGACATTCTTTATCATGAGAGCACTGAGAGTAAGGGACAGGGTGCAACCCAGGAAACCATATGGTCATATTTTGACCAGCAAACCCTGTGGAAAATTTGCTGGTCAAAATATGAGATAGCCTTATTTAGGGCAGCATTGTTGTTGTTGTTTAGTCGTTAAGTCATGTCCAACTCTTCGGACCCCATGGACCAGAACACGCCAGGCCCTCCTGACTTCCACTGCCTCCCAGAGTTTGGTCAAATTCATGTTGATAGCTTCAGTGACACTGTCCAACCTTCTCATCCTCTGTTGTCCCCTTCTCCTCTTGCCTTCACATTTTCCCAACATCAGGGTCTTTTCCAGGGAGTCTTCTCTTCTCATGAGATGGCCAAAGTATTGGAGCCTCGAGAACTTGCCATAGACATGACTGGACTAAATGTCAAGGGGAACCTTTACCTTTACCTATACAAACTAGACTATTCACTCTCAGAGAAAGAATATAATAAGGACTGTTTGACATTAACAAGCTTTTTGCATCATAACTGGTCATCTACTGCTACCACTGAAACATCTGCAGCAGTTCCTTGTTGAAAGAGAATGTGCTGCTGACCTCAACAGCTATCTATTCACAGCAGCTTCTTTTTAATGACCTAATCTGCTCTATAAAGAACATTTTCTTCTCCACATTTACATTCTAAGAAGCAGCAGCATTATTCATTTGCTGAATGAAAACATATGAAACTTCAATGCATTCCTCTCAGCACCAGCCTTGATATGAGCCAGAACACAGTTAGGCTATCCAAGTAATTCAAAGTTTTGGTACCTAATGTTTTGAACATCTAAGTCTACCAGTAATGCAAGCTGTTTAAATTAGTTACTTTACAATAATCTGAATTAGATTATTGTACGAAACAAACCAATTTTATGCCATTAACACTCCTTGAATAAGCCCATTCTGAAGCCATTAGTAACCCTTGTAATGCTCGGGATTGATTTTTTTAAAGTGATCTGTTAGCATGCTCAAACATTTCTACGTTCTCAGTGCCAGCAATCTTAGCTCAAATGTTCTTTCCCTTTCATTTTCCGGTCCTTTAAATCAATTAAGACCTAAGTGCCTTATGCAGACCCAGCCAACTCTGAAACAGTTTCGCAGGAGATATTGATAAGTCATGTGAATCTAGACTTAATGGCCATCCTTGTTATTTTATAGATGAGAATCTCTCCCTTTATTTACTACTTTGTGTGAGGCACTGTACTGAGTAGATAGAGTGTTTGATTAGTACTCATGAGACCAGGGTTCATAACCCTGTACAGATATGAAAATTGACAGTGGCAGGATGGCACTGACAAAACCACTCCTGAAATATTTCATATACTGTAACCTGAAAACCCTATTAGGATCTCCACAAGTCAGACACAACTTGTTGGCACATATCAACAACACTTAATACCTTAGATATCAAGGCTGTCTGAAAGGGTAGCCCTTAAGATATCTTGTATTTCATTAGATTTCCAGGTGTTTTTCCACCTCCATTCTCACAGGTAAAACATCTGTGCCTACAGGTTACTTCCTCAAATCCTGGCTTGGGACTCAAATCACAGCAAGGCTAATTTAGAAAAGTTTTAAAGCTGAACACATGGTAGATTTAGTGTGCCAATATAGATTTTATAGATGCTCCATAGTAGGGATGGGGGTATTCATATTTGTATACAAATATCCCCATGCAGCTGGAATTAACAACTGTCCACTCAGATGTCTGGCAGCGGCAGCAGGCCCTCTCTTCCTTCCAAATGCTTCAGAGCACCACTTGGCTAGCCACTCGGCAGCGTTGCAGGGAGACTCATTCTCCCTCCCTCTGCCACAAGTGGCTAGCCGACTGGGAAGAGAATGGCGGTCCGGGACCAACTGGAAGGATGAGCAGGGCTGGTGGTGGCAGATGTGTAAGTGGATGGTCCAGCCCCAGGGGCCAGACCTTCATTAACTCCAGCTGTGCGGGGATAATCATATTCATATACTAATAAGAATACCCGCATCTCTACTCCATACCAAACATACTTGAAGCATTTATTTCTGGTCCTTCTCAGAGACATGATACTGAAAAGAGTTGCCATATTAGACTACTGTTGTAACAAAGCCACCAACAAGTCTTATGACACCTGGAAAACATACAGATTTCATACAACATAAGCTTTCTCAGACTAGAAGCCAATTCATGAGATGCATCATACAAACATACCGATGGAAAAGAATTTTTGCCAGGATCCTATTCCTAGCACCAGCTACAGTAGATCAATGGCTGAATAATAAAATTTATGTAAATCCCAGAGCCAATGGGTATACTTTATTCAGGAATAGCAAAAGGATACTGTCCTGTATGTCTGTTTTACCTACTGTAACCACAGCCATGAACTCAGAATACTGAGAATCACAAAGCAGAAAAAAGAGTAAAGTGGTGTGTTAAATATGCATTCAAAGTTAATTTCAGATTGTCACATTCTAGTTTCCTAAACCTGTGCAGACTAATTTGCATATTGCAAACTGTTTGTTGATTATGCAAATCACACGGCAAACTAGGAATAGAGTGTGCAACTTTCATCCTCACTGTTTCCTCCAACCAAATCAACCCATTTATAATTCTTTTGTAGGAAGCAAAAATTGAGGTGTGTGTTTTTTTAACACCTTGTGGACACTGCAGGGTTGCAATACTGTATGTGTGCTGCACAAGAGCCACAATGGGATCACATGACTGAGCGCACAGTCTCATTGCCTGGTTGTAATGCCCAGCGTATTTATGCAGGTATAATATGCCATTTTGAGGAGGCAAACAGGATTTCAGCCATCATGTATCTGAACACCAAATGGATGAATAAATTCTAAGACATTTATTTATCTCAAATAGTCTGAAGCAACAGTCCTCTATATATTTTCTTAGAAATACATCCCCCCCAAAAAAAACAGTTGCACCTTCTTTTGAGTACACATGTTTTCTGTAAGAGCTATTATTTCTCCATCAAGGAACACAATAACATTTATTTATTTATTTATTTATTTATTTATTTATTTTTATTTATTTATTTATTTATTTAATACCGCACCTATCTGGTCAAAATGACCACTCTAGTCATAGCTCTGTGCACTGGCTAAACATGATCACCGGATATTGAAATGTGCATATTTCACACAAGGTGACTGGGAAGCATTGTGCCTTCACATTTTGCTCATGTTTCTGGTTCTACAATGGCCGGAATATCTTTTTTGATGGTGAAAATGGGTGCATAGTTCCATTGTTACAATCTAGGAACAACACGGAAACCCAGGTATCATCACATAACCTACCTACATATATAAGACCATAGCAGCAGTGTGTGTTTGTGTGCATGCACGCATGCACACACGCACACACGCATGCACGCACACACATCTTGCAATTTGGCATAGTGCTAGTAAGACAGAAAAAGACATAAAACAGGTCAGACTGCAGGTTTTCTCTGCAGCCTGACATATGCACATGGAGAGAGACAGACATACACAGACACACACATAAAGGGGAGGGAAATAGCAGTGCAGAAAGAGAGGGAGCAAGGAAACAGCCAGGCTAGTGAAAAGGAAGACACACCAGTGAGTACAAAGAGACATTGACCAGAGAAGATCTGCAGCTCCTTGGCTTGCAAATGAGGCAGTGCTTTTCCCCACCTAAGCTTTAGCTCTCTTTTTCAGATCAGATGGTAAGGTTTTCTTGACACTTGAACCCCATGATCCTGACATCCATTGCTTGACAAATGCCACATATATAATTTATTGCTGGTTCTCTTGCTCCCTCTCCTACCCCTCCCCACCCCGTGTGTGTGTGTCTGTGTTTTGGGCTACAGTAGAAGCTTGCAGTCCAAATTGTTTAATTTAATATAAAATGTAAATTTAAAAAATTAATATAAAAACTAGCAGCTAGTGGCTGTGAGGAGTAGCCAGCACAATGGTGGGCACAGGACAAAGCCTCAGATGCAATGATTCTAAAAGCCTATGTAGCCCACTCAATCAATATGTGACTAGGCATCCTTCAGTCTCAAGAGACTATGGTAACGTGCTCTGTACGGAGGACCTGGAACACTGTCTAGTGTGCCTGAGAAGGCCAATTCGAGAGTGACAATCCCTTCCACACCAAAGAAAAATACAAACTGTCCCCTGTTCAGCTCCCTGATTTTTCTGCTTTTGGGACTGCCTCTTTGCCTTGGCCTGCTGGACAAGGGTCTCTTCAAATTGGCAGAGGCTATGCAGCACTGCCTGCCTCCGGGCTGAACACCCAGATGTTAAGGTTTCCCATCTGTTGAGGTCCATTCCTAAGGCCTTCAGATCCCGCTTGCAGATATCCTTGTATCGCGGCTGTGGTCTCCCTCTGGGGCGCTTTCCATACAGGAGATCTTTTGCAATCCAACCATCAGGCATTCTCACAAAATGCCCAAGCCAACATAGACATCGCTGTTTCAGTAATGTATACATGCTAAAAATTCCAGCTCATTCTAGGACTACTCTATTTGGGACTTTGTCCTGCCAGGTGATACCAAAAATCCGTCGGAGACAATGCATATGGAACGTGTTCAGCGCCCTCTCCTGCCGTGCATAAAGGGTCCAGGACTCACTGCAGTACAGGAGTGCGCTCAGGACACAGGCTCTATAGACCTGGATCTTGATATATGCCATCAGCTTCTTATTAAGCCATACTCTCTTTGTGAGTCTAGAGAACATGGTAGCTGCTTTGCCAATGCGTTTATCCAACTCGACATCTAGGGAAAGAGTGTCAGAGATCGTTGAGCCAAGGTACACAAAGTCATGAACAACCTCCAATTCTTTTGTGGAGATGGTAATAGAGGGAGGTGAGTCCATGCCTTGGCCCATGACTTGTGTTTTCTTCAGGCTGATTGTTAATCCAAAGTCTTGGCAGGCCTTGCTAAAACAATTCATGAGTTGTTGGAGATCTTCAACAGAACGGGCAACAAAGGCTGCATCATCGGCGAAGAGGAAGTCCTGCATGCATTCCAGTTGCACTTTGTTCTCAATCTAGAGAGATTAAAGAGCTTTCCATCTGCTCTAGTCCGGAGATAGACCCCTTCTGTTGCAGTTCCAAAAGCATGCTTCAGCACGACAACACAAAAGATCCCAAACAGGTCAAAGCGAGGACACAGCCCTGTTTCACTCCGCTTCAGATGTCAAAGGGATCTGATGTTGAGCCATCGAAAACTGCAGTGCCCTTCATTTCCTCATGAAAGGACCTGATGATGTTAAGGAGTCGAGTTGGACATCCAATCTTGGGAAGTATTTTAAAAAGGCCATCCCTGCTAACCAAATCAAAGGCCTTTGTGAGATCTATGAAGGCCACAGAGAGTGGCTGTTGTTGTTCCCTACATTTCTCCTGCAACTGTCTGAGGGAGAATACTATGTCAGAATACTATTAGCTCAAAATCCACACTGTGATTCTGGATAGACTCTGTCTGCAAGCACCTGGAGCCTCTTCAGCACAACACGGGCCAACAACTTCCCTACAACGCTGAGAAGAGAGATGCTACAATAGCTATTGCAGTGGCCCCATCTCCTTTGTTCTTATACAATCAATATACTTTGTTTCTCTCAATCAATATACACAGTTTAAAAATGGATTAAAAGTTTTCCCAAGAGGATGCACACACCGACCTAAAAACCATGTGACTACCATGTGGCTTTAAACTGAATTTTTTAAAAAAACTCAATCCATCTGCCAATTCCTTTTCATAATGTAACCACACCCTGAGACCTACTTCTTCCTACACTATTGTTAGACTGATATTTCAAGGGTCCACCATCAGTCTCATCCTCACTTCACTTCCTTTAATGTTTTCTCTAAGAGACAGGTATGTGTTGATCCTCTCCCATGTGGAGGAACATGCTTATCCAGTTAGAATTAGGTTTCTGGCATTTCTACTTGGAATGTAAATTTTTTAAAGAAAAGTTAGTTATTTGATTGTTTTTCCTGCTTTATTGTGGATCAAACTGTAGGAGAGACTGCCCACACCTCTACACAGCATCTCCTCTGCTACATAGAGCAAACTTAATATATATATATTTCTTCTCTTTCACACCATGAACACTCACAACATTAGCCTGGGGGCATGGCTTTTAGGCCTGGTCACATGAATAATTCAAAACAGTCAGAATTGTCCTGGGTTTCGCCAGCTTGCAGATTGGTAAGAGAAGGTGGGATAACACCGTAGATCACCTCCTGTGAACTTGCAATGTGCAAGCATATTGCCAGTTTGCAGGAGGTGACCTGAAGCAAAATAATGTCATGTGGGCTTCCTTTGCAACCTGTTCATTAAAGACAAACACAAGTCCTTGCAAAATGCTTGCAAACTTTCAAGAGAGTGAAAGGATCACCCAGCAACACCTTTCACACTTTCTTTCCCTGCATGTGTGTGCACATGCCTAGGCACACACATGCCACAAATCAATTCTGACTTATGGTGACCCTTTCCACGGTTTTCTAAGAAGAGAATACAGTGGGGTCTTGACTTGAGAACTTAATCCGTACTGGAAGGCGGTTCTCAAGTCAAAAAGTCTGTAAGTCAAGTCTCCATTGACCTACAGTGCATTGAAAACTGATTAATCCCGTAACAGGCCGTTTTTGTTCCATTTTGGTTTTTTTCTGGTCTGTAAGTCAATTCTCAGGCTGCAAGTCAAACCTAAATTTTGCGGCCAGAGAAGTCTATAACTCAAAAAGTCTGTTAGTCAAGCCGTCTGTAAGTCAAGGGTCCACTGCACCCAGAAGTGGTTTTAAATTATCTACTTTGGGGGGGGGGGTTGCCTTGTGGCTGTGCAGCTTGCTGGTGTTTTCCCCATGGGAGGTGCAGTGGAGAATCAAAAGTCCCAACCTCTGGCTCTGCAGCCAGATACCAAAACCACTGGGCTATTCAGCCAGCTCCTCTTTCTCTGTACACTAGTGGCAAGGCATTTGATAAAAATATGCTAGACACTTCCTTCTCTGGCATCAGCTTAGTCGTGCATAAGCGTGATTTCCATTTCATGTTCATTATTGTTTAACAACTTTGGTAGGTTTTTAATTATAATGGTCCTTTCCAAAAATGTTTTAGCTCCATCTTTTCTCATGTTTGCTGACTCATTTCTGCTGCAATATGTTCATACTTTAACTCATTATAAAAAAATTGCAATCCTAGCATCTTTTTGGTTCTCGTATCTCTGATCACAAGAAAACAAAGCCTAATATACACTTACAATTTTGCATACAGATTCTTCTCTCTTGCATCTTTCAAAAGGGTAGCATCTTAGGTTTCCTGCTGCTTATTCACTGCTGTTCTCATTAAAGAATCAATAAAGCTATCGTTCACATTTCAAGTCAATTTTGATTTCATGGGTCTTGGTTGAATGAGAAAGATAGCATGGTCAAAACTGAGGTTTTGCAAAATTCAGCAATTCTGGTAATAGTTAGAAACAATTGTCAAATTTTGAGACAGCCATTGCAGCAAAACGTCAATGTAAAATTTAATAGCAAAGTGCTCTACTGTAAATCAAATATTGCTGCTTCTTCTGAACTTAAAACTCACTTAAACAAAGAAGAAATATAATAAAATTAGTGTTATACAGGATCCCAATGCAGACTTTAAATGTACACTATTAGATTACTTCAGTGCTATTGTTCCTGAGCCAAAGAAAAAAACACTTTGGGTTAAATGATACTAATGGAACTTTGCCAGTGCAATAAATCCTATTTACGCTTAAAAGCAACTATAACAGTAGTTTTCACCTTTTATTTGTTGCCAGTCATGTGACTGGTCACAGAATTACTTGATTGGTGAAGGGGGAAGTTATCAGATAACCTTCTAAAGAGACAGAATTGCTTGTGTGATAACTCTCACATTATCATATAATGCAGCAGCATTGTGATGATATATATATATATTATTTTATTTTATTTATTAAACTTATACCCCGCCCCTCTAGACCACGTCTACTCGGGGCGGCTTACAACATAAAATAAATCAATATAAAATATATATAATCACAAAAAATACAATTGCTATATTAATTAAGACAATTAATTTAAGAAAGGATTACCAAGATGGGGTAGGATAAGGAAAGAAGAAATAGAAAGACATAGCTGACTGGAGGGAAGGCCTGCCTAAATAGCCAAGTTTTTAACTGTCTTTTAAAAATAACCCCCCTCTCTATCTATCTATCTATCTATCTATCTATCTATCTATCTATCTATCTATCTATCTATCTATCTATCTATCTATCTATCTATCTATCTATCTATCTGTCTGTCTGTCTGTCTGTCTGTCTGTCTGTCTGGAGAGAGAGAGAGAGAGAGAGAGAGCAGCAGCAGCCAGCCTGGCTTCTGTCTGCTTGCCTTTGGGCATGTGCTTGCCTCTCAGCTGAAAGGTGGGTGCATGTTCAGAGGCAATTGGCCTGCATGAATCATCTCAGCTGCCTTTCAAGATGGCAGCAGTGCCAGAGAAGGAGGCAGTAGCAAAAGGTAGGGAGGTGACAGGGGCAGTGGGAAGTCTATAGGAGCCGGGGGGGGGGGCTTGTATAGGGCCAATGAAATGATGAACCAATTTGTGATTAATTAGGGAAAAAAATCATAAATTCATGGTTCATGTACTTCAATGAACCACAAACCAAGACGAATTGCCATTTTGTTGATTCGTGCCCATCTCTACTGTTGATGTGTCATTTTCTAGTTTTCTTTGACTTAAGAAAACCCCTTATTTCCTCCTCCTCCTCTTTCCTTTCCTGCTAGAGGTTAGATAATATAAAGGCAATTATGATTTTAAATGAGGCAGCTCTAAACAAGAATGCTGTATTACATTAGAATCATTTGCTATGATTTTTCAGCCAAGTTCTTCTCTTTGTTCAACAAGTATTTTAAATTGGATAATCAGCTATTAACAATGTGTACTTTTTGTTTCTCATAATATTACTTAAGTATTCTATTTTTCTGCATTTTTTATGTTCTATAATTTCTTGGACTTTATTCATTTGCCTTAGTGCTCTTTCATTATTCACCTTCTGAATATAAGAAATTATTTATATCCAGTGATGAATCTACATTCAAAATTCTATCTTCTTTTATATATATATATAAAACCACTGCTGTAAACCATCCTGCCACTAACGTTTTCAATATTCAAGTGCCCTTTGCTATATAACATTTGAAATCCTTTTCCCTGCTGACAATGCAGACACAATATTGTGCAGCAATATCAGGCTGCTCCCTGGTGTTTTGAATTGTGGATACAGAAGCACAATATCTCACATTCATAAAATAATTTTTTTTAATGAACTGAATATTTAATAACCACTGATAAGGTCATCACAGGACTGGAATTGCATCTCTCTCCTTCTCATGCTTTTAGAAATGTCTATCTACGAATGCTACACACTCCATTCACTGGAAGAAATCAACTACCCTGTTTCCCCGAAAATAAGACCTAACCTGAAAATAAGCCTTGGTATAATTTTTAAGGATGGTCATAATATAAGCCCTAGCCCCCAAATAAACCCCAGTTAGGTGAAACCCTGCCCTCCACCGTTGTGCAGCAACCAGAAGAAGATACATGAAAAAAAAATAAAATAAAACATCCCCTGAAAATAAGCTCTAATGTGTTTTTTGGAGCAAAAATTAATATAAGACCCTGTCTTATTTTTGGGGAAACACGGTATAGTCCACAAAAGTTTGTGTCACACAGCACTTCTTACTGTTTACTTTTACTTGTTTCTTTCATATGGGGAATTCTTCAGAAACAGAAAGTGCACATGTGCCTTGGCATCTGAGCCATTTCAGCTGCCTGCCCTCTCCAGCCAGCTAAACTCTCTCTTGTCATTAGGTGACTTTGCTACTAAATGAGTAAGCAAAAAGAAAAGGAAAATACAAACCAAAATATAGTACCACATGAAAGTATTTGAGTTTGGTGCCTAGCAGACATAAGTATATTCTCTTTGATGTACTTCAGGGCATAATTAGCAACAATGCTTATATGTTGTGCTCTGTATGCAGTTGGATGTGCTTGAAAAAGCCGGCGGGTGGGGGTGGGACTCATTCCACAAACATGATCTTGAAAATCTGGACAATTTAGTCAGAGGCTATATTTTACCTCTTGACTGAGCTAATTTTCTACTTCAGCAATCAGCTCTCTTACACACCTTCTTTAATGAATACATGCTCCTCTGATTAAATTAACATTTTTGTCTACCTAATTAGCCTGAAAAAAACCTATGCTGAGCTGATCCAGGAGCAGCTTCATTACTGTTCACTGGTGCATGTTTGCTACCCATCATTGTCAACTCAGTGGGCTAATGATTAGAAGAATATTAAGTTTGGTTAATTTGGCTTTCCTTGGCAATCATTATGCCAATCTAGCCTCTGAATTGACCCTTTAGGACAGAGACAGATGTTTTAATCATGCAGATGCATTCATTAGCCTTGATCAGTACGGTTGGCCAAGCTTGTGGCATAGGAGTATGAAACTGAAGCTAATTAAGCAGGCTCTTCCCTTTTTTGGTTCCTCTTTTCTAATGTGCTTGGAGCAATGGCAAATTAGAATTATAAATAAAAAATCTGTTTACCCATACTTGATGCTTTAATAAGTACAGTCACCAGGAAGTTGTGCCATTGCCTGCTTGGTAACATAAGGATAAGTTGCTTAATGCCTCATTAATGTACATCAGCTAATGAAATCAAACCAGAGATAATGAACAGATGCAGTTGGGCAGACAGCTGCCACTAAAAACAAAGCTTCCCAGAAACTCTCTCATGATTCAGAGAGTAGATAAATAGACAAAGCCTGTTAAGTCAATGGAACACTTAGACATCAATTATATATACATATTATATATACATAATATCTTGCCTGCAACAGAAAAAAATAAGCAAAATTCACTCTGACACATGGATACCTGCTCCAGCTTCAGAAAGCCCTAGACTTGGAGAGGAACTATTTTCATTTAATGAACCCAATACCTATTCATCAAAAGACAAATAAGAATGTGTTGGAGTTTAGATTGTGTTCCAGTACTAATGGTACAGAGTGCAATGATGCAAATTGGAGAAATGAACTCAAAGACAATAATTAATGGAGCAATACCATTAGCAGATGATTTTATGACTTCAGATTTAATATGCCAATAAATAGAAGGGACAATACCTTGAAATTATGTCAAAGATTGAGCAAGTTCATGTGTGCTTAACATTCTCTGTGTCAGTAATATTCACAACAGTCCAATAATGTAGGTCAATGTTATTATCCCCATCATGCAGGTGAAGGAAGAAAGCTGAGCCTAAGGCAGTGGTCCTTAACCTTGGGTTACTCAGTGTTTTGAACTGCAACTCCCAGAAACTCCAGCCAGCATGGCTGGTGGTGAAGGCTTCTGGGAGTTGCAGTCCAAAAACACCTGAGTAACCCAAGGTTAAGAACCCCTGGCCTAAGGCATGGATTGCCTAAAGTAGCTGAGTTGGGGGAAGGTGTGATTTGAAATAGGGGCAGGCTATTAAAATAGGTGCAGTTTTCAGATGTCATATTTCTGATCTCACTAATTGTAGAAACATGCAGGGTGTTACTATGCTCTCCTCTCATTTTACCATATCCATTTTAAAACCAGACTTTCTGATTTCTTATTTCACAGTTTACCATGATGTCCAAATGTAAAGATTGTAGTTTGAGCACTCCCTTGAAAACAAAAATTTCAAGCTGAGTTTGTATTATGGATTGTAGAAAGTATTCTAACTAGGGATAGGAAGAATACCCATTAAATTCCTTGTTCTCCTCTGTTTTGTACATTCACACTGAAAAGGAATCTGGCCATCTTTTGAGACTTCTTGCCTCTGGCTGAATGTGAAACCAAGCACGTCATTGAAGTCTCTGTAAGTATGCACTGCAGGCACAGAAGGATTATTTGATTGCTTTTAAAAAAGGCACAAGCAACCAATCCAAAGCTTAAACTTGGCAAATGTTCTTGAAACAAAGCAGCAATCATACTGATTTGTTTTGCTTTATCACTCCATTGCTCCATTTATGGTTCTATTCTATGCAACAACAAAAAATGTTCTTGCGAATATGAGGAACAATTTGAAAGCACAATTTGAAACCATCTTGAGTGGTCTTTACAGACAAGGAAAAGAATGGTGTGATTCGTTATTTTTGCCTGCAAAGACAAGACAAGGGAGGATTTGCAACGTTAGCTCCATCACATTTCAGATTGAGATATCATAGACTGTGATTTAAAAATGAGGAAGCCTTGTTTGAAGCTGAGATCATGGGAAAAAGGAGGAAATGTTTAAAGGGTGGAAAAGGTGAAGTGACAAAGGAGGCCTCTTCAACACACCAGTTTGTTGGATCACAGAATAGGGTTCTTGAGTTGGCCTTTAAATAGTAAAAAAAAAAAAAGTACAACATGGAGCAATTCCACTTGCTTTTACTTTGTCAAACCTAATGTCTGTGAGCCACGTGAAGGCCGTTGTTCCTTAGATCACAAAGGGAACATTTATTGCTTGTTTGTTTGACATAAATCCAACTCCATCCAGATGGCTTGAAACAATGTATAATCAAAGGCATATAAAACGCAGCAATTTTTTAATAGTGGATAGGACCCATAGAGATGTTTTTTGTTCATTTTTTTTCTTCAGACCCCCAGAACTATCTCACATGCTATTTTGGAGGGATTTCTAACCTCCCATAACTGATTGTCAGGTGGCTTAGGAGGCTGCAGGAGCACAGGGAATAAATTAAAGTTATTACTCCTCATGAGATTTTCCCCCAGATCCAAGCCAATGCAAATATTATTTTATTATTCAGAACGATGATGGGCAGAATTACCCATATTTACTATAGAAAATAAGAAGAAGAGATACAGTTGATCACTGCAACCCCACTGTATAGCCCCTATGCCAGAGTAATTCTATATGCAAGAAACTTACATACCCATAGTTCTGATTACCTTAGATGTACTTGGGACAGGCAGAATAAAGACATGCATTACTAGTTCCCTAATCATGGACAACAAAGTTCCCTCAAGAAGTACAACTGAGGTTTTCTTTCTAGCAACGTATCTGCAGCAACATCCTGCTGAACTTCCTATGGTTAGCAAAAATGGTATCATTCCAAAAGCCTCTTTGGTCTTTAAAACTGTTCTTTTAAAATAGTTTTGAAAATGGTTGTAAACCTGTTTTTAAATAATATTTTGCACTACGTTATTATAAGTGACTTTGGGAACCTTCATAAAGCAAAAAGCAAAGCAGAGCAAACCATGCTGCTTATATACTGCTCCACAGCACTTAAAGCACTCTCTGGGCAGTTTATAATTTAATTATGCAGGTTACACATTGTCCTCCTTCCCAGCATGCTCCATTTACCAACCTCAGAAGGATGGAAAGCTCAGTGGACCTCGAGCTGGCTATGTGGGATTGAACCCTGTTCTCTGCTCATGAAGGGAGTGAATCCTAACAGCTTACATTTTGTTAAGAAAGCCTAAAAGTACAGACAAAACTAACTCACATTGGAATAAGTCTGGTACCTGAGCTTTGCCAGGAGTCCTAAAATTCTTACTATTGACTTGATAGTGTCATGAATCTTGACTCTGTTTGCTTTTAGGCTGACCTCTCTTTCTGTTCTAGATGACTGGCTGTATGTATGTTCATCTTCCCAACCAAAATTTGAGGTATTTTCCTCACAGCAGTATTTTGCAAATGAGCAAGTGTCCGTGAATCAAAGCAACTGAATTGGTACAGCTGTTTTGTGAAAGTTAAATTTATTTTAAAGGCTCATAAATTTGCAAACACGTGGTATCATACTGTGGAATGGATATTTAAGGAAAATAACAAACCTGATCAAGAAAAAAAACAAACATTGGGTTGATTTTAAAGGTAACAGATGCACATTTGATGATATCTGATTAAACAGTTCTAGTTTCAGTTCCCAACGTCATGATGGTCTATATCAGTGGTTCTTAACCTTTTTGAAAGAAACGCCCCCTTGAGCCATTGAGGAAGTTATCATCGCCCCCCTCCCCGCGGTGATGATATCTTTATTTGTTTGTTTGTTTGTTTGTTTGTTCATTTAAGACAGTTAAATCCAATGACCCCTGAAAACAAAATAAAATTCCAAGAAAATGAAATGCCCCCCAAAAAGTAACATTTAATGATTTAGTTGCAAGTGAATTTTAAGACACAAAAAGAAATATAAAAAGGGCATAAAAACAAATGCAGGAACTAAAAATTTCAAGGCAAAGTCTGAAACTAAATTAAAATTGGAGGAAAATATATATTCATGCACACTGTAAAAAGGCTGCAGCCATCTTCACAGGTTTGGCTTGCTCCAACGCCCCGCTCCAGCGCCCCCCTACCGCTCCCTTCTGCTCAAGCGCCCCCATGCCGCCCCTTTTTGTTCTACCGCCCCCCTGAAAAATGAAATCGCCCACTGGGGGGCATTATCGCCCACGTTAAGAACCAATGGTCTATATCATCCACAACACAACAATAAGTATAGAAGATAAGAAAAATGCAGGATTGTTTTTGTTTTTTTGTTTTTCAGAGCAGCACTTGCTCAAAGTCTTGCTCATTGAAGTGGGAAATGGAATGCTACCCTCCTGCTCCACCATCTTTTGCTGCTGCCGCGCCCATGCGCCCTGTCATCGCTGCCTCATCCTCACCATCTCTGTCCTGTCCCTCTAGGTAGCCTTACTGCCTATGCAGGACATCTTTCACAGACAGTGGTGGCAAAAGCAAGGAGCCTGGCAAGCAGAGAGGGTGAGGGAGATGAAAGCCAGCAATAGAAATGTGAGGTGGAGGGGTTGGGAAAAGTAGGAAGGAGACCAGCTAAAGAAATAAAGTGTACAAATTTCCTTCTCTTTCCCCTCTTCACACCTCTTCTGTCTGAAATGCCACTCGGTCTGATAATGTGGTTGATCCTGCATCAAGGCATGTTCATGCAAATCTTTTATAATGGAGGAAGAAAATAAACTGTCCTTGTGAGAATGCTCATTTCTATGAGCCGCACAGACTCATATCACACCGGTTCAGAAAAATTTACACTGGCTGCCGGTTGCTGCTCGGGCCCAATTCAAAATGCTTACTTCGACATATAAAGCACAAAATTGCATAGGACCTGGTTACCTAAAGGACCGCCTTCTTCCATACGACCCTACCCGTCCTCTAAGATCAGGCCAGGAGTCCCTTCTGAAGCAGCCACAGCAATGGAAGTCTCCAGTGCCAAATCATGGAGGACTCTTCGCTGCTCCACCACTCTTCCTAGCAGGTAAAAAGTGGAGTTCCATAGAGTTGCCACATTCTGGATTATAGAGTGCAGTGGCAATCCCAGTTTTTCTTGCCTTTGCTTCAACAACTCACTACCCAGGACATTGTGGTGATAATGCCCTGCCATCTTTCTGGCCCACTCAATTATATTAGGTATATGTGTGTCTTCCATACAAATTCAGTACTGTATTATGTTGGGTGTATGTGCTATACATTGCACACCGTTCATCTTCCTAGCCTGCAGTGCTGCCACTATATTTGTCCCATTGTCTGTGACAAACAGACCTTGCTTTTCTGTAGCCAGACTCCACTGCTGCAGCATATCCCTTACAACCTCTTGAATATTGTAAACTGTGTGGCTGCCTTTCATCACAGCCACATTCAGCAGGTAGCTTGAAGCTCATTCCTAAGATGTGGGTCTGATATTTGCTGCTCCCCGCCACTTGCTATTTGTCCATCTACCTTCTTGTTTGCGTGGGCTGGTAGCTAAACCTCTGTCTTTTGATGACTCTTACCCTTCAGAACAAGGAAGCCACTTGCCCCCACGGTACCCACTTCATTTACCAGTGTCAATGCCCTGTGCTGAATCTTGAGCGTGCTACTATTGGAGAGGTAGCCCAGGTCCTGCTCTTGCTTGAGCACTTTCTTGCAGTGCATTCATTCAGCCACGCATGCATCTGTTGCCAACTGTTACAAATTCTTCCAGATGACTGACTTCTTTGGAACTCCAGTTATTGGCTGTATGTTCCTTGCAGGGACTAACTTGTTGTCAGATCCAGATAGATTCAGAACTATTCAGATATGGCACTATGCACTGAATTCAAAATATTTTCAAATCCGAATGCACATTCCGACTTATTACATCTTTTGTTTCTCTAGGGATATGTGGGAAAGAGAATGGATAATAGGGAGAGAGGCTGAAAACTAAGTCAGATTGCTTCATGCATTCCACGTTCCATTTCAAATGTTCAAGTGGAAAACTCATAGTAATTCAATTTAATTTTGGCTCGAGGCATGTGGTGTGAGACACTAAATGCTAAGACTGAGAGTGTAGCAGTCATCAGTATGAGGAAGAAAACTGGCTGCTGGACACACATCATGACTTTCACTACAGCAGGCACTACGGTATTTTTCTGCCAAATTTCTCACTACACATTTGAGCTTGTTCTGTGTAGCCACTTGAATTCACAAAGTGTTTACATTTCCCATCCACACTGTGTAATGCCAAAGGCATTATTTTTGGTAGAAAATCCAAAGTGGAAAAGGCATGTCAGTCCCTCACAAAGACTAAATTAACATTCTAGCTTTACATTTCACCCTTGTTTCCTCCCACCAAAGTGAATGCTATAAAGACACAGGGCTAAATCCAATTGTTATCACCAGCTACAATAAGTCCTTTGAATGAACAGAATTTAGATGAGCGTTAGCCTTACAAGATATTTGGGGGTGATGAAATAAATCCTTTTTTAAACAATGTTAGAATTAGGCCCCAAGTTTCTAGGTTATCCTGGACATTCATTAGTATATGAATTTTTTGAAGTAATTACTTTCACAGAGAAATCTCAATATTCAGAGAGAAGAGAGCTCTGAACATAATGTAGTCAAATCCCAAAAACAGTAGCGGGCATAGTTACAAGATCTCCACCTTATCAGATCTCAGTGCTGCCTCTGCTTAAACACCACCATCTCTCAAGTCAGTGTATTCTACAGCTAATGTTAAGATTTCTAACGTATAACTAAAAAGTTGCCTGTCAGTTTTTACCTATTTATTCACATCCCAACTTTTGTCTTACACAGCTATTCAATTATTGGAAAACAAATATACTGAAAAGCCTTCCCAAACCTTCTTTTCCCAAGGCTAACCATACCCATCTTTTCCATCCATGCCTCCTACCATCACAACCAGAATTAAGAACTCTTGTTTATCCAGGAAAGATCTGTTTTATCCCACTATCTTTTACTACTTGATGATCAAGAATGAGCCATTATTGACTGCTGGCATTTCAGATTTAAAAGTATCCATCTGAGGCTTATTACGAAAAATATCCAGAAACAAGAGAAGGGGGGGGAAGCTCCTCCCACAGCATGATCTCCTTGCATTGCTATAGTCAGATCAAGCAATTTAAACTTCTGAATTCAATGTCCTTGCTAGCCTATAGCCTCGGGTCTGTGAAATTATTGAATTATCTCAGTAACAATGTCAAAAGTACACTTAAGTTTCAAAAGTTGTGGAAGTCACGTCACTGCTTTCTTTAGTTTGGGTGACAGTAATGCTGATCTTAGCAATTGATCTGAAGTCCTTTTATCAAAACAAAATACAATCAACATGTTACTGTCATGTAGGCTTAGAAGAAAGATAATGTGACATTGTAGGTAATTTAATAGACCACAAGCCACTTGAAACAGTGGAGAACAGAAATGCCCCTTAAAATGTCTACCCTATTTTTAGGGATCAGCAGCAGCAGCTGCTGGAGCAGCTATCATTTCATCAAATATCCTCTCCTGGAAATATAAAATTTCCCATAGTTTCTTGGTGTCAGGGGTGTTAATCAGAGCTGGAATTCCATTATTACTAACTGCTGTAGCAGCAGCATATGCAGTCAGGTCACCATTTAATATCCTCAAAAATATCTCAGGACTGAGAAAAATATTTTATACTAGAAAACGAGTGGGTGACTTCAGCATGTCAGGGGAACTTTTTTTTCTGCTCAGGGTCTCCTAAAGATTAGACAGAATGCAAAAATGTGAAAAAGGGAGATCAGGTGTATCCAGAAATCCAATTCTGTTTTTGTTTGTTTTTTAAAAGAAATTATTTTGGTGGGAGTTAAACAATGCAGAGAGGCCATGTTACTAATTTGAAAAGTAAATCACTATGTCCAGAAGAATGGCAATTAACTCCCACGGGGAAAACAGAGGCAGGGGGCACTGATGGAACTCAGATCACAAAACAACCCGGTATGGGGACTGACTACATGTCATCCCAGAGCTTCACTTTTCTTACTCATGATTTAGGCTGCTGTGAAGAATGTTGAGGATGAAGTACCACCACACCCCACCCAATACAGACTATTCAGTACCCTGTTTCCCCAAAAATAAGACCTAACCTGAAAATAAGCCCTAGTATGTTTTTTCCTGAAGCTGAGGCTCCAGTACTTTGGCCATCTCATGAGAAGAGAAGACTCCTTGGAAAAGACCCTGATGTTGGGAAAGTGTGAAGGCAAGAGGAGAAGGGGACAACAGAGGACAAGATGGTTGGACAGTGTCATCAAAGCGACCAACATGAATTTGACCCAACTCTGGGAGGCAGTGGAAGACAGGAGGGCCTGTCGTAGCTCTGGTCCATGGGGTCACGAAGAGTCAGACACGACTAAACGACGACGATGTTTCTTCAGGATGCTCGTAATACTGTATAAGCCCTAGTTAAGTGAAAACCCACTCTCCACCATTGTGCAGCAACTAGAAGATGACATGACTGTAAAATAAAACATCCCCTGAAAATAAGCCCTAATGTGCTTTTTGGAGCAAAATTTTATAAAAGACCCTGTCTTATTTTCGGGGAAACACGGTAAATGTTGGTACTCCAATGGTCATTATCAGTCTGTAAGCACAAGATGAAATACAAACATAAGCTGTTCCCTTTTCCATTGTTAATCAGACATTCCAGAAATTGTAGAGTTAGAAAAATCAAGTATACTTACTATGATATTAGCACCACAGGAGACCAATTTTGAAGCAGAACCATAGCAACTATGTTCAGTAGTATTAATGACTTGTCAACTTTGCACTGAGTTTCCCAGAGAGATTGCTAAGAATTGCTGTCTGGGCCCAGAAAAAATAAAGGCTTTCCTTAACAAAAAAAACTGTTGCCAGTTCTGAAACTGTTAACATTTTACTGGACAGAACAAACTGGTTGTTCTTCCATTCTTTTTTCATATCAGAGTGTTGCGTGATTCAAACTCATGGACACACACAAAATATAGACAAAATCAAAAGAGTGAAAGCTGAAGACAAGCAGACTATTTTTGACCACAAGTGGTCAGAGCTTGAGGTGTCTGCAGAAACCTTTCCTCAACTTCAGCTGTTGTCCACAGTCGTAAAGTGGGTGGGTTTGGTGCTGTTCCAGTACAATGCTTCTGGAAGTGAAATGTTCGCCAGGTGCATGCCTTCGCCCATGAGATGCCCAAGGGTACTAATAATGCTTTTCAATTTTTGGGGGAGGCTCTTTCTATGTCCCCCAGTTGGTTGATACTTCAATAAAATACCAGGGGATAGGATACTAATAATGTACAGCCACTGCAGAGTACTCACCAGCTGTTGAATGATACTTGCCAGGCTTTAAGAAAATTTTATGGAAATTATATTAATTGCAAATTGAATATGCAAATTACTTATGGTCCTCAAGCTCATGATGCATTTCTGATGTGGTCCTGATCAATTCTGTCATCTAAGCACCAATGAACATCTCACTGGCAGCACATATTTCAGCTTTAGCAGCGCTATTCCAGTAGTCCAACTCTGCTAACAGGTGCAATTCATTATGATTGTAAGTCCTTCGACATTATGTAAGCTCCCATGCATTACTTAAATTGGGAAGGCAATGACATATTTATATTGCAATTAAAATGTTAAGCATTCCCCGAGGCACTGTCCTTCCCAGTTATTTTATCTAAAGGTGTATTAATCTTACGCCATGGAATTGCATAATAAAGACAACATTTGGTTTCATATATAAAGATTAAGATCATGTTGTAGTAGACTTGAATTTCTTTCAAGTGCCAGGAAGCCATAACCTTTTTGAGGTACTGTAAGAAGGGTTTAGGGATGAATAGGAATAAGCTGGTAGAGAGTTGAAAATTTTGCATGAAGGGGATTGGACTGTATTGTGCAGCCCTCTCCCGTTTATGTATGTTATTCAAATATGTTACATTGTTCAATGGAATTCCCAACATATTGTAATAGCCATGGTTTGATAATTTCTTATTTTGTTTTAGTGGGAGATTCTAAAAGAATTTTACATAGTTTCCCAATGTTTTCTTACCCTACTTGATTTAACCTTTAAGATAAACTTTTCATATAGATATATAGATATAGATATACACAGATAAAGCTATAGATATGCTAACAGATGGCACAATTCTATGCATGTTTAGTTGGTTGCAAGTTTTGTTCAGGTACCATTTTTAACCTGCTTTCTCCTAGGAACATAGGACAACACTCAGTGTATGGAACCATGAAAAGGAATGGAGCTATGGAATTGGAAAGAGGATTTTCTCTTTACCTGTAAAGAACTATTGGCTTAGTTAGTCTAGTATTCTCGACATAGAGTAGCCAACCAGTTGCTTAGGAGAGACTTTATAAGACTTGGGTACAACTTCTTTCATTGTTATGCTAGGAATATGGTAGGGCTGTCAAAAGGCCTGGGTCCCTTGGAAATGCTGGTGCAAGTCCCATGGTGCTTTTCAGTATGACATGGCCTCTTTGCAGCTGTTAAATTTCGCTGCAGCTTTGCAGCAAAAGAGCCTCATGGCACAGAGGTTAAACTCCAGTACTGCAGCCAAAACTCTACTCATAACTCGGGTTCAATCTCAGGTAGCCGACTTGAAGTTCACTCAGCCTTCCAGAGGTAATGCATAGCCTGCATAATTAAAATTGTAAACCACCTAGAGAGTGCTTTAAGTGCTTTGGGACAGTACTTGACCAGCACCCTTTGCTTTATTATTATTATTATTATTATTATTATTATTATTATTATTATTATTATTATTATTATTATTATTATTATTATTATTATTATTATAGAAGTACTGAGTAAGAAAATGCAATACTTGTTTTTTGTTAGGATTAACTAGGAAACTTTGGAAAAAGGGCACTTGCAGTAACTGGCTCTTCAAAACTCACACTTAAAATATTAAAAGAAGAGTTCATAGTTTATGTGCCATTAATGAAATAACACAGATAAGCAATTATTTTTAAATGCTCCCATCAGTACATATGTTTGTGTCCATGTAGTGTCATATCCTAATAGAGAGCTGAGCCAAATGGAGGCAGGTGCTCTGTTATAAGACAATGGGACAGGTGCTGAGTCCCTTGTTCATGGAACTGGAGACCGACAATAAAATCTACCTAGCCTGGAGTGAAACCAGATGCCTGAAGCCGATTCTAACAGTTTGCAATATCCATTTTTGAAGTTCCCATTAGGTAGAGAGTTTGGTCTTAAAATATGATGAGTAGAGAGGGGGTATTCGTATTCATATATGAATATGAATACCCCTGCACAGCTGGATGTAATGAAGGTGCGGACCATCCACTGACATGCCAGCCAGCTCCACTCTCCCTTCAAATTGCTCTGGAGCTTGAGGTTGGCTATCCACTCATCAGCCTGGTAGGCAGACTCATCTTCCATCCTTCTACTAGGAGTTGATAGCCGACTGCGAGCGCTGGAGCAATTGGAAGGGAGAGTGGAGCCGGCGGGAGCAGCAGATGCATGAGTGGATGGTCTGGACCCAGGGGGACGGACCCTCATTACATTCAGCTGTGCAGAGGTATTCGTATACTCCCATCTCTAATGAGGAGTTCTACACTGCTTCCTAGCATGATCTCAGGAAACAGGTAAAAGGTGAAATGGCAGTTTTTTTAATTAACATTCTGCTGAGTTGAACTTGGAAGAAGAGGTCATTCTCAGTTAAAGACTAGAGAACACTGAGGTGGAAATCCTATTGGGCAGGAAACAATGTAATCATCACCTACAGATTGCCATTGATTAAAGACTTTTTTTATTTCAAAGGTGCACAGCATGCAAACAATAAGATGAAGTCATGTGCTCAGTGAAACTGGGAAAAAATTTTTAACCAACATCATTCCTGATGCACAAGTGCAGCTGTGCAATGGGATTCTGGCCCCAGAATAATTAAAATTTTGCCTCCAACTATTAAGTCAGACTTTAACTGGAACAAACTGGAACAGGCCTAGTAAGGATGGAGCAATGAGAGTGTGGGAAGTACTTTAATAATATAGAGACTATAAACATTGGTAAAGAACTCAGAGCAGCAGTAGTTCTTTAACCGAGGATACCTTGGTGGTGGGAATTGGTTTTCTATTTTTGCTCCATTTTGAGATGTTGGGTCTTCAGTATGCTCTCAAATTGAAAGAAGCAGTTTTGTTCCCTTGAGTTTCTAACCAATTTTTTCTCTTTCAGGAACAACTTACTTTCCTGAAGCTTGGATTATATGTGTTTTCTAAAAAGAAAAACTATTTTTCTTTGGCATTCATCTTCACTGCTTAATTTTATGATAGGCTTTTATGACTTTTGTTTCCCAATTCTACCCTCCTTCAAAATTTTGGAAAATGCTTTCAGATGCTTTGTAAAGTTTTGCACTAATAATCTTTTTTGAATCCACCCACCCACCCACTTTTAGGAATCCTGAATTCTCCTTTTGACTGACAAACATGCCCTTCCCTGTCTCCTGGGAATTTAGAATACTTAAATTAGGATGGAAACGATACTAGGATCATGTTGGGGTCTAAACACTCTTTAAAACACTCTTTTTTGCATTCTGTTATTATGTCAAGAAACTTGCAGTAATTTTTAGTTTTCTTTAATGACATTATTTAGTTTTATTTTTGCTTAAAATAGTTTCCTGTCCTAACTGTATGCAGTAATCCATATTATGTCTGTTTCGTACTTTGCCATTATTTTCTTAATAATCTTAATAATCTCAGTGTAACTGTTTCATTTGGTATATGATTGCCTTGATGACACCTAGCAACAAACATAACTGGCATGCTATAGCTGCTTCATTAGCTATGCTTTAAATATTATCATTACTATTATTTTCAATACAATATATTGGTTTTGTCTTTTTGGGATTTTGTGGAATGTTTACAACTAGAGTATCATCCTGCCATGCAGTTATAGATTGCTTGAGCACATTAGTACATTTGGTCTTCTTAAACATAACTTTCCAAACTCTGCCATGAGTCCTGTTCATGGCAAAGCCCAACATTTAGTAAGTACAACAGATGTTCTAGATGTTCTCCATGTAAAAGATCTTAAGAGGAATACAGGGCAACTGAAGGTAAGGTTAGAGAAGACTTTGGTGTAAAATCCTGGAGAATCTTTGCAGTCAGATAATATTGTGCTGGGTAGGCCAATTGTGTGACTCAAGATAAGACCCCTTCCTACTTAGCTATCTACTAAGATGCTCTCCCGTGTTCTATGTTTTGCATGGCTCATTTCATCTTCTGGATCTCATTATGACCCAGTGAAATGCTACTGTCCCTGCTAATGTAGTCATGGTGCTGGACGGTCTTCTAATGAGCTGGACTGTGCCTCTTCACAAAGGTTGCATTCTATCATGGGTGACACATTTTGCAACTCTGAAAGAACAGCCCCAGGGGATCTTTGGAGGATGATGTAAATTGGGATACCCAAAGAGTGCAATGGAAAGTATAATTGCTTCACAGGCTCAGAAACATCATTTTGTTTCCTGAACTCCAGCACTCATCACCCTTATCTGGATGTTTCTGAAATTGCTTGAAAATTATGGATCAAATAAATGTGTTCCTGTCTATCTAACAGAATCCCTACTTCTCAGCTGGCTCTGTTCAAATAGATAAAGAGTATGCCTCTGATTATTAATATCAGTGAATATAATTTTGAAAGAATTATGTTAAACTACACTTGTTAAATTACTATGATATCAAAACAAATAGACAGATCTAGCAGAAATAAACATTGTCCTGTATCGTTCTTTTTCCAAAAACAAGATGAAGATATGGTTTTCAGTGCTATTTTCAAGTATGCATGGAAATATAAATTGATGATAGGTGGTAGTGACTTTTCTTTCATCAAGTTTTTCATTTTTAATTTTTTAAAAATTTCTGACAATTTTAGAGATACAAATGGCATCCACTACATCTCAGTGAAATCTAATACTTTCACCTCCACCTTTATTGTATGACTCCAACTGCCACTGATCTTTCTCTCCTCTCACCCCATTGCACATCTGTTAACAATGCCAAGCAAGAGGTAGGAGAAGAGGGGCAAAATGGAAGGATTAGAAAAGATTCTGTGCCCTTCAGACACTTTCTGATTTTGAAACCATTCTAGCTGTCAGGATGGTTGAGCACTTTCCTACCTTCTGGTTGGTTTTTGCCTAGATCTTGGCTCTTGTCTGGCTGTGAATAAAAAACACAGAAAACTGAGGCAACTTGCTTGGTGCTTCCATGAGAAGTCCCTGCTTTGAGTAAATTATAAAAAGTTTATTTTATGATAATCCACTTCCTCTCCTTCCCTCTCCTTTTTTAACCAAGCCACTCTCTCTGTCTCTCTTTCTCTCTGTGACACCTCTTCTCTCTCTGATAAATGTATTTATCCTGTTTCACATGGTACCCCATACCAAGTTCAATAGCTAGAATCAACACAGAGTTCATGTCACTTGTGCCACACTGTATTCAGATGACTTGCAGACTCTGTAAAACCCAATTCAGCAGCCCATTAATATTTCACAGAGATACCAGGTGACTAGCGATAATTCTTTCACAGAGCATTTTTTCAATCTGTCATTCATCTAGTCATCCATTATTTGCCTGTAGTTTAGACAGCCCAATCATTCAATTGCTTTTAAAAAAGTCAAATTCTGGATACTAACTAAGTTTAGAAACATCCCCTTCCTCCTTTCAGAAGAGAACCAGCTGGGAAATCCGAATCAATATATCCCACTCCCTATGAGAACTTTTGCACAGATGGGAAATTGGTTAGAACATGGCCCTCTGTATTCATTTTTGGCAGGCTTACATTTTCCAAGTGAGGCACCCTCTTGGCATTGGCCTTGGTGCATTTTCCAACTATGGTAAGTTTGCATTTGCCCACCGATTTTCCATTCAGTCTGGTGTGATATTAAACCTGAATGTACATTCATCAGAGCTGAGCCTAGCATGCTTATAAGGAAACGAACGTTTTTATGAGTAGCGGCACTAGAGGTATAATTCATCAGTTTGAAAGGGATGGTGATGATGATGCACCACTACCTATTCCATTTGACCTCTGTGTAATTTCAATGCAACGGTAGCACAGAACAACTCATTCACTTACATTTTATATTGCCATTCTTCCTCTGTTCTCTAAATACAAAGCAACACTGCTGAGAAATGTGAACTTTCACAAGGGTAGGGTCACATTTCAAAACAAAAACAAAGGGGCAGATGCAGGTAGAAGACAAAGAAAAAGCTACATGAATCAATTCACATTCAAAGCCTTTCCTTCTTTCTCTGATACCTCATGCAGAAGTAGCCCCAATTACAAAGCAGTTGACTGATACAATTTTCAGCAACAGAATGAGTTTATTGGGTACAAAAGACGTCTGATCAGGTTTGGGGCTCTGCTAGATCTTAGGGATTGCCAGTAATGTATTATATAATCAATTAAGTTATCAATGAAGTTGAACATTTTCAAATATAATTGGGCAACTGAATTAGTGTTTAACTTAACCTGGCATTTTTATATCAACATTTCAGGGAAAGAAAGCTGTTGCCAGGTTGCAATGTCATGGGTGAACTACACCATAAAAACAAGTTATCTCCTTGTTTTCCAAGATTTCCACTGCCCAGTCTGACAAAGAGTCTTAACATAAAGAATGGACAAAGGTAAAGAAGATGCGGCTGGCTGGGTTGCTCAGTGAGGTGAAGGACCTCATGGGGCCAAGAATTTGATTCCTCACTGTTCCTTGTAAGAAAAAAAAGCCAACCTGTGTGGTCTTGAGAAAGGCACACCGTCACAGAGTGCTCCCTATAAAACACTGAAAATGGTCACCATATGTCAGAATTGATCTAACAGCAGGTCATTAATATTGTTTTAAGAAGATGAGATTATGAGGGAGGGAGAAAGGGAAAGGAAGAGAGAGATTTTGCAGGGCTGTTAAGGACAGGACATTTTGGCCGTCACTCATTCATAGGGTTGCTATAAGCTGGAAGTGATTGAGAGCACATAAAAACCCCCATCATTACAGAAAAGCTATAACTAAAAGTCCTCCCCCCCCCACATAACTCTTCCACAGCACTAGTAACAAGATGCCTCTGTAATCAGCGTTTTGACCTATTGCTTACTGGTACCATTGTCATTTTAAAAGGCCATTACTAATGTAATCGCAGTTCTCTTTATCTTCTCAAACTTGGCCCTCATTCTACTACCTTTCACTATGTGTATATAAATTATCATATTCCACACATCTGAGGAAGCAGATTGTAAGGCACAAGAGCTCATGCTGAAATGAATTTGTTAACTTTTAAAGAGGCACAACTCTTTTGTTTTGAATTTCTTATACCTACAGTAGGCTTGCCATTCTCTGTAGTGATGCCTCATCAGATGAGGAGTTAAAAGAAATTCTGACAGGGAATGGGGCAGAAATGAATACATTAATATTAGAAGCAAGGGAAAGTTTGAGGGGAGACACGACGGCCATAATAAATAATGGAATCAATGAATAAGAAATGTGGAGATGTTTTAAAATGGCAAGTTGGCAAGTACTATACAAAATATTTTATTAGTGCCCCCTGGCTCTAAGCTAAGCACAGCTCATGTGAAGACGCAGGGCTATGGGGAGCAGGATACTCCATGATACAGCCAATTATTATTGTATTCGCAAAGGCTTTCATGGCCAGGATCTAATGGTTGTTGTGGGTTTTTCGGGCTCTTTGGCAGTGTTCTGAAGGTTGTTCTTTCTAACGTTTCACCAGTCTCTGTGGCCAGTCTCTGAGTGCTATCCTCTGAAGATGCCGGCCACAGAGACTGGTGAAACGTTACGAAGAACAACCTTCAGAACATGTCCAAAGAGCCTGAAAAACCCACAACAACCAATTATAATTGTGCTGCCAAGTTGATTCCAAGTAATGGAAACCTCCCCTTCATGGCGAAGGGGCTTGAGTAACTCAGAGAAGCTATGGGCTATGCCATGCAGGGACACCCAAGACGGACAGGTCATAGTGGAGGGTTCCGACTAAATGCAATCCACCTGGAGTAGGAAATGGCAATGCCACTCCAGTCTCTTTGCCAAGAATGGCCCATGATCAGAAACAAAGGCTAAAAGACATGATGCTGGAAGATGGGCCCCTCAGGTTGAAAGGTGTCCAACATGCTACTGAGGAAGAGCGGAGGACAAGTACAAGTAGCTCCAGAGCTAATGAAGTGGTTGGGCCAAAGCCGAAAGGACGCTCAGCTGTGGATGTGCCCGGAAGTGAAAGGAATGTCCAATGCTGCAAAGAAAAATACTGCATAGGAACCTGGAATGTAAGATCTATGAACCTTGGTAAGCTGGATGTGGTCAAACAGGAGATGGTAAGAATAAACATCAACATTCTGGGCATCAGTGAACTAAAATGGACAGGAATGGGCGAATTCAGCTCAGATGATTATCATATCTACTATTGTGGGCAAGAATCCTGTAGAAGGAATGGAGTAGCCCTCATAGTCAACAAAAGAGTGGGAAAAGCTGTAATGGGATACAATCTCAAAAATGATAGAATGATGTCAATACGAATTCAAGGCAGACCTTTCCACATCACAATAATCCAAGTTTATGCACCAACCACCATTGCTGAGGAGACTGAAATTGAACAATTTAATGAAGATTTACAACACCTTCTAGAACTGACCCCAAAGAAAGATGTTCTTCTCATTCTAGGCGATTGGAATGCTAAAGTCAGGAGTCAAGAGATAAAAGGAACAACAGGAAAGTTTGGCCTGGGAGTTCAAAATGAAGCAGGGCAACGGCTAATAGAGTTTTGTCAAGAGAACAAGCTGGTCATCACAAACACTCTTTTCCAACAACACAAGAGGCGACTCTATACATGGAAATCACCAGATGGGCAATACCAAATCAGATTGATTATATTCCCTGCAGTCAAAGATGGAGAAGCTCTATACAGTCGGAAAAAACAAGACCTGGAGCTGACTGTGGCTCTGATCATCAGCTTCTCATAGCAAAATTTAAACTTAAACTGAAGAGAGTAGGAACAACCAGTGGGCTACTCAGGTATAATCTAAACCAAATTCCTTATGAATACACAGTGGAAGTAAAGAACAGATTTAAGGAACTAGATTTGGTGGACAGAGTGCCTGAAGAACTTTGGATAGAGGCTCGTAACATTGTATAGGAGGCAGCAACAAAAACCATCCCAAAGAAAAAGAAATGCAAGAAAGCAAAGTGGCTGTCCAACGAGGCCTTAGAAATAGCAGAGAGGAGAAGGGAAACAAAATGCAAGGGAGATCGGGAAAGTTACAGAAAATTGAACACAGACTTCCAAAGAATAGCAAGGAGAGACAAGAGAGCCTTCTTAAATCAACAACGCAAAGAAATAGAGGAAAATAACAGGAAAGGAAAAACCAGAGATCTGTTCAGGAAAATTGGAGATATTAGAGGAACATTTTGTGCAAAGATGGACATGATAAAGGACAAAAATGGGAGGGACGTAACAGAAGCAGAGGACATCAAGAAGAGGTGGCAAGAATACACAGAGAAATTATATCAGAAAGAGTTGATATCCCGGACAACCCAGACAATGTAGTTGCTGACCTTCAGCCAGACATCCTGTAGAGTGAAGTCAAGTGGGCTTTAGAAAGCCTGGCTAACAACAAGGCCAGTGGAGGTGATGACATTCCATTTGAACTATTTAAAATCTTAAAAGATGATGCTGTTAAGGTGCTACATTCAATATGCCAGCAAGTTTGGAAAACTCAACAGTGGCCAGAGGACTGGAAAAGATCAGTCTACATCCCAGTCGCAAAGAAAGGCAGTGCCAAATAATGCTCCAACTACCATACAATTGCACTCATTTCACACGCTAGCAAGGTTATGCTCAAAATCCTCCAAGGTAGGCTTCAGCAGTATGTGGACCGAGAACTCCCAGAAGTACAAGCTGGATTCCGAAGAGGCAGAGGAACTAGAGACCAAATTGCTAACATGCGCTGGATTATGGAGAAAGCCAGAGAGTTCCAGAAAAATATCTACTTCTGCTTCATTGACTAATTCAAAGCCTTTGACTGTGTGGACCACAACAAACTATGGCAAGTCCTTAATGAAATGGGAGTGCCTCTCCACCTTATCTATCTCCTGAGAAACCTATATGTGGGACAGAAAGCAACAGTTATAACTGGATATGGAACAACTGCTTGGTTCAAAATTGGGAAAGGATTACGACAAGGCTGCATATTGTCCCTCCACTTATTTAACTTATATGCAGAATACATCATGCGGAAGGCTGGACTGGAGGAATCCCAAGCCGGAATTAAGATTGCCGGAAGAAATATCAACAACCTCCGATATGCAGATGATATCACTCTGATGGCAGAAAGTGAGGAGGAATTAAAGAACCTTGTAATGAGGGTGAAAGAGGAGAGTGCAAAAATGGCCTGAAGTTCAACATCAAAAAAACTAAGATCATGGCCACTGGTCCCATCACCTCCTGGGACAGGATTTTACTTTCTTGGGCTCCATGATCACTGCAGATGGAGACAGCAGCCACGAAATTAAAAGACACCTGCTTCTTGGAGGGAAAGTGATGACAAACTTTGACAGCATCTTAAAAAGCAGAGACATCACCTTGCCAACAAAAGTCCGAATAGTCAAAGCTATGTTTTTTTCTGTCGTGATGTATGGAAGTGAGAGCTGGACCATAAAGAAAGCAGACCACTGAAGAATTGATGCCTTTGAATTGTGTTGCTCGAGGAGGCTCTTGAGAGTCCCCTGGACTGCAAGGAGAACAAACCTATCAATTCTAAAGGAAATCAAACCAGAGTGCTCACTGGAAGGACAGATCCTGAAGCTAAGGCTCCAGTACTTTGGCCATGTCATGAGAAGAGAAGACTGCTTGGAAAAGACCCTGATGTTAGGAAAGTGTGATGGCAAGAGGAGAAGGAGACGACAGAGGATGAGATGGCTAGACAGTGTCTGCGAAGCGACCAACATGAATTTGACACAACTACGTGAGGCAGTGGAAGATAGGAGGGCCTGGCGTGCTCTGGTCCATGGGCTCACAAAGAGTGGGACACGACTAAACGACTAAACAACGAAACAAATGGAAACCTCCTTTGGATTACTAGGTATGAAATACAGAAGAGATTTCCTAGTCTTTCATTCTGGTGGCATACTTAGACTCAGCATCTTGTCCAAGACCTCAGAGGTAGAAGGGCACATAACCCCATCAACCATAGATGCTCCAGAGGCTTTTTTTCCAGCTCCTGTCCTAGGAAGTCAAATGTCTGGTCACTGATTCTGTAGCCAGGCACTCTGACCATTGGATCTCTACCATCTCACAGGGCACCTTATTATTTCCTGTTTGAATATAATATTAGTGTCAAAGACTAAGAAGTAGATTTGTCTACTGTTACTTTGGGAGATCTACCTGAAATACATTAAAAGGTTTTTTAGGTGTTATATCACCCGAACTCAGTGCATTCAGTCTAAGACTTGTATAGAAACACTTAAATACTGAATGCCTAACAGACATTTTAAAACACTTCATAGACACATGAAATAAATCTGTGTTGAAATAATACACTTTCTCCAGCTAAATAGTGCAAATATAGAGAACTGCTTTTTAATGTCTTTTACTTACATGGTTAATTTGAGATTGTCTCATAATTTTCAAATAAATCAAATTTTCATAGAACTCTTTCCTTCCAGAATGATTCAAATGCCAGCTCTGCTGCCGAATGTGCTTCAGCAGCCTGGAGCTCCATTGCTTCCCTCCTGGGATATCGCGAGACATGGGAGTCTCGCAAACGTGACCCGGGAGTGGACAGGTGAGGAGTGCCCTATTTAAGGAGTGCTCCCCCTCCCATCGACCTCTTTCGAGGCTTGCATCAAAAGACGGACCATGCGCTCTTTTACTCGTGTGTGCTATTTCGCTCGCTTGTGACACAGTTGATATTGGAGTTTGGGAGGTTGCATTGGAAACCCCCCCCCCCATGGTTTGGAACATAGTGGAGAGCACCTAGGCATGTGACCCATAACATTGGAATACTGATTGAACTTTATATATATGTAAACATTAAAAAACATTAACTAAAAGTGGAGAAAGAAAAGGACACTAGCAAGGGGCAGTTCCGTGGGTGATCTTTGAAGGGTTGTCAGGCTTTGGAGGCTGGACTCCTCGAGGGTGGGGGGGATTCCCTCTCCCTTTTCTTTCTTAAATAAATAAATAAATTCAATAAATTCATTAGTTATTCCTTAATTGATTGATTATATATCATAGCTTAGTTATTACATAGATTCTATAGTTAAATTGTGTATAGGAGGTAGGGAGTTGAAACCCCCCCCCCAGCAATCTCTTAAGGGGGTATCAGCCTTCCAGGTTTCTAAGGGCAGCAGAATAGATTTGGGTAGCATGATCTTTATTTCTTTATTTGAGGGGTTGCCCAAATACATGCTAGGAAGATTGCTCTGTTGCGGGTTCGATTCCAGCTCTTAACATTAAATAATGTGCATTAAATAATACTAATTGGCACAAGGGGAATATAATAAAGACATAAACAAGTAAATAAATAGATTAAATAAATAAATAAACAAACAAATTTTTAAAAAAGAGAAAACAGAACAAGGTGAGGAAACAAGTCGCCCCAGTGGCAGGTAAGTAATTGGAACTGTTGGTTAGTTTAGTGGTTTAGGTTTCCGGCTGCAGAGCCAGAGATCATGAGTTTGATTCCTCACTGTGCCTCCTTGACAGGAGCAGGACTTAATGATCTATAGCGTCCCTTCTAGCTCTACATTTGCACATGCATTGGGATCGGCATAGCTGTCTGGAGGTATGGTTCCCAAAAAGGGACAGAGAAAGAATAAGGCGCCCTGCTCCCCAGCCATCGCCACCCCACTCATCTTCTGATGAAGAGGGCTGGCCAATCTGGGAGGAGCTTAGAGCTAAGATCAGTGCAATGGAGGCAGAACATGCCTTGCAGGCTCGGTCAGTTGAAAACGAACAGCAATCATGATGCTGTACCAGGGAGTCAGAGTTACAAGCGGGCAAAAAGAGGCTAGCTGATGATCTCATGTCTCGTTTCACTGTATTGGAGGCAGATCAGCTGGCAGCTCAAGGGTCTTAGCGAAGTGAGGGTGAATCGACAACACAAGTTCTGGAGGTGTTGAGAGACTCTTCTGTGGGGGGGACGACCAGGCATATGTCAACAGTGGACTTGAGCATCATGAGGGAAGGCAGCAGACTACCCCAGGGGGCAGAACAGGTGGGGACATTGGGGGAGCTAGCAGTCACACCTGACACCTATCAGCCCATGGTAGCATGGTTGTGGGCTGGGCTGGGGGTAACACAGCTGCCACCAGGAGCCCGCACTCCCAGGGGTGCAAGGGAGTGGGTTACACGCTAGCCAGTGGTCAGTCCTGGGAACATCAGCAGGGAATTGGAGTGCACCTTACCCACAAGTTTCATTCCTGGCCACAATTGGTTTAACAGCAGAGGTGGGAGTTCCGCCCTACCCCTCCATTCACAATACAGGCTATAAGTCCGTGCCACTAAAAGCCTTGCCCTTTGGCGATTATGCCATGCCTCTGGGTGACCATCTGACCCCGGCTACAAAAGAAAATACTGTATTTGAAAAGGTATTTACATTGACATTTTTGAATTGTTGAATAGAAAAGTAGATTAAAAGGATCTGGAGAAGGAAGATGACAGGGACAAAGAAGGCTACAAAAGGCAGAAACCCAAGTGAACCTGGGCCAACTGGCTTCCAGGTTTTCACTATAATCCATGTGGGGATTATAGTGAAATCTCAACTATGGAGAGCCCTGTCGTTAGTTCAATACCTGGACCTGACCTACAGGGTGTGTGTAGACTTCCAAGGACATGTGTGGCTTTTATACTAAGAACCATTTTGCATGAGAGTGGCAATTCACCCAAATTTACGTTGGGATGAGCCACAGCCTGGTCTCTGACTTCAATATATGACTCCACCCAGGTCCAAAGTTGGAAACAGATTTGACAGTGGGCACCTCATTAAGAAGGCTGGGCAAAATTTTTCTACCATATTAATATGAGGCAGGTGGTTCAACCCCACCTACTCTGTTGGGATTTCAATTCAAGAGGCGCATGCTCACCAAAGCCTGTAAATATAGGCATGAGTGCACAGTGTGCGGGGGCCAGCACCCCAGCACAATATGCTTCAGACCATGAATGCAAAGGCCACAGAATAAAGAGGCCAGTGGTAGCAAGAAGTCAAATGGAGGTGGCGGCCACCTGCAAAAGGGACCCATCCCAATTAAGGTCAGGGTGCTGGAACTCTGGCTGCAGGATTATCCAAGAAAGGCAGATGTGGCATACCTGCTAGGAGATTTTAAGCACGGTTTTCAGATCTTGGCTGTGGGGGAATATAAGGTGTTCTTTGCCCAGAACCTAAGGTCAGTCATAGCGATGGAGAGCATAATCAAAGAAAAAAATGATGAGGAAGTCAGGGAAGGCCAGTTGCTGGGTCCTTTCACACACCCCTGATAGACAATTTATGGGTGTTCTCACTGGGGTTAATAACCAAAAAGAGTTCAAGCTTATACACCATTTGTCATATCAGGAGGGGGAGTCCATAAATGATGCCATCCCCACAGAATTTTGTACAGTAAGGTACAGTTCCTTTGATGTGGCAGTGCACATGGTGCGTAGGTGAAGCACTGGGGCAAAGTGTAACATTAAATAAGCTTTTCACATTCTCCCAATCTGTCACGTTTCTAGGGGATAAAGCAGGCAAAAGTCTAATAAGTCAGTCCAAAGTCAGAAGTCCAAAAGATCCAAAGCAGCTACCAAAACGCCAAAGCCAAAACACAAACCGTAGTCAGAAGTCAGAGTCCAAAGCCAAGGGTCAAGAGAGCAAGGTTTGAGATAAGCAGGAGCGTGGATGCTAGCCAGAGAATTGACTTGTTGCTTCCACAGGTTTCCAAGCCTCTAGGTACAAATTATATAGAGGCAACAATAATCAAATTCCTAGAAAACACTCCATCCTGTTAAAACTCAAGGCTGGTCGACTTGATGTTCCTGCGCGAATCATTCATGCGAGCCTCAGACCTACGTGTTGTGAGTACCTGCTGTAGCTTGTCCCTCACTCTGGCTAGTGGGGGAGGATAATCTGGTGGTGATTCAGCTGTCTGTGACACTAATTGCCCAGCATTTTCCTCAGCTGTAATTAACCCCTCTGGATCCATATCTTTCTTGGCTGAACTTATGATACAGTCCATCCCCATGATTTCGACTTGTTGGGCTTTCATTTTCAAGGCCTTTACTACATGGATAGAGCACTGCCCATGGGTTGTTCCATTTCCTGTGCCGCGTTTGAGCATTTCAGTTCATTTTTGGAGTGGAAGCTCAGATGTAGGGTAGGACTTAAAAGCACAGCCCATTATTTAGATTATTATCTCTTTTGTCGAGAAAGCAACTCTGGGCGATACAAATTCATATTAGAATCATTTCAAGCGATGGCAGGCGAGCTGGGGTTACCTTTAGTGGAGGAAAAAACCAAAGGTCCCTCCACTTCTTTGATGTTTTTGGGCATAGAACTCAACACACAGATGCAAGCTTGCAGACTACCAGACAAGAAACTTAGTGAGCTTCAGGCTCAGCTTAGTTGTCTCTTAGGTAAAAATAAAGTTTCACTCAAGGAGCTGCAGGAAATTGTACGGCATCTGAACTTTGCATGCAGAGTAGGAGTACCTGGTTTTGCTTTCCTGAGAAGATTATGTGAGGCCATGAGGGGGCTCCATCGCCTGTTCTATAGGGCTCAGGTGACAGCAGTCATGAAGCAGGATTTGCAGGTGTGGACCCAGTTTTTAGAAGGGTTTATCGGAATCTTCTTTTTGAAGATCCCAAGATGAACCTTAAGGTGGATTTTCAGATCCAAACAGATGCAGCAGGCTCGTTGGGCTTTGGAATGTATTTTATGGGTAGGTGTTATGCAGAAGTATGGCCAGAGGAATGGCACATTGAAGGGATCACCAGGGACCTAACATCTCTGAAATTTTTTCCTATAGTAGGGGCATTGTGGCCCGTAAATGGGCCAACTCAGTTATGCGCTTCTGGTGTAACAACTTGGTGTAACAACTTTTGGTGTAACAACTTGGCAGTAGTCTACATCATGAACAGCCTCCCTTCACATTCTGAGTGTGTGATGACTCTTGTACATGCCTTTATATTGCATGCTTTGAGATTCAACATTCTAGTTCAAGTGAAGCATATCCACCAACACATCAATCGGTTCAGACAATTAGACCCGGGAGCCAACGAATTTCCAGTGACACTACCCCAGAGGTTTGGCAAATTGGCAGGATAATGCAGAAAGAGCTATAGGTTTGGCATTGGCCCTGAGAACATAGAAGGGATATGTGGCAATAAGTATAGAATTTCAGGAGTTTAGAAACTCGGTCAGTTTGGAGCTCACATGGCCCGCTCCAGTCAAGCACCTGCAATAGTTCATAATATATCTGCACAGGAAAGGGCTGTCACCTAGCTCCATCCAGGGGAGGATGTCCACATTAACTTTTCATGCCAAAGTTCAGGGATTTTAGGACTACGCCTCTGACTTCCACATTCCGATGATGAAGGGATGGACCAAAGAAAGGGATCAGGTTCAAGATACAAGGGCACCCATTTCCCCAGCATTGTTGGAAAAAGTTTGCCAACAGTGGCAATTCCTTTGTAAGGATCAGTATGAGGCAACATTATTTAGGATGGCATCATTACTGACATTTTTGGGAGCCCTGAGAGTAAGTAAAACGGTGGCACCAGGAAAGGGTGATTCGTCGAGGGTTGCTTTACAAAGGCATGACATTAGGTTAGTTGATAACAAGGTTAGGATTCACATCTGTAGATCTAAAGCTAATCAGGACGGCAAGGGAGCTGACACTACATTAGCCTCATGCACAATAGGAAATCTATGCCCAGTAAAGGCAGTTGAAAGCTCCTTGAGTGTTAGGGGAGAGGAACAGGGATACTTTTTTGTTCACAAGGATGGCTCTGTTAGAACATTGAGAATTTTACAGGCCTGAACAGGTCAAGACAGTAGTGGTAATAAGCTGCCATAATGATCACCTGCGTAGACTCAGAAGTGCTGAGTCACAGTGACTGTGAAGAGGTGTATCTGAAGATGATGCAACACCTGTGTATGAAGATGATACAACACCTGTCTTGATTGGACAGAAGCATCTGCTTGTATGTTTATAAGTGTACTATGTGTATATGATGTATCTTCTTCCTCTGTCCTCTATTCTGCTATCCTTTATGCACTACTTTGCCTCTATATTGCTGCCACACTTAAGGACTGCTGCTTTGTATATTTGTACATTTTTGTAAATACACATGTCTTGAAGAAGAAGAACGTGTGCGTGTTTTTCCTTCATCAGAACTCTGAAAATTATCAGCAAGAAGCTGACAGCCCCCCCCCCCCCCCCAACGAAATATCCATTCTGGAAACTGACAGATCTGGCATTTCAAAAGGTGAGAATACAAGGCTTAAGGTTTGGCACACATTTCTCTAGGATTGGTACAGCTTCAACTGCAGCTGCCCTAGGTTATGACCCAGAAGAAAGTGGGTGGGACAGTGGGCTTCAGATAGTTACTGTAGATATATACATATCCTTCCTCATGTGTAGGCAGGCGTTTGGTTCTTTTCTTTTGTTACAGGCATGGCAGGTGTCAGACTATAACAGGTATCAGCCATATTGATATATTTTGGGTGGCATGTTATGCTGCGAACTTGGCTTGGGGAAGCAACCTGGGCCTCAGAGCCACAGCCCAGAGCCCTGGTCGAATGGAAAAGCCATAGAGGAATGCTATGGGGCCAATTTTGCAAGGCGGCTGCATTTGGCTCACAGCCTCCAGATGTGTTGCTAATACATCTTGGAGGGAATGATTGGGCCAAGCATAGTGGTAAGGCCTTGATATTGGACATAGCACAGGACCTCAGATGGCTGAGGGCAGCATATCCCTTGGCTGGAGTGGAGAGCAGCCTGCTAGGCACAGCGTGTTAACACAGCAAGGAGGAGTGTTAACAAATGTGTATTGGGCAGTATGTAACAGCCTGGGATCAGTGATTGGTCACCATGAGATCCATATAGATAGGCCTGAGCTCTTTAGGAGCAATGGAATGCACCTCTCAGATAAGGGCCTGGAGATATTCCTCAAGGACATCCGGGGGAGCAGCTTTTGGAGTTAGATAGGATGGTTGGTAGGTATGGGACGTAGCGTAGCTAGTCCCTATGCTATGGTGGGTAGTGCGGATGGAACAGGCTTTGGTGAGTCCCCTTGAAATCACAGGTAACATATAGCTCTTCTAACCTCCCACCGCTGTGGTCCATGAGATCACAGTGTGTGGGGGAGAAGGTGCACTGGTGCCACACCTGGACTAACAGTCACCAAGGGGAAGGTGGCTCAAGGTCCAGGGGTCGTCAAATTCCGGCCAGCCAGGCTCTCCCTGTCTTTGTGACCATGAGACCTCAGGGCTAGGGACTCACCGACTTGTTTGGTAAGGGGTCCAGTGAGACCCCTACACAAAACCTGATTCCGCACTACTGCAGGACACCCCTTTTATGGTAGATTATAATGGCTATTCAATAAAGTGTACCCCATATTTATCCCATAATACTTGTCTCACGTCATTATTCCAGGTTAGAGCGAGCAATGCTTTTTGTGTGTATCTGTATAGAGAAAAATCTATTTTAAATACATTGAATGATAATATAATCAAACCTTTTTGAAGCAAGGTAAGAGTGCTATATTACCTATAGATAATTAAAGGTAAAATAGTTTGCATTATGTCTTTAGCAGAAACAATAATATTAAAATTAATTAGCACTGATGGCAAGAAAGATTTTATATAACACTAATAAACAAAAATATACAGAAAATCACAATGTACGATTTCCTATCTTAATCAATCAATCAATTAATTAATTACACTTGTATGCCATGCTGATTAGTGCTGGGTAATTCACAATGTCGTAAGAAAGTCAAAAATATTCTTAAAGATCCATCATACCTGGGCCATTCCCTCCTTCAATTGTTACCATCTGGTAGGAGGTATAGGATAATTAAAACAAAGAGAAATAGACTGAAAAAACAGTTTCTATCCCAGAGTTGCAACTATATTGAATTCCACTGTATAGTGCAATATTAATGAATTGTGTGATGAGAAATTGAATGTGAAAGATATGGATGTGAATGAGAAGGATGTTTTTTATGTGTAATGTGCTGTGTTTTTATGTTATGGAGGCTGTGTTCTTGTGTGTTTGATTTTTATGTGTACTGGAGATGGCATTTAATTTCGTTGTACGGAAGTACAATGACAATAAAGTAAATTCAACTCAACAAGGTGTTAAGTTCTCACCTCTGCTATTTCACTTGACACAAACAAATGGACAAACAAACAGTAATTTGACTGATCTGAGTTTCAGTCCTTACTAGTTTAGGAACTCATTTCAGTTCCAACTAGTAACTAGCCTGCTTCAACTTGTCTATCATATTCTTTTGCTGTATCTTTACAGTCATGCCTCCAATACCAGTGGAAATGATCCAGGAGAAATGGAAGGTTGATAGAAATATGCACTTGCAGACCTCTCAGGATTCTTAAAATTAACACATACACATTCCTTTTGCTGATGTTGTTATTTGCCATCAAGTCTTTTCTGATTTATGGCAACCCTATGAAGGAGTGACCTCCAAAATCTCCTGTCCTCAACAGCCCAACCCAGCTCCTGCAAACTGAAGGCTGTGGCTTCCTTTATGGTGTCAATCCAGCTCATACTTGGTCTCCCTCTTTTCCCAACATTATTATCTTTTCCGCAATATCTTCTCATGTTGTGCCCAAAGTATGACAGTCTGAGGTTCATCACATTTACCTCCAGAGATAAGTTTACGCTTGATTTGCTCTGGGACTTTCCTGGCAGTTCAGTGTATCTGCAAAGCTCTCTTCCAGCACCATATTTCAAATGAATCATTTTTTCCCTATAAACTTTCCTCCCTGTCCAGATTTTACACCCATACATAGTAATTTGGACCATACTAGTCTGGAAGATCTTGGTCTTGGTCTCCAGTAACACATCCTTACCTTTGTTGATCTTTTCTATTGCCTTCATTGCTGCCCTTCTCAGTCTTCTTCTGATTTCTTGGCCACAATCCCCATTTGGATTGATGACTGAGCCATTGTCTGTGAAAGATCTTCTCCTGGCATTACCTTGACCTCCCGCTGCTGCCCAATAGCAGCTGTTCAGAAGTTTTCCCACTCCCATCACCATTGGAACAAATTATTTTTTTCTGCTGATGTGTCTGTTACTCCTGAAGAAGGTGGATGCCTCTTAAATCTGGTGCCTCAGCTGTGATTGTTCCAGCTCAGGCAGCCTTACTAGGAGTCCAGACTTGCAAAGGAGACCAGTCTCCTGATAGCATTGCTCTCTCGGCTTCTTTGACACAATCAAACCCCCTCATGGTGTTATGAGGAAGTTTTATTTGGGGCTTCTAAAGAGGCTAACTGCATGTGCAAATTTTGTAAAGTGGGCTCTTTTCTTAATCTGAAAACATTTCTGGTTTACAGGATTAAAGAGTAGGATTTTGAAAATCCAAATCTAAAGAAAATACATTGTTTTCTAGGAAGAAAATTTCAGTGATCACAGAATCTACAATAAACAGGACACTGTTTTGAACTCTCACCACTAGTGGGAAGTAGACTGATGATCTGCTCATTTTTTGTGTGGGTTGGGGGAAGAAAGGAAATGTCTTCTGCATTTCACTGGATTGAGAAAGCCCTGCTAGATCATCTGAAATTGAAAGGAACCCACTCCTGCCTCCACATATATACCACAAGTATCTGAAAAAGATATTTCTCCTGCAAGGATTAAGAGTAGCACTGCCAGGTAAAACAAATGAAAGCAATCAAATACAAGCAATCAACCCTCCCAGCCTTACAGAATGATCAATTAACAACATGCTGACTAATCAAAGAAGTGGCAAGGTCAGACTATTGTCAAGGTGCCGGAGACCCAAAAAATGCTAATGTAGAAAATCACATTATGCCACCCAAAGTAAACTGGGGTAAAAATATACCCAAATTGCAGAATAAGCACCTGCATTACCAAAGCACTACTGGTGCTATTTCACAAAAAGACATGGAGTGAACACAACACTGAAAGTGCTGACTAAACTTAGGAAACAATCACCTTAAAAGGGGAAAACACATACATTTTAACATAATCATTTATAATCCTGCTATTCCCATTTTATCTTCTTTATAATATAGTAATATTACACTGAGTAAACCTGGAAGTGATTGATTTTCTACTTTTCTATAGCAACTGAAGCCATACAACTGCAGGGCCTGGAGACCCAGCACTGAAGGTAAGTGAAGAAAGATGCCATCTAAAGGTCTAGAACTAAACCTGAATCCAGAGCTGCATGAGAGGACCAGCCTTCTTGTTTCCCCTGTACACTTTTCCCTGCTATGGATTTGGGACCCTCTGGAGTTGTGTTGCTTGAGGGAATGCAGATGGAATTGGGCTGCACCTAATTTTTAGATATTTCCCCCAGGGAAACTACAGCCTGTTCATTCACCTTTAGGAGCAGCTTTTCACTGGCCATGTTAAACTGAGATTAGGACCTCATATTATTACAGATTTGGGAGGTGGACAGGTGGGAAGTGATAGTGAAGTGGTTTCTGTATCCTTCTTCATGTATCCAAAGTTATATAATGTGACAGTGATCTAAATGTAAGCAGCTTCAACACTCCTTTTGAAAGTACCAGTAACAAGGCAATCCTTTCTTTTCAGTAAAAAGTACTTTAGTCTGTCAAAGGACTCCTAGTCAGTCAGGCCTTATCTGATATCCATCTAACATAAAACTCTTGTTAAAGAGCCACATTCCTTCTAACAGCTCAGAAGCTTAAAAGTGATACTTAAAAACTAGTCTTTCTCCATTTGGACAGGGGTTTGACTAACCTTTAAACAAAGTGTCTTTTAAATATGTATGAGATTTGGCAATAAAATACTTAAGGATTAACAATTTAAAGCAGGAAGGTATTTGACCAAGTTGGACATACTGTAATAGGCCTTTTGACAAAAGCCATTAGGAGCATTTTAGTTCAATTCAGATGTAATTTATCATTCAAAATAGAATTCACCTGCAAACTTAGCAGACATATCTGCTTCTCTTCCTTTTGAGCAGAAGCCCAATATATCTCACCCATCTGAACTAGCCTAAAATTATGAATGACACATATCTTCCAGATAATCATCTATTGTTGTCTTAAAGGACCTCCATGTTGAAGTCTCTGGAAAAATAAATATAAGGTAGATAGTAACATAGGCAATTTATATTTTGAAATCTAAGGGGAAATGATAACGTATGCTCCTCTGCTTTTAACCTCCACAACCACAGTTACATTTTTCTGAATGTTTCTCATGCAAATATGTGTAGAAGATGCATGAATAATATAAAATGATAGTGAAATAAAAGAATCTATCAACATGTTGTGCCAGTGCATAATATTCCCAATCTATCCCCACTCTGATATAGCAATATTCGTAAGCAAAACCACTCACAGATTCCAAGATACTGAATACATAAGGGACTACAGAGATAAAATATTCCAGCAGTTGAACTGCTCATGCATTTCACTAGATATTCAATGTTATCCGACTCTTCATGACCCCATGGACCAGAGCATGTCAGGCCCTCCTGTCCTCCACTGCCTCCCAGAGTTTGGTCAAATTCATGCTGGGAGCTTTGATGACACTGTCTAACTATCTTGTCCAACCAACTGGTTTGGTACATGGATCTCATTTCCTCACTGATGATGGCACAGTGTTCCCCACTATACCTGGAATCTAAGTTTTGCTTAAGAAGCACAGGTTCTACCTACTTCTGGCCTTTGGTACGGGTCACTGCCTCACTGTACTTAATGGTAGAGCTGGCCCAGAATTAGGGTTCTCTGGAAGTGGCTCAGATGTTTCAAAATCATCATTCGTTAGTATATGTATGTATAAGAACAGCCAGAGCCTGGTACAGCTGAACTGATCCCTCTTCCTGCATAAGGCTACCACCTACCAACCGTGTTGTGGGAAATCATCCTGGAACATGAGAGGGAGGGAGGGGGTGAAAATTAACAGCAGATGCCTGCCCCTGCCACTAGAATTTCTTTATCCTGTGGCAAAGATTCACATGGTATATTAACTCTATTCAGGCTATTTAGAATTCAGTTACCTGAACATGCTTAAAGAAGAGTGACTAGCCCTATACCCTCATCATTTCCTTTTCAATGTGTGTTATGATAGATCTGAAGAGGTGAGGTCTCTCTCCACATGCAGGCTCTCTTAAATCATCACATTACTTGCTCACATGTAGAGCCAACGTGTGAGCAGAAACCTCTTCTCCACAGACTTGGCATGGCATGTGGAGAAAGTGATGAAGAAGGGAGACAGGACTAGCTACTCCACTTTAAGCATGTTCAGGAAACTGAATGCTGTAATGCCTGAATAGCTTGCTACCTTGTTATGCTTTTACAGTATTACTGTCTGAAATCCTATTCTTTAGCACACTAACTGGCACTCAGGCAAATTCACTGAGTTAATGGAGATTTGTTGGATCAATTCCTTCATAAGTTTCATTGTGCAAATTGGTCTACTCTAGTTGCAACTTACTTTAGAGTAATAAATGTGGGATACAAATAATGGTAAGTAATAAATTAGTACAGTGGGGTCTCTACTTAAGAACTTAATCCGTATTGGAAGGTGGTTCTCAAGTGGAAAAGTTCTTATGTAGAATCTGCATTTCCCATAGGAATGCATTGAAAACCATTTAATCTGTATCTGCTCTTTTCCGTCCATAGACACTAATGGGAAGCTGCTATTCCACCTTCTACCACTAGAGGGGGATATTTTTTCTTTTTTTCCCCCCTTAGGTCAGGGAACAGTGTTAAAAGCACTTCTGACGAAGCTAATTTTGAAGCAATGGACTGAAAACCAATTAATCTGTTCTGGCTGTTTTTTTGTTATGTAGAGGTGCGTTCGTACATTGAAGCATTAGTTCCCATAGGAACTAATGCAAAGCTGGTTAATACGTACTCTACCATTAGGGGGAGAACTTTTTTTAACCTAAGATGACCTAAGGTTAAAAAAAGAGCAGGAAAGTTTTTTTTCTTGTTCTTATCTTGGATTTTTGTTCTCAAGTAGAAGCAAAATTTAGCAAATGGAGCTGTTCTTAAGTGGAATTGTTCTTAAGTAGGGACGTTCTTAAGTAGAGACCCCACTGTACACAGCTGCACACATCTCTCACTGTGATCCACATTACTAAAAAATTTAAACAGAACAAGACGTCACACTGACTTGCCTAATAGCATTATTCATTCTCCTATCGTGAGGCATAAGACCATCACCCATATTTTAGTGGGGAAGGATCTGCTGCATTCAGACCTGGGAAATTTTTAAAGACAGCCCAATCAAATATCACATGTGAACATTCCCATAAAATTGGACTATTGCTGGGTCACAGCTTAGCTGCGGCTCTTTTGTGTGGTTTACTGTGTATATTTGCATCCAAAAACCCTGCTAAAATATGAATACTAATCTTTTGGTGCTCTTAATTTGTGCAGCCAGTGTGATATAGTGGATCAAATGATCCCAAGAGGTCCAGGTTCAAATCCCCAGTTGGCCATAGAAACTCATTATGCTGAAAACCAGTCTTTGAACATCTAACATATCTTGAAAAGTCTATAGAGTTGACATAGGTGGGGAACATTTGATGGAACAGAATAATAACACTGTGTAGAGCAGTTATGTGTAAACCATGGACAGCATGTTATATGGACTCTAGATCATGTAATGTGGATGCCCTGCCTCTGCTGCCCTCAAATGTTGATCTGGCTTGCTGGAAGACTTCAGCCTTCTCCTCCTGCACCACCTGTGACTCTGAACCAGCTGACACTGTTGTAATTTGTTTGTTTGTTTGTCTAGGAATGCTACTCCGATGCTGCTGTAAGTCACAGTAGGGTCACTAGGATGGAGAGAAGATTTACAGTATCTCTCCCGTTCACACCACCAACTGATTGTATATATCTGTGTGTGTGTGTGTGTGTGTGTGTGTGTGTGTGTGTGTGTGTGTGTGTGTGTGTGTGTGTGTGTGTGTGTGTTGGTCTGCCATGTTCAGGATAATGTAGGCATCTTCATAAACAAAGGGTTTGGAGGGAAGATAAGAATCATTTGGACAACTACAACCTGTTCCAATTTAAACTTAGTCTTGTAGAACAATGCTATTTTAAACCAGCACATTACATTGACTTAACCTATGTAAAAGAGCAATGACTGAGGGGAATTTCATTGTGGTTATTTTTTCTTTTAGATAAGATCATGACATTATTGGCCAGTGTTTCTGGGAACTGAAAGCACAGTGCACTGAACCACAGAGAGATACATTGCCTCTCACCCATGCAGCGACAACAATAGGCCTGTGGGAGGAAAAGATAATTACTCTGCTGTCATTTGAGCAAGATCACTGTACAGATTGACAGATGACAGTGTACAGACATTGTCCTGAACTTGCAAAGTTAATTAGTTCATCTACAACAAGGCAATATCAGTGTCAGCATCCCACTTGATAGATAACAGCATGAATTTAAAAACTAGGAAGTTAAACAAGGAGAGGATTTTTAAAGATCCCCAATGCTCCAGTGATATTACCTTTTAAATTAAAGGCATTAATGAAACAAATCAACTATCTCTGCATTGTAAAGAACATTGCTTTTAAATAGCTTAAAGCAAAAGCCAAACATACAAAAACACCACTAGTTTTTGACACAGACAGTTTCAGTCTATTAATTTCCAGGTCTGAATCATCTGTAAAAGTACAAACGACTCCTGCTACATATTCCATGTTAACGCCAAAGAATGTCACACTCCTTATGCTAAGAAGTCTGGCACTAGTGGCATGTTGTTGTTGCTGCTGTATACAACAGTGGATGTTAATGAACTTTATAAAAACATAGCACAGCAAAATGTTTTCTCTTCTTGTTTGAGATTCACAGGCATAAACATTGGGAAAATTCATTTTATGCATATGTTGTATATGACTTTGTGTTCAGTGGTGTATGTACAGCATCTGTGCTAACCTGAAGAGATGAAAGAGACTTTCAGACACTTTAGCAAGCTGCAGTTCTGGATAATGGCCCCTCAGGAAAAAAGAAAGAAAGAAACCTGGCGGCAACAGTGAACTAGGAGACAGGTTGCTAGTGATTACACAGAGAGGTATTCAGCTGCTTCTTTGAGATATACATTTTAGAGGTGCTAGCAGTGTTCTAAATACATTTTAAGAGCTTTTTAAAAATAATGTATATTTGTCTCTCTATAGTTGTGTCGTATTAACCTAATCCTAGAATGCTTGCTTCCTCACTGGTTTTCTATTCCGCTTTGTGGAGATAGGAGAAGACTGTGCCCTGTTCAGCAAAGACCCTCACTTTGGAAGTAGAAACGTGACTCTTAGGGAAAGGGTGGCATAGCCCCATCTACAGCATAAACTATCCATGCCAACTGCATTCCTTTATGGCTCCTTAGCAGAGTCCAAAATGGATATTTTAGAAGAGGTAGCCGTGTTAGTCTGTGCAAGCGTATGAGGTCTGATACAGAGATGGAGGTGTATGCTTGCCTGCCCGACTTTATTTGTATGAGAGAGAACCTCCCTCCCTCCCTCCCTGTCTCTCTCTCTCACACACACATATTGTCTCACTATGAATACCCACTTCTGCATGTGGTTCTGCTCGCTATTGGTTGCTGTGCCTTCCACCTCACCAACCACAATATGTGCCAACTGTTATTCTGCTATAGCAATCTCCCAGCAGCAGCAAGACGTGGCCATATCAAGAAAAGATTGTGCTGGAGCAGGTGAGGGAGCTAATGTCCAACAGGGGCAACCTGGTTGTAGGACACTTCCTGCTATATTTACCTCTCCTCTTGACATCATGGATAATTCCTTACTGCAGGTTCTAAAGCTCAGAAGATGAGCACCTCAGTTGGAAAGACTATTTTTTAGTCCCTACTGTCTGCCACGTGCGCTCCACAGGTAGAAGTGGGAGGACAATGTAGAAGTGATAAAGCTTTTGGGTGCCAGAAAGGAACAGTATAATCCAGCAATCAATCAGCTGATATTAACCCAAGTCTACTAGGAAGAAAGCTTTAAGCCTAAACTACAAGGGAAAATAAATTTTAAAGGCTCATCTGAATGCTTCCACGGCTAACAGAATCAGGATAGATAACAAATAGGTCAGTTAAACACTTGCAGATTTGTCTCAATCCAAGCATAAAGAAAGAAAATTACCCTATTCACATACTTCTGGCAAAAAAATAAAACTCTTGCTCCACAATCCATAACTAATGAAGGAGCTCTCCAGAGACTATGTGAAGTGTCATAAATGAAACATGTCCGCCTTTAGATGATACACATTTGTTAAGAAAAGAAGTGAAAGTGAGTTTTATTTAAATATGAATAAATTCAGAAAGAGTTAAAATAAGTAGCCCAGCTCAGAAGGTACTGCACTGCACTACAGTTACTTCAGAGACAGTTTCTCTGTTTTGGGAGACACTGCGGGAATTAAAATATGATTAATGATATCCCGACAGGTTCAATAACTTTTCACTAGATATACTTCCATGAAAGTTTGTTTTAAAGGTTAACATACAGAAAATCGTAAGTGCTGTTTTGCTCTAGGCTATTGCAATTCACTGTTGAACACCTCTGCAACTTGGGTCCTGGATGTATGAAGAATACTCAAATGCCTGCTTGTGTTTTGAGATCTTTGGGTGGAATCTCTGGTACACAGTATGGTGTCTGAATTAAGAGCCACCTCCTGTTTTCTATGGAACAACAGCAGTCTGAAAAGGGGAAGAGCCACTTTATTCTACAGAGATCAACAATGTTCTGGAATGGGGGATAATGGTGCAAATCAGTAATCTCTTTTAGAACAAACTATTATTGGCAAATCTAGTCAACATTCACCAAGATCTTTATTAGCATTTAGCTTTGGACACATTCTTACAGTTATTTCATACCCTCTGAGTGAATATATGCCTAATAAAATTAGGATTAAGATAAATCAAAATAAAGAAGTAAGCAATCTTTTTTTATTGTAATTGATGTTTTTCTGTTGCTTTGTTATTTGAAATCTGCATTTCAACATTAGGACAAAATTGTCTCACAATCAATGTTGTCATAAATTGTCAAGTCACTTCTGACTTATGGCAACCCACTGGATTAATAACCACTATTGTTAAAAGCCCAGGTCACATCTTACGATTTAAAAACCATGACTTACTGAGTCAAAATATATCATGTTAGGTCTTCCTCTTTTACATCTACCTTCCATTTTTACTAGTATGACGGGTTTTCTAGTGAATCTTGTCTGTGTGATTTGTCCTCTCTGTGTTTAAATTCTCAGTTTATAATGTTTTCCTTTTGTAACTGTTCCATATTTTCCTAGTGCTTCTTCCATATTCTTTTATTCTTACCATTATAAAAAAGTAAATAACTAATGAATGAATGAATGAATGAATGAATGAATGAATGAATGAATGAATGAATGAATGAGTCTGGAAAGCATGATAAGTATAAACACAATAATGATAAAAGATTCTGATAGCCATTGTTCAGACACAGACATGCAAAAAAAGTATTTTACCACATAGTTTCTTGACTAATCCTTATTTGTATGGTTTAAAGAATGATAAGAGCACCATATTCCTCTATTACTCTGTCTCATGCTGCTGATATGGATGTTTGGTGAAGTACATACAAACAGGAAGTTCAGTGTACATTGAAGGTGTGGTGCTGGCGTGCCAATAGTTCATGTAAGCCTTATTTTCATGTGGCAATACCACTTTAGAGAACACTAGTGTCTTTGCACAAAACAGTGGAGAGGGTGCAACTATGTTGGATGAATAATGCAGGCATGTGATTTCTGCCACATCATATTAAGGTCCTGATATCTTGTGTGCATATAGATATAATCGACTAAGACTCGATCCATATATTGAGGCAATTTAAGACACTCTCTTCCTTTTGCATTGCTACTGTACAGAATAATTCCACAAACTGACTGCCAAAACCCATCTGCACAGAGGACTGGCTTATTTTAGGAAAAAAAAGAACAACAAAGAAGGCTGTTTTCAATTGCTTTGGTGCTTGAAGTTCCAGGCATGCAAATATATAAAGAGGTGACCTTTTGCTGTGCTAATGTGAGCTGATATTCCTTACTCTCCCACCCCCTTTATTATTTCTTGAACTCAAAGTATTTTTTAAAGAAACCGGGAGATTCCGCCCCCCCCCCCGATTTTACATTTATTGGTACTTAATTATTGCACTCCAGATTAGAAGCCACAGAAGCATTTGCCTGTGCATAATTCCTTATGTTGCAAAGCAACAGAGGAGATTTAGATTGGAAACGGCTGCAGCCTTTCTCTTCTCTTTTACTTCATTATGGCTTAACTAAATGCTGTGGAAATAATTCCCACTTATATCAATAGAAGTGTTATCGGAATAGAGGTTGACATCTCTCTGTCTTTCTCACCCTTTCTGTCTTGCATGTAATTGGATTAATCTTCCAATTTTTGACAACAGTGCATGGATTTTTATCAATCTTCTACCTGTTTTATGTACTGCTAAAATCAGTATCTTCAAGGTTTATTTCTACCAGGTCCATCTCTTACCATCTGTCCCATTCTCTTGCAAGGGAGGATTTTTATTTTATGGGTTAGACTGCCTTTAGAGCACCTTATTACTCTCATCTCATTTTTTGAAAGCGAGCACCCAAAATAAATAGCTCCCACCTTAACTAGGGATACACAACATTATGGGTGAGCATGCCTCCCTAAATGTGCAACTGGTGTGCTGCCTATCATAAAACAAACACACACACACAAAATTAGAAAGTCGTATACTGGGGACAAAAAAACATAATGTGCACATGCACATGTATATAATGTATATATATAAATAACATATCCCTTATGGTTTTTATGATTATATATATCTTAGGCTACACACACACACGCATACACAAATCCTATGTCAATCCTCATCTATCTATCTATCTATCTATCTATCTATCTATCTATCTATCTATCTATCTATCTATCTATCTATCTATCTATCTGTCTGTCTGTCTGTCTGTCTGTCTGTCTGTCTGTCTGTCTGTCTGTCTGTCTGTCTGTCTATCTATCTATCTATCTATCTATGGTTCTCTCTCTCTCTCTCTCTCTCTCTCTCTGTGTGTGTGTGTGTGTGCGTGTGTGTGTGTGTGTGCGTGTGTGTGTGTGTACAATCAGAACTTGCTGTAGTATCTCAGGAAGCTATGCAGAAAATCAATAGTGTTCATAGCCAGATCACATTTATAGTCCTTATAATTTTCTTTAAAGCGAGCAGACCATTTTTTGTAGGGCAAGAGTTGAGATAAAAGCCAGAAATCACAGAAGAATCTGAAACATCCTACTCAAAGAGAGCTTGATAACATAGCAGTGTCTCACAAAAGGGTCATCCTAACAGTTTGGTAGTACGAAGGAGAGCATTCCATCAAAAATAAACACCCAATGGGATACGGAGAGGCTAAAACAATATCAGTATCTATCTCAGTCAAGTCAATGCTTCCTCCAGGGAAGGTATCTGTTGACAAATGATGTGGAGAACAGAGGTAGAGATTTATCTGTTCGAGGAACACAAGAACTGTTATTCCTCTTCATGGCTGTCCTAATCCTGATTCGCTCTACTTGCAATGATCAGTGTCGGAAAAGTGCCTAACGTTTAGGGGAGAGAAATAAAGTAAGTGACTGGGGTTCATTGCAGAAGGAGGGAGAACACTTTAGTCCTGCCCCTCTGCTTCAATTTTTGTTGGTCCTCCACATATTTTCCAGAATTGCTGGTTGCCCAAAGCATGCCCAAAGACACCTGATGCTCTACTTTTCAGACAGATACCTTCCACGTGTGGAGCGTGGCTGATGGAAGAGGGCACAGTTAGGGCAACTTCCACAATGGTTAAACATGGAACAAGAGAATGGAGCACCTAAATAGGGTTAGTGGTGAGAAGGAGGGGTGAGAAGGAGCATATGATTTTGGAGTTGCAAAGTATACTGATATTTCTTCAGCATTTTATCAGCTGTTACACTGATAAGATGTAGACTCTTGGAGAAAAGAACTTATTTGTATACGGATGAGTTTCATAGGATCAAACTACATGTTAAAGATGTAACCAGCACATGTATTTGGCTCCTTTGTTCAAAGATGAGTGCTGGACAACCAAAATGGGTCAGCAGCACTGAAGAATGGTGAATATGAGGATCTTAGCCTTTTTTTGCCCAGCTGTGGTTCCAGTCCTCTCCATGACTACACCTTGTTGTGCAAAAAAGAAACTGGATAAAACATGTGAAGGTTAAAGACCCTCAACAATCCCTGCCCCAATATTAGTTCCTGATACAGATAGTCTCTTGCACCTGTTTTTGAATAAAAGAGGAAGGGAAAAGGTCAACTGTTAGATCCATCTTTAAAGGAAGATGTACATAAGAAAATAAGAAGAGCCCTGCTGGATCAGGCCAAGGGCCCATCTAGTCCAGCTCCCTGTGTTTCACAGTGGCCCCACCAGATGCCTCTGGGAGCACACGAGACAATGAGATACCTCTCTCCTGATACCCCTCACCTGCATCTGGCATTTGGAGGTACCTTCCTTTTAAGACTGGGGGAGATTATACATCCCCATCATGGCTTGTAACCTGTGATTGACATTTCCTCTAGGAATCTGTCCAATCCCCTTTTAAAGGCATCTAAGCCAGATGCCATCGCCACACCCTGTGGCAAGGGGTTCCACAGACTAACAACATGCTGGCTAAAGAAATATTTTCTTTTGTTGGTTCTAAGTCTCCCAACACTCCATTTGAGTGGATGTCCCCTGGTTCTGGTATTGCATGAGAGGGAAAAGAGCTTCTCTCTATCCCCTTTATCCATCCTCTGCATAATTTTATAAGTCCCATTCATGTCCCCCCACAGGAGCCTTTTCTCTAGACTAAAGAATCCCAAACACTGTAGCCTTTCCTTATGAGGGAGGTGCCCCAGCCCAGTCATCATTTTAATCACTCTCTTCTGCACCTTTTCCAGTTCCACTACATCTTTTTTGAGGTGCGTCAACCATAACTGTACACAATAGTCATAGTTTATATGTTATAATGGTATTATAATGTTGGCTGTTTTATTTTCAACCCCCCTTTTTAATGATACCTCTCATAGAATTGGCCTTCTTCACTGCTGCTGCACACTGGGTTGACATTTTCATTGAGTTGTCCACCAGCACACCAAGATCTCTTCCATGATCCATTGTGGACAGCTCAAAACTCATTAGCTGACAAATAAAGTTTTGATTTTTTTTCTGCAATGTTCCTTACTTTACATTTTCTTATACTGAAACACATTTGCCATTTTGCCACTCATTCTCCCAGTTTGGAGAGATCCTTCTGGAGCTCTTCACAATCTCTTCTGGTCTTCAACACACAGAAAAGTTTTGTGTCATCTTCAAACATGGCCATCTCACTGCTTATCCCTGTCTCCAGGTCATTTATGAACAGGCTGAAAAGCACCAGTCCCAAGACAGATCCCTGGGGCACACTGCTTTTCTCCTCTCTCCATTGTGAAAATTGCCCATTGAAACCCACTCTCTGTTTCCTGGTTCTCAACCAATTCTCAATCCGTAAGAGGACCTTCCCTCTTATCCCCTGACTGTGGAATTTCCTCAGCAGCTTTTGGTGAGGGACCGTGTTGAATGCCTTCTGAAAATCCAGATAGACAATATCTACTGGTTTGCCTGCATCCACATGCCTGTTGACCTTTTCAAAGAATTCTAAAAGGTTTGTGAGGCTTACAGAAGCCATGCTGATTTTCCTTCAGTAAGGCCTGTTCTTGTAGTTTGACCATTCAGTATAAAAGCGATAAAATGCTGAAGAAATGACAGACAGAACCAAAGCAGGTACTCTACATGCTGAGTGATCTATCTCAACACTTCGTGCTCTGATAGGGGATGCTTTGTGTGCTTTCCTCAAGAGGCTGGTCATTAAAACCTTCTCTCCCTTAGATTCACAAGGGATTGTCAGTGTTGAAGACTAAAGGCCATTTACAGTACCAATCTTTGACATCTTCAAAAACTTCTGAAAAGCCAACCCTGCGCCTTAGGACTAGTGAAGTTACTGACTAAAGATTCTGAAGAACAAAAACCAGCCCCATAGGAGCTGGCAGGTGGAAGGTAAAGCAGTCAAAGGGGAATGGAGTTAGGGTAACATTTAGAGCATGGGCAAAAACGGGTATTCGTCTACATTTGCAGGTGGATGTGTGCCCTCCCTCTCCAGATATGCTGACAGACAAGAAATCATGCATACATGAACTTAAGCTCTGTTCAGGTATTATGCCTGAATTCCTGCGTGGCTAAAATGGTAGTGGGACAGATGTGTGGATGTAGCTCCTCCATATCCCCACTCCACCTGGAAATTAGTAAGACTACAGCCCACACTTTCAAGCATGCTCACATCCCACAGATCTTACAAGCATGTCTCACTCATTTAGCCCTACACGAACAATGTGCAAATAAGGCTATGCACACCACCTCAGGTAAGAAGAAAACAGCCTAAATCTGAGAAGGACCAGTGCCTCACTTCCTCTAATAGAGCAGCCTTCACTTCCAGAGTTTTAAATCAAATCCCTAATAGAAAAAGTTTGTTCTTTAAAAAATAATCCCAATAAAACACTCACAAAGGGAGTTAGCAGAAATCTATGCTCACAAAGCCCTTCAAGACTTATATAAAATTCACCACAAAGGGGAACAAGATTTACTTTCGAACGTTAATACAGAATTGGTTTATTTTATCCAGTAAATAAGGCAAGATAAGAGTTTGTCTCCTTACTTTACAGATTTGTGGAAAAACCTATTTGAAAATGAGCAAAATCTCTTCAAGACTGATTCCCTCAGTAAGCAAAATCCTGCTACAAGGAGAAAAGAGTACTAGATAATTACCAGCCAGTCTCTAATGTTCCATTCTTGGTAAACTGCTGGAGTGGGTTGTGGTTTATCAGCTCCAATGATTCCTGGATGAAGCAGATTATCCAGATCCATTACAATCTGGCTTCAGATCAGGTTATGGGACAGAGATTGCTTTGGTTGCCTTGGTAACGGCCTACACTTGGAACTGGACAAGAGAAGGGTGTCCTATTTGGTTCTGCTGGAACTCTCAGTGGATTTAGATACTATTGACCATGAAATCCTTCTTTCTCTCTGGAATGGGACCTGGGGGCAATGTTTTACAGTGGCTCCAGTCCTTCCTAGAAGGGACAACTCAGAAGGTGGTGCTGAAGGATTCCTATCAACAGTCTGGCCATTGGTCTGTGGTGTCTCTGAGGGTTCAGTTTCTGTTCCTCATGTTATTTAACATCTACATGAAACCACTAGGAGAGGTTGTCTGGAGTTTTGGGGTTCAGTGTCACCAGTATGCAGATGATATTCAACTATCTCTTTTTGCCATCTACATCGGAGGAAGCTCGATTGGTTCTAGATCAGTATCTGATTTCAGTATTGGACTGGGTGAAGGTGAATAAATGTAATCCAGACAAGGCAGTGGTGCTCCTGGTCATTCAAAAGGCAGAGAAAGAAACAGGGATTCATCTTGTGCTGGATGGGGTTACACTCTCCCTGACAACAGAGGGGTGCAGCTTGGCTTTGCTCCTAGATTTGACTCTAAGCCTGGATTCCCAGGTTTTGGTGGTGGCCAGGAGTGCCTTTGCAAAGTTAAAACTAATGTGCCAACTGTGCTCATTCCTGGAGATATCTGATCTGGCCACAGTGACACATTCTGTAGTTACATCCTGGCTGGATTACTGCAACACACTCTATGTGGGGCTGCCTTTGGAAAGTGTTTAGAAACTTCAGCAGGTCCAAAACACTGCAGCCAGATTGTTAACTGGTTACAGGGATCACATAACCCCCTGTTCCAGCAGCTCCGGTGGCTGCCCATCCATTTCTGGATGCAATTCAAAGTGTTGGTTTTAACCTATAAAGCCCTAAACATCTTGTATTCAAACTATATAGATCACATCTGCTTTTATGAGCCTACTCGGGATTTGAGATCATAACGGAAGCTTTTCTCCCAGTCTGTCATCCCAAGGGGGTTTCAAAGTGTTTTCTGTGGGGCCACCTCAGTTAGTTTTAGTTACAATTATTTTAAACTGGTTCCCACATGTGTCCATTTAGAATTATGGCTCATTGAATTCAATGCCATTTATTCCCAGCCAGAGGATGAAGGCATCAGCATGGGAGTTACCAACATAACCTTCCCCTCTCCTTCTTTTTCTTTTCATGAAAGGCAAACACTTTCACCTTGCTCCCTGAGCTGCTTGCCAGCTTTGGCATTGGTGAAGGAAGTGCTGCAGTGCCAGCCAGCGTCCACAAGGGGAATTTTGCCTTGATTCCATCCTGGTGCTGCCTGGATGCTGTTTAAAATCTGGAGTGCTGAGAGCAGTAATTTGTGTGAGTATGTATGTGTCTTTCTTTCTCATTCCTTCTTAATGAAGGAGGAGGGAAAACTGTGCATCTTGAATTGTGCAACTATGTGTAGTCAAAGTTGGCCCATAGACAAGAGACACACACCTCCTCTCTTTCCCACTGTGTGGCAGAATCTCAATCCTTGCTCCAACTCATTTCCTCATTTTAAAAAGTCCCAAGGGAACTGGAAGAAGATTAGTGCTGCCCAAGTAAGTATGGCCTCATAGCCTTGCCAGTTCATAGCTTGATCCTGCACAGGTTTACTCAGAAGTCAGTCCTCCTGAGTTCAATATACTTAACCCATGAGAAGGGCTTGGCTATTATAAAAGGGGGTTGTGACTCCAAAAAGCTTGGGAAACACTTGTCTAGGAAGTCAATCTTGAAGCGTTTTTCAAACAGGGTTTTGCACAACTCTGTAAAGTGGAAATAATTTAAAACAGTGGTGATTCTGGCTTTGTTGGGTCATTAAAATGCAGTAACATTAGATGGGTTCTTTCTATTTTTTGATTGCTCAGCGTGGGTTTGCTGTGCATGTGTGTGGGTTTGTGTGTGTGGTGCACACATTGGTAGCTTCACAAAGGCAACAGATGCTAGACTTATGCAGAGATGTCTTGCACAAATAGCAGAAAACAAGACTGATTTTGGTGTTCTGGTCTCACACTGGACGTAGGAGATCTCAGGAACCTGAAGAATTCTCAATCAAAACCTCACCAACTCTCAAGAGGGTTTTCCCCCAACCATTCTTAACTCTACTTCCCAAACTATAGGACTAAAATGTACCCAAGAATAGCTCCATGCAGGTAAGACTGCACACGCGAGACTGCAGAGAGATCACAAAGTAAAGTCATTGTTTTCATACTCCTTTCTTCTACATCCACCCCCACTGCTTCTCTTGGACTTTTGTCCCTTCCCATCTTTGCATCCACCCTTCTCATGCTTATAGCTCCTCTTCACTCCTCCTGAAGTTCTTTCCTCTCCAGAAGTACAAAGGCACAGCAGGGAGTGAAACATGATCAAAAGACGATCTCCTTGCACAGGGAGAATGGCTTTCTAGGTGGTGCTTTGCCCTCTCTAATCAAGAAAAGAAAGCCAGCTCAGGGAAGGACTGCCCAGTTAAACAGCAATGTTCTATACAGTACAAGATGTGCAAGGCACATGTTTACACACAATCCAACATACTCTCTTTGTATTTTAAATTCCTCTGATTCAGCCAGATCTAGGCCAACTCCACTCCTCAATTCTCTGCCAAAAGGCTCTCAAAAAACTAAGATGGAAAACTGATTAAAAACATCATATTAAAGAAACACTTTGACGGCTTTTCAATGAAGTCGGGGAAATGCCTTGAAACAAATGGCTATACAAAACATGGCAGGCACAATCCTTGAAAAAATTAACCCTTTTAAAATCCTATTGATTTCAGTGGGAGAGATCAAAAACCTGATGCCCGCACATGCAAGTCTACCAAAAGACATTGACAATGTAAGTCTGAAAGGAATTTACTTGTCACAAGACCTGTGATGCAGTCCGTTTCTTCACTTGGAAGGCGACACGGACCCTTCCTTGCCTTCCAGAACAGCTCTGATAAAGGTAATAAAGAAAGAAAACTTCCAGACATTTTTCAAAATACTTTTCACTGTGACTTCAACAAACCACATATCACAGTCTATTTCAGGTCTTTGTGTATGGAAGTTGGAGGCCTGCTACGTGTTTCTTCAACTGTTATGGCAGAATGTACAAAATGTTATACATGAAACTTGAGCTACTGTTTGCTCCAGCCTCTTAGCAGGCAACAGCTGAGCTATATATTCCACACTGGCGCCAGTCTTTTAAAAGGGGAAACGCTCCTTTAAAGGTCTTCCTTCCATTAAGATTTTTTCTTTCAGAGTTAACTGTGCCTTACATCTTGCACCATTTCAGGAAGAGCTGACATCCACTGGTAGAATTGTTTAAACAGATAATTTGGGTAACAGCATGATTTTACACCCTTCAACACTGTATAGAAAAAACACAAACATGGTAGCAGTGACTCAATTCACATGTCCCAAATTACCACCCAGAATCATAGGAACATAGAAGATGGCTCTAATACCATTTTTTAAAAGGTTGTGTTCATTTATGCTATAACTTTCTGTTGTCCCTTGTTTCTTTGATTTAAAATACCACAGGCAAAGCAGAATTGCCCACAACAGATAATCAGCAGTACAGACCACAACTCTGACTGTGCAATCTTTGAAAAGGTAACAAGAGCGGTTAATGCTACTTTTCAGAACAAGGTGCCTATAGAAAGGTAAACACCACTGAGTTCAAAGAGACTTACTCCCAGTTAAGTATTCATAGGATTCCACCATTCACATGTCTATTTCATGCTTCACAAAATGCATTCATTCAGACAAACTGCACCTACAAGTACAAAGGCACATTTCACTTCGCCATGGATGCTTAAATAAAATTCCAAATCTGGCCAGCTGAGCAACCCACAGACGTCCAAGCATATTTTACAGGATAGGGATTTGAAATCAAATCATGTTTTATATTTAACAAATAATGACCAGAATCCTATTGCTGCCTTTTTTTTGCATGTGTGTAAGGTAAGTAATGTAAGTCTTAGCTGCAAATTATTGCCCAGGATCGCAACCAAGACCTCTTTAATGAGTGGCACTTTGCTGCTGAGACTTAAAGGATTTCCCTGACACACGTGTTATTTCAGCAACAGGATTCTGGCCAGCTGAGAGATATATCAGTGCTTTTTTCTTACAGATAGTTAAGCACAGAAGCCTTGATCCAGATTGGAATGCTTGAGTTGGGGACAGGGTTCTTTAATCTTTCATCTTAACTGCATCGTTCCCAACCAACATGGGTGTAAGTGGCATGAGTGCAATTTGCATGCAAAAAGGATCCATTCATTTTATTAAATGTACTCAAGTTAAAAGTGCATTCAAGTTTCCACAACAGAACTTATTTAAAAGAGGATATTTCACTGTGATCCATTAATAAGCGAGCAGCTTCACAAATGCTTCTTATTCCAAACACAGCCAACAGAGCAAGACTGCCTGGAACCCAGTGTCATTGGAAGAAGTGTTTTTTCTTCACATTTATGTGGGAAACTATGTGAGAAAAGAAGAGACCTAAAATACTGAAAGTTTTATATAGCTGGGCTTTAGACAACGGGATCTAGTGCACATGTCTCCCCAAAGCCACCTAGAGTGGTCGCAATGACCAGATAGGTGGGGTATAAATGGAATGAATGAATGAATGAATGAATGAATGAATGAATGAATGAATAAACAAACAAACAAACAAACTAACTAACTAACTAACTAACTAACTAACTAACTAACTAACTAACTAACTAACTAACTAACTAACTAACTAACTAACTAACTAACTAACTAACTATCCCTATGAATAGGACATCTGATTCTTGCGGTGATGATATTGAAATAACAGATCTCACTGCACAGCATCTGTTAGTTGTTTTAGCCCATACATTCTAGCAGTTATAAAAAGGAAGAACAGAGCTTTGAGCCAAAGGCTGAACTCTTTTTCTCTTTGATAGCGGAGCTAGAACAAAATTACTCTTTATGCCTAAGGTAGCCCGAGAGGAATAATTAACAAGGGAGTGCTGCCTCTGTGATCGTATTTTATTCAGAGGGAAATTTTAATGGAGAAAATAATTAAAACAAACCCCATTGACTTAAATAATTGGAGAGTGTGAGTGGGATGAATTTTAAAATCTCTCATCCATCTTTTGTTGTTGCTTAGTCGTTAAGTCGTGTCCGACTCTTCATGACCCCATGGACCAAAGCATGCCAGGCCCTAGAGGAAAAAATCCATCTTTAGCTGCTGTGTTTTCCACCCACTGTCCTTTCATTAATTTAAAATGTGGCAGGTAGTTGACACACAAGAGGGAGTAACTGTCCTAACCAACTTTGGAAAGCTTCTTTTCACCTGGGCAGTAAGGCAGCATCATAATGATAGCTGGTGTTTGAATAGTGTAGCTTCAGCATCTGCTTTAAGAACATCTAAATATCCATTTCAACCTGAATAGAGAAATTACATCTCCATCATGAGGCCAATTAATTGGAATATGTCCCAACAAGTTCAGTGGGTTCAGTTCCATGTAACCCTGGGTAGGATTTTGTTTTCTTTTCGTGTGAAGTTCATCGTTTTAATTTTAATGTTTGCTTGCAAACAGTATTCAAGATGTAGCTGATTTATTGGTGTGCTTTAATGCCATAGAAGCAAATAAGTTTCAGCACTGGAGAGTAGTTAAGAGAGTATCTTTTGATTTAACCAACTATATTAGCAGATTAGAACACAAATTTGCTTAATCTCTTCTCCCCTGTCAGCCCAAACGACCCATTAAAAGGCATCATGTGAAACATTTTACATCATGTGAATGAAGTCCACCATATCAAATCATCCCAAAGCTAGGAATGAACTAACTTCCTTCAGCTGCCCCTGGAAATTAATCTGAATGTTCAGTATACAAGACAAATACTTGATTAGAAAAAAATTCTCATCTTGAACACTCAAAATGCCCCTTTCAAGCCATCCATAAGTTTCCATATCCCCACCAGTTCCCTGAAAATCTTCCCTTACCCAAGGCACATGTGTGTGTGTGTGCGCGCGCGTGGAGTTTGTCCCATGTGGAAAACAGAAAATATTAGCAGAAAGTAGATGGAAAGAAAAGACAGAACAATCCCTGCCTATCCTCTCTTTGACTGCAACTGACACATAAATAATTTACATACAAACAGTAGCCCCATGTGCCTGCCTGGCGTGACATATTCATCCCTACCATTCCTCCAACATAAGGATTCTCCTTTGGAAAAGAGGGTACTGGTGGAGAGAGCAGGGCAATAGAAGAAGTGGAATTGGAGCCCAGTTTTGAGCTGGATGATAGGTTTCAGACCTAACTCACATGTGGCCAACCCATTTGAACAGTGGGCAGGTGGATGGTGCATATATTCAAAGCTGCCCTACCTAGAATATAGTTGTTGCAACTGTACTCATAGTTATCCTTACTGGACACCGATGTTAGCCACCCACAGTAGTGTATTGCCACTAGATGGGTGGGATAGGAATGTAAGAAACTAACAACGAACAAATTCATTTATAAAAGTTCAGAAGACATATTTCCCAACATTTATCCGATGTCTGCATAATTTGGTGACTTGGGTAACTAGTTGCAGAGCCAGAGATTGTGCATTTAGTTTGCCACGGTGCATCCCAGGAGGACGGGTTTGCAACTTGTTTTCAAGCTTTAAACATGAAGCCTGTGACATCATTTTTTAAAAAATGAAACTGGAAAATTGCAGTTCATTTTATTGGCAGTTTTGCCCCATTAGCCTACAAAGAGTTATGAGACTTATTTTAAGATCTGGATAGTTGGCTTCTGTTGGGTTGTGCCAGATGTTTCTGATACATTTGAGCTTATGTGTTGTGTTTTTTTTAATGGCTCAGAATCACAAGAAATATAGTGCAGGGATCTGTTTTACTGGCGCAGCACATCATTGGACTCCATTGTTCTCATTTTCTTTTGTATAGATCTGTAGTTCTTCAGAATTTTTTAGTACCTGAATGTTTTCCTAATTGTTTTACATGCCCAGGGATTTTATATTGCAGTCCTATATTTCCGGCTTCTGAAATTGTACCTGGAATGGTTTAGACTGAATGATTCTATAAACACTAAAACTAAGTCCAATAAATAAATAAATAAATGTCACATAAGCCTATAGTGAACAGGAGGAAAATTTCATTCAGATATTCCATAAGTATTACACAGGACGAAATAAGTTCTTATAATGAAGACTACAGATTTCCTTATGAAAGACAATACGCCAGCTAAAACACATTGTAAAGCAAAGAGTGGCCCGGTGGGCCAGATAGGCGGGGTATAAATCAAATAAATAAATAAATAAATAAATAAATAAATAAATAAATAAATACATACATACATACATACATACATACATACATACATACATACATACATACATACATACATACATACATTGTTGTCCTTGTACGAAAGATCTGGCTGCATGAAGAAAACAAAAAATGGAGCTGGATGCATATCTGGGCACTAGGAACAGCTACAAGTACCTCCATAAATCTCAGTTACAAAAATATTGTCCTAAGGGGTCATTTATTAACAGCAGCTGCTAAAGCTAAACCACTTTTTTTTACCCATCCACAGAGTCTCTGTTCTTCTGTCTGTAAACTTCTTTCTAGTAAACTCAGCCCTTTCCTTTTGGTTGTGGCAATCTTTGCTTTAAGCTAACAAAGTGGTGGTTTATTCATCTTTTCGGTTTGTACCGTGCCATCAACATTCATCATGTTTTATAGAATACGTATGTGCATGTTGCTTTACAAGAGGGCACGTCCGTACCCTGAGGAATTCACAATCTGAAATTCATCACAGGAGAACCAATAGAGAAAAGGAGAAGAGGCTGCTGTTAACAAGGAAGGAGTGTGTAGTTATTTCAGTTACAAATGTTAGGCTGAGCTACAGGCTTGAATATAGCAAGGAATGGGAACTAGGGGGTGGTGTGAACGGCTTGTGGGAAAGGTGGGTATTGCCAAGGGAAACTGAATACAACCTAGCAACAAGACACATCTGTGGGAAACAAATGTCAGGTAAATTGGACAGATGTGATTCTTTCTCACCATCTAGTCAAACCCTTATTTAAGGCTACCAATTATTATTAAAGACTAGGTGGGCTCTCCAGAAACAGGTAAAATGCAAAGACTCCTACACACTTTTAGGTGCTGCCACCTCAGCATTCCGCTTCCATTCCTCTGGCTACTCTGGAAAGAATGAATGAGTTCAACACCACCGGAGAGAGATACCCCTCATTAAAATACAGTGAGTGCTCATTATGCCCAATAAGTGCTCATTGTATTTTAATGAACACAACAAACATGCTGCTGGGAAAAGCTCAAGAGCAAAATAAAAACTGCTAACAGGCACAGAGTAGGAGGAAAAAGATGGTCACTGAAAAAGTGTTTTCTAAGCAGAAGATTCTGCTCTTGTTTACAGGCATAACGTTGTAACACAATGGCCTAAATCCTGCTGCATAGTAAATTGCACTAGAGCAGGCTCATTTTAATAATGGAACTTACAGAGGAGTAGACTCACCAAACTCCCATTGGTTGAATGGGCCTATTCTAGTGCAATTCACTATGCTAAGCAACAGGATTTTGGCTAGTGTGTCTGTCTGTTTGTCTACATTAAAATATGAAATAGATTTAGGATTCCATGGTGGGAACATATGTCCCTGATGTTCCTTTGCTGGCATCCATGTCTGCTAGGAGAAGGGACAGCCTTGTCTGTTCTACAGTATATGCTTTTAGTACTACATGAATGCTTTGCCATTGAAATATTTGACAAATTTATATTGCACCTTTCTCTCAAACCACATAACATTCAAAGTGTCCAAAATAATAAGATTCAACTACAGGTTGCTGTAATATTGAAGCGGAGAATAATTAGGCACAGGTCTTTCTTTAAAAATTACAACGCAACCTTTTAAAAAACTTGACAAAATTGCACAGGTATAATTGTCATTACCACTGACGTAACAGACACTCTTTAATTAATTTTAGAGTCTAACACACACACACACCTTACACATCATTCACTCTGGAGATTGACAGGCTTATGGCTTTTCATTCTCCAGCTACAAAATGTTGAAAGTTGAGTACTAGGAAAAAGACATCTTTGAGTGTCCTACATAAAAAAGCAAAAGCAAAGCAAAGCGTGGACTTCAAGCACTCTCTGGGAGGTTTACAAGTTAATTATGCAGGCTACACACTGCCCCCCCACCCCTCCACATGAGCTGGGTACTCATTTTACCAACCTCAGAAGGATAGAAGGCTGAGTCAACCTTGAGCTGGCTACCTGGGATTGAACCCCAGGTCATGAGCAGAGTTTTAGCTGTAGCGCAGCAGTTTAACCACTGCGCCACGAGACAATGCCAGGCATATAACTCTTGTCCAATAAGTATATGATGACCGTAAAACAATAAAGCTTTTTGGAAAGGCTGGGGGTTTAAATATTGGGGCATAGTGTATACTGCTTATGTATTCCTTCCAAAACAGATCTCAGATGTATCACATCTTTCCTTTCCTTTCTTGCACAGCTCATATGATCACTCTGTGTTACAGTACTTCTCAGTGGCTGTTCTTTAATCTCTAGTGTAAAAAGATAACAAGCAATTTATCATTTAAACAATCTCTTGATATGACCTTTAGAAGGTCTGATATGACCTTTAGAAGAAAGAACTTTAGGAAGTGAAAGAAAGCAGTTAAAATCACAAGATACTAAACCAGCAGTAGCAGCAACAATAGACCAGATTCTTGTAAACAAGCCAATGAAACCTATCTTTACAATTTCATCATAGAAGTTTTCAGACTTTATTTGTCTTCCTCCCCAAAATAAGTTTTGCACTTCTAAATTACATTTTGATTTGATTGTTTTATCCACTTGGGAACAGAGACAGAGTTCTCTCTCTCTCTCTCTCTCTCTCTCTCTCACACACACACACACACACACACACACACACAGAGAGAGAGAGAGAGAGAGAGAGAGACAGACAGACACACAGACACACACACACACACACATTTAAGGAAAGGAACAATTCTTTAAAGGATGCTTCTTTTAAACAAAAGCGAACTTGTTTTGTCCACTTTTTAGGTCATGTCAGTCATTAAAAATATATTACCTGTGTAAGACACTGTTCATTTTTAGGATTTATTGCATTCTTTTTTCTACATGATAAGCTTTGACTCATGGACAAATTTTAGTAATCTTCCTGATAGACACTGGAAGATTGATAATAATAGCTTAGTGTGCTGATGACAGGGACTTAAAGTAGTGACAAAAATAACATGAAAATCTTTGTAAACTGAAACAGTACTTTTCTTCCCCAACCCTCAACATTCTCCTAATGTTACATCCTTTTACAGGATACCTAAGAAGTTTCTGACAGATCTCCCATATACTAAACTTGCTAAATGGAAATTTAGAAGGCAAAATGTTTTTTCTCTGCAGCTGTTTGTCTTTTTGGGAAAACCAGGAGACAAATCTGTAAGACACACAGAAAACAGGTGTAAGCTAAACATCCTATACTTACAATTGTGAAGTTCATAACCTTGAGAATCCAAATGGTCATAGCGAGGTTCACCAAGATTAAAATCATAAGGAGTAGCACAAAGAAGTAGAGACACCTCTTCCGCCAGCCATAAATCCCCACTTTGTAAACATGTGGTCCTTCTGAGCTCTGCATGGTGCTCCTGGGTGCGTACTGTTCCTGAGGCATCTGGAAGAAAAGAGGACAAATATAAAAGTCAAATATAAATATAAGCTTCAGGATAAACCCAAACAAGTACAATTTTATGCTCAAATATCACAGAACAATTTAAGAACATATGCTGGACAAAATGTTTTCTCCCAGATTGTTTGTATCTCAGTGAAGGCATAGTACATACATTTCAACACAGAGACCTTCCATAATCACCGTTACCATCATCATAAGGAAATAAAAGCCTGATCTCAAACCTCTCTCTTCGCAGCTCCAGTTTTTGTATTTGTCCTCACTCTAGGGCCCCTCAAAAATCCGAAGGAGAATTTTTTTTAAATGCATTTTGGAAAATATGTTGATTTCAGCCTTCTGTTTTGTAGATGCATAATTTCTCTAAGGTTTAATTCACACACACACACACGCACACACACACATGCACACACACACAATTAGTCCTGGCTACCAAGAAAAGATCAAAGAGGAGGGGCCTATGGGAATGTTAAAAGTTATTAAATGAATGCAGATAATTCACGTTTGGTCCCCTTACATAGGCTTGCTTTGCCAAATAATAATTAAACTGTAAAGTGGGACGGACCCTCGGGATCATCGAGTCCAGCCCCTGTCAGGGAGGTGCAGTGGGGAACTGAACTCTCAAACCGCTGTGCTATGATATGTTATTAGTGCCATGTTACACCAAGCAGCATTCATAACAAGGAGAAAAGGAAGCCTAGAGGTCTCAATTTCTGCTGAGAACTGTTGTAGTGTAGAGACTGAGAGACTGCACTATGAACCAGGAAGTTGCCTTTGCTCTTAGCCACACACTCTTACCCTGTTTCCATGAAAATAATACCTAACCTGAAAATAAGTCCTAGTATTATTTTTCAGGATGCTCGTAATATAAGACACCCCCAAAATAAGACCCAGTTAAGTGAAATTCCACCCTCCACCACTGTGCAGCAACCAGAAGAAGACGACATGACTGTTTTTGAATAAATACAGATTGTTGTACATGAAAAATATAAAACATCCCCTGAAAATAAGCCCTAATGACCCTGTCTTATTTTCAGGGAAACACGGTAGTACTCAAGCTACTACTTTATCCCTTTTCCATAACTTGGGAAAATAGCACTGGCCTCTCCTACAGAAGTCCTATTACTGGGATAATACTAGAATGACTTTGATCACTATTAGAGATGGGGACGACTCACCATTTTGGCGAGTCATCCTGCTTCGTGAGTCATCAAAAGTTGAGAATCATGGAGCACGAAGCTGCCCCCATGAACTGATGAAGCATGAATTTATTAATTGATTTGTGGGGGTTACTAAAAACAATCTGACCCCTCCTGCTGCCCCCATGTGTCCCTCGCACCACCACTGCCCCCCACCACCCCCGCTGATGCCCCCACCACCCCCAATGTCCCCCACCGTAATCATCACCATCATCATTGCCATCTCCAGCTGGTCTCTGCAGCCATGGTCTATAGAAAGGGACACTGGCTGCCTTTTGCAAAGATGGCGGCTGTGGCTTCATTTAGGGAAAAGATCACACTAGCTCATTTGTTCAGGAGCATTCTGTTTTCATGTTTATTTGGTACTGAGTACCAAACAAGTATAGACTCAGAAAAAAATTCTCACATGTAATATTATATATGCTGTGGACATGTCCTTTTGACTCACCCAATACAGCCACATAAAGAAAGCTGAAACTGAAAGAACTGCAAGGAATAATATAATGGCCTAGCAGTGGGCAAAACCAGCTACATGGGAATTACCTCATAGTTCAAGGCATGTCTTACTCATACTGCTTCAGTGTGGCCAGGAAAATGTGAGAATAGCAGAGAAGATGGGATTGGGTTCAGTAGATATTTCTAAGAGAATTCCCAGTACCTTATCAAGCTGCAGTCATCAGAATTCTGGATAAGAGCAAAGACACTGAAAGTGATATAAATTCTAAATAATGTGCAATGTAACACTCCCACAGTCTAGAAGTGAGCGACGAAGGAACACTGAAATTTGCATATTGTAGTTCATTTTAATCTGTAACAATTTGCAGCTGGCTGCTTTCAGCTAGATTTTGCTGATACTACTTTGTGGTTTAATTAATGACAGATCAGAATGATTGCTGAACAGAGTGAGTACAGCACTAAAATCTTCTGATCAGTTTATAACAATTTCACATAATTTCTCTTTCAGCAATCATTCCTTACGGATCCAGGTCTGGAACAACAAAGATATTCAAACCTGTTTGAAGAATGCCCTGTAATTAATCTTTCTGGTGTCAGATAAGGAGTACAGTACTTGGAAATGTTGACTCGTTAATTTGGTGCATTCGACAGATATAGTTATGCTAGAAATTATGAAAACAATCATTTCTAATCTGAAAGACATGTAAATAAAAATGTAACCTATATCAACAGCCAGTGTGGTGTAGCAATGAGAGTGGTGGATTAGGACTCAAAAGACTAGGGTTCAGATCCCCAATAAGTCATGAAACTCATTGGATGGCTTGGAGCAGGTCATAATTTCCCAGACTGACCCCCTCCTATTTGCTTCTGATAAGCAGGAACTGAATAACCAATCAGAGCTCTTCAGGGCCTCTTAAGAGGATGAGGGGACTCTGAAGAGACAGCTTTTGGGTTCTTGCCTCAGCTTTGTCCAACTTCACTCACATCTCACTTAGCTTTCTAAAAAAATTAAGATGAAGAATGAAAATAAATCATTCTTTGCTCCATTCCTACTCTTTTGTTGACTATGAAGGCTACTCCATTTCTTCTACATGATTCTTGCCCACAATAGTAGATATGGTAATCGTCTGAATTGAATTCGCCCATTCGGTCCATATTAGTTCACTGATGCCCAGGATGTTGATGTTTATTCTTACCATCTTCTGTTTGACCACATCCAGCTTACCAAGGTTCATAGATCTTACATTCCAGGTTCCTGTGCAGTATTTTTCTTTGCAGCTTTGGACTTTACTTTCACTTCCAGGCACGTCCGCAGCTGAGCATCCTTTCGGCTTTGGCCCAACCACTTCATTAGCTCTGGAGCTAATTGTCCTTTTCCTCTGCTCTTCCTCAGTACCATGTTGAATGCCTTCCGACCTGAGGGGCCCATCTTCCAGCATCATAGCCTTTTGTTTCTGATCATGGGGCGTTCTTGGCAAAGATACTGGAGTGGCTTGCCAGTTCCTGCTCCAGATGGATCGCGTTTAGTCAGAACTCTCCACTATGACCTGTCCATCTTGGGTGTCCCTGCACGGCATAGCTCATAGCTTCTCTGAATTACTCAAGCCCCTTCGTCACAACAAGGCAGCAATCCGTGAAGGGGAATTAATCATTAGAGATGTACAATATTCAGTAAATATGGACGCACCTTGCCTGTTGGCATTTGCTCAGGTTACAAAGCATATCTGTCAATATTTGCTGCAACAGTGATACTCAAAATTTCCCTCCAAATAAATTAGCATTAGAATTAACACATACCTTCTGCCTGTAATCCTTATAACAAACATATATGATAGGTTTATATAGCCTGTGGTCATATGGTGTAAATCCTAAAATTACTTAGTGGTGTTGCCACTACAGTGTTTTTTTACAGTAGAGGCATTATCAGAGCAACATCTCAAAAGCAAAAGGGTCCTTTGAAGCTGTAATTCCTAAAACAAACCATATCCATCCATTTTATTGTTGTTAAGCACCTTGAATACCATCTGCTTGGGCAGCATCCATTTTGTTATCTGGAAGCGTGAAGTGTGGGCATAAGGGGATTCATTAATTTTTATGGGGCTGACACTGTTGGAAGTGAGAGCACTGGTGAACACTGGCAGGTTACACAAGGAGCGCAAGAAGTACTTGCTCTACCTAGAAAAGGAATCTGCTCTGTCTAGTACACACATCTAATTTTGATGCAATAGCTCATCTATATTAATAGATATTGCTTTTAACTTTGGCCCTAACAAGGGTTCTTTCACTACTGATGAACACTTGTGGGCCATTGTCAAAATCATATAATTTATTTATTTATTTATTTGATTTATACCCTGCCTATCTGGCCTAATAGACCACTCATCTGTTGGTGTTTGTACAGTGGGTGCCTCTGACGTGGGAGGATCAGCTGACAGAGGCATTGCCCAGGGGACGCTCAAAAATGTTCAGATTCTTCATGGAGGCTCCTTCCACTGCTCTCTGTGAATGTGGAAAGAAACAGGCAACTGTGACAAACCCAGACCTACTGGGATATGTCACACAGTTACACTAAGCTGCCACCAACCATTCCCTGTAAGAAGTCACACAGACCAGGGATGGATTTTTTAACAAACAAAAGAATGAAGTTTATTTAAATAACAAACAGGGTAAAATAAAACGATCAGGTGAATAACATAAAGTAACGTGGCTTATTCTCACTCATACATACACACAGTTTGGTTCACCCAGAACCCTCAACTTGAAGCACAGACCCTGAACCTATCAGTTCTGGCTAACCAACAGACACCTGAACCTATCAGGTTGGTACTCTGACACACAGAAGTACCCTGTCTGACACACAGACTCCCACAACAGCTTCTTCTTCCCAGCTGCTGCTTCGTCACAACCCAGTGTCTCCCAGTGTCTCATAAACTCTCCACACAGGCATCACATATTTATACAGTACAGCCCCTCCTCCTGATGTCCCGCCTTCCACTCCCCATAGGATGGAACTTTCCCTCCAAACCTATGACAGACAGGTAACATCAGTGCTGTATGTAACACCTCCCCTCTTTATAAGTTGTTTTGTAGGGGGAAAGCTAACGTGCTTTTCACCAAAAAACAACCTGAATAAAATACACAAAAACAGTTATACATACCATATAATACTTACTTATCCTTACACTCTAAGTTAACCATAGCAATTATGCATTTAAACATTTACCATTAACATTACATCAATTTACCTTTATTCATACAAACCAAGTTCAAAACCAGGTACATTTTAACTTTTTGTGATCATTATATACACATAGTCCATGTTCTTTCGTCGTCTTCATTCTTCAGGTCTTCTTGATAAGGCGTCAGCAACACAGTTCACTGACCCTCTGACCACCTTCACTTCAAAGTCATAGTCCTGTAGGTTTAAAGCCCACCTCATAAGTTTGCTATTGTGGGTTTTCATTGTCTTTAACCATTGCAGTGGTGAATGGTCAGTACACAAAACAAAATGTCTTCCCCAGATGTAAGGCTTGGCCTTCTGGATCGCGTAGACTATGGCCAAACACTCCTTCTCCACGGTTGCCAAATGTCTCTCACCTTTTTGAAGTTTCCTACTCAGGTAGGACACTGGATGCTGGTCACCATTCTCATCCTCCTGGCACAGAACTGCTCCTACCCCGCTGTTAGACGCATCGGTGTAGATGATGAACTCCCGGTCGAAGTCTGGAGCGCGCAGGACAGGATAGTTGATTAACGCCTCCTTCAACCTCTGGAACGCCGCCTCACAGTCGCTGGTCCACGGGATGCGGTCATCAGCCGTCTTCCTCGTCAGATCGGTCAGCGGAGCCGCAATCTCGCTAAACCTCGGGATGAACTTTCTGTAGTAGCCCACCAACCCAAGAAATGATTTGACTTTTTTCTTGGTGTTGGGTCTAGGCCAATCACGAACGGCTTCTATTTTGGCCTCCAGGGGTTTTATCATTCCTCCCCCTACCATGTGACCCAAGTATTTTATTTCTGGGCTACCCAGCTGACACTTGCTGGCCTTTACTGTTAGCCCTGCTGCACTTAACCTCTGCAGCACTAACTCCAGGTGTAACAGGTGATCTTCCCAGGTATTACTGAAGATCCCTATGTCGTCAATGTAGGCCACTGTAAAGTCACTGAGCCCTGCCAAGGTCTGGTCCATCAGCCTTTGGAATGTGGCTGGTGCATTTCTGAGACCAAAGCTCAGGACTCGAAACTCATAGAGACCAAAAGGGCTGCAAAAGGCAGTCTTTTCTTGATCCCTGGGATCAATTCTTAATTGCCAATATCCCTTTACCAGGTCCAATGATGAGATGAACCGACAACCCCCTATGGTTTCAATCAGGTTGTCTAGCCTGGGCATTGGGTAGGCATCAGGAGTGGTTACACGGTTTAATTTCCTGTAATCGACACAAAACCTAATGCTCCCATCAGGCTTGTCCACAAGGACTATCGGAGAGGACCAAGGACTAGAAGAGGGGACAATTATGTTCTCCCTAAGCATCTCGTCCAGCTCCTTCCGCACCTTGTCCCTATAGGGTCCCGTTACTCGGTATGGGGATACTGCCTGCGGGGGTGCATTCCCTGTGTGGATCCGATGCATCACTCCCTTCACTATCCCCGGCTTGTTGGAAAACACCTGTTGATATTTACTAAGCAGCATTTTTAGTTCTTGCTGCTGGTCTTGGGTGAGTGCAGGACTGATCTTTACCTCCTCTGGGTTGTATTTTACTTCCCCTCTACCCTCCCAGAAGGGTAATTCCGCTTCCTCACTCTCAGCTGCTTTTATCGCGAATAAAACCCTCTGTTCCCCTCTGTAGTAGGGTTTTAGGGCATTCACATGAACCACCCTCCTTGCTTGGTTCTCCTCCTGCTCTATTAGGTAGTTCAGGTCTGACATCTTGGAAATGACCCTATATGGTCCTGCCCATTTGAGCTGCAGTTTATTCTCTCTGCAGGGCCTAAGCCAAAGCACTTCCTCCCCTGGGTCAAAGTGCCTCTCTCTAGCTTTGTGGTCATACCATGTTTTCTGTCTGACCTTCTGAGCTTGCAGGTTTTCTGCTGCCAGCTCTAGATTTCTCCTTAGGTCATTCATCAAGGTGTCTATGTAAGTCACAACGTCTTGTGGGTCATCCTGGGTGATCTGCTCCCAATTTTGTTTGATCAAATCAAGGGGCCCTTTCACCCTTCTCCCAAATAAAAGTTCAAATGGACTGAACCCGGTACTGGCTTGTGGCACTGATCGATAAGCAAACAAAAGGGATTGCAGCTTCTGGTCCCAATTGTTTGGATTCTCTGCCAAGTAAGCCCTAATCATGCGCATTAGAGTCCCATTGAACTTCTCAGTTAACCCATTACTTTCAGGATGATAGGCAGTGGTTTCCTTGTGCTTTATTCCACAGATTTGCCATAAGCGTTTCATGAGCTTTGATGTGAACGATGCGCCCAAATCTGTGATTATCTCTGAGGCAAATCCCATCCTGGACATATACCCCACCAAAGCATCGGCCACTGTGTTAGTTTCAATATTAGTCAAGGGTATGGCTTCAGGATACCTTGTGGCATGGTCCACAATTGTTAGAATGAACCTGTTCCCCCTCTTTGTGGCCTTGGGCAAAGGTCCCACAATATCCACCCCTATGCATTTGAAAGGAGTGTCAATCACAGGCAAAGGGCACAACTTTGCTTTGGTCCTGTCGCGGTTATTCCCCTGCCTTTGACACACATCACATTGTTTACAGAACTCCCTGATCTGCTTCCCTATGTCAGGCCAGTAGAAATTCTGTGTGATTCTCTGCTGTGTTTTGTTCACCCCTAAGTGTGCAGCAAACATGTCAGAGTGCCCCCTTTGTAAGATCATGGGGCGATACTTTTCAGGCACCACCAGCTGACTTCTGATCCCATCTCCCCCTTTTGAGATATTCCTCAGGGTTTCTCTATATAAAATCCCCTTTTTCTCCAGAAATCTCACTGGGGTTTCAGGTGTTAGCTGGGCGTCAGTCACCTGTTCAAAACACTTTTGGAGAGTGGCGTCTGCCTTTTGCTCCTGTCCAAATCTGCTGTCTGTGGTTAAGGTTTCCACCACAGCTTCTGAACTCCCCTCTGCTTCCGTCTCTGGCTCATCATTACCCCCCTGAACTGTCCCTGTGGTGGCTTGTGAGCGTGTAATCACTAGCACCCGTTTCACATGTTCAGCCAGGTCATTTCCCACGAGCACGGCTGCTGGCAGAGTCGATGAAATCGCTAGCCTCCAAACTCCCCTCCAGCCTTGAAAGTTGACAGGTACCTCTGCTACTGGCAGAGAAATTACCTGCCCCTCAATCCCTGCCACCTTCATGCTCTCATTTGGGATTATAAACTCCCTAGGGATGATATCTGGATGGCACAGGGTTACCTGGGAACAAGTGTCCCGCAGCCCCCTATACTGACGGTCAAGTATTCCTACGTCCACCCCGGCTGTCTCAAACAACTGAGAATCTGTTTTCACCAGCAAGCAGCGTTTTACCTCCACAAGAGGACCATTTTCCTCAGCCTGATCAGCAGAGGTAGCTGTTCCAGACTGAGTAGTCATGGCAACAGGCTCCCTCAGTGACACTGAGCCTTGCTCTTTCTGGACACAGAACACAGCTTTTGGCTTGGTTCCACTAGACTCCTGAGGCACCATTCCTTTTAGCTGCTTTAATTTCTCACACTCTGAGATTAGATGACCCTTTCCCTGACAGAAATAACATTTTCTGGTGTATTTTGATTCTCTCTCATCTTGTTTTGGTTTTCCCTCCAAAATCTGAGGTCTTTGTTTCATGTCTGAGGGCTTCCCTTCACCATGGGGCCCTCCCCCTTGCTGGTTTTTCCCTGGTCCCTGAGAGTACTTGCTGTAGGTTTCTTTGGGTTTACCCACAGATTTCCCCTCACCCAAGGGCTTTCTTATTTGGGAAATAAAATCTGCGATCTCTGCGGCTGCTGCCACAGATTTCGGTTTCCTTTCCCTCACCTGGAATTTCAATTCCCCATGCAGGACTGAATAGAACTGTTCCAGGGCTATCAAGTCTTTAAGCTGCTCATAGGTCTCTGTCCCTTCCTGCGATAGCCATTTCTCAAGCAGCCTCACCAATTGGGCCCCCACTTGGGTAAAAGTCTGTTCTGGTTTCTTGGTGAGGGACCTGAATCTTTGTCTCAGCTGCTCTGCATTTATCCCATGTCTGGCAAACACCAGTTTTTTAAACTCTGCAAAATCTTTCATCAGTTCCTCAGGCATCTCGGCATAGACCTCAGCCAGGCTACCACTGATTAAAGATCGCATGATGGTCATCTTCTCAGTTTCCCTCACTGAGAAGTCCACAAACGCTCTTTCCACTAGGGAAAAGAACACCTCAGGACAATCTCCCTTGTGGTACACAGGGAATTTCTTCAGGTCAGCTTTAGACAGTTGGCCTCCCTCAGAATCCCTATTGTTATTATTGTTCTGGTTCATCAGTTCCAATTTTCTTAATTCAAACGCCATTTTCTCTCTCTCCATTCTTTCTTCCCTCTCCATTCTCTCTCTCTCTAATCTTTCTTCTTTTTCCCATTGCCTTTGTTTCTCTTCCCTTTCTATTTCCCTCATCCTCAGTTCATGCTGTTGGGCTATGAGCATTTTTCTAAGTTCTGGGTTCTGCTCTCCTGTGCTGTCACCTTGCACTGAGCCAAATTCATCCTCAGAACCTTGGTCAATCTGGGGGTCTTTCACTTCACTCATTTCTGCCATCTGGCTTCGAGTCAAGGGCATAATCCCCCCTCAGAACAGGCTGCTTTAAAAAGTCAAGCCTCAGAATAAAACGACCACTTTTTTCCTTCTTGCCTCAGAACCAGCTTTCCCTAGAGATTGCTGCTGTTCTACAGCACTAACTTGCAACAGTATCGAGTCAGAGCCTACCCCCCTCTGCTGGGCCTCTCAGCTGGCAAGCTAGATCACTGTTACTACGCAGTTTTGCCTCAGCTTTTTCCCGCCAAAACTAGGCTGCCTCAGAGCACCTTAATCTAAGTCTCCCCAGTTGGCACGTTCTTCTACTAGCGCACCTCCCCGTGAGGTACACCTAGAAGATTACCTACGCGCCTCAGACTGTCCCTGACTAGACCCCCCTTGCTCTGGGCACACCTGCCAAGGCTTTGCTGGACCGCTGGACAACTGGACCAGTCGTATCCCACACGCTGGACACCAATCAATGTGACAAACCCAGACCTACTGGGATATGTCACACAGTTACACTAAGCTGCCACCAACCATTCCCTGTAAGAAGTCACACAGACCAGGGATGGATTTTTTAACAAACAAAAGAATGAAGTTTATTTAAATAACAAACAGGGTAAAATAAAACGATCAGGTGAATAACATAAAGTAACGTGGCTTATTCTCACTCATACATACACACAGTTTGGTTCACCCAGAACCCTCAACTTGAAGCACAGACCCTGAACCTATCAGTTCTGGCTAACCAACAGACACCTGAACCTATCAGGTTGGTACTCTGACACACAGAAGTACCCTGTCTGACACACAGACTCCCACAACAGCTTCTTCTTCCCAGCTGCTGCTTCGTCACAACCCAGTGTCTCCCAGTGTCTCATAAACTCTCCACACAGGCATCACATATTTATACAGTACAGCCCCTCCTCCTGATGTCCCGCCTTCCACTCCCCATAGGATGGAACTTTCCCTCCAAACCTATGACAGACAGGTAACATCAGTGCTGTATGTAACAGCAACGTCACACCCATGTCAGTGTAGCCTATGCCCCTCAACGTGTACTATGGAAGACCCGCTGCTAGCTAACCAAAATGTCCTTAAAATTGCTCGTTATTGGGTCAAAATCATCTGATGTACTTATCTGAGGTTTACAATATACTGCATTGTATTAAATGTATTGTGCTGTGTCTGATTGCTGCAAAGTCTGTTGCTGTGAAGATGACAAGTAATCTACTTTTGGTATGCAGTATCTCTCCCTCCTTTCCGCTAACCTACTTATGTCTCACTTCAGTTGCCATTCCTTCTGAAAAGAATACATTTTCAGTTTTCACACAAATGTGGATCGGCTAGCTTTCCATAATCCATTAGCTGCTTAGTACGTAAAAGCCAGAAATAGCCAAATTCATCATCTGGAGGAGGGAAAATCAAGCTGCTCAAAAAACTAGAGCCCTGCTGTCAATGACAGCACCACCTTATTTCAGTGGCAGAGCTAGGAGAGTATCCAAATATTTCACAGTAGCAAGACCAAAACCCTCTTCTCCTTCCATTGTTGCAACCACATCAGTCATAGTACAAGATATTACTCCATTCCATAGTCCTAGCATCATCACAGATGTTTCTGACCTTATTTTCTATTTGCCAGTGGGAGAGGCAATCATTTTGGAGTGTGGTTGTTACAAGTTAGTTTATTTATTTATTTATTTATTTATTTATTTATTTATTTATTTATTTATTTATTTATTTATTTATTTATTTGATTTATACCCCGCCTATCTGGTCCGGAAGGACCACTCTAGGCGGCTAACAACCATCAAAGTAATACAAGACAATGTAAATAAACAATTCTAAGAGATAAAAACACTACGTTAAATCACGTGATACATAAATCAGACAAAAGAAAGAGAAGAGGGGGGTCAAAAGGTGTATGATGGAAAGGCCTGCCGGAACAACCATGTCTTTAATTGCTTCTTGAAGATACCCAGCGAGGGAGACTCGCGAATCACAGGAGGTAAGTTGTTCCAGAGGCGAGGAGCCACCGCCGAGAAGGCCCGATTTCTTGTCTTTTCCTTCCGGGCCTCCCTTGGCGTTAGGCCCCTCAGCCGCCCCTCCTGGCTCGCACGAGTGACACGGGTAGATCTTGGTGGGAGTAGGCGTTCCGCCAGATATCGAGGCCCTAAACCGTTTAGGGCTTTATACGTGAGCATCAACACTTTGAAGTCGATGCGGAAACGGATGGGCAGCCAATGCAGAGCGGGTGAAATATGTTGATATTTTTTCACCCCACTGATTAATCTGGCCGCCGCATTCTGCACCGCCTGTAGTTTCCGCTGCAGCCTCAAAGGCAGCCCCACGTAGAGCGCATTACAGTGGTCTAATCTCGAGATTACAAGCGCATGTACCAAGGTAGTGAGCGCCCCCACATCAAGGTAGGGCCGCAGCTGGGCTATCTGCCTCAGATGAAAAAAGGTGGTACGGACCACCGACGCCACCTGGGATTCCATAGTGAGCGCCGGGTCCAGGTGGATCCCCAAGCTGCGAACCACATCCCTGGCGGGCAGGGTCACCCCCCCCCCAAAGAGAGGGAATTTCCCAAATCCCGAACTGCGGGGGCACCCACCCTCACCACCTCCGTCTTGTCCGGGTTCAGCCTGAGCCCGTTCTCCTGCAAGTTGTGGGCTGTTGAACTTGGCCTGGAATACTTCTTGTGTGAATCAACTTTATGGACACAACTTCAACTTCAAGACCAAAAGTACTCTTATATGCAACATAGAAATCCTCTCAGGGTCTGCTGCCAAGAAGGAGAACATAAGACTATTGTTGCTGATGCCATATTCCAATTTGGTAGAGTGCGCTTGATATGCATTGCTAGTTAACCATCCCAGGTAAAACTATAATTATGTTAACATGAATGGCAAGTGATGGGAATGAACTAGTATACTTTAGTGACATTGCATGGGGACTTAGGAAAATAAAGATGAAAGTTCCTTTAAGTTGTCAAAATTCACAATCCCTTGGGCTCTCTCAGACGGACAAACCTCCTAGACTGTGGTAAAGATAAAGCAGGAATAAGGTGAACCATCTTGAACTTACTGGAGTAAAGCTCAAATGTACAGCACATGTTACTAATGTAACTAATAAATAAAACAGAATAAATTGTGCTACACATTTATTCTGATTTTAAAGCATAATTATTGTTCCTGAACTGTATACAAAAAGTTTCCCTGGAAACTGTACAAAAACATGGCTTTTCTAGTTTTCCTATGTAAATGGCAAAACTACAGCCAAGCAGTCATAATTTCAAGCCCTTACAGTTCTAAACTATCTGTGTTTGGCTTTAATAATATATCTTGCCCCACCCCTTGCTGCTGCTCCCTCAGTCCAGAGCACAGAAGAAAATGCCATGACCAACTTAGGCAAAGATCTGCTACACAGATGAGAGTTTTGTAATCAGAAGAGTACAAATAATGAAAGAAAGCAGCTCAGCTCCAACCAGCATGGAGGAAAATGGAAAGATGCAGAAGGAAATTGTTATTATATACAGTTCTAGTTTGTAAAGATATAGCATACAGTATACAAATGATGACACAATGTATAGGATTTAACTACTGATATTTTCCTCTTGTCTTTGGCATCTATTTCTTTGAAATAGAAGGAATAATTGTTACTATTTATTGAGTGGTATACTATACAACACTGTTAAATAAAGCAGAATGCTGATGTTACCAATAATTTCTTAGAGTAAAATGAAATATTAACATTTACATCTTGCCATTTTCCTCCTATTTCTAAACAACCAGAGATTACCCTGATAATGTTTACTCTGTTTTTTTCTGAGAATTCATCTTCATTCCTTGAAATATAGCCAAAATGATATGCACATAAAGAATCACTTCTGTTTTCAAATACAAAAATTGCATGGCAATTTCTTAGGATTTCAGTGGGTGAAAAACTAAAGCTGGAATAAAATTTGTGACCAAAACAAAGGTGCTACAAAAGCAGCCTGACGTTTTTTGGAAATTGAATACATGGACATATTTTGCAGAACATTAGTCAGCTTTTGCCAGTCTCTTAAAATAAAATCCCCTGATCCTGGGACTACATTGCTCCCCATTTTTCTGCCCCAAGCCAAGCAGAAGAGGTCTGCATGCTTCCCCAGTGTAATGAGTGGATCCACAGAGTGGCACTTGCAGGTTTTTGTCTACAATTGGTTTCACTGTTGTTTTAACACAAAATCTGCAATCATTTTGTCTTGCTAGCAATCTACCTTCAAGAACAATGGCCACTACATCCAGCCAGAATTTTGGAGAGACTTTTGAGATTTTTTCTTTCTTCTTCTTTCCTTAATGTTTAAAGCATTAGGAAGACCTCAGCAGCTAGCTTTATTTGTGTGACTTATTGTTGTTGTTTAGTCGTTCAGTCATGTCCGACAGGCCCTCCTGTCTTCCATTGCCTCCCGGAGTTGGTCAAATTCATGGTCGCTTTGATGACACTGTCCAACCATCTCGTCCTCAGTCGTCCCCTTCTCCTCTTGCCTTCACACTTTTCCAACATCAAAGTCTTTTCCAAGGAGTCTTCTCTTCTCACGAGATGGCCAAAGTATTGGAGCCTCAGCTTCAGGATCTGTCCTTCCAGTGAGCACTCTGGGTTGATTTCCTTTAGAATGGATAGGTTTGTTCTCTTTGCAGTCCAGGGGACTCTCAAGAGTCTCCTCCAGCATCAATTCTTCGGCAGTCAGCCTTCTTTATGGTCCAGCTATCACTTCCATACATCGCTACTGGAAAAAACATAGCTTTGACTATGCGGACCTTTGTCGGCAAGGTGATGTCTAATTAGTGGCACAATAAAGTATTTAACCTCAGCTTTTGTTTCTGCTCCATAGACTCATGCTTCCATCTGAATTATTTTGTCTTTCCTGATAGTCTCATGTGATTATTTCCATATACATTTCACATTCTTAATACATGAAAACAATTCTAAGAAATGTAACATCAGAATTTAATACTTTGACCTGCTAAATTTCATCATTGTCCTACTTGCTGAGCATATGCTATCTGACAGTATGCATTTTTGGATGTTCACAAGAGGCATAAAGTCAGCATCAAAACATACAATATGGAGCACTGAGCCCACTTTGCTCACAAATCCAATATACTCCTTTACAAGTCCTTGTCATCAATGGAGCATTCAGTTTTTATTTTCAAATCTATACAGACAGCCCAATGCCAAGTCCCATCATCCCCTCTGCGCTATATGAAGTTGCTTTTATATGAGATGGCTTTCAAAAGTTAAACTCATGTAGAATATATCACAAATGACAAAAATGTAAACATAAATAATAAAAACCATGAATCAAACCATTTCCCATTATTTACCTCAGAGACATATTGCCTCTCAAGTTATCTTTTCTTCTTCTTTTTATTGCTTCTACTTTCAAGGAAATAATGTCTTCTTGATTTCCTGTTTCAGGACACTGAAATGATATTTGCTCTGACTATAGTATCTGAACTATCAATTTGTCCTGACTGCAGTATCTGAACAAGTGTACTTTTAAGATGAGAGGAGCAACAAAATGGAAACAGCAACAAATGTGACATTAATTTTCCCTGGGAAATAGCTATCATCCAATTTCCTACTGAATTCTAGAAAGCAAATATTTTCAGGTAAGGCAGATCCTTACAGAAGAAAGAATATCAGTAAGAAATGGGATCCCCATGGCACTGTGAGAATCACTTCTGTTGGCAGAATAGACAAAAGTTCTTTCTTTTTGCTTTTCAAAACCCGCTTGAGAGGGCCAAGAAACCCACCAGAGCAATTCATCTGGCAGTATAGGGAGGAAAAGCTGCCACTAGTGTAACATTGGGCTTAACCCACTGAATAGTTTTCTCTATTTATATAGGAGGAAACCAGGGCTAAGCTTCCTGCACTGCCATTTTGGATAACAGATTCTGATGGAATTGATCATTATTATGCACAACAGGTGTTTCTCAGTTAGGCCTGCTGCTAAAGCCTTCTACACACATTGGCTAAAATCCTGTTGCAGTGCTCTGGCAGCAATTTTTGACTATTTAAGTCTTCCCCCACTCTTGCTCTGAGGTTTCCCTAGGGTAAAACAGAACCTGAGAGAGCTTTGAAACCTGAAGGTGAGTGACAAAAAGATTTTAATTAGTTTTAATTAGATAGTACAGGTGACAGATGTTGGCATCATCCAGTTTGCAAATGTAACTATGTGAGCAGTATTTTGGCCATTATCTTTAATAGGTAAAGACAAATGCTTTCTGTGCATTCTGAAACTATAATGTGTATATACAGCAGTAAATATTTTCAGTCATTTTCTGCTATGCAAAATAGATAGAAGGGCAGAAAAAAAACAGCACTGGCTGGTCTTCCTGACAGATGTACAAACAATGATAAAGTCATGTTTGCTTTCACATAATACATGTAGATCGAGTACAGACACCACATAAGAATGCATCTGAAAGACTGGAAATATTTCCGTGGTATTGCATATCCCCCTCTTCCCCAAGTCCCTTTCTTCCCACACCTCAAACAATGGGTGCTTCTAGAAAACACGTCTATTGTGGTCTTGGAATGTTCAATTTGCTAAATCTATTTGATGTGTCTGGTTTTTTTCATAGAATCATAAAATAATTGAGTTGGAAGGGGCCTGTAAGGTCATTGAGCCTAAACCCCAGCTCAATGCAGGAATCTAAATCAAAGCAGATCTGACAGATGGTTGTCCAATTTTCTCTCGAATGCCTCCAGCGTTGGAGTGCTCACCATCTCCTGAGGTAATTGGCTCCATTGTTGTACTGTTATAAGAGTTAAGAGGTTTTTTTAATAAACAACCTAAATCTGGCTTCTTGTAGCTTGTCACTAGTAAAAAAAAAACTCTATTAAGGAAAGAAAGTTAGAAGACTTTCATTCTGAGCAGCAGGATTTCTCAATCTAGAAGCATCCATAGTCAACGCTTAACAAGGTTATGTACTCAAGTCTACGTATATAGGGTTCTTATTATTTATTTAAAATATTTTTACTCCATCTTTCTCCTTAAAAAGGACCCAAGGCAGCTTACATCATTAAAAGACAATATTTAAAGCTAAGAACAATGAGTTTAAAGAGGCAGGTTACATAATTAAAAGACAATATTAAAGGTAAAAAGGGATGTGGTGGCGCTGCGGGCTAAACCACAGAAACCTGTGCTGCAGGGTCAGAAGACCAGCAGTCGTAAGATTGAATCCACGCGATGGAGTGAGCTCCCATCACTTGTCCCAGCTCCCGCCAACCTAGCGGTTCGAAAGCATGCAAATGCAAGTAGATAAATAGGGACCACCTCGGTGGGAAGGTAACCGCGTTCCGTGTTTAAGTCGCACTAGCCATGTGACCACGGAAGATTGTCTTCGGACAAAACGCTGGCTCTATGGCTTGGAAACGGGGATGAGCACCGCCCCCTAGAGTCGAACACGACTGGACAAAAATTGTCAAGGGGAACCTTTACCTTTATTAAAGGTAAAACAATAACTATACAAATGTTAAAAAGGAACTAATACCTGAGTGATAGTAAACACAAAGCAAAGCTTTGACTTAAGCAAAGCTTCTGATGAACTGCCCCATAATATTCTGATTACCAAGCTACCTATGTGTAGGCTATATAGAACAACTTCTGAGTAGATATACAGTTGGTTGCAGACTCGTGCTCAGAGACTGATTATCAATAGCTTCCTCTCAAACTGGGAAGAGGCAACAAGCAGGGTGCTATAAGGCTCAGTCCTGGGCCTGGTGCTCTTCAATATTTTTATTAATGACTGCTCATCAGAGAAGCAGGCACCAATAAACCCCATCTGGCTATACCAGTTGTCCTTCAAAGGGCTGCAACCAGGGGACTCATTTTCACCCCTCGTTTCTAAGGCTTGGACTTTCAGGACAACCTGTGGCTTTAGCAGGGGATCCTTTTGAAAGGAAAATCCCTGAGGATTTAGTAAACATAACTAACCCTCCAGGAAGCTCCCGGGGGAGTTAAGGACAATATTCCAGTTTCTTTTGTTTCCTCAGTTGAAATAATGTCTGTTCTTGAACATTTTCATAACTTGGACCCCATGGAACTATTTCTGGTACAGTTGGCAGCTGCCAATACCCCTGGAGGACGGTTTGGTGGTACTCACAGAGCCAATACTACAATGCAGCTGTAAGAAAGGCCAATGGTATTTTGCATTTAAAGAAGTACTGTTCCAAATCCCTTGAACTGTTAGTTCCTCTCTATTCAGCACTGCTTAGGTCTTATCTTGAGTACCATGTTCAGTTCTGAACACTGCACTTTAAGAAGGATGCCAATAAACTGGAAGAAGTTCAAAGGAGAGCAACAAGGATTATGACAGGCCTATGAGCAAAAAGAAAGAAAGAAAGAAAGAAAGAAAGAAAGAAAGAAAGAAAGAAAGAAAGAAAGAAAGAAAGACCTGGACATGTTTGGCCTTAGAAAATAAGACACGGGGAGATATAGCATTTTTTTAAGTACTTGAAAGGTAGTTATACATAGGAGTGGCAGGATCTGTTCTACATTATTTCAGAGTGCTAGACACATAATAATGAGCTCAAAATACGGGAAGCTAATTTTCAGTTGAATATCAGGAAAAGCTTCCTAATTTTTAGAGCAGTATGACAATAAATCCAACTATCCCAGGAGATGGTGAGTACTCCAATGCTGGAGGCATTCAAGGGAAAGTTAGACAGCCATCTGTCAGTAGTACTGTAACTTGGATTCCTTCATTGAGCAGAGGGTTGGATTAAATGGCCTTATAGGCTCCTTCCAACTCCATTATTGTATGATTCTATGAGTTTATCTGCATTGTTTCCCACATCCTGGAAACACTTTGAGGCTTAACTCTTATATGACATAAGAGCTCTTCCCAAAAATGCCTGAGAATCAGTATAGGCCCATCCTGCTCATCTGTTATTGATACACTAATTTCGAGAGGACAATATGTTGTGTCTTTACTTTATTGCACTAAAAATCGAACTGAATAAAAGGACGAACCACGAGCACCACTTCTTGAAAAATAGGGCTCACAGTTTGGAGGGTCCTGCCCCTGGTCTCACCAAGGAATGGTCAGATAGTGGCTATGGTAGTAGCAGAGGGAGCAGAAACTTTGTTTGGTTACTGATTCATGTATACATCTTGTATTACGTATACAACTTTAATTATTGCCTATAATTAAACACAAACAAAAACTAACACCACCCCAAGCACCATTTAAAATAGCAAAGATTTAAATACTAAAGGCAACTAATATAAGGATCTGAAAAATCCAGAGAAACAAAAACAATGTTTAAACACAGCTGGACTATGTATAGCAAATATAGCCTAAGAGAACCAAAAGGTGTTTGCTTAGCCCTGAAAAAAGAACAGTGTAGGTAGCATGCACACCCCTCCTGGGAGGACATTTCAGAGTGTGGTAGGCTATCAACGAAAGGGCCCACTCATGAACATACATTTGCAAAATTTCATCTTAGGGTGGTACAACAGTCCTATTCTGTTTCCAAGGATAAGAAGGATGTTCTGTAGAGCAATAATACATCCTTTGGTATATGTCTGTTGAAGCTGGTGGCAGGTTAGCATAACTCACAATGAATTCTAAGGGACAGCTCTTGTAACCAAGTGTGGAAAGCCATCAGAGAGAAAAGTGTGTCTTAGAAAATGGAGCAGGAGAGGAAATGACAGACAGTTATAAATGAGAATCAACATGCACCCATTTGAAGCGGTAGTTATGCTCAGTGTTACATATTAACCCTTTCTCTTTCTTCCGTGCGTTAAGCAAAATTCAGTAGCTGGAAAGGCGGTGTATGTATGCAGCTGGTATTGGTGGTAGACAAGGGTCCCTAAAGCCCTGACAAGCATTAATTCTTAATTATTTTATTTATTTATTTGATTTATATCCCGCCCATCTGGTCTGGTCGACCACTCTGGGCAGCTTCCAATAAGGTGTATATGATAAAACATAAGAATCTTACAAACAGTCCATAACATATACAATAATAAAACAAATAATAAATGAAAGAAAAAATAAAGAAAGAATTAAATATTGACAGGAGGGAACGCCTGAACATACAACCATGTTTTTAGTTGACTCTTAAAAGTGCCCAGCGTAGGGGCTGCACGAATCACCGGAGGAGGGTTATTCCAGAGGCGAGGAGCCACCGCTGAGAAGGCCCGGTTTCGTGTTCTTTCCTTCTGGGCTTCCCTCGGCGTTAGGCTCCTCAGCCTCACCTCCTGGCTCGTGCAGGTGATCCGAGTCGATCTAGTTGGGAGCAGGCGTTCCGCCAAGTATCGGGGTCCTAAACCATTTAGGGCCTTATATGTAAGCATTAACACTTTGAAGTCAATGCGGAAATGTATGGGCAGCCAGTGCAGCATGGCCAGAGTAGGAGAGATATGTTGGTATTTTCTCACTCCAGTAAGGAGTCTGGCCGCCGCATTCTGCACCACCTGAAGTTTCCACATCAGCTTCAAAGAGAGCCGCACATAGAGTGCGTTACAGTAGTCTAATCTAGAGATTACAAGCGCATGTACTAAGGTAGTGAGCACCCCCATGTCTACGTAAGGTTGCAGCTGGGCAATCCGCCAAAGGTGGAAAGAGGCGGTGTGGACTACTAATGCCACCTGCGTTTCCATGGTGAGCATCGGGTTCAGGTGTACACCCAGGCTGCGGACCCCACTCTTTGCGGCCAGGGCCACTCCCCCAAACATGAGGGAGTTTCCCAAGCCACCATCCACAGGGCCCCCCACCCTCAGAACTTCCGTCTTGTCCAGAATTAATCCAGGGACACCCTTTTGCTTACCTCATAGCATTAGGTAACACCTACATTTCTGTTGGCATGGTCAGAGTCTCCTCCCTATTACTGCAACAGACAATAACTCTCCTATACATACAGCATTCAGAATAGTTTTGAACATTCTTGGAGAGCTGAGTATCATCAGAGTTACAACTTCCAGGATACCAAGAATTCTGCCGTGCCTTTTTACCCTTCCTGATACTAAGAATATTGCTACCTGTTTACTTCCCAGCATAGCCACCCAGGTACCTAGGATACTGAAAGGAATATTCTACCACTATGGAACCAATTCTGGAAACTTATATTCTGTTGATATTTTTCCCCCTTATTTTCTTTTCCATCCAGATTTAGCCAATAAAGCTTTTCCTTCACTCTTGCTCAGGTATGTGAAGACTTCTCAACATTTATTCGTTCTCAAGGCGAGTAACAAGAGGAATGGTTTCTCATTCTCATGAGAATGAACAAAGCAAGGATTTACATACTTTCTTCTACCCCTTAACCTCATAGACAAGAATCCTGTTGGAAGTCTACAGTGTAAATTGCAAATCATGGTAAGTGGCACATGTGGTCTTACTGGCTGTTCATCATGTGCTATGGCATGTCTGGGTTGTGTGTTCTGTCATGTGACTGGGTGACAGCCAGTCAGCAAAATGCATAGATATATTGATACACAGATACAGATATAGATACGACTCAATGACTCTTACAAACACAGTGCTTCAAAATCCATTTTTCTGGACACTGACCACAACTTGCCATCTTAAAAGGAAGCCAGGTTGGATTCTATCAAGGTTAGCAAACTACCAGCCTTGATTCTTACCCATTTATTGCTTCTTTGCCTGTCTCCTTACAAGTCCATAAAGCCAAAAACTATTTTCCTGGTGGCTGACTCTATTTCACTAGCTTATTTACGTGATCAGCACCTTGTTACTCTGCCTTAAACGGCTTCATACAGATTATTGCATATAATACCCCCCCCCCTCTAGTTCAGTCCTGGATCATTGGTTTGTTCGTAAATCATGACAGGAAATATTAATAACTGCACAGAGCAGACAAGAGAAGTCAGCTACTGATCTGTCTTCCTGACCTCACTGACACTATTTAATGCCAATATATTTCTCTTGCACTTGACCCATAGCATAGCTCTGCTAACTCTTGCTTTTATTAGTGCTTTCCATTTTAAACAGGGGTGGACAAATGCAGCCCTAGGACTGCTGGTGCCTCTTAAGGATGTTTTTATGGCCTTCGGTTCTGTCACACTCTGCCTCCCCCTCCCCCTCCCCCTCCCCCAAAAAAAGTGTTTTGCCCAAAGCAAAAGAAAAGGTCAACTGCTGCTTGTGGAAGCCCCCTGCCCTCCAGGAGTGTTTCACCCTTTAAATATATCACAGAATTTTCCTGCAGTGTTTAACATCAGGAAAACACAAGCTACTTCTGTTTCTTTTGGGGGTGTGTGTGTGTGTGTGTGTTTTACTTCTTCTTCATATTTTAGGTGGTCAAGGCAGCCTCTGGATAAAATTGGTCACCAGATCTTATAACATTACCCACTCTGATGTAAAAGAAGGAAATCATGTGAGACATGTTGAACACATCAGAAGTACAAAGTTTTGTAAGAGACTGAAGCAGGGCAACTAGAGAAGATATTGGAAGCTGCCTGGACATACAAGACACCACGTGCTTTTGAATCTTTTACATGCACTCCCAAATCTGCTGTGCAATTCCTTTCCACAGTCCACAAGCATTCCAGGTAAGATTTATTTGACTGGTGCTGAGGACCTTGAATGCCTCACATTAATGCATACAGAAAGAAAGTATAAATTCAGAAGTCTTTCAACCACCAGTCCCAGCACCAGTCTTTTAAATAAAAGTTTCTGGCAGTAATTTATCCAGCAAACAAACCTCATCAGAAAAGAGATAGCAGGTGGGATGAAGTATATTTCTTTCAAATGCTAATGATAATTCTTCCAAGCTACATTCAGTTTACATGTATTTTGTTTCAGTTTGGGCACACCACAGAGAAGTGGACATGATGATACAGTATGTGCTTTACACACTGGTGCAACATGTTACTTAGCCAAAGGAACTTGGCAATACCCTCCATTTCTCGTGAGTAAAAATAGCACCTGTGCATTACTTTTGCATTACAATTATAATACACAGATGCCATTCTTTATACCCTCAATATTAAACCGAGCTAGAGACGTTTCCCTGTTTTGTCCTTATGCAGTCACAGATAAAGTTTAAAAGCTCTCCTTTTTCTGTCTCACCATTTCTATGGAAGCAAAAGAAGCTGGCAGATAAGAATGCCCACATAAAGTGAAAGCCAACAGCAGTCCTGCTCCCCTGTGAGATTAGAACTCAAGTAAAAAGTAAAAAGGCAGCAAACCTCAAGGCAATCCGTTCACAGGCAGGGTGACGGGCTTCCAACTTTGTCATCTCTTTGAAACAATGAGCTGAAGACAAACAATCCCTCACCTCAGAACAAAAGGGGCAGCAATGCCAAGAGAGCTGCATGGAGAAAGAACAATAGCCTCTTACCTCTCTCATTTCCCTGCCAGATGAACTGAAAATCCAAGTTCCAGAGTGTGCAGCAGTGGCAGGGGGTGGGAGCAAGGGAAGATTGCCGTGTTGCTTTCAGAGCAGCACGAGGCCTACCCTGCGCTCAGAAGCTGCCCCTGTCAGATTTTCCAACAGCAGAACAGCGGCCAAGTCCCTGCCCATGCCTGAAGAATTTCCTGAACAGCATTCCCGTTCTTTTGCTAACTGCTTTGAAACCGCACTCTGTCTTTTACTTCAATAAGGCTTTGTCAGGCCAAGTTACAGCTACTGGTCTGGCTCCAGCTATCAATTGAAAACACATGTGTTTTGCATTTAAGGAGCCCCCTTCCCCACAGAAAAACACGCCTCTGCTCCAAGCACATGGGCTCGGGGTGTTTTGCATTGGGAACTGTAATGCAATTCATTCCTGAAGCAAATGCTATTAATATTTTCTCTCCCAGCGAGGTAGGTTCCTTTCCTTTGTTCCAGCCTCACATTAAAGATCTCATGCTAACCTTCATCGCTGTTAAGTCAACTTTCTCAGCCTCTGGAAATCTGGGATGGACAGGAATTCAGATTCCTGTTCAGGGCCACCTTCCCTCTACCTATCATTCTGTCTCGTTTTAATTTCAATTGCGTAAAGGGGAAGCTTATTTTTAGAATCTCCAGGCTCCGCTCAGCACATTGCTGCTGTATCCTAATCTTGACATGCATGACTGTAAGCTGCACATGCTAAAAATACTACAATTATGTCTGAACTCTCCCACTTTCTCCAACCCTGACAGCCCTCCACAAATTCAGGACTTTTTTTCAAAGCAAAGATTCCCTGTTTGAAATATTAGGATTTCAGTAATATAAGGAGAAGAGGGAAGCATGATGTAGTTTCTGCTACATCAAGTGGTTGTTCTTTGTACATTCCAGCCATGGATCAACTTGCAGAATATTTGGGGCAGGGGTGGGGATTGCCTAAAATATCCTGAAATTGACATGCAAGTTACAGAAAGAAAACATACACTTCCTCAACAAGCAAACAAGCTTGACCAAAGGTGCAAAAACAGTGGCAATGTTGTTATGGAACCAATATAGGAAATAAACCATTTAAGCTTTATTCATTCCCCCACCCCAGTCCCTTAAATGTGTCTCTTCATGCTGTCTAAAGAAATCAGTCAAACGATATGTTAAACATCACTGAACTAGTCTGCTTCTTAAATACTTGAACAAGAGTTGTTCTTCTAAGAATGTGTAAATGTGTCTGTGTAGCCTCGAATTCAGCAGGTCACACTGCTTCAAACAATATATGCTGAACATGCTCATTACACTTCAGTGGAGCCAGAGAATGTTTAAAAAATAAAAACGAAGCTAAGGGAGTCAATGCGAGGAAGTACATTTTGCTCATCTGGATTTAGTTTCTGCTCTTGCCAATGTTAAATTGCTAAGCTTCTCTCACTTTATTTTCAAAAACCCACCCTTCCAATCCTACCCCTCCCCATTCTTTCTATCAACATATGAAGATACTTTATACAAACTACAGTTCCCTCCAGATCAGCAATATCTGTACTGATTGGTTTCAGAAAGAGTTTTTTTTTGGCCCTATTTGAAGTTGCCAAGAACTGAAAACAGGATCTTCTGAGTACAAAATATGTATCAATTTTGAATATGTTTTTATTGCAGTTTTATGTAGCCTTTCTCCAGGTGAGCAATGGCTCCTCTGTAACCCTTTAACCCTATACTGTATTTTCTTGACTTCCAAATATCTTTAACACAGGGCATGCTATTTTCTGGTCTCTTTTTAATCTGTCCCTTTGCCACTGACATGATTCAGAAGTTATTCTTGCATCTCTGTGTGGGACGGAGGGTCACGTCCAAAGATCCAAACTACTTCTATCCTTTTTCTTCTCAGTCTAGCTCTGCCTTTCAGTAGGATCACCCCATTTTCTTCCACATCCTCTTCTTTTTTACTAACTTGACCCAAATGTAAATGCCATTTAAATTCTTAGCCTTTCAAGTTATCATGTGACAGTGAACCAAAGAGAGATCTGAAAGATAATCTAATGTAACCTCTGGCACTCAAAATGATTCATCACCACACCCCAAACGCTCGGGGTTAGGCATTAATAACTAACTTTGCCAGCACGGCTTATTCTAATGCTATATATAAATCCATGTTCTTCACGTCAATAAAACGGAACACCAGATTTAATCTGCAGTGTCCAAGGGAAAGGACAAAGCATGGCAAAATGTTTTGCCAAAGCCACAGATTTGTTTAGTTGCAGGAATGGCAGCCATTCAGTTGCAATACTCAAAATAAACTCATGCTACACAATCATTGTCACTTGAGGAATCTATTTATGGACTCCTATGTCCAGAGAGATATATTCACTTGAACAAAACCTCCTGGTTATATGTCAACATAAGGTGTGTCGTCTCCCATGAGCCAGTGCCTCTCTTTCTCTATGTCAACAACTCCTTCTGATTCTCCCAGTAATACTGTTGCCATCGTACGACTTCACCAGACCATGAACCACTTTCAGGGCTGAATGTGTTGAGAAGACTATTTGTTTTTGTTGCTATGTGTCAGGTTGCTTCTGATTCCTGGCACCTCTATATATCAACGACCACCAAAAGGTCCTATCCTTGACAGTCCTGCTCAGGTCTTAAACACTAATGATTTTACTGAGTCAATCTCCTTATAGATTTTTGATAAGGAACCAAGATGTCAAAAGTCTTCTAACAATTTTAGTTTCTTTGTCATCAGCATTAAATCTATTCAGTTCTTCTGTAGTTCTCTTGGGAACAGGGGTCTTCTAATGTTCAGCTGCAGTCCTGCAACAAAAAAATTGCTTGCAGATAATCAGTGAAAATGTGGTCTTCCTTTTGCAATCTGAAGTATTCAAAGCTATAAAGGACTAGAACTGCTCTCATTTTCTTAGTATTCCCATTTAGCATTGGATTGCTTAGGACCAATTCACACAATCCCTTCAAACTGTAGCTCTTCCAAGACAAAATCCACACAAATGTTCTTTGTACAAATATGATGAAAAATGTTGTATTATTTACAAAATGCCACTCTAAAGCTCTCCTTGGATGCACACTGTAGCACATGGGCATCTGAGTGTGTAAGAGAAGTGTAGAGCAATGCTATGGAGGGTTAGACGTCATTACAAGCCTGGACTACTAGCAGGGTGTAATGTTCACAACTGGGACATCAGGCTAAGATGCATCCACCCCCGTGAAGAGTAACTGCCATATCAGGAGAAAAGAACGGATAGTTCCAATGGTGATGGCATAGGATAAATTTCTGGAAAACAGCTACTGGGCAACAGCAGTAGCTGAAGATGATGCTGTTTGAGGATTTTTCACAGACAGTGGAAGTGACAGTCAAGCTAACTTTTGTTAATACTGCGTGGGCAACAACAGTAAACCTTTCTTACCTCGAAAATCTTATGATAGACAGTCCAAAATGAAACAACAGATAGCACTGAAAGGTCACCCCCCCATCAGAAAGCACTCAATCAACTACTGGGGACGATCAAAGGACAAGTACAAATAGCACTGTCCTAATAACACAACTAGATTAAAGACAAAATGATGTTTAGTGGTTGATGTGCACAGAGTTGAAAGGAAAGTCTGATGCTGCACAATACATTCAGTGGGAACATGGAATGTGAGAATTATGAAGCAAGGCAAACTGGAAAACATAAAGCAAGAAATAGAACTTCTAAATATTACAGTGCTTGGTTTCAGTGAACTGCAGTAGGCTGGAATGTGATATTTTCAATCAGACAACTACAAAATATTTTACTTTGAAAGTGACAAACTCAGAAGAAATTGAGTGACTTTGATGTTGAAGCAAGATGTAGCACAGGTGATCAGGAGCTATAATGCAAAATCTGACCAAATAATATTAATAAGACTCCATGGAAAACCCATCAACATAACCATCATTTGCTCCATCTATGCTCCAATTGCCAATGCTGAAGAAGATGAAACTGAAAACTTTTATGCAAGCACCCAAGAGGAAATTCTCTGGAAAACCTAATAATGTCAGGAAAAATTGAAGTCAGCAGGAAAAGATGAATATTGAATATGAGATGGGTAGACTTCATAAAGGAAGCCACAGTCTTGATCTTACAAAAGCTAAGCTGGGCTGTTCAGGACAGGACATTTTGGAGATTACTCATTCATAAGGTCACCGTAAGTTGGAGGTGACTGGATGGCATGCAACAACTAATTCAATATGGCTCTTCTAAGGTCAGAAGAAGCATTTATACCATTTTCTTTTGTTCTGCTTTGCTGTTTTTCTTGGAAGACTATGGGAAGTTGTGGTACTTCAAACTACAATTGCTTCCTTTAAACCAGGGGAATAAACGATATGTGGGGAGTGAAATTAATCAGTTAGAACTTCCAACACCCAAGTTTCCAGGATCTCTTCCATGTATTAATTTCCCCGCTTCTTTATTTTTTAAATTTTTTTTTAAAAAGTGCTATAACCCTAACGTTTGAAGGTTGGGTTAAACTCTCCAGAGCACACAGTGGGACTGTATTTTCTGGAGATTTTTTCAGCTGTTTCTGGAACTCTTTTTTGCTGACATAGAGCATCTCCCTACTTCAGAAGCAAACAGGGTCATGTTAGAATTTGAAAACTTTAAAAACATGATAAAAAAAGAGGAAGCCACACACAGTGAAGAAAAGTGTTGGCTACGTGATGTCTCTTCACAATGGCACCTTGTTGTGGGATGTTTTTTGGGTGTGTTGTGTGCAGTTTTGTTTGGAAGTAACAATTAATTCAGGCACAAATTAATTGGATTAATAATGTCTGCTAATTAGAATTGGCCACACTGTGGTTAGTGCAAAGGGAAATCTACACCTTCAGAAGAAACAGAAACAACATTTAATCTAAGAGGATAAGGAATATAAAATGCTTCAGGAAAGAAGAAATAAGAAACTCTGTGGAGTGAGTAAGGAGTCATCTGGGTGTCACGGTGTTTCTAGGAAGATAAGTGACTAAAAGAAAAATTAAAGGGGGGCCAAATGTTACCTCTGAATGAGCCCTGAGATGTTACATGGATTCTTAACTGAGAGATAGTACTGGGAAGTGGCTTCTCTCCTTCAGGTGCCCAATGCACTAGCATTGAGCCTCGTGGCGCAGTGGTTAAACCGCTGTACTGCAGCTAAAACTGTGCTCATGACCTGGGGTTCAAATCCCAGGTAGCCAGCTCAAGGTTGACTCAGCCTTCTATCCTTCCGAGGTCGGTAAAATGAGTACCCAGCTCACTGGGGGGGGGGGCAATGTGTAGCCTGCATAATTAAATTGTAAACCGCCCAGAGAGTGCTTGAAGTGCTATGGGGTGGTATATAAGCAGCACGCTTTGCTTTGCTTTGCATTGTCTTAGCTGAGTTCCAAGCATGCACTTGTCTTTTATTTGAATTCCCAGGCAGGTAGGAATCATGCATCTGAAACACTTGTGATATGTGACAGAAGAAATGCCAGGAGATCATAAGGGGAGGAATAGTGTACGAGCTAAAACATTGAACATATTTCTGTCTACCCACCACTCTTCTGCTGCACACTTCTCCCTGTTTGCACCTCTCTGTAGCAGTGAGATGGCAGAAAACCTGGTTAGATAATGTTTAGTTCCAGCCTAAGATGCCAAGGAAGGCAAGCAAGAAGGGAGAATCTATATACCAACTAGACATGGGGACGAATAAAAAAACGGATTGCAATATTTGTCAAAAATTGCTGATTCATTAAATATTCATCCCTTCATATTCATGGGTTCCAGAGACCCCAACGAATATGAAGGGATGAATATTTTCCCATTTTTATTCATCTCCCATACGCAGAGAGGGAAGGCTAGCCTTCCCTCTCTTCCTATGGCTTTCCCATTTTGCCTATGGGCCCGCTGATCAGCTGATAGGTGGTCCGATAGGCAGCCACCCAGTACTGGTGGGGCACTGATGGGGAGCATCAGCGGAGGCGGCGCAGGGGTCAGGGTTTTTTTGTAACCCCCCTACGAATCGACAAATAAATTTGTGATTTGTGTGTTCATGGAGGGGATTCGTCAACTTTTGACGAATCATGAAGCAGGATGACTCTCCAAAATGGTGAGTCGTCCCAATCTCTAATACCATCCCATCAATAATCAGATGTTATATGAAATGATAGGTCCACACAACTGGTCTAGAAAGTGCATGCATTGGTTATCTTCCAGATTCGAGTATTGTATTGTTCTTTACATGGGGCTTCCCTTGAGGCTGACCTGGAGACGACAGCAGGTCCAAAATGAGGCAGCCAGATTAGTAGTGGTGTGAACGGGTTTGACCACATCTCCCCAGTTCTGCCTCACTTGCACTGGTTTGTGTCCCATGTCAGGTTCAATGTCTTGATGCTTACTTACAAAGCCTTTCATAGTTTGGGATCACGTAACTTGTCAAGATGCCTTTTCCCATGCCACCTGAGCCTCCCAGGCCATGCTCCTCTTGGTGGCCCACTCAGGAAAATAATGTATGGCCTTCTCCACTGAGATACCATTACTTTGGAATTATTTCCCAGTGGAGATGTGCCTGGCTCCCTCTGTCCTAAAGTTTAGAAGGCATATGAAAATGTTGCTTTTCAGAGAGGTCTTTCCATGCTACTCTGCTTGATCTTTATGCCTCTTGCTCCACCTTCTATTTAGAGATTGTATCTCTTATGATATGCTGTGTTTAATTGGTTGACCTTTCTATTGATGACTTTATTGTTTTGATTGTGTTTCATTTTACCTTGATGTTGTAAACCACACAGAAGATTATTTTGCACTAATGGAGTGGTATACTGTATAAATTAAATAAAAAAATAAAGTGCCATTTATAAGCAGTACTGCAAAAGTTATGATTGTTGTTTTACTGTATTCCATTAACCGCTTGGATCATTTACTTCTTTTCTTAATCATGAGCTTTAGAAATGGGTGATCTGGAATTTTTTCAGCACAGCTCAATTAATCCCTTTGCCCACTCTTGTTATTGCTTAGTACTTTGGCAACATATACAATTGTGAATATCACTTTCACAAACCACTATACAAATACGGCTTGATATATGATACATATAGTTTTGGTTTGGGTCTTCAAGTATGCAGAACATTGATGTATGGACACTGCTATGTTGGTGGGGGGGAAAAGCCCCCCAGCAGTTTTCTGTAATTTTAAAGAGATTATTTGTATAAATAACACTGTCAGTATAAACCTTGTATATGGTCGGTGTTCAGTTCATGTTGTTCAGGCAGCCATTGAAGCTGTATCAATAATGTCTGCCTAATATAAAAACATATACAGTACTGTGTTATATTGAAATGTGCTGATCACTGAAAAGATTGCTGACAATCAGAGATAAATGCTTATTAGGCATATTTTAAATACCAAGAATCCCCCTGGTACAGGAAGTTGGACAATATGATCCTATTTTCAAGAAACAACTGAAAACATGGATGTTTAGACAGGCCTTCCCCCCTTCCAGTTAACTCCTAATTATTCTTTCTTTCTTATTCTGTTACAATATATCCTGTTTCTTGCCATCTTTAGGAAAAAATTTATTTCTTTTCATTCATGCAAATTATATTATGTTATGTGTTACATTATATGCCTAATTGTTTTTATAGTGTGTGTTGTAAGCCGCCTAGAGTGGTCACAATCGACCACAAATAAATAAATAAATAAATAAATAAATAAATAAATAAATAAATAAATAAATAAATAAATAAATCCTTGAACTTTCATCTAAGATTAAAATCCTAGCCTTTTGGGAGTCCATTAGTACATTAGTTGGAGTGGATATGAGTGGGTACGCTTGAATGTGATTTTTTGTTTAATATTTTGGGGACCACAATGCTACCTAAGAGCAGAAAATCAGTTAAAAAAAAACCTTACACTGTGTAATTCTGGTGTTTGTTTGTTTTTAAATTAAAAACTTCTGATCTCTCCAAAGATCCTGAGACTTCTTTAGGATCCCTTTCACCCTGGCAAAGCCATTGGGAGATGTAGGACAGGACTGTGTGTCTTTAATTTCCAAAATTTGCTGCTGGTGGTAAGATCAAACCATTGATAGTGATTTTCAAAAACTAAAGGCATCCCCAAACCCACATCATTCAATGTTATTTTTCCCAGCATGAAAGACACCCTGAGGGAACCTCAGGAACCTTGTGATGAAGGGATCAGATGTGTTTTTTTAATGGAAAGCCACCATAGCCGATGACTTATGGGGCATGGGTTCAGCTAATAGATCTTATTGATAGCTCAGTAACTTTCCCAGCAATTAATTCTCCTGCTGCTAGAGAAAACAAGCAAAAACAAATAGAAATTGCTTTCTTCCCTCTCATATGCAAGATGAACTGAATGCTAGCTTTTATCCTATTTCTGACAGGCCTACTTTGTATCAATGCTGTTTCAAAGCACCTGGTTTTTGGCACACCTTGAAAACTCTTAAGTTCACAGACTTGCATAAAAACACTAGTAGAAGCGAACTCATCGAACAGCCACTCCTACCTTTTCTAATTATGCATCCAGATTATACAACTGATTGTGGGAACATCTTTAATTGGACTGTTTTTGCTGGACCCACTAGGTAGCTCCAGATTTTAACCTTGGCATTTTCAGATAAAGCACCTCTCCATAAGCAATTTTAAATTTGGAGGATTCACTTTGTTGGCATGAGCTTTCCATATATATTCAATTTAATTGCCGGTATGAATCCTGCCTCTGGAAAATGAAGGTAGCCTACCAATTTTTATCTTCACTTTGCCAGAAGCGGGCCAGAGCAGTTCTGTCCCTAGTGAATCATCATCAACTTCCATCAACCCTTGGCAGGTGAGGGGGGAAAACAGAAGAGTTATTAGAGAAATGTGTTGCACATTAGTCATAGGGATTCTTTTCTATAATTATTTCAGTGAAAAGCTGGTTGTTTGGGGATAAAAAAAGAAAATGTTCCTCTTAACAATTTGGAGGGGAAAAATAATATTTATTGGGATAAATAATTCTGTAATATCTGAAGGCTGCCAATAAAGCGAGGATAATGGACAACCTGATACAGTTTTGTGAAATTACTTTAAATATGGTGATGTGTAACAGGGATGTTGGCAAGTCATTGGGTCCAAGTCCCAATCCAAGTCTTTAGTAGTGAATACCATGCCCCAAATCCATGTCCCTATTAAAAACTAGCCTTCTCCCCCCCCCCCCCGAAAAAAGCAAGGGATGGGTGGGTTTCAAGTCACAAATCAAATCCGAGTCACTGAAAAAAAAAAGATGAGTCAGGTCATTAGTGAGACTGAAGTCCAACTTGATAATAAGTCTCATGACTCAAGTCCCCATTCCTAGTTTGTACAGGAGGGCAGTATGACTGATATTGATTAAAAAGCCACAGGTAATTATAATTGCATAACCAGATTGTTGTATTTGAAGGTTAAAGTACAGGATATAGTTTTTAATACATTCAATGCAGATAGTCGCTGTGCCTCACTCTACCAGAATTCTTCCATATCCCATCTTTCTCCTTGGATTGGGTTTCAAAGTACAGTAAGACCCCTGTATCTGCAGAATATATATCTACAGTTTCATTTACCTGCCATTTACTGCAGCCCTGTATATAATATACAAGGACACCGCTGTATGTCCTTTATTCTGTCCCTTATCCTTGTGTTCCATCCCTTGCGTTCCATCCTCGTATTCACGATTTCAGACACTGTGGAGCCAATCACCCAAGGATATGGGAGTCCTACTGGACAAATTCTAAAGAAAGAAAATTGCCTCACCATTGTCTGGCAAATGTAGACCATTTGGCACAGAGGACAGAACTTGATATTGTTCCTAAAACTCTCCTAGTTATGGCTTTAGATTACAATCTTCCCCACCTCCACCGCTGCTCTTGATTTCTCTGTCAATGCAACTGTGGCCATACTGACTGGGGATTCTGTAAAATGTAATCCAGAAAAGGAAATTTCCCCAGCCTCTGAGTACATATCAGCACCTCTTGAATACTAAGAATGGATCTATGTCTGTAGTGCTTGGAAACGGGGGGGGGGGGGGGGGAGGGGAGGGGCGGTTATGATGTGTCAGTTAACTACAAGTGTGAAGTAATTTCTACTTATTGTGCAAGAGTTCTCTGCAAAGGTAACATTATATTTAAGCTCTCTCTCTCTCTAAAAAGTTCTGCACGATGACATTTGCCACTGAAGCAGTGCTGGAAGCTGACCTTTCAGCCAAATGTACTCCACCCCTGCCAACCTCAGCTTTTACCATCTAATTAGCCTGATGGCTTCCATCGTTTGCAGGCTCTTTTCAGGAATAATTCCAGGCTCTCAAGCTTGTGATTAGGTAAAATAAAAATTGTTCCTTTTCATTTCCCAGGCAAACTTAATGTTAACTACCTTGAATGACTTCTAAACTATCTGGGAGGCAATTCCAAAGCCCCATTACCCTTATCTTCCTATTCTGGAGGAAAAGTCATATGCAATATGGCAGAGCTTTACTGAGAGAGAAAGTGAGTTGTGATTTAAATGGCTTCTCCCAGGTTTTTATTCTAATCTGGGGCAGCCTTAGAGTAACAGCAATAAAATGTATGGAGAGAATACATCTCATACAGATGTAACTGAGAGCCATATACCCTTGTCAAGGATAATAATGATTTTTCCATTAAATCTTAATGGGGTTCATATTTGTTACTCTTATCTGAAGGATGCTTGTCTTTGTTCACTGACAACACAGGTTAAATGCCCGTGGCTGCCCTACAAGCCACATCCTGATATATTGCAGAGATGAAGGAAAAATTACCAGTTCGGCCTGCAATAATGATTTGTCAGGGGCAAAACATTCTCATCCCAATGTTGTTTGCCCTCTGACATTTTATTATGAAAACAGAAATGCCAGGTTAAATAATGGTGAAGTTATTGGGTTATTTCTTGTCAATATCATCCCATTTAATTGTATTTAGGATTGAAAGTGCAGTGGGATTCAGCTGTGATGTGTGCTGCTTTGTTTTAAAATGGTGGCTATATATAGCTGAATCCACGTGTAACTATCAGGTAGAAATATTTACTGTGGCAATTGACCAAGTATTTCTTTTATAGAAAGTAGCAAAACAGACAAGTCACTTTGGCGCTATATTTTCCCATATATTGATTATTTGATGCTAATATTTTATGTTAATAAACTGATGAGTTGTCTTCTGCAAACACTACTGTCGGCACAATTTTTGCTTGACTGCAGGGCAAGTGGGATAAATCCGTTTCTGCCACTATAACCAGAAATTGCAGGAAAAGGCAGTAGATTCCCCCCCCCCAACAAAAAAGCTCAACAGATTGATCTCAGACATGGAAGACCAGGAGATGTGCTTTTGAGGATTGACCCTACTGATTGTAGGGTGGAAAGGGTAACAAACATGGATTTCTTAGGGATTTAAATTTTCACAAGTGATAAACGCATCATTTATTGAATCCTCCTCCATTAGAATTTGTTGGTGTTAACCTTTATCAGGGATGGAAATAAATTGCATTGGATGCAAGAGACTCAACAAAGTGGCATTTTTGCACCTCTTCAGACTCACTGAAAGAACAAACTGAACCCGTCTCAAGAATCCATGTTTTTTTCTGAGACTTATAAAGCATTCAGAGAAATAACATTACACACACACTCATTCTCTCTTCAACATTCTAGCAGCTACAATGGATACAGTTGAAAATACATGCCAAATGTGCTCTATTTGTACTACATCTTTAAGAAAATGGTTCTTTGTGTTGTATCAAGAATATTACCTACTACATAATATTTTAAATCCTATTTTGACTTCTAAAGAGGAATGAAGAATCCACAATAAGTCCCCATGAAAAGCTGGACAGGTTCATCTCAAATAAAATCTTAGTAATGAAAAGGTCAGCACCCCTCCTCCTGCCTCGCCAGTCAACCCAGCTCTGAGTTTTACAGTTACAATGCTGCTCTGGAGGGAATTTGTCTCAAGCTGCAAGGAGACCAGGTGAAATAGTGGCGGCTTACCTATACAGCAGGGGTTCCCAACCCCCAGTCCGCAGCCGGTGCCGGTCTTGGCAGGACCAGTCCACGGAAACAGATCTGCCACCCCCCCTCCGCATGCACCCCCTGCACACACATCCAGCCCACCTGCACGCATGGACGCCCCACCCCTCGTGAGCACGCCTCACGCCATCCGTACATGTGCATCCTACCCCCCACAAGCACACCTGTGCCATCCGTGCATGCAAGTGAGCACACCCTGCCCCTGCAAGCATGTTCCGCACCATCTGTGCATGCGCCCAAGCACACCCCACCACCCCGCGCATGGACCCTACACTCCCAACCAGTCCGCGGGTTGGAATAGGTTGAGGACCACTACTATATAGCATAGTGTTTGGCTTCATCTAGTGGCCAGTCTGATAATTACATCTTGAAAAATCCATATTTGTAGCTACAGTGGTGCCTCGAATTACGACCATAATCTGTTACAGAAGATAGACATAACTCGAAATGGTCATAAGTCGAAGCACCATTTCCCATTGAAATGCATTGGATAACGATTAATCCATTCTGGCCAAAAAAAGAGAGAACCTAAATAAAATAAAATAAAATAAAGCACACAGCAGCCCCTTCGTAAGGCGCTGGGGCTTTTAAAAAAAGCCCAAAAACCCAAAAATAGAGCACACGGCAGCTCCATCAGAAGGTGCTGGGGCTTTAAAAAATAAATAAATAAAGCACACAGTAGCCCAGTTGGAAGGCAGTGGGGCTTTTAAAAAAAAAACAAAATAAAGCACACAGCAGCCCCATCAGAAGGTGCTGGGGCTGAAAAAATAAACACACCAAAACACACACACACAAAAACCACAGCACAGAAACATAACCCCCCAGCCCAAACCCACCCTGCAAAGCCCTGTAAATATACTTACTCCAAACCAGAAAGCAGCACCAGGCAGTCCCAAGCCTCCTCCAATGCTGCGATCTCTTTCGTTGGGGGGGGGGGAGAGTGTCAAGCAAATCTGACACAAAAACCCTTGATTTCCGAAGGGCGGGCTTCCCTCAGAGGAGGAAACTAGTTAGAAAGAAGTTGAAAGGGAAAGTAAAAAGAATCCAGTCTCTCCAGAGTGCATGAAGCCTGTTTAAAACAATGGTAGTAGAAGACCAGAGGAAGTAGTTATTACTGTACAAAGAAAGAAGGGCTCAACTAAGTCCAAGAGGGTGCCAGCATGGTTAATGAGTGGAGTTAGAGTGGCTTTGAAGGGCAAGGAGGGGTCCTTCCATAAGTGGAAATCCTCCCCAAATGAGGAAAATAAAAAGGAACACAAAATCTGGCAAAAGAAATGTAAGAAGATGATGCGGAAGGCAAAGAAGAACTTTGAGGAATGTATGCCCAGCAATATAAATGGAAATAACAAAAGCTTCTTTAAATATGCTAGAAGCAGGAAACCTGTCAGAGAAGCAGTTGGCCCTTTGTATGGTAAGGGAGGTAAAGGGGGACTTAGAGTTTGCAGAGAAATTAAATTAGTTATTTGCATCCGTCTTCACGGCAGGAGAATTTGGGCAGATTCCACTGCCTGAATGGCCCCTCCTGACTAATGAATTAAATCAGATTCAGGTTAAAAGAGAAGATGTTTTAGACCTAATTGATAAACTGAAGATCAATAAGTCACCAGGCCCAGATGGCATCCACCCAAGAGTTATTAAAGAACTAAGAAATTAAATTGCTGATCTCTTAACTAAAATATACAACTTGTCCCTTAAAATGGCCACAGTGCCAGAGGAATGGGGACTAGCACATGGAATGGAGACTAGCCGCCCCGAGTAGACATGGTCTAAAGGGGCGGGGTATAAATAAATAAATAAATAAATAAATAAATAAATAAATAAATAAATAAATAAATAAATAAATAAATAAATAAATGTCACGCCAATCTTTAAAAGGGCAAGAGGGAAGACCCGGGAAACTACAGGCCGGTTAGCTTAACATCTGTTCCAGGGAAGATGGTGGAAAGCTTCATCCAAAATAAAATCTTAAAACACATAGAACAAGCCTTGCTGAGGGAAAATCAGAATGGCTTCTGTAAGGGTAAATCTTGCCTCACAAACCTTTTAGAATTCTTTGAAAAGGTCAACAGGCATATGAATGCGGGTCAGCCCGTGGATATTGTCTATCTGGATTTTCATAAGTTATTTCACACTGTCCCTTACCAAAAGCTGCTGAGAAAATTCCACAGTCAGGGGATAAGAAGGCAGGTCCTCTTATGGATTGAGAATTGGTTGAGAACAAGGAAACATGGAGTAGGTGTCAATGGGCAACTTTCACAATGGAGCAAGGTGAAGAGCAGTGTGGCCCAGGGATTTGTCTTGGGATTGGTGCTTTTCAACCTGTTCATAAATGACCAGGAGACAGGGATAAGCAGTGAGGTGGCCAAGTTTGCAGATGACATAAAACTTTTCCAAGTGGTAAAGACCAGAAGGGATTGTGAAGAGCTCTAGAAGGATCTCTCCAAACTGGGAGAATGGGTACCAACATGGCAAATATATTTCAATATGAGAAAATGTAAAGTAATGCATGTGTAGCCTGTATAATTAAAACTGTAAACCGCCCGGAGAGTGCTTGTAGCGCTATGGGGCGGTATATAAGTCCAAAAAAAAAAATTGTGGCAAAAAATCAAAACGTTAGTTATCATTTTATGGATTCTGAGCTGTCCATGATGGATGAGGAAAGAGAGCTGGTGGACAGCTCAATGAAGGTGTCAACCCACTGTGCAGCGGCAGTGAAGAAGTCCAATTCCATGCTTTGTTGTTGTTTAGTCATTAAGTTGTGTCTGACTCTTTGTGACCCCATGGACTAGAGCACGCCAGGTCCTCCTGTCTTCCACTGCCTCCTGGAGTTTGGTCAAATTCATGCTGGTAGCTTCGGTGACACTGTCCAGCCATCTCATACTCTGTCATCTCTTTCTCATCCCTGTCATGCAGTACCAGAACCTAGGGACATACACTCCAATTGAGTGTTGGGAGAGTGAGAACAGACGGAAGAAAATATTTCTTTACTCAGCATGTTGTTAGTCTGAGGCACTCCTTGCCACAGGAAGTGGTGATGGCATGTGGCCTAGATGCCTTTAAAAGGAGATTGGACAGATTTCTGGAGGAAAAGTCCATTGCAGATTGCAAGCCATGATGGCGATGTATAATGTCCAGGCTTAGAAGGAATGTACCTCAAAATGCCAGATGCAGGCAAGGAGTATCAGGAGACAGGTATCTAGTTGTCTCGTGTGCTCCCAGAGGAATCGGGGGGGGAGGGCACTGTGAGATACAGTAAGCTGAACTAGATGGGCCCTTCCCCTGATCCAGCAGGACTCTTCTTATGTTCTTATATTCTTATGTAAGCGAACAGTGGTGGTTGGCACTTGAGCCTCTCAAAGCAGCAGATCCAACTCCCCAATGCTGACCAGGGGCTGCTGCTATAATCAATAAGGTTGTAGCCTTTCCTCTAAAGAATTGTATGTACAGTGGACCCTCGACTTACAGATGGCTCCACTTACAGACTTTTCGAGTTATAGACTTTTCTGGCCACAAAATGTAGGTTTGACTTGCAGCTGGAGAATCGACCCACAGACTTGGGGGGGGGACCCAAAATGGAACAAAAACGTCCGGTTATGGATTAATCGGTTTTCAATGCATTGTAGGTCAAAGGAGCCTTGACCTACACACTTTTCGATCTGCAACCACCATTCCAATACGGATTAATTCCATAAGTCAAGGGTCCACTGTATTCCTTTTATAGTTTACAAAGCCTTGGCAGCCCCATTCAGCAGTAGGCCAACAACAAACAATGTAATTATCACATTATTAGAAACAAAGCTCCCTGAAGTGATAGATGGTATCTACAGTGGTGCCTCGCTAGACAGTTAACCCGCATGACAGTTTTTTCACTAGACATTGACTTTTTCTATGGGGGAATTTTGCTGGACAATGTTTGGTCCCTGCTTCGCAAACCGATTTTTGCTAGATGATGATTTGCTTTTTGCTAGACAATGATTTCGCTAGACAGCGATTTCAGTGAAACGGATTATCATCATCTAGCGAGGCACCACTGTATTTTTCTTAGCAAATCTACCCTCAGACCATATTTTGAAAAATAGCTTGCATTTGTTTTGTGACCAGCCAGTTGGACATAAACCTGGGCTTCATTTGCAACTCTGATAGTGCTTTAAAGAAACAATGATCTTGAAGGGCAACTGTTTAAACAAGAAACATTTCTCTTAACACATGATTTCACCCAGGGAGAAAAAGCCAGAGAAGAGGAGAAAAAGCCTGAAGACCAACAGGAAAAACTAAGATGGAGGGCAGATTGCAACGCAAGGCTGAAATCACTCAGAGAGGCAGCCAGAGAAAGTCTGCACATATAGAGATTAAAACTCCAGGGGCAGCCTTCAAAAGGAAGTTGTGGCAGAATGTCAGCTGAAAGTAGTGAATGAACTTGAGGCAACTGTAGCTCTGGACTAAAGGGAATACTAAGGAAGCCGTCTGACAAAAGCGTTCATCATACATCCAACTATACAGCCCCTCAACCAAAGAAAGATATATTATACGAGTTCTTGTGAAAAAACAGTGAGTTAATTAGGGCTGGATAGTATAACGCTGGATAGTATATTGTATAAATAATATTTGGAAACAAATTTAATATCTCTTGGTTTTACTGAAATGTCTGTGATGTTCTGATTAGCAAGCTAATTAGGTGTGGGCTGAGTAAAACAAGTGGTTACAGAATTGTGCTCAGAGAGTGCTTATCAACTCAAAGTTGGAGGAGATAACAACTGGAGTACCCCAGGGCTCAGTCCTGGCCACAGTGCTCTTCAACATTTTTATTAATATTGCAGGAAATGCTTATTAAACTTGCAGATGACACAAAATTGGGTGCATAAGCTAATACCCTGGGAATCAAGGGGAAAAAACTCTAAAAACATCTTGATAGGCTTGAGCACTGTGCTGAAAACAACAGAATTAAATTTAACAGGGATAAGTGCAAATCTCTACACTAACAGGGAAAAACACCAACCACACAGTTACAAGATAGGGATGCTTGGCTCAACAATACTACATAATATAGGATCTTCTACAAAATAAAATAACTTCAAACTTTTGTAGATCACAAGTTGAATATGAGCCAACAGTATGATGAGGCTGCAAAAAGACAAATGCTATTTTAGGCTGCATTAATAGAAGTGTAGTCTCCAAACCCCGTAAGTTACAAGTCCTCCACTATTCAGCACTGGTTAGGCCTCATCTAGGTACTGTGGTCCAATTCTGGACACCACACTTTAAGAATGATGTCAACTAACTGGAACAAGTTCAAAGGAGAGCAACAAGCATGATCAGGAGACTGGAAAACTAGCTCTATGAGGAAAGACTAAAAGAACTGTTTAGCCTTGAGAAAGCAAAGTTGAGCAGCACTATTCAAAGATATTGAAATATATGAAATACAGAGGAGGGGGCAAGATCTGGTCTTGGTCATCCCAGAATGCACAATGCATAATAATGGGCTCACGTTACAGGAAAATAGATTTCATTCGAGTATCAGGAAAAATTTCCTGATTTTTAGAGCAGTAGGACAATGGAACCAATTATCTTGTGAGGTGGTGAGTGCTCCAACACTGGAGGCATTAAAGAGAAAGCTAGACAGCTATCTGATAGATACACTTTGACTTAGGTGGGGAGTTGGACTTGACAACTTTATAGGCCCCTTCCAATTCCATTATTGTATTATCCTGTGTTTTTCTCTATGTCCAAACTAAGCAGAAAAACGGCTTTTCAAAATTCTCCATCCTATTTGTAGGAAACAAGATGGGCAGTAACTATTTCACTGAAATTCCTACCGGAAGGAAAAAATTCTCCACCAGCTTCACAGACTTGGAAATTCCCACTAGCAGTAGTTGTAAGAGGATATACGGTGTATCCCACAAGCGGCAGCCAGTGTGGTCCTGAGCCAGGTGCACAGACTCTAAATGCCCTCAGAAGAAGGGAATGATAAATATACTGCCTAACCAGAAAACCCTGGGACGGGTCACCTTAAGATGGAATTGATGTGATAGCACACAAATATTATTAATATCATTGTGGTCCTTGAAAGACGCTTGCAGCAGGGAGGCACTTCCCCACCCCCCCAAAAAACAACAACCCCTAAACCCCTGCAAAGAGTCGTGTAAGAAAAAATGAGAATATTTCTCAGAATATCTGTTGGAAAATTTTGCTGCAGCACTACCCATTCATCAGTCTTAACACCTTCCCTACCATGTTTCCCCAAAAATAAGTCAGGGTCTTGTATTAATTTTTGCTCCCCCCCCCAAAAAAAGCAGTAGGGCTTATTTTCAGAGGATGTTTTATCTTTTTCATGTACAACTATCTACGTTTATTCAAATACAGTCATGTCATCTTCTGGTTGCTGTACAGTGGTGGAGGGCAGGCTTTCACTTAATTAGGACTTTTTTTGGGATAGGGTTTATATTACGATCATCCTGAAAAATCATACTAGGGCTTATTTTCAGGTTAGGTCTTATTTTCAGGGAAACAGGGTAGGGGTTCCAAAAGCTACCTGCTTGAGGGGTATTTTGCTTATCCCAAGGACTGTGTCTCCCTCTATGAATGAGCCTTCTCAAGTGTTAAGATAATCAGGAGTGGACTTTCTCACAGTCTCACCACCTTCACTCTTTAGTCAGGTCTTCCCTCCTGTCATCACCTAATCTATTCTTTGCTGTGTGTTTGGTGGGAAAATGGGAGAAGGCCTTCTCTGTTGCTGCTTTCAGACTTTAGAACTCCCTCCCACAAGAAGCCAGATTGGCACCATTTTTGCTGTCCTTCTGCAAGCAGGTGAAGACCTTTCTCTTCAGGCAAGCTTACTCTGAGCTGCCTGAGTGAGGTTTTAAATGGATTGTTGTACCTTACTGCTTTGAATGTGCTTTGGAGTTACTAATGTTTTTCATACAATCCTTTTGTATTTGTATACTCAACCATTGTTAGCATTAAATACTGTCTTTTAATTATGTTAAGCTACCTTGGGCCCTTTTTAAGGAGAAAGGCGGAGTAAACATATTTTACATAAATAAATATATTATTTAATATTACCCACGAGAGAGGGTAGGGCATTGTTATATTCAGATTGTGGAAAAAATATATGAAGCAGGTGCCATGTCATAATTTGTACTTCAGCTTCCAAAAGTTTTCCCCATGAAAGAAATTTCCATTTTTCTGTCCCTGATTTCTTTTGATCATGTTTTTGAATTTTTGGTAGCACTGAGAAATGATCAAGCTTCTGACATTTGTTTTTTGTTTTGTTTTGTTTTCCTTTCTATTCTACATTTGTTTGTTACACCGCAGCTCCCTACATTTTCAATCCAAAAAGTTTCCAAGGAATTATTTTAGGACATCTTACCTTGCCCCCTAATCAAAGTCTTGGAAACTGGGGGGGAAGCACAGCCTACCACAGAAACAGACAAAAATCTTGACTTAATTCATCCTCATTGCAGTGCACAAGACAGCTTCAATACATTTCCTTTTGATAATGAGCCACTGGAAGATGTATTTGCCAGCGTATAAGACGACTGGGTATATAAGATGACCCCAACATTTCCACTCAAAATCTAGCATTCGTTATATACTCGCCGTATAAGACTACCCCCTCCCTCTGCCTTTCACCCTGCCGGAGGAGCCAAAGAGGGAGGAGAAGGAAAGCAAGTTTCTGGGGTGGGCTGCCAGCTGGCCCGAGGCAGAGGCCAGTGCCTGCTTGCTCACCCGGCCTCCGGAAGTCTCCTCGAGAGCCCGGCGTGGTGGTGGCTCTGGCAACGAGCGGGGCGGCGCTGGCTTGTTTGCTTGCCAGCTTTTTTGTGCTGGGGCAACATGGTGGTAGGTCATGGGGAAAAAGGAAGCGGTGGTGCTGCTGCTGCAGCTGCTTTCCATGAGGGCAACTGTTCGAGGAAGTGACTGAGTCGGTGGGGACCAAGCTCCGCCCGCTTCCCGGGCTGGGCTTGCCTCTCCATGCTGCTTCCTGCAGGGCCATGTGGCGCCTGAGAGCCGGAGCCGCCTGCTGCCTCCTCGGGAGAAGAGGCGCCACCTCCTGTTCTTCCTCCTCCTCCTCCTTGTTCACCTCTCCTCTTTCCTCCTTGCGCTACGTGCTGCCTGCTCTGGGTGCACCCGGTGCATAAGACACCCACACACACACACTTGGAGGCATGTTTTTCAGTGCAAAAAAGTCATCTTATGTCTTGGAGAGATTTTGCTCATGTTTGAAAGTTGTTTTGCATTTAAACAAAATATGTTGTTGAAAATTCAATAATGTTTGACTTGTTGCATAAACTAATCACAGTTTAATGAATTACTAAAACTCAAGATAAGTGTGAAGTAAGCTTAGTAAGAAAACGTATCAGCAAAAGTAATAATGATATGTCCCCTGAAGATGCCGGCCACAGACACTGGCGAAACATTAGGAAGAACAACCTTCAGAACACGGCCAAAGAGCCCGAAAAACCCACAACAACCAATGATATATATGGTTCCCTATCACATTCTGTATTTTTATATTAATCCCAGTACTCCCTTTCAAATCCCCTTCCCTATGATCTTTACTTACCCAATCAAAAATGAATTACTAAAACTAGCGTCATAGGATGGATTCTTTGTTTCTTTGTGATCAATCACCTGATCCTGTTGTGCTTGCTGTGTGTTCACATACAAAACAACTGCTATCTCAAGATGTACTGAGTACAGTATCTTGGTCTCACTAGAGAGTTGAGACCTCTAAAGAGGAATGAAGAATCCACAGGAAGCTTTCTTGCAATGCTACACAGGTCAGTCTCAACTAAATCTCAGTAATGAAAAGATTTCCCTAGCCAGCTCCTGAAGAGGGAACAGGAAATGAACCAATAGTATATAATGAAAAGAATGCTGAAATAAATAGCAGATTATTAAGTAAAACATTTAATTCAGTTTAAGTTAATTGTTCTCAATGAGAGGACAACTAGCAGCCAGTTATGGGGAGCATATAACGCCCCTGCTACAACAACTTCACTGGCTACCACTCTGTTTCTGGGCCCAATTCAAAGTGCTGGTTATAACCTAGAAAGCAGTATATGGCTTGGTTCCAGGCTACCTGAAGAGCTGTATCTCCCTATATAAGTGTCCTCAGCACTTAAGATCATCAGAGGAGGCCCTCCTCTCAGTTCCACTGCCAACGTGGGCACGGTTGATGGGGACGCGCGCACGGGTCTTCTCTGTGGTTATGGAATGCTCCCCCTCTGGAGGTCAGGTTGGCTCCTTCTCTTTATCCTTCTGCTGACAGCTGAAACCCCACCTTTTAGAGGCAGGCTTTCAACGATCACGGCTAAGTGTCCCGTAATGTCATTTTAAAGTTGAGATAAACAGAGGCAGCGGCTAGCTCTCAGCAGGAAAGCCTGGCCTTCATGTGAGGATGGCAACAGTGGAGGAGGAGGTGGCGGCAGCAGGAGCAGGTAAGGGAGGTGACCGGGGCAGTGGGAAGGGGGTGGGCAGGCATCCCTTGCTGAAGAAAACAAAACAGCAACAAGGAAAATGTTTGGCATTTTGTTTTGCTTTAGCAAAATGAGATCTCTGAACTGGGTCACATACTGAACCGTGAACTAGCTTGGTTCATCTGTTTTTCTGGTTCATGGTTTAGTTCATGCCCATCTTTAAAGATAACTTTCAACATCTTACCTGTTTTAAATCACTCAGTTGTATTTTAATTCATTTTTAGTTTAATTGTTTTTAATGTATAACTTACATTAAAAGCTTATACATAATAAGCTCACACTTTTTAGTAGTGTGAGCCATGTTGGGTTCTCTTGTCAGGAGAAAGGTGGCCTATGAATGAATGAATGAATGAATGAATGAATGAATGAATGAATGAATGAATGAATGAATGAATGCAGATCAACAAAATTTAGTATATAATCATACTGTGTGAACCTCCCATAGGAAGTTTCCATAGTGCTTCAAAAAATAATTATTTCCTCTGTATCTTAAAGATGAGCCAAATGTTAATATGATCTACATGGTAAACAAGGTCAAGCTGGATTATCCTCTCTGCCATGATCTCTTATTTAAGCAGTTTTCAGTGCATGTATGTATGTATGAATCCTTTAAAACAACTGTTGGTAACTTGTAGACTGAGTTGGGAGGGTTACCTGGTATGCTCTCAGAGTGCACACATGAACTCATACATGTTGAGACACAGATACAGGATCTTTGAATAATGGCATGAGTGCACCTTAACTTTGATTGGGCTAACTAATCATTTTGCCAGCAAGGTATTCAACAATTTTCCTGGACACACAAGGATTAAAATATAGACAGTGGTTGCCCTGGTGAACAGCAAGGAGTACAGAATAGCTGCATGAACAACAAACAATAAGGAGCTATTTATATTAATTCAAAGGAAGTAAGCTCACAAGGTGAAGAGAGTTCTAAAATGTGGACTACAACAGACTTCAGATGCTGGGTAAAGTTGGAAAGGTTTGGGGTAAACAATTTAGTTTGGTGGGTTGCCTCAAAGGAGAAGAAAGGGAAAAGAAAGAAAGCTCTTTCTCCAAAGGACAAAAACAAACACACACATAAAGGGGGGACTAGATGGAGGGGCCCAGACATGCAGGAAGAAATTACTCCTGAAGATGTAAGGGTAACAGAAATAACTTCTGAATCTCATCACACTCCCTTGAAGGCTGGGAACACTGCAACTCAGCTTGGTAGAGTGGAAAGATAAAGGAAACCTTAGCCAAGAATTCCAAAAGAAAAGCGATTAACAAAGGTACTAGGTCAGAACTAGGATTTGGGACAGTGACAGATACAAGGAAGCAGGACTGTCAGGCTAAATTCTAGATTCCAGGGGCTGAGAAAATGGTTTCAATGAGCCTTGATATCCGGGAGGCTTCAGGCCATTGGTGAATTTGGCAGAAAAGGAAGTGGACAGTGCTTCATCAGGAGGCTTCCAGGAATAGGTGTCCTTTTTCGGAGCAATTTCTTATTTCCTAAGACATACACACATGTTTTTTTACCCACAGCTCTTATTAGACAGCATAGAATCAAACCTTTGGATGAAATGCTGAGAAAATAGCCCTTGGTTATGCCAGGGCCCTAAATCGTCTCTCTCTCTTTCGTCTAGAGCACTGGTTCTTAACCTTGGGTTACTCAGGAGTTTTGGACTGCAACTCCCAGAAGCCTTCACTACCTGCTGTGCTGACTGGGGTTTCTGAGAGTTGCAGTCCAAAAGCATCTGAGTAACAAAGGTTAAGAACCACTGATCTAGAGTACTGTCAGAAAGCAGAAAAAAATGACTCCATATTTAGGGTAGAAATAATTAGCATTCTTGGCACTGACCAATGGTGTGTTTCTGCCAGCAGAGGCAGGATGGGATTGACCCTCCTGCCAGTCCTGTGCCTTCTGAGGCCTACTCCGACGAGTGTGGAGGGGAACTTGCGCTACTCCTGTTGTGCTGGATTACCTCTGTGGTCCCCTTTCTCTTTCACAGGAAGAAGAAGGCAGATTAGTCAGTATCTCCTAGTGATCTTGGTGTTTAAAAGCACACCGTTTGATTCTATGTTGTATTTTGTATCTTCCTTATCCAGAGATACTGTTTACAAGATTCTGCAGATAAGAGAATCCCTTGTTAATATAATCCCATCAAAACCTTTACCCCAATCAATCAAAATTTAGAATCCTGGATTTTTTATATGTAGGCACAATAGCATATCGTATTTTTCGCTACATAAGACGCACCTCTCCATAAGACACACCAAATTTTTAGGAGAAGAAAACAGGGGAAAAAACTGTTTTCTTCTCCTAAAAATTGGTGAGCCTTATGGAGAGGTCCGTCTTATGGAACACACCCTAGGATCCTTTGGAGGCTTAGCCAGCGCCCCTGGAGGCCAGAGGAGGTGAAATCGCCACCTTCTGGGACTCTTCTGAAGCTTCCCAAGCCTCAAAAGAGTCCCAGAGGTGACGATTTCGCCCCTATGACCCCGGGGGGTAGGGTGACTCTCTAAAGGGTCCTAGGGTGTGTTCCAGGACCGTTTAGAGACTCGCCCTCCCCCCGGGGGTCAGAGGGGGCGAAATCACCACCTTCTGGGACTCTTCTGAGGCTCCCCAAGCCTAAAAAGAGTCCCAGAAGGTGGCGATTTTGCCCATGCTGACCCTGCGGGAGGGTGGGGGAAGCCTCCCAAGGGTCTTGGAAGGCAGACTTGGACACTTGGGATGCTCCCCCCACCCCCCACCCCCGCGGGGCCAGAGGGAGTAAAATCGCCAGCTTCTCGGAGTCTTCTAAAGTTTCCCAAGCTTCAAAAGACTCCCAGAAGGTGGTGATTTCGCCCGTGCTGGCCCCATGGGGGTGGGGAAAGCCTCCCAAGGGTCCTGGAAGGCAGAATCAGACCCTTGGGAGGCTCCGCCCACCACCCCCGCGGGGCTAGAGGGAGCAAAATCACCACCTTCTGGGAGTCTTCTAAAGTTTCCCAAGCTTCAAAAGAGTCCCAGAAGGTGGCGATTTTGCCCACACTGGCCCCTTGGGGGGTGGGGGAAGCCTCCCAAAGGTCCTGGAAGGCAGACTTGGACCCTTGGGCGGCTTCCCCCACCCCCCACGGGGCCAGAGTGGGTGAAATCACCACCTTCTGGGAGTCTTTCGAAGCTTCCCAAGCTTCAAAAGACTCCCAGAAGGTGGCGATTTCGCCCGCGCTGGCCCTGTGGGGAGTGGAGGGAGCGTCGCAAGGGTCCTGGAATGCTCACCCGGACCCTTGCGACACTCCCTCCCATGGGCCCAGCGGGGACGAAATCGCTGCCTTTGTTCCATAAGACGCACCGACTTTCCACCTCACATTCTGGGAGGGGGAGTCCGTCTTATGGAGCAAAAAATACGGTATGTTTGTCACACCATATAGTCACTTAAAGACCACTGGTCAAGAACTCTACACAAACATGTCAATTGTTTACTATCTCCAAACAAGGGCAAACGAAAGCCCTTATAGGAAATAGTCAGTGGAGGACTGACTGGGAATTATTGCTCAGCTACCTCTCCAGCTATTTGTAGGCATCCTTCAGTCTCAAGAGACTATGGTAACGTGTTCTGAATAGAGGTCTTGTAACAACGTCTAGTGTGGCTGAGAAGGCCAATTTGAGAGTGACAATCCCTTCCACACTGAAGACAAATACAAACTGTCCCCTGTCCAGCTCCCTGATTTTTCTGGTTTTGGGACTGCCACTTTGCCTCGGCCTCCTGAACATTGTCTCTTCAAATTGGGGTAGGTTATGCTGCACTGCCTGCCTCCAGGCTGAATGCTCAGATGTCAACGTTTCCCATCGGTTGAGGTCCATTCCTAAGGCCTTCATATCCCACTTGCAGATATCCTTGTATCACAGCTGCGGTCTCACTCTGGGGCAATTTCCCTGCAATAATTCTCCATACAGGAGATCTTTTGGAATCTGACCGTCAGCCATTCTAACAACATGCCCGAGCCAATGTAGATGTCCAGCTATTTACTGTCTCAACAAATGCAGCACTACAAGAAAGTTAAAATGCTGTTCCAGATGCCACTCAAGACAGTTTATAGCATTATTGTTTTAATGAAGAGGGGCAAAATGTTCCACTTTCTCATAGAAATAATGTGGATAACAGTGGGCTTTAGAAGGAAGAAGAAATTTAGCCAAGAATTCAAAGCCAGGGTATTTTCTTATGAAGTGCTTAGAGGTTCATTGCCCAACACATATATCTTCTCCAACTCTCCTCATCCTGTAGCCTCTTTCACTTGCCTAATTTTTTTTTATCATTCTATGGTGGAAATGCTTCTGCAAATCTTTCAAAGGTTAACAGGCCTGTCCAGAAAACACAGGCACTACGTTTTGCTACAGCCTATGAATTTTAATGATCTACATTACAACGTGTTCTATATTTATACCTGTTTGCAGACTACAGTCACCAATATCCCAGTAACTGTATGAAATATGACAGAGGCTCAGGAAGAAACAATAACAGAGCTCCACTGCAGCTGATCTGCCATTAATAACCACAGACCATAGTAAAACTGGAAAAAGAACAGATAATAGCAATAATAGAGGGAAGAACTCTGACTGGATTCTGAAGTACAGTAAGTATCCATGGGGTTTTCCAGCCATACAAGGATCTTGTAATGTTATAAACAAATTTGCCCCCCCCTTTTTGAAATCTTACATTAAGATCATTACATGCCTTGTGTAATATACCTGATCAGCAGTAACATGCTAACAAGCTGTGAAAGCAATTTTACCATAAAAATCTGAGAAACCAGAGGAACACTAACCTTCTCCTAATTCCTTGGCATGACAAAACAGATGGTGGTCTCATGCACATTATGACAAATGGCCTCTTGTAAGAGCAGTAGTAACTAACCCACTATCATCAAGACATTTTGCACAATAACAACCATAACCCTAGCTAATATAACCAATAGTCAATGAGTATGAAAACTGTAACTGCAAGGAGATCAAACCTATCCATTCTGATGGAAATCAACCCTGATTGCCCACTGGAAGGACAGATCTTGAAGCTGAGGCTCAAATACTTTGGCCATGAGAAGACTCCCTGGAAAAGACCCTGATGTTGGGAAAATGTGAATCCAAGAGGAGAAAGGGACGACAGAGGATGAGATGGTTGGACAGCGTCACCGAAGTGACCAACATGAATTTGACCAAATTCCAGGAGGCAGTGGAAGACATGAGGGCCTGGCGTGCTCTGGTCCATGGGGTCAAGAAGAGTTGGACATGACTTAATGACTAAACAATAAAAATGAAAACTGTAATCTAACACATCTGGAGTACATCAGGTTCCTGTACTGACTGCCAAGTATGTATCTGAAACCATTTGCATTAACCTCTGTTTTTGATTATGTCTGAATTTACCCTATTCACTTAAACCTAAATTCCTGTGTAGCTCCATACCTACAAATTACCCAGCTATAAAGATAAAAGAAAATATCATGCACACACCAAAACAAAAACAAATAAATTCAAGGTCATGCAGCAAAAAGATTCTCATTGTATGTTCACAAACACTGCCATCCCATTGTACTTCATTTTATGTTTCCTGATCTCTTCCTTACCGCCCCATAGGACTAAGTTGAAATGACATCTTTTGTCTTAATATATGTCAACAGCTCACCAGATGCAACTATGGTTTGATCTACAAACAACTCAACCAACACCCAGTCACTTCCTGCTAACCTTTGTTTCTTCATCTACCCAACTTTACTTTCTCACCCTGAGGTCATGTTATTTTTAACACTTGGTTTCCTGTTCTAAAGAACAAAAGAGAGATATATGCTTTTCTTGAATGAGCAGCTATAGTAGAGAAGAGTTACTGTATTTTTCTATGTATAAGATGCCCCCCCACTTTCCTAACCCAAAATTTCTTTCTTTCCAAGAAAGTGAAGGGGGAAGGCAGGGATCAAAGCACTTTGATTCCTGCTTTCCCCCTCCACTTTCTTGGGAAGAAAGTGGTTTCTCCCTCCACTTTCTTTGCAAAAAGCTGCTTTCCCCCTCCACTTTTTGCAAAGAAAGTGGAGGGGGAAAGCACTTTCCTTACAAGAAAGTGGAGGGAGAAAGAAGGAATTGCTTTTCCCCTCCACTTTCTTGCGAGGAAAGTGTTTTCCCAGTCCACTTTCTTTGCAAAAAACCTGCTTTCCCCCTCCAATTTTTGCAAAGAAAGTGGAGTGGGTGCTTTTCCCCTCCACTTTCTTTGCAAAAAGTGGAGGGAGAAAGCAGCAATCAAAGTGCTTTGATACCTCCAACCTCCTTACTACTGTGTATAAAACGACCCTCAATTATTTATCTAATTATTTTAAGAAAAAGTATTTTATACATGGGGAAAATACAGTATATTTGGGAGAAAAGGCTTAACAGAAGCAGTAGAATTGGGCCTAGCTCAAGAACTCAGCTAGAATGACAAAGAGAGAGTTCAAGCTCCCTGCCCTGTTTTTGCAGCCAACCAATGGCATGACAACTGGGGAAATGTTGCTCTGTATTCACAAATTGCTTTAGTACAGCAGCAGTGTTAAGGTGACCAGGTTGATAGCATGGACAGGGTTCTTGTATCTTTAACAGTTGCTTAGAAGAGGAAATTTCAGCAAGTGCAGCTTTTAATACAAGCTACAGCTGCTGACATTTCCGCTTCCACATTTCTATAGGAACTCAAATCTCTTTTTCATCTGGTCATTCTAAAGCAGGCTAATCACTAGAGATGGGGGTATTCATATTCATATATAAATATGAATACCCCCCCCCCGCACTGCTAGATGTAATGCAGTGGTGTCGAACTGTGGCCCTCCAGATGTTCTTGGCCTTCAACTCCCAGAAATCCTGGCCAGCAGAGGTGGTGGTGAAGGCTTCTGGGAGTTGAAGTCCAAGAACATCTGGAGGGCCACAGTTCGACACCACTGATGTAATGAGTCTGCTGCTGTCTGCAGCTCCCCTCTCCCTTCCAATCGCTCTAGAGCTTTTGGTGAGCTATCCACTTGTCAGCCTGGCAGGGAGACTCATCTTCCCTCCTTCTGCCAGGAGTGGATAGTCGACTGACCGTGAGCTCTGGAGTGATTGGAAGGGAAAGCAGCTGTGGCGGACACATGAATGGATGTTCTGGCCCCGGGGGGGGGGGACCTTTGATATGTCCATCTGTGTGGGGTTATTCATATTCGTATATGAATACAAATACCCCCATCTCTAGTAAGCACAATAGAGCAACAAGCCACTATTCTGCACAACCACCTGCAACTTGTTTAATACCGGTAATCTGCAAGCATGGTGCAAGATTCCTAAACAAATCTATGGCTTATTGTTACACCTGAAAACACCTAGAAACATCAGTACTGTATTTTTGTTAACATATATTCTCCAGAGGGTTTAACTTGCATGTCAATAGCTATTTGTTCTAACAGATATTTCCAGCAAATCTCCATTTTTCTCTGCTGATAAATGCCCTGTAAATACTGCATATATCTTTCAGTCTAATCTGAAGATTCATTTTCATGACCGTTTCTCCTTATATAGTAGACTTATGGTGACTGACGGAAATAAGGATGACCGGATAAGAGATGGTTTCATCCTTTAAAAAAAAAAAAGCTTATTTCAGACTGCCAAAGTTCCAGCACAGTGGAATTGGGACAAGGTGAAAAATTAAATGTCTCCTTCACTCTTGGCTACACACATATATAATTAGTGTGGCATAGTGAAAGAAACGATACTTAAATTAGTTAAATAAAATAAATACATTAGGACATGGGAGACCTGGATTCAAAACCCTGCTGTGCTATGGAAACTTAGGATATGTGTGGTACTGGTGAAACCATTCCTTAAATATATGACATACCCTGAAAAATCTTATTGGGAATCATCATAAGTCAGAAGCATTGCAGTGGCACTTAATAGCAATATAAGTGTCTAGTGAGCCAAAGGGGAGCAGCTCTTAATTATGGATCCTTCAGTCAAAAGATGTGTTCACCATAATTGTTAATCCCATATGATTTCATTCCTGGGTAAATTACTGTTTCACAAAAAAGTGAATCTTGCTGCTAGCATAAGGCGTGACTTCACAGAAGGAAGTTCCACATTGTGTCTGCCTCATTGCCTCTGAGAATATGCCCTATGGTCTTTGTGCATATACCCAAAGTTTTTGCTGAAGCTGCCAGTATGTTCTTGCTTTCTTGGAACTTGCTAAAACTGGAAGCAGTGCAGCTCATGAGTTGCCAGGCACATGGGATATTCACATTTGTATTCCAGGGGCTATGAATATGAATTTTGGCTCCATAGGTGCATGGCTAAACCAGACCCCACCTCCCCCCCCAAAGCAGCAGGTCCACTTACCACTTGTTGCATGTTGTCCATCGCTGGCATCATTCCCGTCATGCCAATCCAGGAAGCAGCCCGGCTGGTGTTTTCCTGCCTCCCTGTGCTACTGACCCCTTTGGTGAGGAGATGGGATGACAAGTCTCCCCACTCAGCTGCTAAGTGGTTGGAAATGTGAGGAGACATGGAAGCACTGGGCGGGCTGCTTCCTGAATTGACCTAACTAATACATTAATTTCAGTGCAAGCTTTTGTGGATTATAATCCAACTCCAGGCACACGGAGTTCAATATTCAGCTATAGGTTTATATACTGTACACAGTTGTGGGGGGCAGGTGGGGCCAGGTTCAGAGGGAAACGGGCACAGATAATGAAATGGTGAAGGAACAATAGCATGATTAATATAGGTAATACGATTTTAAAATACTGCTATCTACAAAGCTTGGCTATGGAATTTTTGTTACTGGAAGTTGATTGCTTGTTTTCTTGAATTGATTTCTGATTCTGCGGGCAGAGTTTTGCCAAAGGGAATACCTTGTCTATGTATGAGATTGTAAAGAAAATTTGTTACTGATCTTAAGATTTGTTTATTTCAAAAATGTTGGGTTCCTGAAAAGACAGTTGGCAGATCTGCTGGGTGAGTGAAGGGAGGCCAGGTCTTTGTCTTTCGTTAAATGAAAAGTCTGCAAATTGGTACCTTTGTCCAATTTAGAATTGAAAACTCTATGTTGTCTTTTTGTTGGTCTAACTTCATAAGCCATGGCTGTCCAAGAACCTTCAACTTTGTTTCATAGTTATAAATCTTTTTTTGTTGTTGTTATTTTCTTCCAACTGGGAGGGTGATGGGCAAATCTCTTCATGGCAAAATCCTACTTTTTAATCCATGACCCAGGGAAAAAAAATGGTCAGCGAACCTTTATTTGCCTATTGGCATGCTTTATCAGGAAGCTTCCTCTACTTGAAAGAAACAGATAAAAGACATTACAAGCTTCTGAATGTAGCTACTCTCCCTGTACAGCTCATATATCTCCTCAGTGACTGCATATATCCATAATGACATTCTTAATCCCTAGTATTGTAGGCTGATGACAGAGCTGGCAAAATCCATTCTGAACTGGAATTCTGTTGCTTTACAAGCTGTGAAGCAAGCAAGATCCTCATTTTGTACCACCCTTTTTTCCTTTTTCCTTTCAGAAAAAGAAAGACCTCTTCACTTTAATGCCTTATTACCACATAAGATAGTTTCAGGCTACAGGTATAGATACTCACAGGTAAACATAAGCACACATAAATTATAGGTTATCATTGAGATTACAGTAATGAGTTATTTAATGAATAGGTGGGGGGCTCATCTTCCTACCAGGTGTGATTTTTTTAAATTAATGAGCAAAGAGGAAGGTGTCCTGGAACAGGTGCAAATGGTTTGTACTTGGATGACCACCTACAAATACGTTTAGTGGAGTGGGAACTTGAAGTTGCCAAAAGGCTGGAAGAACATCCATATGGAAGAACCAAATGATGAGGTTAACTCTTATGAGCTATTTGGTTCAGTCCAATGGGTGGGTAAATCTTTAGGTAGGGGCTCTGATTGTAAAGTTTCAGTTTAGAAAAAGAGAGAGCTGGACAGGAAAGGAACTTCTGTTCCTTTTCATCAGGAACTAGGCCATTATCAACTTGATTCATGTAACAGATTGTCAATACTGTACACATGTGCAGGAGAGGCAGTGGAAGGGCAGATTCTTATAGTGTTTGTCTATATTTGTACCTGGCCTATCATCATCATCATCACCACCGCCCAGAGTAGACGTTTGGTCTAGATGGGTGGGATAGAAATCCAATCAATCAATCAATCAATCAATCAATCAATCAATCAATCAATCAATCATCATCATTTTAATAGGGCTTGAAGATTTTGCCTCTGGAACTATCTTCTTTGAGCACCCACACCAGTGAGTTTCAATGGCTGTTGTAGGGATTCAAAACCTAGTCTCCCAAGTCCTAGTCCATCACAGTATACCAGACTCTTACAATAATTAAGTATAATTAAGCAAGTTTAGTGATAAGAAGTGAAGTGAGAGGGGGATAAAAGCTACGAAGCAGGAAGTCTTAGTGCATTGTCTTCAACTTGGTCAACTTCTTGAGACTGACAGACAGCCTATTATTCTTATTTGTACTCTATTCTTTCTTGCTGTGAATGTTCATATTTTAATCACTGTAGTGTCTGACTTTATATCTGTTAAAATTAATCTTTTCAACAGTATTTAAGAACTTAACTAGATACTTTTTTGTGTCCAGGAAATTTTATTTATTTTTGTGTACTTATTTTAAATATTTTGCCCCATCTTTCTCCTTAAAAAGGACCCAAGCTAAAATAGTAAATTATTCAAATATAAGGAAGAAGTTAATAACATTATATTAAAAATATCAGGTAAAAGCATCACAAAGAAGAGGTTTAGAAGCAACAAAATATAAACCATCCCATTTATTGACTCCTAGACCATCAGCCACTAAGGAAAAGCCTGCCTGAAGAGAAAAGGTCTTCAGCTGCTTGAGAAAGGACAGCAAAGATGGGGCCAGCCTGGTCTCCTGTGGGAGGGAGTTCCAGACTCTGGGAACAGTAGCAGAGAAGGCCTTCTCCTGTATCCTGACCAAGCGCAGTTGTGAGGGTGGTTGGATGAAGAGAAAGCTGTCTCCTGACGATCTTAACACCCAGGCAGGCTCATAAAAGATGACATGAGATAGTTCGGGCCTAAGGTGTCTAGGGCTTTATAGGTCAAGACCAGCACTCTGGATTGTGCCTGGAAATGGCTTGGCAGTCAGTGGAGCTGCTCTAGTAGGGAGATTGTGTGATACCTGCAACTAGCCCTAGTTAACAATCTGGTTGCCGTGTTTTTGATCTGCTGAAGCTTCCAATCAGTAATTCAGCCATGATGTAACTGTCACTGTGACCAAATCTCTCCAGGAATGGTTGCTGCTGACACACTAGTTTTAATTGTGTAAAGGCACTCTTTTCCACCACTGAAACCTGGGCATCCAGGCTCAGAGACGAATCCAGGAGTACCCCAAGCTGCATACCTGTGTTTTCAGAGAGAGTGTAAACCCATCCAGCACAGGCTATGTCCCTGTTCCTTGTTCTCCCTTTTGACTGACCAGGAGCACCTCTGTCTTGTCTGGATTAAGTTTGAAGTGTTTTGTCCTCATCTAGTCCATTACTGACTAGAAATGGGCATGAACCAGCAGTTCAGTGTTGTTCATTTACTGGCCAAACAACTGATCCACAGTTCAGTGTGCTGCCTCCAAGTGTGTGCCCACTGGAGGGGGTGGGGCATCACACTGCTGATCAACTTTTAAGCTGGTGAAGGAACTGCTGGTTCATTCCATCTGATGTAGAACTGGAGCAATTCCCTTGGATTTTGATGGAAAGGAGAGGTAAGATTTTAATGGAAATTCTCAGAGGATAGAGAGATAATCCAGACGTTATAAATGAGAAATAGGGAGGATAGTAGGACCTCTTTTCACAGTTTCAGTAATCCAGGGAAGCCATCAAGTTGGTTCAGATTCTGGTTCTAACACTGTCTTTTGCAAATCTCCTATATAGTCCTCTGAAAGGAAATGCTATGGATGGGGATATGGTTCAGTGGTTGAGCACCTCTTTCCTGTACATACTGTCCCAGATGCAGGTGAGCTTCCAACACCTGCTTTAAAAGATTCTAGGGCTAGAAAAGACCTCTGCCTGACATCTTGGAGAGGTGCACTGTCAGCTAGGAATCAGGACGTGGCAAGTTAACTCACTGCTCAGCTCTAGCAGAACTGAACATGAAATCAACTTCACTGAACTCCAGCCTTCTCCAGAGCTCTTAAAGAAACAGTAGATCTTGAATATTACAAATCAACATGCCAACTGATACTGAATACCTGAAATGTATATTATCACATTGTGCTGGAACAGAAAAGCAGAATTTGCTTCAACTTGGTTTCCTATACGACTGATGTTATGTTAGAAATTAACATAGAGACAAATAAGGGAGGCAAATGTCACAAGTCATTGCTAAATTATTGCACTTCTACTGGTATCATGTTCCTCTGGTCACAATTCTCCATGTTTTATATGGTTAAATTGGTATCTTCATATCTTTTATTCGAATTAGACTGAATTCAGTGGCACAATTTTTATAGAAACATTAGAGAGGAAGACGCAGTAAGGCAATGAACTCTAATAGTTTGATTAAACTTTCGTTTGTGTGGGAGTTCATGCTAGGATAATCTTCAAAAAGAAGACACAAAAGCACTATTAATTAAAACATAGGTAGAAATTAATTATACAGCGAACCCAACAGTTTTCCTTTAAAGTTGATTTTGTAGATAGCATATCAAAAGTAAGTAGGTCATGATGAGATGAAGTGATATCAAAATTTGTGTGTGTGTGTGTGTGTGTGTGTGTGAGAGAGAGAGAGAGAGAGAGAGAGAGAGAGAGAGTGAAGGTCTTTAAATGAGCATGTCTTTCAAGGGCTCAATTTCTGAACTCAACTTGGCTTCCATTTCATGTCACTAAACAGTCAATGCAGACCTTTCGAAGGCACCCATATGAAAAGCCACTCGGTACAAAATATGGAGAATGTATATGATACTGAATCACACTGTTGGAAAGGGGAAAATGTGTATTACAGCTGCTAAAAGAACCTTTCAGGCAGACCTTGAATTGATAAGTGGAGTTTTTAGGAATGCTGCATCTATTTTTATGTTTTATAATGGTTTTTAATTGTGGTTTTAATACTTATATGCTTAATTGTTTTCTAGTGTCTTTCTTATGGTGTTTTTAATGGTGATTACTGAATAGTTTTAACTGATTGTGAGCCACCTCGAGCCCCTGTGGGGAGAAAGGCAGCATATTCAGTAAATGACACAATTAAATAGATAAATAAAAAGAACACATTTAGCAATGGAAGCCTTACTAATTTGATACTAAAATATTATCCTTTCAACAGTTTAACCACTCCCATTCTGAGAACACCCTATGGGTTAGGGGTTAGGACCTTCCAGGAAAATCTGCCACCAATATTCTCCAGGCTATTGTTGGTGCTTATCCCTCCAGCAAAGAAGCGAAACAGAGGAGATGCCAATCTCCACCTGATTGACTTGTAGTATCAGCCCTACTAGGTAAAACCCATAAATATCCTAATGACAGCCTTGTCAAGCAAGGACAACATTCCCTGAAATGTCATCTTGGAGAGGCACTAATAAAAATTATGTTTACTGTAGCTCTAGGAAATTTATTGGAAGATTTGCAGGATAATTCCCCCCCCCCAAATTTTCTGTAGAATATCAACAGTACTGAATAATGGGCAGACTCCTATTAGCGTTATAATGCCCTTTGTGTGTATGCTTGTTCTGTCAACAGTTATTAAGCAAGGAGGCATTCACCACCCTCTTGAATATTCAGAAGCTCTTGTTGCTTTGAGTAGGGCACTGACAAAGTTGCACAACTGAAAGCCAGGGACTGCACGGAATCCTATGCTTCCTGATAGGATTCTGCTCAAAGCTTCTGAGCAGACTGAAATCTTGGGAAAACACTAAATAAAGCAGAAAAGTGGAAACATTTTTTCTACAGTTATAGGGGAATTTATGAGACTTTAAAAACTAAGAATGATTGTTTAAGAAAAATGTAATTAATAACTGCAAAGACTAAAGTGGATTGTCTGCTTTAGCTTAGATACTGTAGAACTGCTGGAATAAACACCAGTGGATCTGCTCAGTGAAATGGATGGAAGCTACTGGGAGTAGAAAATATTTCAAGAACTGAAAGTTGCATGAAGGTTTCATTATTTCTGCTTGCATGAATTTAGACATTAATTATGAAGTGAAGTCTAATAGGAGGCCATAATCACTAACAGAAACTGAACTAATCTAGTGACAATATTAGCTGGAGTCCTATTGCTTTTTTAAAGCTTTGATAAGAGAAATTGCATAAATCTTCACAGCAAGTTATCCCTCATTAATGGACTGCTGGTTGAGCTCCTGGGGGTGGGGTATGCCTGACTGTATGGTTAGGCAGAAGCTCAGGAATACAACCAACACTACCTTAATGAGTAACAATTTACTGCCAAGACTTAGCACAATTTCACTTTCATAAGCATAAATCAGCAATAGAATTTTACTACTACCCATACTACTATGCAACTACCATTACTACTGAAAAAGTTTGAAACATTTGCTGAAGATATTAATTGCAGCAGTACATTTGGGAAAGACACTTGGACCTTTGCCATAAACCAAGAGATCTACAACTCCAAGGAGGTTGCACCCCCTCACCTTGCTTTCCACAAATATCAAGAAAGAAGGCATCCTAACACAACTTCTTTCTTCAGATGTATATCCTGTCCTTTAGCCAAAATGGAGCAGGAAATGAGTAGTTCCAGAGTGAACATTATCCCATACCCTGAGATTTCAGGAAAGAGCTTTTGAGAGGTCACAGAGGCAGGGCATGTAAGGGCTTGCAGGGGCACAAGCTGCTTCTGGACTAGCTGATTGTAGAAACAGGCAAAAGGAGAATATAGGTAATTGTGCTCAGAATCCAGATAAAGCCAACTAACTAATCAATACTGTATATCAAATCAAAGCCAGGAGACAAGTCCTCTCCCCCCCCCCTTTTTCCTCCCTTCTTCCCACCTTCGCACATAAAATTTAAATCTCTTCCTTCAGTATAGCTCACCACAAGATCTGTTTCTGCCTATAGACCCTGGGAAGCACAGCACTTCTGTGAGATTTTGGCTGATACTCTGAGACCTGCCAAACCCTAGCAATGTTCAAATGCTACATGCAGACATATTGCACTTCCCATCCCTCTGACATGCTCTAAAACACTTGTGATTGTCTCTTCTACTCAATGTGAAAGTATATTTTAAATGTTCACAATATATAAAATCTTCCAGGATTAAATTCTATCATTTTCAAAACAAGTTTAGGCAATCTAGATAGATTGTAAACTAAATAAAAGGTAAGGAAAACAAGAGTTCCCTTGCAAATTTCCCCATGGACTGACTGAGAGCTCAGAAACTGTATTGTTGTGGACTATGATTCCCTCAGTTTTTCAGCCAGCATGGCTACTGAGCATGCTGAGGATTGGAGGAATTATAATATAAAATGGTAACTTTCCCAAACTTTGGTCTGATCTATCGATGTTGAACAAATATATATGTAGATACATGAAAGTAGTAGGGAGCATTACAAGGGACATGAGGTTATTCATTTCTCCTGCAGTCTTTCAAAAGACTGTCATCACCAATAAACAGGTTCCTCCTCTTTCTCAGAGACACATGTCTGCATATATCTGTCCATCCCATACAGACTTCCCACTCCTCTTCACTGGTATAACTAATCAGTTCTTCTGTGACTGGTGCTGTAATGGATATATTCTGACCATTACGATTTGGAACTTTAAAATGAACAACATTTTGTTCATATTTTTGTTCAGCTCCTGACACTCCATGATCTACGCTGGGAGGAAACAAATGCAGTATTTTCTGTCCGTGCACACATTTTGTTTGTACAGAACCACCTCACTTGGAGGCATGGTTCCCAATATGTATGTATGTATGTATGTATGTATGTATGTATGTATGTATGTATGTATGTATGTATGTATGTATGTATGTATGTATGTGTGTGTGTGTGTGTGTGTGTGTGTGTGTGTGTGTTTGTATGTATGTACGTACACACACACACACACACACACACACACACACACATACATACATACATACATACATACATACATACATACATACATACATGCATACATACATACATACATACATACATACATACATACATACATACATACATACATACATACATACAGGGATCCATGCCTCCAAGAGAGGTGGTTCTGTACAAACAAAATGTGTGCACTGACAGAATGTCATATTAACATAATCGTATGCATTTTATTTTATAGGATGTTTGCAAAAGAGAATAGTAAGGAAATTTTCAAAGGTCAGAATCTAAACTACCTGAAAAGATTAAAGAAAAGAACAGATATCTTGTGAAACAAATCATGAAGCAGTTTTGGTAGCAGAAACTTAATTTCAGGGCAGGCTTATATATACCCACTATGGTGTAGTGCATAGAGAGACCTGGGTTTGAAACTGTAATGGTTAAAACACTTTCTTACATACCTCATTTACCTTGCAGACCCAACTGGGGCTTTTGTAAGTCAGATCTGACTTGAAGGTGCATAACACGACAAAGGCTCATGTGGGCTGAGCGTAAACCACCACTTTTCCAGACTACTTCTGAATGTTTTTACTAATCCCAAACATTTTTAGGCAGGTGTTAATCCATCTGTGTGGCAATGAGTCAAATGCCTTTTTATAATCTAACCAGGCCATATTAAGGTTTCTTTTTTGTCTTCTTGCATTCTCCAGTATCATTTTATCAATAAGCAGCTGATCTTTTGTGCCTCTTGACTTTTTAAAGTTCCCTTTATGTTCAGTTGGATACAGGGAGTTTTCAGTTAAGTATTTATATAAAGATCCCTCAAGTACTCGTGTGAGGATCTTGAATATTGTTGGAAGGCATGTACTTGGTCGATAATTACTGGGTTCCTTGTCCTTTTGATGGCCTTTAATTATCAGAAATGTGCAGCCTGTTGTGATCCAGTCTTCAATTGTAGAATTTTGAGGTGGTTAAGTTGCACTGCTATACATTGATGGAGACTTCTTAGATGCTTTAACCAAAATCCATGCAGCTCATCTGGACCAGGTGCATTCCAATTTTCCACATCCCTTACTTGCCTCTTAATCATTTCAGTTGTTATTACAATCTCATCCATTTGTTTTCCTTGGGTTTCTTTACTAATGTCTTTAATCCACAAAGCATTTTTGTTTGGCCTTCCCACATTTCTTTCCAAAATTTTATAGCATCATCTTTACATGGGCCTAATTTCTTTTGCCAGAAGACTTAAAAAGATGGCAAGAATACACAGAGGAATTATACCAGAAAGATCCGGATGTCTTGAACAACCCAGATAGTGTGGTTGTTGACCTTGATCCAGACATCCTGGAGAGTGAAGTCAAGTGGGCCTTAGAAAGCATGGCTAACAACAAGGCCAGCAGCGGTGATGGCATTCCAGTCGAACTATTAAAAATCTTAAAAGATGAGGCTGTTAAGGTGCTACACTCAATATGCCAGCAAATTTGGAAAACTCAGCAGTGGCCAAAGGAATGGAAAAGATCAGTCTACATCCCAATCCCAAAGAAAGGCAGTGCCAAAGAATGCTCCAACTACCGTACAATTGCACTCATTTCACATGCTGGCAAGGTTATGCTCAAAATCCTACAAGGTAGGCTTCAGCAGTATGTGGATCGAGAACTCCCAGAAGTACAAGCAAGATTTCGAAGGGGCAGAGGAACTCGAGACCAAATTGCTAACATGCCCTGGATTATGGAGAAAGCCAAAGATGAAGCAGAAGTAGAAAAACATCTACTTCTGCTTCATTGACTACGCAAAAGCCTTTGACTGTGTGGACCACAGCAAACTATGGCAAGTTCTTAAAGAAATGGGAGTGCCTGACTACCTTATCTATCTCCTGAGAAATCTATATGTGGGACAGGAAGCAACAGTTAGAACTGGATATGGAACAACTGATTGGTTCAAAATTGGGAAAGGAGTACGACAAGGCTGTATATTGTCTCCCTGCTTATTTAACTTATATGCAGAATACGTCATGAGAAAGGCTGGACTGGAGGAATCCCAAGCTGGAATTAAGACTGCTGGAAGAAATATCAGCAACCTCCAATATGTAGATGATACCACTCTGATGGCAGAAAGTGATGAGAACTTAAAGAACTTCTTAATGAGGGTGAAAGAGGAGAGTGCAAGAAATGATGTGAAGCTCAACATCAAAAAAACTAAGATCATGGCCACTGGCCCCATCACCTCCTGGCAAATAGAAGGAGAGGACATGGAAGTAGTGACAGATTTTACCTTCTTGGCCTCCATGATCACTGCAGATGATCATGGAGGCCATACAAACACCATATTTATTTTTTCCTGCCATAGAATTTCCCCCAAACCTATTGACATGCCTGTGAAAGAACACCTACATTGGGGAATGATTATAAGTTATCTATAGTCTGGAGGCAGTGACAGATTTTACTTTCTTGGGCTCCAGGATCACTGCAAAAGGTGACAGCAGCCATGAAATTAAAAGATGCCTGCTTCTTGGGAGGAATGCAATAACAAACGTAGACAACATCATAAAAAGCAGAGACATCACCTTGCCCACAAAGGTCCACACAGTCAAAGCTATGGTTTTTCCAGTAGCAATGTATGGAAGTGAGAGCTGGACCATAAAGAAAGCTGAACGCCAAAGAATTGATGCTTTTGAACTGTGGTGCTGGACAAGACTCTTGAGAGTCCCCTGGACTACAAGAAGAACAAACCTATCCATTTTGAGAGAAATCAATTGTGAGTGCTCACTGGAAGGACAGATCCTGAAGCTGGGGCTCCAATACTTTGCCCGTCTCATGAGAAGAGAAGACTTTCTGGAAAAGACCCTGGTGTTGGGAAAGTGTGAAGGCAAGAGGAGACGGTGATGACGGAGGACAAGCTGTTTGGACAGTGTTATCGAAGCTACCAACATGATACATAGGTATCTGTATGGCTGCAGAAGAAACAGAATAAATGAGGGATAAGGACTATCAGCTACATAATCAATAATTAGATTAATAACATATTTGAATTTGGTATTTCCCTCTCACTCATTGTTTATATTTCTTTCTCATATGTCAAACTATTACTAGGAGAGAATGTACAGAATTACTATGAAAAATATTGATTTGTAATGTATTCAAATCCACCACCTTCGAGAGTACCCCTATCCCAGCCGCCCCTTACCTTACCCTACCTTTATAAGGAAAATTTAAAAAAAAGTTTTTAAAGAAGCTACCAACATGAATTTGACCAAACTCCATGAGGAAGTGGAAGACAGGAGTGTCTGGTGTGGTCTATGGGGTCATGAAGAGTTGGACACGACTTAACGACTAAACAACAATTTTCTTTTGCTCTGCATTTTCTCCTTGTGATGTATAGAATAATGGTTGGTCATTTTGAAATTGCTCTTTTCTCTACATTGTTTCAAGCATCCATCATATCTATCAATTTTCTTTGCTGTAGCTGTTACCTGCTGTAAAAACATTGATTGGTATTATATAACACATACAAGTTTTAACCAAAAAACTACGTATCTGTTAAATATCAATGTAGTATGTATGTTGTTCCTAATATTGCCATTTTTAAAAGCTCTGATGCTGTGATTTCTGAAATCTGCAACTCTTTGTAGAACTGTGTGAAGTTTCTTGATATTGTTTCCAAAGCCCCAATGACTATGGAGATCAATATTTGCTGTTAGCACTAATTTCTTGGATCGTAGCTTTCATCATGTTGGTTTGGAGTACTTGTTCTTGTGCAGCAAAAATCAAGCCTTTGGTTTCTTTCTTAAGGGTCCCCAGTTTTAGCCATGCCCATATTGAATTATGATCATGCTTTCCATCAATATTTTCAGGTGTTGTCCATGTAGTGGTTTATTTTTACAGCTGTTTAATTTATTTTCAACTTGTTGTTACTTATATTTATCCTTTGTTTCTGTTGTTTTCAAAATATTCTCAATTTTCACTGCTTTCAGTATTTTTTTTCTCCTTGTACAGATATAATCTTTTAGGCTTCTTTTTTCTCCCTCAACCACTTCCTGTATTTGCAGTAATCCACGGCCTCTGATATTTCATGGTAAATATAATCTGTCCACATTGCTTTTTGGACGTAGTGTGTGATGCCTGCTCATTAATTTATGTGTCTTTTGATCCAATTCTTCTAGTTCGTTTTGAGTCCATTCTATTATTCCAGCTGGACATCTAATTACTGGAACGGCCCATGTGTTTATGGTTTTGATTTTATCTCCCCCATTTAATTTTGATTTTAAGATTTTCCGCAGTCTTTTGATACATTCTCTTTCTGTCAGTTCTTTAACTTTTGATGTTGTCTGCTTCTAGTTTTAATATAAATTCACATAATATTGTATTAAAACAATGTTTTGTTTGTTTGTTTGTTTGTTTGTTTGTTTATTATTTCCTCCTCCCCCTCCTCCAGGTTCCTCCCTCACATCTCTACCATCACCACTGCCAAACCATAGAATGACACAAGCAGGGTAAACTGTGGATGAAACAAAATTGTAGCTAGGCAGCCCGCACATTTTCTTAATACTTGCAGAAGCACTACAAAAACCTTAAATCATTAAGAAGAGAAAGAATAAATCTCCCTTGCACAGTCATTGCTGATGGCTAGCTCCTTCTCATTTGACAAACAGTTGAAGAATATCTATTTCCCTTTGTGAGATTGTCTCCTTAATTTCCCACAAATCATGTGGAGAATTTCAAGTCACCATTTCTGCACATTTATTCTACTTAAAAGGCTACAGTTAGGACAGAATGTGGAGAAGCAAAAATAATGATTCAGATCCTATTAGATTCTATTGGTTGATGCATCTACACTAATTAAAGTTGTGTATTTCTGAAGGATAATTAAAATATCACCTGTGAATATTTCATTTGATCACAATGCTATCCTACAGAAGTCTTCACAGAAATAAGTCCCTTTGAGTTCAGTGGAATGAATGTTCATAGGATTTCAGTTTACAATACAGGAAATGCCTTTTGCAGACACATTAATGAAATAATTTTATTTTATGTGACGTCTACAAACTATGACAACTTTAAATAAACTGCAAAATAGCAATGTAAGTTTTCTTAGGTGATATACAGAATAACAAAGACATGTTCTATGTTCATATATGTGCATTTGTATTAAAATTTGTATTAAATGGCATAAAAATTCTGGTTCGTACTCTACTTCTGAAATCATAATCATAATCATAATCATCATCATCATCATCATCATAATGTATAACTTTGTGAATTTAATCAACTTCTGTGTAGCAAGTGAAAGGGGTCTGCTGATTATATTCAAAACACAATAAGCAAATCTCAAATGTGAGTCAAATGGGCCTCTCCCTTGGTGAAGGTATGACAGTTCCCTCTGCAGTAAATATTCAGAAAATATCAGTGTGCCACTTCAGTGGCACTCAACGGGAGCTTCACTCCAGAGGGAAAAAATGATGACAGCATAACCAGTCAACCCTTAAAAGCTTAGGAGGGGGGAAAACTGACAGAACTGAAAGAATTTCAAAGTAGTTTTGAGTATTTTTGGAAACTTTTTTTTAAAAAGAAGACATAGCAACTGTCTATCATATATTTGGATTTGTGCTGGGACTATGTTTGTGGAGCACTGCTTGATTCTCTCTGTTTGAAATCAACATGCCATCTTAAAATATCTGAGATGTTCATCTCAAAGCAGGGCTCATTTGTAAATCCAAATGAATGCACTGTCCTCAGGCTATAGTTTGAGGATACATAATTATCACTGCATGAGAGTGCAGAAATGTTACTGTGCAGTAGAGCAAATCAACATTTGGGAAGCCAAAACAAAAATTATAACTTTGAAACATGACTTTGGAATAACACCAAATTTGGTACAGATGTAGCAGACAATATGTTCTTGCTTTGAGACAAATTTGGGGAAGACTGGGCAAAGACCTTTTTGAGTTATGATTTTTTAAATCTAATTTTTTTTGCCTGGTGTGCCATGTAGAAACTAGCAACCTTAGATATCCCCAAATTTAAAAAGGTCAAATAAACTGGAATCTTATAAACTTGCTTATCTTGAAAGAGAATGGTTCGCCTCAGCTGCTGCTTCTTTTTATTTGAAAGGAATACAAGATGCAGAAGCTGAAATATTTATCCTCAAAAAAGGCATTTCAAAAGAGGAAAAACACATACTATAATAAATTGAGCATGTGTGGAATGACTGTTCTGAAGTAGATACATTGTTGCAGTTTTGTGGGCCAGAAATGGAGATATTTGGAGGGCAATGAAAGAAACAGAAACAGTCAAAGGACAAGATTTCTTTGAATACTTAAAAAAAAGGCTTGCTTTAAAGAAAGTAATGGATTGACAGTCCTCCAGAAAGAGTCATTTTGCCATGTATCTCCAGATTAGCATACAATTTTGTAACACCTTTTCAACGTATTGCAAAAGCACAGGTTTTTTTCTCCCAGCACTGAGTGCTTTCAGTAAGTAAACTCAGGATTTCTGAGACTAGGTCCCTGGCACAAGTCTTTAAAGGGGAAATCCGCTCCAGGTTTTGAGCAATCTGAACTTTTAACCCTATCAGTCAGGACCTAATTAGTTGGCTCTCCAAATATGTGATATGCCATCAAGTCAGTACTGCTGTGTGGTCACTACTGTATATGAGTTAATGACCTCTAAAATGGCACATAACTATGGTAGGATGTTCTCTCTTCCTATTCCCTTTTCCCTTCTTCACAATATTGTCTTTTCCTGTAAGTCCTGCTCAGGTCTTGCAAACTAACAGCTGTGGCTTCCTTTACTAAGACGATCTGCACTATAGTATATTAAGCCTTCCTTTCTTCCTGGAATGCACCATACTATCTTGAAAAAACTGAGATGTTCATCTCAAAGCAGGGTTCATTTTTAAGCTCAAATGAATGCTTGACAATTGTTTTGAGAAGTGGTTAACTAATGGAAAAACGAGTCACCTGCATGCATTTCCCCTTGCAAAGTGTCACTTTGCGAATGGTAGTGAATATAAGAAGGTATCGGGTAGATTGTCTTGACTGCTGCCATTGATGTTGTCAATGTTTAGGCTGCCCTTTGCTATATAAAGCTTGGCATCTTTTTTCTGCTAGTAACATGTTCACAATAGTGTTAAGCAATATTTGTCCATTTCCTGGCATTTTGAATTGTGGATACAGAAGCACAATACCCCACATTCATAAACCAGAGATTAATTTTTTTAACTATTGAGTAATATATAAACAAAACAAATCTGAAGCTAAGCGGATTTGGGTCTGGGCAGTACCTGAATGAGATACCTTTTTGTAACCCTGTAGACAGAAGGTTAAAATGATTTAAGCAAGAATGCTGATTTGCTCAAACTACCCAGAAAATTTCATTGGTGGATTTAAATCCAGGTATGTCAGAACAAAAGTCTAACTACAGTACTATATTATAAGTCCCCTAGAAATGCCATATTTTAGTACCAATTTAACACCAGAATTATTCACCCTACCTTTCCTGTTCAGCTGAGATGCAACCACTAAAGAAAAAGAGGAATATAATATTATATTTCTGGTGGGGTTTGCAGAAGAACAGAGACATCTTTAGAGGGAGGGGAGAAATTCTGTAAGGAGGAGATCCCCAGAAGAGATTGTTGCTGAACAGACTTTCAGTACCTGTAGGGTGAACATGGGAAACCGAGTAGCAGGGGAAGGAAATGGATTATACTGCAGGAGGGCTTGGCAAGAGGACTGGAGTATTAAACAGGGAACCTAATATTTGTATCAATTAAATTAATGAGTAGTAATAACAATGATGACGATGATGCATTATCCAGTCTATTTTGGCTTATGGAAATCTTTCCCAGTGTTACAGCCTTTCCGAGAACAATGGAAATTTGTTCACATGTAACTAACAAGTCAGTGGGACTAGTCTAACTGGGACAAAAAAGAGAGATTTTATCTCATTAATTCTACACTCCAATGTTTTGTTGCAGGTATCACTTTTTGGAATTTCTATTCCTATTTCCTTATTAACTTGGCACTTGATGGCCAGCTTGGCGGTTGATAGCCAACATGGCGTTTAATGTCTCTTTTACTCGTGTTTCCCATTTGACAAGCTATTTAACAAATCTATTCCCATAACAGTACAGCAGGCAACTATGAAGAATACTTATCACTAATACCAGCTGTAACATTAAGATAAAATGATTTGTGAAGAGTGTTTTAAATGAAAGCATAGTGTCCCTTGTAAACATTTGCTAAATACACTTCTGGCCTGTAGCTGAATCCTATGACATTTTAACAGGGCAAATATATGATAAGCGGAAGGATGTGTTCATTGTCCAGAATCATAAGTACATTGATCAGGCAAGTGATAACAGTAGTAATGTCCTAATCAGTAGTACAGCTAAAAGGGCACTGGTATACTTCAAACACTGCCCATATTTTTCCCTTACATGTAGGCTGCTTCCATGCAATGAAAATAATATTTTTATTTTTTGCATGGCAATAGTTTATTTATTTATTTAAAATATTTCTACCTGTCCTTTCTTCTCAGAAGGATGCTAAGCAACTTCAAATCTTAAAACAAACAGTATTAAAAGCAAATAAATAAATACAATATTAAAAATAATGAAACAAGTATACTGTGAAATTAGTAGCTAAAACAGTTTACACATTAAAAAACAACAAAAAACACAACAGTACACTTTTTTTTCATAAAGGCACCAGTATGGCAGAAGTTTGTCTGCCTAAAGAGAAAGGTTTTGATTGCTTGTGGAAGGACAATAAAGAGGAGTCCAACTTGGCCTCCCATGGGAGGGACCACCATAGTTTGGGAACAGTGAAAGAGGTGGCCCTCTGCTGCATCTTCCCCAAACACATCTGTGAGGGCAGTGGGGGGTTGACTGAAAGGCTGATTGTCTTAAAACCTGTGGAAGGCTGCTCATGTCACTGGCAGGGGTGATTTTCTATAGTTCAAAAACGCCTTGCCTGCAGATTTTTGGACTCCTAGGAAATCATTGTAATAGTTTCATTGTGTGGAAGCTATGGCAAGTACTGTATAGGGAGTCAAGAATAAATCTTTAATTATCAGAAATCACTACTGCTAGATGTCTTTACTGTCAGTGCTCAAATTTTGTTAATTGAAGACTTCCTCCTTTCTCCTGTAATTCCCATGTCTGACTCTAGGGCGTGGTGCTCATCCCCGTTTCCAAGCCATAAAGCCAGCGTTTGCCCGTAGACAGTTTCCATGGTCATTTGGCTATCGCGACTAGACATGGAACGCCATTACATTCCCACTGAGGTGGTCCCTATTTATCTACTCTCATTTTACATGCTTTTGAAGTGCTAGGTTGGCAGGAGCTGGGATAAGCAATGGGAGCTCACTCCGTTGCGTGGATTTGATCTTGCAGCGCAGAGGCTTCTGCAGTTTAACCTGCAGCGCCACCACATCCCTAACTCATTTAACAGCTACAAAAGAAATATGTAGATATACACAATACATATGGGTAAGGAATCATGGTTCATTCTCACATACTAAATGAAAAATCACATACACACATAAAATTTCCTTGCCATGAAGTGGCAAGATAATTTATTTGTTTATTAAGCTTTGGAAAGGGCTAGTACATTTCAAAGACTGAACATTTCTCTAAATGTGCAAAATAGAAAACTATGAAAATTTATTCTATGGAATATTAAAATAAGAGGCATTGGCGACATGATTCGAATGCTTTAGATAGTCAGACTTTCCTTCTGTGTTTGCTGTATGTTTGCACTTAACTTCCAGAAGGGAAAAATGCTACAGACATTTGTGCAAATTGCACAAACCATGGCAGGGGAAAAAAGTGCTTGTTATCTCAGTCTTTAGTTGGAGAAGACAGCTCTTGTGGGAGCTTGAGAATCCACAAAAGGCTTTTTGGACAGGCAAAGACAGTCACTCTCAATCATGAACAAGATACTGGCAAATTTATTCACATCCCTAAATGTTAACCAATAGGCGGAACTCTTTCAAGTTGTCCACAGGCTTACAAACACCAGACAGATGCAAACATTACAACCAAGTACTGAGAACTGCAACCAACTGTCAGCCTATTCCAGATCCAAGATAGAATGCATCTGCTGGAAACATGACTCTTTATTTAGCCCAGTAAACAGGACTGAGATGTCCAATACACTGTCTAGTCACGTTTTATTGGATCCATTTCTGTCAGGAAAGCCTGAGAATTTAGACAAGGAACAAGCATGCTGCAAAGCTACTACCTCTTGTTTTAGATCCTTGCGCACCTTGGCTACTAAAATCTGCCAAGGATAAAATCATAGAATTTTATCTATATCATCAATGCATCTCTTTAGGAAGGCCACATGATCTCCTGTTTAAAAGATTATTATTTTAATAATATTGTAAATATTCTATTTTGGGGAAAGTAAATTGAGAGGGTGATGGCTAATCAGTTGCAGGGATTCTTGGGCGCCATTCCTTGGGACTTTTGATATTGGGTCTCACAGGGGCTGATAATCTCCTGATGTTTTTTAACATCTACATGAAGCCACTGGGAGAAGTTTATGCAGAGATTTGGGGTTTGCTGCCACCAGTATGTTGATGACACACAGCTCTATATCTCCTTTGCTTCATCTGCAGATGATACTGTACAGGACAGTGGTTCTTTGTTACTCGGATGCTTTTGAACTGCAACTCCCAGAAACCCCAGTCAGCACAGCTGGTGATGAAGGCTTCTGGGAGTTGCAGTCCAAAACTCCTGAGTAACCCAAGGTTAAGAACCAGTGGTATAGGACACTGAGCGCTGCCTAGCATTTGGTAATGGCCTGGATAAGGGCCAACCTGATAAGATGGCAATTCTACTGTTAGAAGGATCATCAGCTGGTTAGAGGAAACTGACCTGGCCTTGATTAGATTACACTGCCCTTGAAGTACTGTGTCTGCATCTTGCTGGTACTCCTGGACCTGGCACTCTCTATGGAGGCTCAAATATCAGTCACAGCCAGGACTGCCTTTTATCAAAACTGGTTCATTGACCAGTTGCACCCTACCTGGATAAGAAATGTCTAGTAACAATGGTTCACACATTGGTAACCTCAAAAATAGACTGCTGTAGAGGCGGGGCTTTGTTGCGGTGCTGCCAGCAACTCCAGAGAGGAGCTCTCTGGAAAAAACTGGAACCCTCCGGTCCGGGATCCCCTTTTGAAATGGGGATCAAAGGAGAGTCTAGAAGAAGTCTCTCTGAAGCAGATGGTGAGCAGCAGAAGGAGAAGAAAGGGAGGCAGACCCGGACTTTTTTCTTCTGAAGAAATCACCGTGCACAGACTGGAGCGGGCGCCATTTTTTGGCACTGAGCCGCGAGGAACCCTTTACCGGGGGAGAGGAGAGCAATCAATATAAACTAATAATATATAACAAATAAGTAAGCCGAAGCCTCTGATTTATGAAACAGCCTTATTAAGCTGAAATAAGAATGAAAATATTTGGCTGAAAGAATAAATGCAGCGGCGGGTTTATCTTATCAGTCTGACTCAAAAGCGAAACTAAGCTTCTCCAAGTGAACTTTTAAAATACCAGGCTGATTCTAAAGCCGAGAGTCTGAGATGGAAAAATAAATCTTATGTTTCTGGAAAAGAATCCCAGACAGCAACACCGTCTGACTGGATTTAAGAGACTTCGGTGGATGCAGTGTGGCTGGGATACGTTACTCTTTGCCTTCTCTGGACTTTGGGAATTATAAATAATAGAATCTGGTGGTTTTCGGGAGAAGGAGCTGACGTGGCCGACTGGACTAAGGAGCATTAAGGGGTTAATGAAGATCACAAGACAAGCTCCAAGGACAACCTACTGGACAGTTTGAGACTTTACGATTGTTGTTTTGTTTGCCGGACTGCAGACCACGTGTGTCTAATAACAGAAGCTTGCTGAACCCAGGAGAAGAAGAAATAACTGTGTCACGGTTCTATTTGATATTGTATTTGCTGGGCTAAAAGTTGATTTTTATATTACAATATTTGGATAAAGATTGGAGGGAGATCTAAGGGGAGGATTATGATGAGGGGTTTGAATTGTTGATAAAATTGTGGAAACTGTGGAAGGATTTCTAGGGGGTGATTATTGTGGTATTTATACAAACCCCAAAGCCTGAGATGGACCCCAAAAATTCAAAAGAACAAATGGAGACTTGGTCTGTTCAATCCCAAAGTTCTGGAATAGTGGTGCAAGAAATATAAAAGGAATGGCAGATTAATATACAAAGGCTAATATTAACAGGGTTCCAGCGAGTGAATGCAGGTCTTAGCAAAATAGAAGATTTGATGAAAGGGACGAAAGAGGGGACAGTAGATGCCAAACAAAACTTAAATGAAGTTGTACAAACTTTAGAATCGTCTGTATTAGATATGACACCAGGTAATATGAATGCAGTAGAGAGTTATCCAGTGACCCATGCAGCTTCCAAAATTAAAAAGCATTATGACAAAAATCTTAAGGAGGCAGAGATACTGAAACCAGACAATCTTATGGTGAAAATATGGGAAGTGGAAAAAATGGATATTCTGTCAGATGGGCTGAAAGACTGTTCAATTCAAAAAGAAAATGAACGATGGGATGTATTGTACAAATGGCAGCAGCTACCAGACAATGTTGGAATAACATAGAATAAAATTAAAATTAAATGATAAGATAAAAGCAGGAGAGTAATCAAACTGTGAAAAAGCAAAAAGTTGATATGTATTAGTAATATGAATTGATTGGATGATGTTATACTTTATGCTCTCCTATCCCCCAAAACCATTTTCCCTTCTCTATCCCCTCTTTCTTTTTGTACCCTATATCCCTGTTCCTAAATAAATAAATAAATAAATAAATAAATAAATAAATAAATAAATAAATAAATATATATATATATATATATATATATATATATATATATATATATATATATATATATATATATATATATATATATATATATATAAATAGACTGCTGTAACTCTCTCTATGTAGGGCTGCCCTTGAAAGCAGTACATAAGCTTCACCATGTCCAGAACATGGCAGCCAGACTGATTTCCGGGAGTAGTAAATTCAACCGTATATTCCTATTCTTGGTGCAACTTCATTGGGTTCCTGTCAGTTTCCAACTTCAGTTCCAGGTGATGGTTTTAAATCCTTAAAGATTTAGGACCGTGATACTTGTTGGAACATCTCTCTCAGAAATCAGATTTCTGATTTCTCTCTCAGAAATCAGCTACCCATTGAGAAGCTACTGCTTTTGTCAAACTATATTGCTCAAAGTGCAATATGGTACTGACAGAGGCCAAAAAGTTGAAAAAGGACTGGGCCTTTTTGGTGGTGGCCCCGATTCTATGGTTTAAGTTATCAATTGAAATATGCCAGGCTCCTTTCCTCCTGACATTCAGAAAATCACTAAAAAAAGAATTATACAAACCTGCCTTCAATAACTTATCCCCTGGATGCTGTTATTATTGATTTTTAAATTTCTTTCCCTTTCCTGTTTTTTCTTTTTCTTTTGTATGAATTTTAGACCATATCTGTGAATCACCATATTGAATGTATTATTATATGGGGTCTTATGGGGTGCTTAGTTTTAATCTGATTACATAGTAATAACCCAGAATAGTGACAGACAGACAGACAGACAGACAGACAGACAGACAGACAGACAGACAGACAGACAGACAGATAGATAGATAGATAGATAGATAGATAGATAGATAGATAGATAGATAGATAGATAGATAGATAGATAGATAGATAGATAGATAGATAGATAGATAGATAGATAGATAGATAGATAGATAGATAGATAGATAGATAGATAGATAGGCCAATGTGAAATAATGAAGCTGTGATTTATTGATCTGGTCATTGTAGAATAAACATGTTTTATCCATACTGCTTTGAAGTTTTTTTTTAAACTTGGCAAAAAGGATGTAGCATTCCAGAGAACAGATGGTTCATCTGGCATATTCTTGATAGACCTGACATTTGTGATGTGATAGTGGCTTCCTAAAAGACAGGTGATGCAAAATAATAGGAGATAAATGAACAATATTACAGCAAATTTGATTCTCTGCTCACATCCCATATTGTAAAACTCTAAAAGGAATGCACTCTACCTTTTTCTCATGTATTAGCACATCTTACCTAGCAAAATGTGTACACACAGTTTTTATTTTAACCTAGAAATATTTAACAAGGTTATGAGCCATGCAGTATGTAATCAGGAAAATGACACAGGGCTGTCTTCAGTTCAGTCTGTGTAGAGGAAAAGTTTCTATAAGATTTGGGGACATTAAAAACATTTAGAAAATGCTTAGATACTACAATGTCATTAATTCTGTTGCTTCAATCCCATGAATTTGAAACAACAAGGTCTAGTGGCACCTTGAAGACTAACAAGTTTTATTTGGCATAAGCTTTTGTGGACGGCAGCTCACTTTATCAAATGTTCAGAATGTTTATTAAGGCACTGGGGTTGGGGAAGAGAATGTAGGTACTAACACTGATGAGTCTCTTAGTAGTGGTTGTTTAACAAACAGCCACTGGGAGGTGACAAGAGCTTCTATCACAGCTAAGTAAATTCAAACATATATGGTGATACAAGTCTTTGTTCGGCCAAAGTATATCAGATACAATTGTGTCTGTTGTGGACATGATGTTGGACTACAACTCATGAGCTCAAATCCTCTCTTGGCCATGAAAATCCATTAGGAGATAGCACTGGTAAAACCACTCCTTAAATATCTCACACACCTTTGTGAGAGAAGTTCAATTTGTCCTTTTCACCTTATTGCATATATTTTATTGTATTCAATACAGTATATTCTTTTCATACAGTCTTTATGCTGTAAGAAACTAGTGTAACAAAGCCTCATTTAGCAAAGCAGCAGATTTGAGAAGTTCCCCCACCTGCTAGGTATGAGAACAATAACAGCTCTCTCATGAAGAGCAAGGTCAAAAGACACAGATGTCTCCAAGTCTAGAAAAGAAACCAGATAACAAGAGACAAGTGAAATAGAACTTTAAGCTGAGCACTTGACATTTTACATGACACGATAACAACTGAGAATGACAACATTAGGTGCAATCTGTATTCTGGGAACAAATTTGTTTCCATATTCCACTGTACACATTGTATTAACAAGGTTATTGGAAACTGTCTACAATAACTTCAATACAGTGGTGCCTCGCAAGACAAATGCCTCACAGGACAAAAACAAAAACAAAAAAACTCACAAGACAAATGGTTTTGTCAATGGGAGTTGATGACTCACAAGACAAATGTTCCTATGGCTGTGCTTTGCAAGAAGAATGTTTTCCATTTTTTGTTCCTGCCTCATGTTTGCTGATTTTTAAATGTTTTTCTATGATGTTTAAAAAGTTAAAGTTTTATTATTGAAATTTTTGAAATCATCTGCACAATATGTATGGCTTTAAAGAGCAATTAATAAACCCTTTGTAAATCAAGTTTGACTTTGTTCTGACTTTTATTGCCCATGTCATAGGCATCCTTCAGTCTCGAGAGACTATGGTAACATGCTCTGAATCGAGGAGTGTCCTCTCCAGAGCATGAAGCCCGGGTAAGGTAATATGGAGGATAGGCTGTTACCCAAGCAGCAGATCCCCCCTCTCCACATTGCTGAAATGGTCCAATGGAAAGGCAAGAGCCAATACGACTGGTTCCAGCAATGTCGCAGGAGTTGGCAGAACGACACGAGCTGCCTTCGGGACTCCAGCTCCGGATTTTGCCTCGAGGTTAACTCCTGAAGCCTTTTCCATTGGTGGATATAGCCACAAGGCAGTGGAGATTTGAAATCGGAGTTTTCCTTCTCCTAGATGGGCTGCCTTCCATGGCTGACGAGCCCCACCTACCCGGTATTGCCCATAGGAACACATTAATTAGATTTCAATGCATTCCTATGGGTTTCGCAAGATGAATTTTTCGCAAGACAACATTAACGGCGGAACGAATTAAATTCGTCTTGCGAGGCACCACTGTATATGTATCTCTGTCAATCACTTGTTATTGACAAAGCTGAATTGAGGACAGTGTTGCTGGTCAAACTGTCCTAGGCAAAGGAACTTCTCAATCCTATTTTTTGAATTTGTTATGATTTGTACCTTATAAAGGTAAACATCTTCTCTCCTATTGATGAGCTGATATGATTTGAGCTGTATAACCTCCTTTCTGCAGAAACTGTTATCTTTCAATAAAACTCTTTTCTATAAAATCCAAATTGTTCTTTTGTTGAGTTGTTGAAATTCTTTCTTTCTACAGGTGCCCAAAGGAGTTGGTTCCTGCCAAAGTAAATTGAATCTGCATTTTTACAACCATTTAGGCATATTTGGCAGGATACTTTGGTGAGAAGGAACGTGTGCTCCCCTCCCCTGGCTACAGGGTTCCAAGGTGTGCCTTCAGTCAGGCTGCCCGCCCCCTTGTCTGCAAGGGGCAGGCATCCTCTCCAAAAGGATCCAACTTTAGAGAGAAGCAACCTGCACCCAATTCTGCTATGATTGGCTACAGTTTGATGGTCTTGGATGTGGGAAAGGGTTTTGAGAACCCTGTTAAGGTTGCCATAAGTCACACACAACTTGATGGAACATAACACACCACTTAGATTGGACAAAGTAATCTCAGAATACTGAACAGAAGGATAAACAATGACAAATCACCATAGAAAAATGTTGAGAGACAGTTGTTTAACTGATTACAAAGTGTGCAACTGCTTTGCACTCTCTGTCTTTTAGATACTTTAAAGAGCACTGATGGATCATATTTAGCAGTTATCTGAGCTTTAGTGCTAACCATTTTCTGAATTCTGAAAGCTGTAATTGTCATTATGATCATAATCTTCATCAGTTGTGCTCTCTAAAAATATTTATGAAGTATGACAACTGTTTAAAAACCACCAACATCATGCCCTACAGAAGGTGAACAGTGAAATAAAGTCAGTGATTTCTATTTTCCAATTAAGAATGGTGTTGAAATGTTATTTAGCAGTATTTCTTAATTGAAATATTTTGTGCTAGAAAATTAATTATAGGTTTCATGTTGAGAGGGAATACTATATATAAAGCATTTTTATATGTTGTATGTGGTTCCCTTAAATAGATTTTTTACAGTATGTGGAATGGGAAAATCATCAGAACTCTCTACAATTTCATCCCGGTTGGACTACAGAATGCTGTGGTTGTTTTTTTGCAATAGGAAATATTTCTCCAGCCACTGGAAGAGGCAAGATAAAGAAAATCAGCTGAATCTTCCTTATTAAGTGGGCAGGAAGATCAACAAATTTTAGCTTTGCTGTTGCCTTTAACAGAGCCTGGGGCATTGAAATTGTCATATGCACATTTTCAGTAAACTGAGAATTGACTCACATTTATATACATGACTTTTTGTCTCTCATCATAATCCTTCCTGGGGGGCGGGGAGCTCATTGAGAGGTAGACTGAAGAAAGAATCCATTGACATTCTATATGAGATGGAGCAAGATGAACCAAAACATATTTTTCTGAGTGTCTACATCTTCATCAACATTTGGCATCATCAAAGCAAGTGGATGTATGTTCTCACAGTACTAAGTATCAGTTAGCACATTATTCTGTAGTTACTTTGTAAGTTAGATTCACGTTAGGCTTAATGAATGTTTGTTTCTGACAACAAAAACAAGGAAATAACAAACTTCTTAGAAGTGTAATCCTGAATGCTTCAGTACAAAGGACCAGTTTTAGGATGACTCTGATGAACTGAAGAAGCCAGATTTCCTCCTTTCCCTCTGACAGAGTATTTATAATTTTGATGGGGTATTCATAATTTTTTTGGCAATAGTAAAAGAATCTCAATGCCCCTGTTTTTCATCAGACACTTAATCTCCCATCCTTCTGATTCTCCTATAAAGCTAACAGAAACATGTACTTACATCAGGCAGCTGCAGCTGACAAGAGAGCTCTTGAGAAATAAACAGTGAAGGGGGGGGGACACCATAAACATAAGCAAATATTTATCTCTTAGGAAAATATCAAGTGGAGTTTCATCACATATCTTGCACTATACATATTTTATGTAAAAATAATCATTAGGGCCTCTTGTGCACCAATCTTTCCAGTAGCAGTCAATTAAAATATTGGTGAAAAATACTGCAGCCTCCACCCAGAGGAAAGGAGGGTGGGATATTGGAATGCATAGATGGCTGGTGAAAGTTATAGGTAAGCAACTTGTCCTTTTTCATTGTGGTCTCTGTGCTTTACATATATTGGAGACTAGCAAGCTGACTTACCAGGTAGTGGGTGCCACCAGAGTACTGAGGAAAAAACTAAGCCCCCCAAGAGAACCATGTGATAGTGCTGGACGAAAGCCAGTGATTGACGCCAAGTGGCTGCTCAGCAGATAGCATCTTGTAGGACTCTATGCATCTAGATTAGAGGTCTCCAAACATTTGAGCTTGAGGGCCACATTGTATATTTTCCACATTTTTGAGGGCCTAAGTAACATGCACGCATGTGCAGCCACCACCCCCCTGCATACACCCTGCAGACATGGACATCCACCTCTACCAGCCCAGACGCACGCACACATGCACACATCCCTGCCCACCTAGATGGCTGCTCACATGACTGTGCGTGCACATAGGCTGAAGTGAATGGGCCAGATAAAAAGGCAAGGTGGGCTGTATGTGGCCCATGGGCCATAGTTTGGAGACCCTTGATCTAAATGGTAGAGGAAGCCACCACTCTAGTGGAATGGATGTGGACTTTGGCTGGATATTGCAGGGATGCCAAGCCATATGCCATGTGGATGACGGTTAGCACACTGGGAAGATGCCAAAGATTCAATCCATGTGTGGCTTTAAAGTTGACAGCTGTAGCCAGAGCCTTGACTTTATAGTCTGCCAGGGGCCCCCAGACAAATGGTCCTTGGTGTAAAAAATAAAAGCTGTCCAGTAATCATTATCCAGGTGTTTATCAAGGATTGGTGCCACCTATTCCCAGAACTATTAATAGTAGGCCCCCATGCACAGCTGCTTGTTGCTGATCTGAAAGTAGAGTATAGCAACAGAGTAAACTTTCCTGCCAGGGGCATAAAGTTCCTTGCCCTCAGTAGGAATAGATCAGAATGGATCCCAATTCAGTCTCTTTCCTTCTGACATGACCAAAGTGTTGGCTCATATCAGCTCCATGAAGTAGAAGCAACTGGTTGTGGTTCAGTACATGCTGTAGAGATCCGCACTGCGTTTGTATTTCCCACTGCTTAAAGCTAGTGCTATGTTATGCAGCTTCAACCACTATACAAACGGCACACGCCACTACCTGAGGGAGGAAATATGTTCTCCAGATTGTCTTGTCATCTTGCTTAGTGCAATTAATCATCATCATCATGTCCCATCAAGTCAGTTCTGACCTATGGTTAATATTTTCAGGGATTTCCTGGTAGAGAATACTCAGAAGTGGTTTGCCATTTCGTTCTTCTGGGAGCTCTTGTGGGACAGTGTGGTTTTCCCAAGGCCACATAGGCTGGTTCTACTCAAAGGAGGTAAAGGGGGAAATCAAACTCTCAAACTCCCAACCTCTGGCTCTACAGTCAGATACCTAAACTACTCAGCTATCCAGCCATCTCCTTAGTGCAATTACAGTGGAACATAATCACCTGTGCATCATATTGTTTTATGAAACCTTGCTTGCCATCCCAATAGGGCTATGCTTCATAACTCCATGCTTAGGAGGTGTTCCTACTCTTGTTCATCAACCACATAAACAATGATTGATTATTGGCATGAGCTTTGAACTCCAGCTACTCACTTCTGTCTTTAATGTCTTCATTTAAATTTTTTAGCTGACTAGCATGCCTCCCCTCCTGGCTGTTTGTGGAGTACCTTGTCCCATACCAGCTACTGGCAGCTGGAAATGGAATACAATCCCTGAATGATGGCAGAAAAAAGTTCTAATTTTATAGCAGTGCTGCTATGATAGAAGGCACTAGGGCTTCAACACACACTGTTCCTCCTTACTCACCCATCCTCAAAGAATGGTGGGACAGGGAATGAGAAGCCATAAACGCTAAAAATGTGAAAAGGGTTAGGGTCACAACGATTCGAGGAAAAATTCTTTTGAAAAGGAAAAGGAAGATTCCCTCAGCATCCAATCATGTATTTACAGGTCCAGTGCCTTATAACTTTCACTTCTAGCGTCTCACACCTGTTTTTCATCCATATGTATTAGGCCTTGCATATAAGTAAGATTTTTTCAGGCTTGGCCTTGATTAGTTTGCTCTTTCTCTCTACAGCAATGATTCCATAATTTGGACCCTGAAAATGGATTGCAGTTCTCATAGGTTTTAACCATTAGCTAGGGTGGCTATGATTTCTGGGACAGGTAGTCTAATCACATCTGGGAACTGAAATTTAAAAAAAAAACACCACTATTTCAGGAACACTTGCTTTCTTAATGTCCCAAATATGTTATCTACTTGAATCTTATAGGCATTGGCTATCAAGTGCCTACATTCAGTGCTGACAGCATTCATGCATGACCAAAGATTGAAACAATGCAATACATGTGGTGGTGATGATGCCTGTAACTCCATTTGATGATGATGATGATGATGATGATGATGATGATGATGATGATGATGATGCAGCAACCTTGGCAAATCACAAATTAAAATGAATTACAGTTTTTTCTGACTTGTGCCCCAAGCTTCTTCTCACTTTAATCGCATAACAGTCATACTTCATAGCTAGAACCTAGATCTCTTGCATCCTAGTTTGCCACTATACCACTGCACCACACTGGCTCTTCATATTCAGGATAGCCCCCATTGCTGGCTAGAGGATATAATCTTCCCCATCCCCATTTAGCAGACCTCAAGCTAGCCTATGCCTCTGAGGTGATGGGATACTCTGCCCAGCTCACTGGAGAGCTCAGATGAGGCCTGGGCTCTTTCATATGGTAAGGCCTCTTCATTGTTTAGGAAAAGGGGTGAAAATATTGCAAGATAAAGACTGATTTTTTAAAAAAAAAATCATAGAATTCAAGACAACATAATTTTATTTAGTTTTATTTAAAGCCAAGGTGATCGCCCCTCCTCATGAGGTGAGATCCAGGCCAAATGGTCCCACTGTCTCTACCCTTTCATAAGTCCTAATTGTGCATAGATAGTTTCACAGTAAAATTTGACTAACAACTCTTGATCAGCATTTGTATGTGGTGGAGGTGAGGAGTATGCCATCTTGTCCTTGGCCTTACATTAAGTAATTTCTTTTTGTATTTACTAAACCTTTTATTGTGGTTTAGTTAGAGGTACCTTTGTGCAATTGTCTTTCCTACTTCAGAGTTAATTAGCAAAAGAGAGAAGGACTGTACATTTGAATTAGCTCTCTTTCAAGCAGTGCAATAATCCAATGCAAAGGGTTTTTGTTTGTTTGTTTGTTTGTTTTAATGTTGAGAGATGGATAGGTATGAGCAAATGGTTGCGCTTCTGTTCCTGGGAATAAACTCATTAAGCAAAGGACTCTACGGAATCTGACTTGTACAATTTTAAAAAGCATGCAATTTATTGTTAGCAGGAGTACTTTCACAGGGAAAACATTTATACTGTCAGTATGGCTTTTGGACTAACAGCACCACAAAGAAGAAAGAAAACATTCTAATTAATTCAGCCTGTTGTCATCAAAGAGAAGCAAACATTTATAGTTGAAATCCCTTAAGTGTGTTAGAAAGAGTGTGTGTAGTTATCTGGGAAGCTCACAGATGCTTCCAAAGAGTCAGGGTTAATCATATGTTGAAACCATGGCTTTAGTGCTGTGGAAAAACCCAACCCAAGGAAGTCTTTCTTTCTTCTGGAATCCTATTGTGCAGTAAAAAAATGTATTTTGCAGAAGATATGCGCACTACAGTACTTAAACAGAGCTTGGCAAGTTACTTTTTAAGAGCAATATATTATGCAATGTTATAGAGCCTCCCGACCTCCCAACATTTTACCATTAATGTTTCAAAACAACATGTTTAAAAAGCCATAAGATTAATAAAAGAACGGGACAAATACCTCATTTAAAAGTAATGCAAAAATAGCAAGAAAACACTATGAAATTTAACAATATTACAGTCCACAGTGCTAATTTTGCAGTGTAACAGAACTATAGCATTGTAACAACAACAACAACAACAACAACAACAACAATCGTTTCTAAATTCTATCCATTTCTTCACTGTAAATAATAGTATACAATGCCTAAAGAAGAAAGAACCAGAATGGAGTTTTTGTTACATTATTAGACCTGTTCTCTTATGGGTTACTATTAGTAAGTTTCCTTACGACGTTTGTCACAAGAAAGATGCATTATTCATTATCTATATTTTTAATGATACTTTCCCAGCCTCTCCAAGGAACTACTTGCATAAAAATACGCTTACAAAGTATTGTAAGGATTGTGTTAAGGTTAAAAAGAAGTCACAGAATATGCAGGCTCCCAAGGTGTGCCACTGTATCTTTGAAGCACAGATCAAAATCCTGAAGAAAAACGGTTCTCTAGTAGACAAAAAGTCTTAAAATACATATCCATAAAGTCAAAGCTTTGCTAAGCAAATAACAAAAAAAAAAAAGAGGAAACTCTCTTTGCTAAAGTCCTAAATTGCACTGACAGTTTCAATATGTGTGGAGAATTGGGCAGCAAGGGGGGGGGGAAGGGAGAGGAAAGAGATGAAAGATCTGAGGGAGGGACACTGCTGGGCTTCAAGGCAGAAATTCAGTACCTTACGTTTCTTTCAATATGTTGATTTTATCTTATACACAAATATACCCATGGCAAAAATTTTATTGCTGAAGCATAAGGTATAGACACAGAGGCATATCCTACTTTAAATAGATATATGGGGAGAGTGACTGAGAATTATTTATCCTGAAGAATGCATCATAATGGATCTCAGTGCTGTGTTCCTGTCCTAGAATCAGCTATCCTGATCTGCCACAGAAAGCATAGTCTCGTGAAGAAACTAGCAGGCAGGCTATGGCTATATATTCTCAGGGATGTCCTTATACATTGTAGCATTATTTCTCTTTGTAAGTCATAGCTAAGTTGTTAGAAAGGCAGGACAAGAAATAAACAGCCAGAATCCTGTTAGTTAGTTTCACCAACATAATGACAGTGGCATAAACTGCAGTGACACCTTCCAGCTAGTGAACTAGTTGCTGCTTGAATATCTTGTTGTGCAGCAACTAAGAAAGCTGGCATGTCATAAGTGGTACAAGTGGTGATTCCTTAACTAGCAGCAATTTACCATTGCAGTTTATGCCACTGCATTTCCATGAGCAGAACCAATCAATGGGATCTGGCTGTTAAATAGAGGGATGGATGGTCAGAAAACTATCAAATTTTTTAGATGTGTTGTTATTTTCCATTATCCAAGAGTGTCCTGAGCATGTGGGTTATGTGAAGCTAGTGTGAGTTGCAAAAAGCTTTTCATAGGCAAGCTTTGATCCTGGTCATTAAAGGTACTATTGAGTGAAGCCGGAGCATATGATGGGTATTTTGCATCAGGAGGAGGTAAAAGGCATTGCACAGAAGATAAGAATAAGCAATAGATACCTAGTCCAAAGTCATATATGAGTATGCTAAGAAATTAAGGAAAGGGCCTTTTATGACGTTCACTTGCCCCAACCTCACTCTGTCTATAATTTAAGCCAAATTTGGCTTCATATACTCTTCTAAAGGAATAGCTGAGAGGGCTGGATTCACTTTGCTCCCATCCTACAACAGAATTATTTCTATGCACATTTTAGCTGCTAACTTCAGCTTTTGCAGTGCTATAGTAAAAGCAGCTAATCTTACCATATACTGCAGTCTTATTTACTGCATTTCTGAAATGATCAATACAGAAGCAGACTGAGGCCTCAGGGGAGAAGTTCAGCCAAGAAGGATATGAGTCAAGCAGGCAGATAAGAAAACAGCAGAGGCTAGAGGAGGAACAAGCAGGCTGACATAAATAGAGAGCCCAAACAGCGATGCTGATCTCCAATTCAGTACAGGGAAAGATCCAGGACACCTGAAAGTATTTATGGACAGATTAGGAAGAAACAGTAGGCTGTTGAGAAGATGTGCATGGGTTTATCTAAGAGCGCTCATTGGTTCTGGAAACACAGCATTACCCTTTTTTCTTCCCATCCTGCAGCTAAAAGACATAGCCTCTTACAGATAATACCAGCACATAGACCAAGAGCTTTACAGTTCAACTCCGAAGTCCTGGTTAGCCTCATGAGAACTGGAAACCACTTTGTATCTCTTTCTAGCAGTTTCTAAAGCCAAGAACATGTTTGCAAGGTTGATTGATTTTTCTCGTTTTAATGTCAGTACACACAAGGCTGGAAACTAGACATGGGGATGAATATAAAAATGAAACAGGATATTCGTTAAATATCCCTGATTTAGACAGATATTCGTTTGTATTCTTGGGGTCTAGAGGCCTCAACGAATATGAACCAATGAATATAACCCTTTTATATTCATCCCTTCATTCCCTATCTGCTTATGCCCCTGTGGATCAGCAGAGAGGGGAATCCAACCCCTGGGGCTGGAGGATGCCTTGGTTCCCCTTTCCTCCTCTTCCTATGCCTGTGCAGCATAAGAAGAAGAAGGAAGAGATCAAAGAGGGATTAAAGGGATCCCCCAGCTGCTGAACAAACGCTTTGATCCCTGCTTTCCCTACACAGGGCATCACAAGAGGAGGAAAAGCAAAGAAAAAAAGGAACAAAACCAATCCCCCCCCCAATCAATAAATGACTAATTAATTCATTGTTTGTCAGATCACTGGGGGCAATGTGTGGGTCATGGGTCATCAAACTTGATGACCCATGAACCAAAACAAAGGACCATTTTGGCGCTTCATCCCCATCTCTACTGGAAACCCCATGTTAATAGGAAAAGGCATGATAAATTGAGGTGGTGCACATAACTGCACATAGTTGAAAAACTACCATACAAGTAAATGGATTGCTCTCCTGATTTCTGTCAGCCCCACTGAGAATGGCAGGAATTGCAGCCTAAACAAATCAGAACTTGGAAAAGTCAATTTTGAACTACGTTTGCTGAATGCTGGCTGGGATTTCTATGAATTGTTGTCTGAAAAAATAACACAGCCAAGCTCTGAACAAAATCTGGATAAAATACTGTATATGCCTGTTCCTCATGCTGAACTAAATGTTTCAGATCTTCCTAATATTGTTTGGACAGACATGTTGGTAACGGCTTGGAAATTTTTAGTTTTGAACATGTCATCCTCAGAGTTCATACAATATGCATATATATACGTAAGTAAGGATGGCATTTAGAGTGTTTCTCCTCCATATTTTACATCATGATCTTCCTTGGATCCTACCTAACAAAAGTTCCCCGGAAACACTAGCCTCTGTAATTGCAGTGCCAGCTTGCTCTTTTCTATTGGAAGCCCTTCTGTTGTCTCTATACATGCTCACCATCCCCACTTAATTTGATCCCCTTGCCTTTCTTTTGGTTGATACCCAGAATGTGCAGAGAGACAGTTCTGATAAACACAAGATTTGCTTGTTTGTTTCTAGGACTACAGAATAAGGCTGACTTTTATTGAGTCATGAAGGCAGAAAAAGCCAATAGAGGGAGGCTAATGTTTTATTCTTAGTGTGGGTTCCAATACCTTACAGTATTTGCCAAGCCCTCCCTCCCTTTCTCGCTAACTATGAGAAGGAGAGAGGAGCCATTAACATAGTATCTGATGCCACAGATACTTTAATGCATCTTTGCAACATCCCCTTGAACTAATGAAGTGCTTACACAGAGGCAGAGAGAACTAAATGACTTGTCCAAAATAATCAGGGAGGCAGTGAAACAGCTGTGTAAGAATTAGAGATGCTGCTAAGTCCATTGCCTGAATGCAATACAATGGGGACTAGGTAAAAACCAGAATGGCATGGCATGGAACAAAACAGGGACTTCTTAATAAGAATTCATGCCAGAAATAGTGAGATTCAATGGAAAAACATCATAACAATGTTTTAGATTTCCACCCCCCAAAATATTACTCTTTCATTAAACCCTTGATTGCCCCCCAAACCCTCCACCAGAACAGAACACAGTGGCCCAGAACACCAACTTCCAAGGAGGACAGCCCAACAAAATTCACTCATTCCCATCTGACTAGAGTGAAATGATGCAACCAGACTCAAAAATGCCCCTGGGAACAACATTACAGTACTTTTCCTGGACATAATATCAATATAGTGAAAACCAGCCCAGAATTGTGACTTCTGAGCCGGGCAGCCCAACAAAACTCGCCTATCCTTTCCTATCAGGAGACTGATGCAACAAGCCTGAAAACAATCCTGTCTTTTCTTTTTCTTCTTCTTTAATTTGTTTTTCATTGGGTAAGAGAAGATCATAGGGAAGGGATTTGGATTAGGGTATTGGGGTAAATAAAAAATACAGAATGTGATAGAGAACAGTATATATCATTATTACATTTGTCGATATGTTTCTTACTAAGCTTACTTCACACTCATCTTACCATTTTTTCTAAGCCTTTAAAATATAAAATTATATCTTATATTTTATTTCTCATAATTTTAACCCTTTCATATTCTCATCTCTCATCCAGTTATACAAAGGTCCCCACTTTTTCCTAGCCACATCAATTTCTTTGTCTTTTAATACAGTTAAAATATCCATCTCTGCTGCTTCAAGAATTTTTTTTTCTATTAACACTTGGGGTGTTGGAATCTCCTCTTTTTCCCAATATTTGGCATATAAAATTATTGCTGCTGTAGTTACATGTATGATCAAATATCTTTTTCCTTTTTCTATTGAGTCTGGTATTATATTCAACAAAAACAGTTCAGGTTCATATGGAATTATAGAGGATAACTTCTTTTTTTTGTAAAAACTCATGGATTAGTATTCAAAAGTTCTTAGCTTCCCTACAAGTCCACCACACATGATAAAAGCCACCTTCTTTTGATTTGCATTTCCAACGTTTGTTGGAGGTACCATGATATATTTTCGATAATTTTTCAGGTGTCATATACCGTCTATAGAACATCCTATATATATTTTCTTTGTAATTAATTGCTTTTGTTAGCTTAATATTGTTGTTGTTTAGTCGTTCAGTTGTGTCCAACTCTTCGTCACCCCATGGACCAGAGCACGCCAGGCCCTCCTGTCTTCCACTGCCTCCTAGAGTTGGGTCAAATTCATGTTTGTAGCTTTGGTGATACTATCCAGCTTAATATTACCTTCCCATATTTGTGACCATGACTTTAACTTAACATTGTGGACCACATTTTGGGCCCATTTTATCATACATTCTTTAACTATTTCACCTTGTGTTTTAATTCTAGTAGATAATTATACATCAATTTTTCCTTTGCAGTATCTTATCCAATGGTGTCTTTTCCTTACAAAAGCCTACTGCTTTATCTCTTGTATATCTTGAATCTATTTGTGTTTTTGTCCACCAGTTAAGTATTGTACCTTGTTTTTCTACTTCTTCCCTTGATTTCATACTTAAGTCCTCTTTTAACAAATCTCTATATCTCAAGAGTTTCTTCTTTTCCATTAATGTTGGTTGTGTAAATGCTTCCATTGGTGAGAATCATTCAGGAACGTTTTGATAATTTTCTTCCCAGATCTTGGTCCATACCCATTTTAAAGCTTTCTTTATCAGATAGTTTTTAAATTATTTATTGTCTTTTGCTTTTTGATACCATAGGAAGGCACGCCATCCTAGATTTAAATAATGTCCTTCTAGTTTTAATATCCTGTCATTTTCTAAAACTATCCATTCCTTTATTCAAACTAGAGCACAGGCTTTATAATATAAAAACCAATCTGTAAATCCAAAACCTGCTCTTTGTTTTGTGTGGGGGTGCCATTCCAGAGTTTGCTAAGCTGCTGGTTTGATCTACAGTAGAGGGAAAACCCTCCTGGATGACGTCACAGCTGCTTCTGAGGGGCATGATCGCCCACCATTCCTCTTTCTCATAGATGATAGAGAGCTTGCTTAATTGGCTGTCCTTGGGCCAATCATAATGGCATTATGTAACCATTGTCCTGTCTGAACACTGTCAACTATCTGTGAGCTTGTAAGGTTAATAAAAGCATAGTCCTCCTGGGGGCTGGGCAGAGAAGACTTCTCCTTCTGCTTCCTCAGACTAGTCGCCCATCAGGAGCAGTGCTGGCAGACATCCCTGTGTGTGGCTTACTTTTTAACTTCTATCTCTAAGAGACTATTTGCTATCCTAATTATCAGGTGATCATCACAAAGCCCATCAGCCTTCTCATTTTGTGACTTCAACAGTTTTGCATCTTGAAGCGCTTTGATTTTTATTCTAGGTTTTTTTCCCTTGCCAGACAAAGGTCATCATTATTTTATTTTTTTGTAAATTCTTGAAGTATTAATTGTTTTGTAAGAACTGGTATTGTCTGAAAAAGAAATATCATTTTAGGTAATACATTCATCCTCACAGCTGCAATCCTCTTCATAAATGATAATTGCAATTTTGACTATTTTTCCAGATCTTGTTTGATCATACTGATTAGTTTGATATGATTGTCTTTTATCAAGGTACTTTTTTTGGTAATCTGAATTCCTAGGTATTTAACTTTTTTCTCCTCTTTAAAACCTGTCATTTCTACTAAATATTAGATCTCTAAAACAATCCCATCTTCTAACTGAACCAGTCACCTCTAATCAGAAGGAGTGGGTGAATTTTATTGGGCTACTCTACTCAGACGTTGCCGTTCCAGACTGTTTTTCACAATATTGTTTTTCTGCTGAGAATGGCTACTGGAATGCTGTTTCTGGAGTCATTTTGGGGCTGGATGCATCAGCCCCCTCTAGTCAAAAGGCATGCATGAATTTTCATGGGCTTCCCTACTCTGTTCTGTGCTGTATTTTCACAATATCAATTTTCTGTCCGGAATGGGTATGGGAATGTTGTTTCCAAGGAAGATATGTGGCTTACTGCATCTGCCTCATGAAGGTACTTCTGGAAAGTGTTTGGAAACTTCAGTAGGTCCAAAACACGGCACCCAGATTGCTGACTGTGAATGGTTACAGGGATCATGTAACCCTCCTGGCTGCCAAGCCATTTCCAGTCATGATTCAAAGGTAAAGGTAAAGGTTCCCCTTGACAATTTTTGTCCAGTCGTGTTCGACTCTAGGGGCGGTGCTCATCCCCGTTTCCAAGCCATAGAGTCAGCGTTTTGTACGCAGACAATCTTTCCGTGGTCACATGGCCAGTGCAACTTAGACACGGAACGCTGTTACCTCCCCACTGAGGTGGTCCCTATTTATCTACTTGCATTTGCATGCTTTCGAACCGCTAGGTTGGCAGGAGCTGGGACAAGCAACAGGAGCTCAGTCCGTCACGTGGATTCGATCTTACGACTGCTTGGTCTTCTGACCCTGCAGCACAGGCTTCTGCGGTTTAGCCTGCAGCGCCACCACGTCCAAAGAGCTGGTTATAACTTATAAAACGCTAAACAGTTTGTGTCCAAGATATCTCAAGGACTGTGTCTTCTATTATAAGCCTACTTAGGTGTTAAGATCATCTGGAGAGGCTTTTCCCTCAGTTCCACCACCTTCACAGGTGCATTTGGTGGGGACATGAGAGAGGGCCTACTCTGTTGCTGTTCACAGACTTCGGAACTCCCTCCCACAGGAGGCCAGGCTGGCTCAATTTTAGTGTCCTTTCACAAGAAGCCAAATACTTTTCATTTAGGCAAATTATCCTTGAGTGACTGGCTGCCTGAGTGGGGTTTTTTAATGGATTGCTGTGCCTTATTGCTTTGAATGTGGTTTTGGCATTGCTTTTGTTTACTGTTTTTTAGAGTGGTATTTGTTTGATCCTTGTTAATACTTGTATAGTTCTTGTTTTTGGATTTAAATATTGTCTTACAGATGTAAGCTGCCTTAGGTCTTTTTTAAAGAGAAAGGCAAGGTAAAAATTAATTACTTAATTAATTAATTAATTAATTAAGAGAGAAAGAAGGGGAAAGTTATCCTACTCAGAAGGGCCAATGTGTTCCATTTCTATGGTTCTGGGGAAAATAAGTTAATATTTTTGGACTTTGAGGTGTAAAATATTGTTCTGATGTTTGTCCACTCCATCCCACTATTTTTAGCATCATTTTTTTATTAAGAAGTCCCTTTTCCACTCCATTCTATTCTGGCTTTTACTAAGTCCCAGTGGAATGTCATACTGAAAATGTTTAGCTTCAGTTTCATGCTCGGCTTCCTCATTGTGTAGTAATATCCCCTTCCCAAGTCACTCCACTGCTTGGTGATGTCCTCATTTGCTCATTTTTACAGCCTACATTTCATGTTTGTAGATCATATTGTGAACTATATGCATCTGCATGAGAGAAAAGAGCCATAAATGGAAACATATGAGAAAAGCTTGGGACTTTAGTATTTTGTAACTTAAGGAGGTTGACTCTGCACAAAATGGATGTCCTTTTCCTTCAAAAAGCTGGGTAAATGCACAAAGAAAACAAGCACAGAACAACCAGTGCAAACAGCCGATGTGATGCTTCCAATCCTTAAAAGTTCTACCTGCAAAGCAGCAGCCATTGATATTTTGTACAATTGGCAGAATATTTCAAAATTGATCATCCTTGTACTTTTCTCTTTGTCAGAAGCCTCACGAAACACCTCATGCTCTTGTGAGGTAAGAAGGAAAATTTTGTGGTTCCTCATCACATGTGAGAACAGAACAAGTAGGATTTATGTCCCTAATTCAAAGAAAAGTCCATCTAGCTGAATCTAGGGCTAGGTACAGTGTAGCTCTGTACTAGATTGTGGGCTTTCCCATATTGCTCTTTTCTTTCTCTTTGGAAAGGAAGAAAATGTCCACATTAACTTATCGGTCTGCTCGGTGCTAAGCAAAAGTGGCTTTCTTCATTAAGAAAGTGTTATGTTACTCACTCTAGTGGCAGCTGCACCCAAATAATCAATAATGGTTTCCTTGCAAAAAGAGCTGCAATTGCTGAGGACCAGCAGGAGCCCACATGTCTCTGTCTCCTACACAGAGGGCAACGAGAGGAGGATGAGGGACAACAAAAAATGGAGAAAGCAGGTATATGTCCGTGTTTCTTATTGGGGGGTGGGAGGAATGGTGTAAAATATTTGTGACTGAGAGGAGGTAGAGTTGAGGAAGAAGTTTTGGAGGGAATTATCAATTCTGCCAATTTAAATGATAGTGAAACAATTTGGGAGCAGGGAGACTAAATGTCAGATTTTGGTCAGGATTGGGCACAACAAAGAGGCTGACCATGAGACTGGTCGGCAAAGTTCTATATTCTGAAGCTTATGCATCAGCACTGAGCAACCATGGTTAGAAGATTTTTATAAAGGGCCAGAGGGGCCACTTTCCTCCTTGAGCTGTTCAGGCCCAGGATGCAGAGTATGTTTGGAGCTCAACAATATTCTTTGTCATGTTCACGCAACTCTACCAAGAATCTTCTTAACTAGCAATATGTGAAGTGTGGAATGTAGGAGTTACTGTGCACTGTGATCTTTGGGATTGGACAATGTAAGAGGTCCAACTTCTGTCTCCTGGGTGCCCACATTAACACCTGAAAGTAGGTTTAGTTAAATACTGAATATCACAATTTTTACTTTTTTCTTTTTTTTTTTTTTTTAAATCCTTCTGTTGGATCTAAAGGGAAAATTGAAACAACATTGGTTTTTGGCTTGAGCCATAAGTAACCCAGTATTGCCATCTGTGGGCCTTGCTTTTTAAGAAGGACACTTAACAATACAGGCATAACTCTTAATTCTAAGCCTGTAATCCATGGAGCAACCAAAGAAGATGAAATACATTACCTTTGCAATATACCTCCAAAGCAAAGCTCCTGAAGCCAAAATGCATATTAGCATCAGCCATCTGGATGAAGTTATTTACAGAATTAGCTATAATAGCATTTTAGTAGTGTTAAATTTATTTTAAAAGAGAAATGTCTAAAAAGTGCTGTGAAAAATCCCTTGTGAATTGCTCTGAATTTGTAGAAGGAACAATGGAAATATGGAAGATAGACCTAATTTGTTATACAGGGCCAATTTCCTGACTACTTTCTTGGAACACGTTGGTTTTGATAACTTTTTGTTTTTCTTTTCTGTGTGATGGCTAGCCTCAAACAGTTTTTTACCTAGTCTGACCTTTGGATTTTTTTTTTCACTAAATAATTATGAAACTGAAGCAATTCAAATATAAGAGAATAAAAAAGGAACAATAAGAAGAAAGATATTGGATTTGTCCCTCCCTTCCAAGGAAGTTCATATAGTCTGTCATCCAAAGATTTGCTGAATATTTGATTATTAATGGTTTTGTTCCAAAATTTCGATGGCCAAAATTTGGCAGGTAAATTGTCCTTTACAGCAGTTCTTTCAGAAAAATCACACAATTTATTGAAGTAATGTAAGGATCATACTTTGACCAAACTCCAGGAGGCAGTGGAAGACAGGAGGGCCTGGCGTGCTCTAGTCCATGGGGTCACAAAGAGTCAGACACAACTTAATGACTAAACAACAACAAGGATCATTCAGTACAATTTCCACAATTTAGTATCACATGAAATATGTCATATACAGTTCTTGAACTTCTGGCCATCTCAACCTCTGTTTTTATTTTTGAAAACCCTAATGCCCCCACTTTTACTGTTACCACCATCCATCTCTCTTTTAAAAATCAAAGTGTGCTGCTTATATACCACCCCATAGTGTTTAATGCACTCTCTGGGCAGTTTACAGTTTAATTATGCAGGCTACACATTAACAACAACAATAATTTAAAATTAAGCAAAAACTATAATTTAAAATATTTGAAATAAAAAGCAAGAATGACTAGTGTTTGTCATGAGAAGTTAATAAAGATGGAGTTTACATTAAGAAACAGCAAAAACAAAGTTTAATATAAAGGATGCTGCTGCATCTGAGGTGTTGCACTAACCTTCAAATTTCTTCACACACATCTCATGGGTATTAATAAGATGTCAAACCCTACATTTTCAAAGTGTAGGGGTAATTATTTTTAGGAAAGCCAGTTGGGAAGGAGTCAGCAAAATACATTGTTGCTGTTGTTTTGGTATGGGAGTATTTTGTGTTATATACCAGATATTTGCATAGGAAAGTACTGTTAATAGTATCTGCACAATATCTTTAAGATTAGGTGCAGGTAAAAATCATGCTGTATGATAAGCTCCTCCATTCCACTGGGGGTGGGAAGGTCCAGGCAGCACTTGGTTGGTCAAAAGAAAAAGACACTCTGCCTATGCTCAGAGACACTTCCTATATAATCTTGTGCAGTCGTGAATAGAGAGAGAGAAGGGAAGTTACTAATAAACCAATAAATAAATTTGTAGGGTCCATTGATCTGCAGGAAACCTCATACAGAAACGTGATATTTAGCTGGCTATAAATAACCACAAGGTTACTAATTTCATTGACACTCATGAATTCCCCGTTGTGAGGCATCATATGTATTCCTCTTTCAATTAAAGAAAAAGTGAAGGCATTAATATGCTTGTGCAGCCAGCAACTTATTCAAAAACAAATATGTCTCCCTTCCATCATGTTGTTCCTGAAGATGTTCATTCATCGCATTTGCAGTCATTCCAATAACAATATTGCTTCTTGCATGCATTATATTGGACATATTCTCATGAACACATCCCCTCTGCAACTCAGACCTCTTCAAAACTTCAATTTATATGCTTCTTCTAAGCAAGAAGCCCCATATAATAAAAAAACTGAAATGCTACTAAAAATAGAAGCAGGCCAGAATAATTATATCTGATGGTTTGTTTGCAGTTCTATGGAAGCTTTATCTTCCTATAAAGGGAGCTGAAAAGTGTGCAGTCATCTGAGTTAGGCAGGCCCAACGCACTGTGTAGCTCCCCAGCCTGTTCTCCTGTGGCCTCATTAACTGATCTCTCTCAAGCAAAGCAGTAAAGCACTGTCCCAGATTCTCACTACCCAACCCTGACATTTATGAAGTACTCTCATTCCTGACAAGATGAAAAACTTAGCATTCTTTCAAATTTCATAATAACTCCCAAGCACACCACCCACGCAGGAAGGGAAAATACAGCATTCTCATTAAATAAGAGTTTGGCCACAACCAAGGGGTTCAGGTGGAGGGATTCCTATTAGGTGGCACTGTTATCCACCTCCAGAACAACTCTTGTTGTCTCTCCTATAGGACAGTGACAAGAAAGATCAAGAAACATGGGCCAAAACCCTATTGCTTAGCATAGCGAATTGTACTACACTAAGCTCACTGAATCAATGGGAAATCGGTGAGTCATTTCCTCTGTAAGGTACATTGATTCAAATAGTTCTACTCTGTGACTTACTATGCTAAAGTTAGTTGCAGTTAGGACTATTTTGAATAAATGGAACTTACGGAGCAGGTGACTTACCAAATCCCCATGGAGTCAATGGACCTAGTGCAGTGTGATTTACTAAACTAAGTAACAGGATTTTGGCCACTGCATTCCCAGCTAGCTGCAATATCTGTTGCCCATTGTCATTTTGTAGTCTCAGTAACCCTGGTAGATCTAGAAAGAGGGCCAGGAACTCTGAGAATAACACCATTGGTAATGTCAGAATTCTGTAAGTGTGATTGGGTCAGGATAAACAGCTGGACCAAAGAGAACACAGCTCCTGAATTAAGACACATAAAGAGTGCTGCGACTTAGCCTGAGTCACCAAGCAGGAGGCAAATCATGAATGGCAAAACTTGTCTTTCACTCAGCCTTAGCTAGTTTATTCCAATAGGATGAGGACAAAGAATTTTGCCATCCAACAAAGATAGTCAATAGAAGGGTCAAAACGAGGCTTCTCTTTCTAGTGACACAATGAATTATGGCAGCCAAAGCTGTAGGCACGTTGGCCTGTAACATGATTCCTTTGGAGCTTTGTCCCTTATCAGCCAAATTTACAAGCAAAGCCCATGTTCACCTCCCTTTGGCTAATCACAAAATAAAGCAGATTAGTTTGCAAGGTACGGGAAGTGAAAAAAAGCTTGTTTTATGGCAATCAGGTGGCTTTTGACACTTAAAGAATTCCTGCCTGTAACAACTTATTGCTTTTCCTGTATCCTCTAGTTTGACCCTGAGTACAGGGGAGAAGGAACAGTGTTTCAATCACCCACAATTCAGGAGCTTGTTCCCTTTGACTCATAACAACCCCCCAAAAAACAATCTATGAGATTTCATGTCTCATATTTCTCCCCAAACTGAGACACAAGTTTGCTCATGAGATTTCTTTTTTGTTTGTAATTTTTTTTAAAAAAGTCTTGTATTAAGACACCCAGTGCTGTGTAGCTGAGAGAATGATGGATGGACTGGGTCTCAGGAGGCCTGAGTTCAAATCCCTGCTCAACCATGGAAACTCACTGGGGATGTGGAACAGGAAAAGCACCTCTTAAATATCTCACGTTCTTTAAAGGCCTTATTATAAGTCAGCTGTGACTTGACAGTACATAACAATAAATTAAAAAAACAGTTCTACAAATCATAATATTAATATACAATTAAAAGCAACATTTAAAAATCAATAAAAAGATACAACATTTAACGATTATACTTCTATATTGTCTATACTTATATCCCACCCCTTTTCCAATTTACTAAAGGAAGCATTACACGGTTCTCGATCCGAGGACTTAATCAGGGTCGATCAGGCAGAGATTGAGAATGAATTAGACCTGTGAATTTCATGGCAACTTCAACCTTCACCTCCCAGGCCTCAGTTCAGCATTTCAACGACTATGGAATACTGGCTGATTTATGAGAACCCAGCCAATTATTCAAACACAGTTTGAATAGGAAGGTCTTTCCCTGCAGGCAGAAGAAAACTTGTGAGACGCAAGGACACAGTATCATCCACTGAAAGAGAGTTTCAAAGCCTAGGAGGAGCCATTGAGAAGTTTCTTTCTCATGTCCCTGCAAAACATGCCAGTGTGGAGATTCAGATTCCTCTGAAGAACCTTATATCTGGGAAAAATCATAAATACAGTCCTTCAGATAACATATCTAAGCATACAGAGCCTTATATGACATCACCACCATCACTCCTAATTAGGGCTGGAATATGGTAGTTACAATGCTGTTCTAATAAGGAAGTCCTTCTCTCCCTTTAACTTGTATTGAACACTGTGGACCAATGGATATTCCTAAACAATACTGGAGGCAGCCCCACATAGGATATCTGTCCCCATTCAATGTAAGTAAAGCATGACCACTGTGACCTCATCAGACATCTCCAGGAATGAATGCAGCTTGTGCTCTTGTTTTAACTGTGTAAATACGCTCTTCTACAGCAATGCAACCTAGGTGTCCAGATTCAGGGTTGAATCCACGAATATCCACAAATTGTGTGCACCTGGATTTTCCAAGAGAACACAACACCTTTGAGTCTCTAAAACAGAGAAAGGCTTGCCCCAGGAACCTACATATATCAGCCCTGTGCTTTTGGAGTCCCCATAACTTCCATATTAAAAACGACATAATCTCTTTTCTGCTAGAAGACAATTTACAAATATTTTAACAGTTATCTTCCCTCGGATGCTGCTTCTTATCAGGATTTGTATGTGTGTGTCTCTCTCTCTCTCTTTCAGATATCCATTCTATATCTGTGCATACTCTATAAAAACAACCTTCCTTTTGCAAGCGGGCAAAGACCTTTCTCTTCAGGTAGGCTTTCCTTTAGTGACTGGCTGTCTAAGAGGGGTTTTAAAATGGGATTGTTTGTAATTTTTGCTGTTTTTAAATCTGTTTAGTAATGCTTTTATCTAGTTTCTTAGATAAATTAAATAAACAGCAATGTTTATTTAATACTTTTAAAATATTTGAATAACTGACTGGTTTTTAGCTTTCAAATATGTTCTTTTTTAAATGACGTAAGCTGCCTTGGTGCTTTTTATTTTAAAAAGCAGGGTGAAATATTTTAAGCAAATAATAAATTAACCAGGTTCACCAGAGTGGGCTAGGCTGCCATCTCTCTTTTTAGTGAGTATATTTTAGAAACTGCGGTTTCTACTAGAAATGTTCAGTCAGATTGGAGTGGTGTGTCAGTAAGGCTCTGATTTTCAGGCACATCTAATAGCTTCTGGAGTTTCATGGCCAGATAAGCAGTTGATAAGCACTTTTAATGACTTTTTTTAAAAATGTTATTACACATTCATTGGGTATTGTATCCAGGCAATATTGTCCCTTTTGGGTTTTCTGTAATTTCCATGCTTCAAATGAAACCGTTTAACTCTGTTGTCTCATTTGCACCATCCAAAGATCCAGACGGACTTTCTATTCCAGTGCTAGACTTGGAAAGAAGAAGTTCTGAAACAGCCTGAGAAGCACGCAACTACACAATCCCACAGCTATCTAAAATCGGAGATAGGAGATATTTAAAAATTTAAGTATCAACCCCTCAGTCAACATCCTTTTCCCTGGTGCTTCCCTAGCATTCTCATCCTTCAGCCCTGATTATTGACTGCAGAAGATTTGTAGGCCTTTTAGTATTTGAAAGCTTAAGTGTCAGTGAAGAGGCTTAAGTCTAGGGAACTATTAACCTAACCATCGAAGAACCACAGACCAGATCTCTGGTGTTGCTGCCTTGTTAAAATAAGTGCAATAATTCTATTTAATGAAATCTATTCAATGAATCAGGCTAAAATAATTAGTCTGATTTAAATAGGATATTAATAGCAAAACTCAAATAAATAAAGTGTTACTAAAAAAAAACTCTTATTTATTAAGCATTAGAATAATATAATCTAATTTTTTCTTTAAAAGTTTACAAAGAACAAACGTAACATTAAATTATTAGCTTTTTTGGGATATGTCACCTTTCATACCCTCATGGGAATGCAGCTCCTGAACAGCTTCTGAAAAATGGTCATCAGGCACCCCCATGAAAGTTTCACATACCTATAGTTAGTTCAGCAATGGTAATAATTTTGTAATAATAAATACTCAGGGCCTCTATGGTTGATATGTATGGTTCCACTGGATTTTTTTTTCCTTAACTTTGCAGAATATATATAAAGAAAGAAAGCTGGCGATTATCTTTGTCTATGATTTTAATAACTGGAAGCCTGTTTTAGAGAGCAGCAATAGAATGTATGTGAATTACTTGTTCAGATTTCACACGACAGTAATATGAACCAAGGACGAACAAATGTGCCCAGGTTTTTAAAAACAGATTTTCCAACTGCATAAATGCTTCCCTCCCGCCCCCGCCCCAGAAAAAGCTGAACAGAAATCTTTAGGCTGAATTGTTGCTTCCTTGTCTGTTAAGTACAGTTGCTTGTGTTTCGATCTTCTCCAGCTTTTACCATGATTGCTTCTGCAGCACACAGTTCAGCTGTTGGCTTAAAGTAGTCCTTTTTACCTTGCAGTCAACAGAGGTTGCAGATTGTCCCGAAATGTTGAAAGTGAACAGAAAGTGGTTCTGGTAAAAAAACAACAACAAAAAACCCCCTCCAACCACCATTTTTTAAATATGCTTTGGGCACTTTGATGTAAGCATGGAAACCAAGCAATTCCTAACTCTCATGTATAATACTACCTGCCATTTAATTCTTAATCAACAGAGTTATTTATTTTGTTTAAAATGGTTTTACCCTATCTTTCTCTTTAAAATGACTCAGACACACAAAACTTGTCTGTTTTCTTCTCCAGTTGCACGTCTGTTTGTTTCCAAGTACTGTACACATTTTGTGTCCAACTGCATACCAAAACAAAAACATAAACAAAAAAAAACCCTCTGGGAAGTGGTGGTCACCAAAGTGAAGAGACACATCCTATTAATTACTAAGCAGATTCAGGGGGTAAAAAAAATGTCATCAAATTGATGATCTGCATAAAAATCCTAGTTATTTGTGAACATTTTAATGCTATGCTGATGTGGCTCTCCCGTTCTTTTTAAGAAAGTTGGTGATGAGGGACTATTTCTTGTCTTCCTCCTTTAGATAATTTCTACTCATTCATGCAGTACTACAGAAAGAATGGAGTTCATCTGGAGCACCTGTTTAAAAGGCAGATGAATAGAATTTTCAGCCCCTGACAGTTATATCTGTCAAAAGAACAGGTTTTAGGTTCTTTAGCAAAACCACCAAGGCAAAATATTTTGCCAAGAAACCTCAGAACTTTTATATAGATAGTATGCTACTATATATTTCATTGAATAAGAGATATGAACTCCAGAGCAAATAAATGTGAACAGTAAAAATAGTAAATATTTGTCTTTTGTCACTGAAGAAACATCTTCTGAGGACCTGTGGGGCAAGATATGCCAAAGGTTTCATAGCTGTGATTACACACAATGAAATTTGGAAAGCAAAGAAAAGGTATGGATATAAGGAAAATACACAGCTGGAGGCATTTTTCATAAAGAATAGTCTCAAGGATTTGGACTGAATTTTCTGAACACTGTTAGCAGAAAGCAGCCTTCACTTCACGATTCTGTAATTTCAAAGAAAGAGGCACTGTTTTCCAAATACCATTTTGAATATCTTTAGCTCTGGCTATGCTCTGTCCAACTGTTTTTGTTATGGAAGCAGTTAATGGCTCTTAAGAAGCTGATTGATGTTTATTTCAAAGTCTATGCATGGGAAGCTGCAATTGTAAAAAAGACTGCTGGATGCTAGTCATCAATTTGGTGATGAAAGAGAACAGCATTGAAGGTGCCTTGAATATTACATAGATAATCCCCAAATGTTTATATCAACATTAAGACACTATCATCTTGCCTCACACACATATTGCATCCACAAAGACAACGCAGGTTTAAAAAAAACCCAGAAGAAAACACCAATAAGGTTTATTCCCCTACCCATCTTTACATGAAAATATGCAGGCTAGCATAATAAAATAAAGTACTTTTCTTCTGTACTCTTCAGTGCTGCTGTGTAATAAAGAAAATGAACTCAGGTATTGTCTGTGTCTATATTAAGTAGAAAATGTCTTTCAGGCATTTTGACACCATAGTTGTGTGAGCCAGTTTTACGTACAGAATAAATTTAGGGCAGAAGAAAGAAAACGTTCAAAATATTGGTTGGGGAGTGGAATAGGCCACAGTTTAATCTAGTACTGTCTTCTCTGGCAGCAGCTCTCCAGGGAAGGAAGCCTCTACAGCCATCCAAGGATATTTCTCCGATGTTGTCTAGCAGTGGGTATAATATCTGAGAAGCCCCAAACTTTAGCTCCATCTCTTCCTCTCCCTGCTCTGCATGTTTCTTGTCTTTGTTAGTTGTTTTTTGTTAGTGTGCCTGCTGAGAAACAGCATAGATCCAGCTGCATGGTCTGAAAGATCCACCTCTTACCTTTTGTTCTTTACTTCTTTTATCTTCCTGAATGTAACTGAACACTGCAAACTCTGATTTATTTATTTTTTTGGAGCAGTTTTTATGTGTTCCTTTGGAACGCCAGATTTTGTAAAATCTGAATGTTTGTGTGCATGAAAAATACAAAAAGGGAAAGATGTATTCCAGAAAGGATCTAAAATGAAATAAATATGAAAATTGTTGCCATGCACATCCCTAAATGGGATACAGTCCCAGAGTAAACTCTAATGTGAAAAACCTGCAATATGAAACAACTTACTCTGAATGGGCAAACTAAAACCTTTTATGCCTCCAAGGCTGTATCACCACTTCAGGCTCCATCACTTCCTTGGCAAGGGAAAGTCCTTAAAGTTGCAGACATCTGGCTTAGATCCTGGTGTTCTCCTTTTCTCTGACATTTCACTAGGCTTGCTGCCAGAATTGATTTGTGGTATTGATTAGCATAATGACAGGGATGGAGCAGCCAGTTCCTTGGTGCACAGAAGATTCACCTGTATGAACTGAGAAGCTGCTGGTTGAGGCTGACTCCACTTCACTTATGATGCTGCAACCCAGATCAGTTTCCAGGATCTTTGCCCTTCAGCCAGTAGTCCACTGTATCTGGCTGGTCTCATCTAAGGCTGTATTTTTGCTCATGTCAATTGCTTTTTTGTAGTGCAAATTCATTTCTACCTGTGTTAAACAAATACAAGCTACTTTTATTTAGCAATAAAATATCTTGTGTTGACGCCCCTATTGTTTAAGTTGAAAACAGCTTCCAAAAGAGTGATGTCATGTTAATGAGTTGCACCAAGGTAGCCAAGAGGATTGTGAGTTTTAAAAAGGATTTATTATGATCTAAGCTTTTGTGATGAAGTAAACTCTAGTCCCTGAATGTTTATTCCATAATAAATCTCTTAATCTTTAAGGTGCTAAAGATCTCTGTTTATGCAGGGGAGGAAGATCTGTTTTACCTTGTCTCCATGCTCAGAAAGACTATCTGAGGTGCAGTTGCACTGAGCAGAAGAATAAAACTGTGTTGTCTTTCAAATGTCATTGTTTTCCAAGCAAATACTTGTTATCTGGTAAGATATGTAATGTCTGCTATCCTATAGCTACTTGCCACGGAGTAACCCTACTGAACACAAAATAATTTACATATGAGTATAAACACTCAAGGGCGGTGCGGGTTAAACCGCAGAAGCCTCTGTGCTGCAAGGTCAGAAGACCAGCAGTCGTAAGAGTGAATCCAAGGGACTGAGTGAACTCCCATCGCTTGTCCCAGCTCCCGCCAACCTAGCAGTTCAAAAGCATGTAAAATGTGAATATATAAATAGGTACCACCTCGGCGGGAAGGTAACGGCATTCCATGTCTAGTAGCACTGGCCACATGACCATGGAAACTGTCTTTGGACAAAACGCTGGCTCTATGGCTTGGAAACGGGGGTGAACACCATGCCCTAGAGTCAGACACAACTGGACTAAATGTCAAGGGGAACCTTTACCTTTACCTATACACACTCTGGTAACTTTGCTCGCTCTCTCTCTCCCTCCCTTCCTCCCTCCCCCCCCCTCTCTCTCTGTATACACACATCTGTTTGCATAGTAAGTGACTGAGTCTGAGTGACAGTTTTATGAGAGCTGTCTGTCTGAAGTGGCAGTTAAGACTATTGATAAGAAAGTTTATGAAAAGAAATGAGAAGCTGACTAGTTTTATGGTTCATGGCTGGAAAGGGTCTGTTTTGTATATAAGTGTGTGTGAGAGAAAGTGTCAGTCATTGTTGCTAGTGCAGTTTGTGAAAGCAGAAATAAACAAGGTTTCCTTGACAGACTTCACATACATATAATGTATGTGGACAGTTTGCATTGTTTCATCCTGTTTTTATTTAATTGCTCCTGTAATGCCTAGAGGGAAAAAGCCCCCACAACAATCATCTCACCAAAACCATCATATTCAAATTGTTTGAAACTGAAATAATAAACCCAGAGCATGGTGATAGACATTATTCTATATAAATAACAATTACAAAGTATGTTAACATATTGATCTTATTTCTGTGTATTTTATTCAACAGAAATAACAGAAAATAGAATTTGGAAAAGTCTGCATTTTCAGGCACTATAACGCCCAGTTACTCCCCCCTCCCCGTCTTCAATCATTTTTTGCTATAATGGTAGATTCTGGGAGCTATATTCTAGAAAAGTAACTTTAGTTCTGGTATTAAGGGAGAAAATAGTGTCTCGAAACAGTTTAGCACGGTAATCAGACTGTGATTAAAATTTCTTGCTATTTGTTTTTCTTAGTGTCACATGTTTTGGTTAAAATCAAACTTTCGAAACTTTCTTGCTATTTGTTTTTCTTTGTGGCACATGTGTTACTAAAATGAAGCTTTTCATTCACGGTAATTGGAGAACCGTATCAAGAACAGAATGGAAGATATTTTTTATACAGCTAAATAATGATTAATGCATGCCATATGGAAGCATGCGCCAACACTAATGAATAGTCCTCTGTACGGCAATTTAGTAATGGGTTTGTAGAACAGACAACCTGGCATTTATTAGAAAAACAGGAAAAATATCAAAGCAGAATATTAACCAACTGGCTAACAACCTCAAAATAGCAGCCTTCAAAATCAGCCTTCAAAACACACCTTTCAGATAAAGGTTTGAATAAGGCAACAGCATTTGGATATCTTTCTGAACAGATGCCCTGAAAGTGGTGTTCGTGTTTGTTTCTTTCATGGCCTATCATAGTAGAACTAATGAGCTTACAGCAACAAAGTTTAGAGGATGGCAACAAAATTGGAGAATTCGAAACCAAGATATATGAGGAAATAGCTGAGCACCTTTAGCATTCAGAAAAGAAGACTGAGGGGAGACTTGATAGCTCTTTTCAAATAACTGAAAGGTAATCCTACAGAGGAGGGACAGGATCTGTTCTTGATCATCCCAGAGCGCAGGACACATAATAATGGGCTCAAGCTACAGGAAGCCATATTTAGATTAAATATCATGAAAAACGTCCTAACTGTTAGAGCAGTACGACAATGGAACCAATTACCTTGGAAGGTGTTGAGTGCTTCAGTGCTGGAGGTATTCAAGAGAAAATTGGACGATCATCTTTCAGATCTGTTTTGACTTGTATTTCTGCACTGAATAGGGGGTTGGACTCGATGGCCTTATAGGTCCCTTCCAACTAAACTATTCTAGGATTCTAACAAACCCATTTTGTAATCATTTTGAAATAATTTGAAAGTTCTTGTTCTATTGCTTTATTACTTTATTTTATTATATTTCATTGGTTTTAATTTTGCAATACTATTCGACAATAACTCACATGCTGTTTAGGTTTAACATCTGAATAGCAGTTTGATATGGCTTCTATGTCATTGAACTATTTATCCTTCTGGCTTTCTTAGAAATAGTACGAAATGAGGGAGGTCAGTATATTGTTATCCAGCTTTCATTTTCTTAAAGCAGTCCTTCCAATCTCTTAATGACTATGAACATATTTTTTTAAAATCATTTTTAATGTTTTTACTGACAAGAAAACAAGTGATACTGTAGTCCCAGAATATCATCAACCTACTGCTAATTATGAATTACTTCAGTACACCATTATATTCTTAAAAGTAACTTCCCAGCCAATGCAATCATAAATATATGCTCTCTTTTTTTGTAAGGCACTTTGTTCACCATTCAGTTCAAATGAAATTCTCTTTTGTATTCTTCAAAAGAGATTGGGCAGGGGGAAAGAGAAATGGCGAAATTGATCCCCCTTATTTTGAGGAGGGAGAGGATGGAAAGGGGCTTTTCACATGGGAGGCTTCACATTTCTATTCTCCAAATATCATTAATCTTAGAAACCTTAGAACTGCAGGGTTGGAAGGGACCCTATGGATCACTAAATCCAATCCCTGTCAAGGAGGCAGAGTGGGGAATCGAACTCCCAGCCTCTGGCTCTACTGATCTATATCTTATAAACATGGCAGCTGCAATGCTGTATATTAGATTGAAGCAAGGGTTCTGAGTGGGTCTTTGAGAAAGAGGTCTGTCAACTGTGAACCCTACTGTGTTCATTAGGGCAAGCATTGAGTTTTGTGTGAAAAGGAAATGAAGAATTATAATCTGCTGTGTTTTGTAATATTCTTGCTCACATTTTCTGTGAACTAATTATGCTCAAATCCAGGACAACCATGTAGACTACTTGGTTATGTAGCTAGGAAGCCTAAAATGGAAGAAGGACTAAGTCCTTTGGGCTATTTCAAGACTGAATTTGCTACATGTATGTATGTCCAAGGAAGCATCCAGTATCAACTTTTGATGTTATCTTCACTTGGTTTAAATATCAGAGGACATACATTTTCTATCCCAAGTATGGACAAGATTTGTTGGCTAGATTGTGTGCTAGACCAGTGGTTCTTAACCTTAGGTTACCCAGGTGTTTTTGGACTGCAAATCCCAGAAGCCTTCACCACCAGCTGTGCGGGCTGGGGTTTCTGGGAGTTGCAGTTCAAAAACACCTAAGTAACCCAAGGTTAAGAACCACTGTGCTAGTCTATGTTGCTGTTGTTTAGTTGTTAAGTCGTGTCTGACTCTTCGTGACCCCATGGACCAGAGCACGCCAGGCCCTCCTGTCTTCTACTGCCTCCCGGAGTTGTGTCAGGTTCATGTTGGTTGCTTCGCAGACACTGTCCAGCCATCTCATCCTCGGTCGTCCCCTTCTCCTCTTGCCGTCACACCTTCCTAACATCAGGGTTTTTTCCAAGGACTCTTTTCTTCTCATGAGATGGCTAAAGTACTGGAGCCTCAGCTTCAGGATCTGTCCTTCCAGTAAGCACTCAGGGTTGGTTTCCTTCAAAACGGACAGGTTTGTTCTCTTTGCAGTCCAGGGGACTCTCAAGAGTCTCCTCCAGCACCACAATTCAAAAGCATCAGTTTTTTGGTGGTCAGCTTTCTTTATGGTCCAGTTCTCACATACATCACTATAGGAAAAAATGTCACTGCCTCCAGACTATAGATAACTTATAATCTTTCCCCAATGTAGGTGTTCTTTGACAGGCATGTCAATAATAGGTTTGGGGGAAATTCTATAGCAGGAAAAATTAAATATGGTGTTTGGCTGGGAAATATAGAACATATATAATGCAGTAAGTTGACATTCAAAATGTATTCGTTTAGTCATTTAGTCGTTTCCAACTCTTCATGACCCCATGGACCAGAGCACGCCAGGCCCTCCTATCTTTCACTGCCTCCCGGAATTGTGTCAAAATGTATTACACTGCCCAAATATGGTATTAAAAAAGTTACTCCAAGGGGGAAGGCTATTTCCTGGCTGTGAGATATCTTGGCAGGTAGGTGATTCAATGAACAGCTATCTGGACAAAACAGCATCGCTTACCCACAGGAAAGCCAAAATTTGGCATCATAAATGTTTCGTTTAAGAAATGAGTGTATAAAAATAGAGATTTCCATCATGTTTAGAAGGACATCTCCAAAAACACATTGCCACCTGGTTTTTACAAACAGGGGAGACATCTCTGATGGGACAATGTTGGATGAAAAATATATAATACAATGTGACTCATTCACAAATGTTCTTGCTTATGCTTTGATTGAATTGTTTTGATAACAATTTGTATTGCAATAGTTTGTTTTTAAGTGACCGAATTAGAGTTATCTAAGAAAATAGTCTTTTACCATAGAGACCTTGTTTTCTTTGTATTTTTGAATCACTGAGCTTCACTTATATGTCTAAATGGAAGCTCTTATTTTAATAGAACTAGAATTTATTTTCTAACACAAAACAAAAATTAGTTACACATATGAAGTAGAGAAATGTGTAATACAAGGCTGTGATTTTGAAAGTATATACTCATGTAATTTTTTTACATGTATTCAAAGTACTGTATATTTTATCCTTTTGGGTTTTAGTTACTTGCTTGCTAAACAAACCTTTTTAAGGAAGAAAAGGATTCATTTTTGAACTTTTGTGACAAAACTATTACCAGGTATCCAGGAATGAAGATTTAAAATAAATATAACAAAGTACAGTATCTTCTGAGGCCATAAATAAATTCCTTGTCAGATGTGTAAAGAACACATATCTATAAGTCATCTATAAGGAGCTTGTTGATCAAGAGCCTTATAGGAGACATTCAGGTTTTCCCCCAAGGAAACTGACAGGCATTACTTCAGTTGTAGCCACTGTCTGCTGTATAATGTCTGTATAGTCTTCAGCACCAAGTTCAATCCCAAAGTTCTAAAGAATCACATGGAAAGTCACTGGAAAAATCTCTGACTGAGACCCTGGAGATCTGCTGTCAGTTAAATATGTTACACATCCTGCAACATCTAGTCTCATCCAAGAAAATTTCACTCTTAGCCACCAGTTCCCAACTTGGGAATCACAACCCCTAAGGGAGCCACAAAGTGTTTTGGGGGTGGCGGCAGGTTTTTGCCAGGTGTTTCTATCTGTATGCCTATGATGAAGCTAAGGGATTACTAGTTGCTTTGCTTTCTCAGTGAGGGTTAAAAGCACTGATCTGGATTCCTAGGGAAAAAGAAGCCAGGGGCAGCATGGGGTATACAGTCAAGAAAAGCACCTTCCTTTCTCTCTTTTTTCTTCCTCTGGAGAAAAGTAGGGTTCCTCCTGACTTAGGACTACCTCTCCCTTCCAGGATCTGGGGACCTAATCCGCCATTGTGCCTGGGAATTATGTTGGTAAGTCTGTCCCAGCTGGGCTGGAGGAGAAGCTGAGACAACCTGGGGGGGGGGAAGCAACCCAAATTGCAAGCTCAGCCAAGTGGAAGAGAAAGAACCCCACATCAGGCAATAGATATTTTGTGGTGGTGTTATGTGCTATCAAATTGCTGCTACTTTTGGGGAGCCCCATGAATTAATATTAATAATAACCTTAGAACTGCAGAGTACCCTATAGATTATTGAGTCCAGCTCCTGTCAAGGAGGCACAATGGGGAACTGATCTTCCAACCTCTGGCTCTGCAGACAGATGCCAAGCCACTGAGCAATCCAGCAGATGCATTTTCCCCCCACCACTCAAAAATCTCATTCCTATAGTCAAAAACCCAGCTGCAGTCTTGTAAAATAAAGGCCGTTTCTCTATTGAGTCAATCCATCTCAAGTTCTGTCTTCCTCTTTCCTAGCATTATTGTCTCTTCCAGGAATGTCTGTCTTACAACAGTTTTCCCTATTAAAAAAGCCTTTTTATGCAAATATAGCTTGGGGTCGCAGTGTACTAGGCTATTATAAAAGGGGGTCACAACTTTTTAAAAAGAGAAACACTGCTATAAGCCAGAAACCAAGTTAAATTGATAGATACAGCCAACATTTTGAATGCTGTCATACATGAAAAATATCTACACTATACAGAAATAGCTATCTAATGGCAACTTTATTTATTTATTTATTAAATATATACCCCGACCATCTAGACCGAAGTCTACTCTGGGTGGCTAACAATAATAGATAAAATAAAAACAAAATAATAAAATAAAAAACAACAATAGTAATATAGTTCAAGATGGGGAAAATATTCTATTCAAGTGATGACAGTTAAAAGACCATCAACGACCACTGGTATTACAATTGTTGGCCAGAACCCAACTGAATATTTACACATGCAGAAATGTAATGGCACAACTCAGGGTGGCTAACTAATGACCCCCCCTTCAAATTCATAGTCACATGGCAACTCATGCACTGTGTCATGTAACTGCTGTGCTACTAGAAATCCAATCAGAAACATATCTATTAGCAACGATTCATTGCTCTAGGTTACCAAATTGCAGTTATGACAGTGTAAATACTCAGTTCAGTTATGGCCATAAATATGTTTGCGTACCTAGTGTGCATGCAGGGACTGATCTTTTTGCATGTAACTGCATTATGCTTACATTCATCCCTTCCCACCAATGCACTCTCTCCATTAGCCACTCTTCCATCCTCATGCCTCCATCATATCCCTTTGTAGCGTTCTCTATTTATTAGGTCTATGGTTCATGTTATATTATGTAATGGTTCATATATGTTATGTAATGGAATGATTCTTGCATATTAATATTACAGAGAGGTGGTGCCAAGAGAGATGCTATAAGAGGTGGAGTCAGAGAGTCAAGAGATTTGATTGAGTCAGTAGAGAAATGTAAGAGTCAGGCAGTAGAAAAAAGTCAGAGAAAGTAATAGAGTGTGCAGTTTGGGAAATTCTGAGGTATGATTAGCTACTGAAGATATTTATGAATCAATCTCTGTAATCAATAAACCAAGTTTTATTTAAAAGAAGTTGAAGTGTGGACCTGAATCTTTCTGAAGTAATGGTGATATAGAGATCACCTGGTGGCAGCAGTGAAAAGAGGAGAGTGTTTGCCTTCGGGTGCTCTGAGGCTTGGACGCCACGGCCTTACAGTCAAATTTCACATTGGAAGCTTCAAATGGAAGGAATTTGCCATTTATGTCTATGTAGATATGTAAAGTGCCATGGACACTATTGCCACTATATAACAGGCAACAGTGTATAAAAAAAGTGCTATTAATATGTTAAATTAAAAGTTTCACCTCATTCCCAAAGAGAGTTTTCAACAGATAACTTGTGGTTTAAATGGAACAGTGCATTGTGATTAGTTCTGGAACAGTCCATTATACTGTTTTATATGTCTGTTCACTGCATTTAAAGGCCGAAATTCTGTTAGTGCAAATTTGTGCACATAAGACTAAGGATATCATTTATTGCTAATTAAAATTTTCCAACTCCCTCTCCCAGGTTCCAAAGCTCCTTAGAGATCCCCTACATCCTAGGAAAGTCTTTGGAGACCTCAGGAGGGGAAGCTAGGAAGATGTTAACATTAAAAAAATCACCACTGCCAACAGAATTTCAGCCATTATCTATTAATTTTTTAAAAACCCAACAGTCTCCAATTATAAAACTAGAAAAAAATGACACAATCCACTCTGAAATCATCAATGGCAAGGCATTTGCTAGGTGTTAAAGAATCCTTTCCTGGGTGGGGAAACCTGATTTGGGGGGCTATAATTCATGCATTCCATATCCAATTTTAATCAAATGCGGAGAGGTTAGGTGAAGGCTCACTGTGAGTCATGCAGGGACCACTCTGCCCCCCCCAGAAGTTCCAAATAGCACAATCCATGAAATGATGCATTTTGTTGAAAAGTGTGTAGTTCGTAGTTCGTGAACAGTGATAAACCACAAACCATCACAAACTGCCATTTTCCTGGTCTGAACCCATCTCTAATAGTGACCAAAGGTTTGTGCCAAAGATCCCTCCAAGAAGGGAACATTCCACAACCAAGGCATTCTGCTGCCCCCCCCCCAAAAAAGCCTTTTTTCATTTCTCCATGTAATATATACTTCCTGATGCTGAAGTACAGGGGAACATTCTTTTTCCACATCTTAATAAAATACAGGTGTATACAATATAAATCGTACCTCAATATAAAAATTGCAAGCCATTTTGGACATCAAACAACATCACCAAAATGTTCAACTTAGACTGTGTGGTTCCTTTTGTAATGATTTATCTATGCATGCAATGATTTCAACAGCCATCTAGCTACTACACTGAACATTAAATATAGCTTCCATGTGATCATCAAGACCTGCCCCACACAAAATATACTGCAGTAATCTACAAAGGAAGTTACCAGGTTATCTCTGTCCTAGAAACTAGCAGGCAACTGAAGCCAAGCTAGTAGCCGAAAGCTTTCCGAGACTCTAAAACTATTTGAGATTCAAATTATGATGTACCGAAAATGAGAATAACTGGGTTTATGTTCCTGGTATCTTGCATTAATACTGAATACTCTGTTCAGGTCTGCCTTTTTACCTTCAACAGTTATCTTTAGAATATCTCAATTGCTTTAATCTTAACAAGTTTTACCTCAGAGTTAATTTCACTAACATCAGCAGAACTGACTTATAAGTATGTGGGTTTATGTTTGCAGTCTGTATCTCTTACATTTTCTATATGGCTGCACACTTAATAGAAGTCTGAGTGAGTCAAGATAAAGGCTGTTAGTCATGTAAAACACCTAACTCCAACTATTCTCTTTCCCCCTAATGTTGAGCATAAGTAATGATAAAATGGCAGCTTTCAACTCTTCAGCACTTTAGAAAATGTTCAAGTTAGCTAAATGGGAAGAGAGCTGTTGTAAAACATGGTCAGAGCAAATAGGTTCTCATCTGGGATAGCCAACCTCCATCAATTACATTCATAGACCCACAGCTATCTTCTTGTTTAGCATAGATTTACCTAATGCCCTGCTCGAAGGATTGTACAATAATGAGAATGAACACCACTCCATTTTAAACATGTTTGCATGCTCATAAAACACCAAGGCATAAATCAGTCCAGAAGACATTTAGAGGCTAGCATTTGCTTCCCACAAATCCTTGAGTTCTTTTAGATCCCATACTACCCTGTCCCCATCACTTTGTTTTACTCTCCTCTGTTAAGAAGCTTATTGGGCTTAAGATATATTCTGATGGACATTACTTATCTTAAAAGTTTTTTTAGTGAGTAAAATTTCCTGGCTTCAATCACACTACATCTTGGATACATTTTCTCAACTGATTGCTGCATTCATTAGACTATATTTTATATGCCATGCCATTTTTGCTTTACAAATCTGTTTTCAAACAGGAACCTCCCTTTGAATTTCTAGATATTTCCACTCCTTGTCTTTGCTTGGTCAATGCAAAACAAAACACCACATTTATTCCCACTTTACTTTAAATCCTAAATCACCACTCTCTGAGTTACTGTTGAAATAATATGGAGGGAGATGGGAATAAACATCATTTTAAAAAATTGATTTTCTACCTCTGCCCCAGGCTTTACACACAGGCCATGTCAAATTTCTACACAGAGGCGACATTAAAAAAAAATTGGCACATGCCTTAAAAGAGCATAAAGAAGTTGATTCCTGTTTGTGGGTCCATTACTGATGTTAAATTTGAACCAAGGTAACACATATGCTTTGAGGTTGATAGGAATCATGATTTAGCTCTTCACATAGCAGGGGAACTCTATGCCTCTGATGGTCTCTGTGAAACAGGCCAGTGTGTCACGTGCACTATTCAACACATCTGTACTTCACCTGATTAAAACTACTATGGCAATACAAACAATGATACTAACATAAATACAAGAGAGACAAATGAATTTTCGGCTTTCTTTGACTTTGTAGCCTAGTTGCTTTCAAGCACTGTTTGGAGCATGCCGTTTGTTGAAAACATAGTCATTAGAGTATTAGCTGGGACTCAGTGCTGTGAAGCAATCTCACCTGCACTTTCAGGACTCCATGAAACTGTGATTCATTCCTGAGAATAATTCAAATTGCTGAAGACCTGAAAACTTGAAGGCATATCTTCTGCAACATCAACCTGCTCATACTTGTTCCATGGAAGATCTCCCGATGTCACCATCATTTTAGGTCAAGTGGGTGGCTACAGGGAAAGAAATTTCTTGACTGTGTTGCCCCTGATTATGGAACTCTCCACCCCAAGAGGCTCACCTGGTGCCCGTCTCTAATATCAGTCATTTTAGAACTAGGCAAAGTTCTTTTTTTTTCGCTTTCTCAGGTTTTTCCCATTTCCATAAAATCTTTTTTGTTTGTATTTCCCAATGCAGGGGTGCAAGGTTACTTACAAAATGCTTTAAACAGATATATCTAAAGTATAGTAATAAAGAAAAATACAACTTAAATTGTAATTAGGGATGTGCCGCCTCCCCTTTTTTTTGGACCACACATTCCAGAATTCTCCATTCTGAGAGCACCAGCAAAGAGATAGACACCTAATTACACCTAACTGTGGTTCACCTGGGAGAAAGGCTTAAGCTAGAAGACTTCATGGCCTGGCATAGACTTCAGTCCATGCATGGTCACACAACTGATGCACATCCAACACATGCCCTGGTCACAACTAGTCACAGAGTTATGCAGTTCCTCCGTTGAATCCTAACAAGATTCTAACTATAATAATATTAAAATGCCCACTACAATAGAACAGTGTAAACCACATTAAAAACAGACACATTAAAAGTGAGTAAGAGGTTCAACCCACCCTATTAAAGACTCCTTTGCCAGTGTATTTTTACATTGACTTTTACTGCTATAAAAATTTTACTGCATTATTGGAATTCACCCTGCCTGAAAATGCTGAATTGAAGGCGAACATTAAAAAACAAACATTTAAACAAACAAAAGAAAGAAAAGGAATACTGTAATTCCTTTCTTCCTTACTCTGTGATTCTACCTTCCAATTTCTAGAAAATATTTTGGGGGGCATATAACCACAAGGAATTTCCACTATTTTCTTATGTCAATTATACAAACATGGTTTTGACTTGAAAAAGCAAAATCTTCGATTCCACATTGAGAACCTATATACAAAATGTTCAATGCCTAGGTTCTTTCACAAGGTATGCTACATGCATAGAAAGGATCTAGCATAAGGAAAGTAGACACAATCCATCTTCTCCATTTACATGTATTTACATAAGGCAAGATGAGAACTATAAACCAAGATCAACAAGAATTCATCACATAATGAGAAGAGAATGATTACATGACCATGTCATTCTCCTTTACAGAGCCTTAAGGAGGAAATGCAGATTAACATATGAAAAATATTATTGCATTCAGAGATCAAGCAGCTACTATCTACTATTGGCCTTGAGGTACAATACTTTATCCAATAAGTATATTTCATATTCTGTTCTTGATAAGTTGTGCCTCTGAACATAATCCTAAAACCAGCGGGCACAGTGACATTGTGTGCTTAGAAGAGCCACAAAGAATTCAGTATATATTGAAGAATGACGGGGTGTTTTAATTGCTTCAGCAAGGATATAGCTTGTAACTGTTTTACCGACACCAGCCACCCATGACCATCTCAGCATGAGTCTGATAACGTGAACTGATTAAGCCTTATGTATTTCCTTTTTGATGCCTGAGATACTGCAATAGCAAATGGGTCTCCTGCATCACCCAAATTAACATATTGTACATATTATTCAATGGCAGCTAGGTTATTTCTGTGTATGAAGTAGGAAATCCTATATGCATCTGTTTCTAAACCTGGCAATGTACGGTAACTGCAAAATTCCTACATTACATTACTAGCAATTTCTTACTCTTTCATGAAACCCGAAATCTTTTGCCTGCAGTACCCACATCATTCTGCCTAACTGTTGGGTCAGCCCTGCCACTGGTTCTCAGTTTCACTACTGTGAATTGAACAGAACCCACTGAAGAAGGCACTCCCCCCCCCTCAAAAAAAATGTCAGTGTACCAATGTGCAACAAGGATGACATCATAGTCAGCTTGGTGGCAGCAGTACTGCTGCTTTTGCAGTTGGGAAAGTAATTAATGAAGAACACCAGACACTGGCTTCCATATCCATCCCATGCAGTTCCACCATATTCAAGGAAAGTTTCACTCCCAGCCTCCATACCCAGCAAATTTAGCCTATGCAAAGCAGCACTGTGGTTGCAGAGGTAAATGGGCAACTAGTGGGAGGTGGAAGGCAGGAAATGCTGGACCCACATCTCAAGGATAAGTTTCAGTATACTCTGGAGGAGCTTGGAGAAGAGCAGGAAAAGGTCTTCTGAAAACTTAAACACACCAAGATTGGTTGTTGTGGGTTTTTCGGGCTATTTGGCCGTGTTCTGAAGGATTACTTGTTGCCTATGGCATTTAGTAGCCATGGATGAGCAGCCATTGTTTCCGGAGAACACTGGTTTCCAAAGATTTGTGGAAGAACTGGCACCCCATAACCAACTGCCACCCCAAATGGCCCTTAGCTACAGGATGGTACCAGATTTATGTTGAGGTATCAGGCAACTGGCACTGCAGCAGTAGGCCAGGGCACAGGTGGCACATTTTACAAGTGACATCTGGAACAGCCAGGGTGCAAATCATGCCTGTCTCTCCCTCATAGGATACTGAGGGGAAGGGGAGACATCAGACATGTGGCGAGACACAAGGGCAGGATGAAGGCTGTGATGGAGAGTAGTCACACAGCCCTCAAGAGGCACTGAGGAACATGTTGCATCAATAAAGTCTAGCTACAGAAAGGCAAGGCCTGTTTTTCACAGACAAAGGGGCAAGCATGGTGGCAACACTGCAAGCTGGGAAGATGAAACAGGTATGGTGTTAGGCATGCACTCTTTGCTCAACCTAGTAGTTCAGGGTGCTTTGCAAGGTATGGAAGCCACATGCATAGCTAATATAATGAAGTAGGCCGGAAAGGTGGCAGGGCATTTTTACCACAGTGTTCAAGGCAGTGAGCTACTGCAGCAGAGACAAGAAAAATTGCGATTGCCACTGCACCACCTAATCAAGGATGCGGCAAATAAATTGAACTCCACTTTTTACCTGCTTGAAAGAGTGGTGGAGCAGCAAAGGGCACACAATGATTTAGCACTTGAGGCTTCCATTAGTGTGGTTGCTTCTCTGAGCAGAGAAGAGTGGGACATTACAGGTCAAGTGGCATTTGTCCTCTGAAACTCTGAGAGTGTTTCTTAGTGGGAGGACAAGCATCCTTAACCAGGTGATGGAGGGCATAACGGGGGGCAGTCTAGGTAGACAGGGGATCCCACAGAGAGAGAATAGCATTTTTCCTGACCTAGTGTGGCAGCCCTGGCCAGCAAGCTAAAGGACCCGCTCCACTACAGGTTTGCCTCCTTGCGGATGAAGGAGGAGTACCTTCTTGCAAACGCTCTTAGGTCCTTGAATTAAACAGCAGGCAATGAATATTAAGCAGACGTGAGAGGAGGGGCAATGCTAGCCAACTTTCCATTACATGCAGCAACAGCTAGCGAAGAATGTCTCTGTGTGACTCAGTAGTCACAAAGAGCAAGAAGAACCTAGCAGTGTTCGTAACACACCAAACACCAGTATCAGCAGTTATATCTAGAGTCCAGGCCACTCAGCCCTGCAACAACAGGACAAGCTTTCTTGGACACTGTCTTGATAAGCATGGCATGGATCTGTCCTCAAGAAAGACCAAGAAAGGGAGAGGTGTACATGCAGAAGTCCTGCAACCCAAAAGAGATCCATCCTTTGTCTTACTGGGCTGAGAAGGAGTCTGTTTGGGGAGGTTTGGCCAAGGTGGCAGTGGAACTGCTACCCAGCAACAAATGTGTCCAGTGAGAGAGTGTTCTCTCAGGCAGGGGACATTGTCAGTCCACACCATTTACACCTGGGACCTGGATCTATGGAAAAACTTATTTTCCTTCTGGTCCACCTGCCATTGCTGGGCTTTTCTGAAGATTCCTTCAACTAAGATAGAATTGTGCACTCTGAACACAGTACTAGGTATGCTATGCTTTACTCTGTTGTCCCCTCCTTCTGCCCCCTTCAGTCTTCCAGCTGCCACTCCAAGATTGTGGTCACTCAACGGTGCTGTGCCCCATGGTGCTGGCAGAGTTCCAACCCACCGCAAGCTATTTGCTGCTCTGATTTGCCTGCCAGGCTGACCAGGGCATCTTCCCACTTCCTACTGTGACCTGTCCTCTGCTTCCTCAGTGCTGCTGGCATTTCCTGCTGGCATCCCCAAAGTTCAGGGTTCGGTCAAAATGCCCATTACAGTCACTTCCTAATAGCTAGGCATGGCTGGCTGTTGGTGTGCACTCTTTTCGCTGGGCACAATCCCTGGGAAGGTAAGAGAAAACACAGGAAAGTCTTTTGCACATGTTCTGCACATTTGTGTTTAATATGTGACTGTTTAGTACAGTATTCATATTGACTGTAATGGAGTTCCAAATATCCATAAACTCTAAATTTTAAAAATTCCAAATCTGAAAGGGTCTCATTTCAATTTCCAAATCTGAATTCTGAATCCAAATTTTTGTGCTAGTGCACACCTCTAATATGAATATTGAAACTCCATGGGGATTGTATCGGCCTTTTCATTCAGATGACGCCCCACCTGGGTAGCAACCAGCTAGCAAAAACAGCTCTTCAGAATCTTCAACACTTTAGAAGAATTATTATAATAATCAGTCGGAAGTGAACAGGATACTTAGTAAAAAAAACCAAAAAAAAAAAAAAAACAAGTAATTTCTTGCTGTATTTTATCTTTTGTTCCTGCAGGTTGTTATTATTTTCAAAGCCTGTATTCAAACATGACCAAAAGGTGTGGGGAGGAAAAAAGAAGCGTTGAGCAAGATTGGAAAAGTAATGAAGTATCTTGTTGTTCTATATGCACTACTTGGTAGAAGAGAGTATGCCGAGTGTGTGCCTCATTAAAAACAAAACACTTCACTCTAAAGCTGGTATGATTCAGAAGTCATTTGGAACTGAGGAAATCATTTTTAATTCATCCTGATTCTTCCCGAGTGAGGCAAAAACCTTCCAGTGAAACTAAAAACTTCCTGTATAGAGGCAAACCCACCTCCTGTTATATGGCCATGATCAAGCTTGGCAGCACAAGCTGGCAAGGCAGTTTTCAAAATCCAAGTTTATAAATCCAAGAACACAGGGAAATGCTTGTGAAAATTCTAAGTTATTGGATCATAAATTCCAATGGGCTACTATTTTTATTATTTTGAGAAGACACACAAGCAACCCACCACAGCTTTGTTAAACACCTAGAGACACCCTTTCCCAAGGCTTAAAACAAGGATTATTATTTTCCAGACAATATCTCTCACATGAACCAGAAAGCTCCTTCTCTGGACAGTGTGTCAGTTACTGCTATACATTTAAATACTGGCTGAAAACACTGAACTTTCATTTCTTTATTAAGGTATTCCTTTAATAGCAGTCACACAAAATAAAATGAAAGAATAGTGTTGAATTCTACAAGGTCTAGAGATTTACCACTTTTTTAAAAATTGAAAACTGGTAATCTGTGGATTCTGGTTTATATGAGGAGGGGCAACTGCCCCAAAACTTTCCTGTAGGCAACATGATTTCAACAAGCATATTGACAGCACACGGGCTGCACATCTTTAAACTTTCTAAAGCAAATCAATACTAATGCAGAGATAACAACAGCCACTCCCACAATATGCCTGGCAATTCTATTGGCATCCATCAGTGACAGTATTGTTTCCCAGTGATGCCCTTAAGCTATAGGTATTAGTCAATATTTAGTGGTAATGTAAATGCTATCAGCATTAGGCTTATTCTCCTATCACACTTTGATTTTTATCCCAGCATTTCATCTGCTACTCCCTAGCAGCCTGAGCACTGGATTTATTGCCACATCAGTTGTAATTACAGTGAAATGACTGGAAAGTTAGGGGAGAACATTGATCTGTTGGTTCCTCTGCATTCACCTCTACTCCTCTCAGACAGAAAGAAGATGCCCGTACTGAGTCACAAGAAGACAGGATAATGTAGAGGTGTGTAACAAGCGCTTCACTGGGAATGGGAGAACTTCCATGGCTATTAACAGGGACACCGCCGAAACGGTTTTTACTAAACAGGATCAGTTGTGCACTGAATCCTGACGTCTACAGAGAGGACAGGGCCCTTCTGTAGGTTCTTTAAGACCTACACTGCAGACAAAGGTTCAATAAGGAGGTGCTCTCTCTCCCCATCTTTCTTCACCTTCATATTGGCTAATACCATCCCTTTTACTACGTTGTGCATCATATATTCTAGACAGGAGCAGAAGCTTTACTAGAGCAAAAACCAAAACAAAACAAACAAGAAAGGCAACCTCACAAAGGAACAGCTGGATTCCCACTGGTCACTGCTGCTGCTGTAGCTGTAGGCTCTCTCTGCGGTCTGCATGGCACTGAGACTGGGCATCCTGGCCTCTGTGCATGTTGAATGGCAGCCTTGATGCCTGCAGAGAGACAAGAAAGACATGGGGACTGCAATAAGTGTCAGACAGCAGCCACAGCAGATAGTTCTTCTGAGCTATTCATTCATTTCATTTCAGGTTCTCGCGTAAGGTGGGATACTATTACCTGTGTGTTCCTCAATTTTGCAGCTTAGCTCCCCACTCAGCCTGCTTCCCTTTGGAGATATGTGTATTAAAGGCTTTTTCTTTGGGAGGAAAGAATGTTATTGTTATCAGCAAGACAATACTCACTATTTCAGTGTAGTGCAACATAACACAGTCTGCAGTTACCATTTGTTTTTTTCTGAGTTCTTTGACTTTTTGTGCAGGGGGGAAAATGAGTCACGAGTGTTTGGACAGTGATATGTAAAGCACTGTTTAATGTCTGTCAGTGGAAGTTGCTGTCCTTCTCATTGCCTTCATCAGTGCAACTAGGAGAAAGGTGGCTTCCAAATAAAGCAAACATAAAGGCAATTTAGGAGTAGCTGGCTACAGGGATCCATTTTTGGAGAGTACATATTTACTCTGTGGAAGAAGTGAGAACTGTATACATCCAGGGAGGGAGGGTATGAGCAGATCATTTTGCTGGTTTATTATAATTTTAAGGATGGTGGAAAGCAATCTTGATATAATTCTGGACTGAGTAATCTTATAGGAAAGAATGAGGTGCAATCCTGCTTTGATGCATTGTCTCTTCTTTCTTTCATGCTGAGTTTTGTGGGCTGTCTTAAACCACCAGTTACAGCAACAGAACTAATGTTCTTGATTAAGTGTCTCTGTTTCAAGTATTGAGGCAGTGTACCTTTAAGGGTTCTGAGAAATCAGGTATTATTAACCTGCTGTTGATTTCATTGACTCTCCCTGACTGTTGTTTGTGCACTATGTTCTCATTTAACAAAATGCCCATCCATCACAAAATCCCAAAATCCTGGCCAGCACAGGTAGTGTTGAAGACTTCTGGGAGTTTTAGTCCAAGAACATATGTGGACCCAAGGTTGGGAACCATTGGTCTAGACCAGGAGTCTCCAAACTATGGCCTGCAGGCCACATCTGGCCCTCCTTGCCTTTTTATCCAGACCAGTCTGGACTCTAGGACCTTCCCCACCCTGACCCCACCTTTTGGCCTTCCTTAACAGAGCCTGGCAACAGGATAGGTCCCCTCGTCATCCCCTACCCTAATGCATGCACTCTGGCTCTCTTGGCCTATAAACTGTAGGGAAACAACAAAGCTCCCACCCTTCCCCAGATTTTTCTCTTGTGGCCCTCATACTGAAAAGTTTGGAGACCCCTGGTCTAAACCCTTGCTGTTTGCTGTGACTGCATCTCAAGTTAATTGGAATCCTTGTGGATATGGGGAGGATAGGAATGAGTTATATGGGAATATTTGTACTCACTCCTTTCTTGCAAGCATAACACCATGCCGATCTGTTATCAACCCCTGAAGAACATATACAGTGGTGCCTCGCAAGATGGCTTCTTCTATGGCCATGCTTTGCAAGAGGGTTTTTTTGTCGAGACAGATACCTCTCAAGATGAAAAAATTTCATTTGTCTTGCGAGGTTCCCATAGGAATGCATTGCAATGCATTTCTATGGGAAACCGCTTTTCCCAAGACAATTTTTTCGCAAGACAGCGCTTCTCGCGGAATGAATTAAATTCATCTTGCAAGGGACCACTGTATTCCCAACTTTCATGTTTTCACTGCTATACTCCAGCTATGACTCTCATTGTCTGAACAGAAGTCTGTAAATAAATGGTTTGCACTTGGAATAATAATCTGCACAAGAATACCACTATGTTGGCATTATTATTTCCTTTCAACAGTACAGAGAGATCTTATCCTTCTCAGCAGGTGTAATTTGTAGATTGAATTGTTCTGTAAGACATAGAAATTAATCTTTGATATGCAAACTGAACACCTGCTTGAAATGCTAAACTACTTAAGGATTGTGTAACTTCATACAATCAAGGTTAATATTAGGGTGGAATGGATGTAGAGTGAAATGGGAGAATGGCATAATTGGAAAAAAAGTGAGAGCCTGCCACACTTTTCTGATCTTGACTTGCGGGGGCTGGGTTTTTAAATACAGCAGTTTTATCCATAATTCTAGTTGGTGGAGGAACGTTGGGAAATACTTTGTCACAGCATCTGCAATGTGCAGGTAGCCCAAAATAAGATGTGACCAATGGCTTGCTATCTGGTTATATCGAACACTGTCATTGCACCCATAGAAATGGATCGAATCAGCACAATGGATGGAGGCACCACAAGCTCTTCTCCCTCTTGGAGACTTCCCATGCCCCTCAACCCCTAAACCTGTACTTGAGAAAAGTACATTTATATATTTTTAAATTTTATTTGTTTTATTCATAGGGCACATATCATATTGGATTTATACTACTACCACTCATCCCAAATCCTATTTTTCCTGCCCGGGGGGGGGGGGGGCTCTGTAGGCACCATAAGGACAAACTTATCCTTGCACAGTAAAAAGAGGTTAAGTGCCAACTGAAGCTACGGAAGTCTACCCCACTTTTTAAAAATTCTTATTTGCGGTTGAGAAACAATTATTTCCCTCGTTTCACCCTGGAATGTTGGAAGGGACCTTCTTTGAGCTCTTAGGTTTTTCTTTTCGAAAAGCACAGGCCACCACCAGCAGGGCTACCAACAATAAAGTGAACACCCTCGAGCAACTTTGTTTACGTGTTGTTCTTCCTAAATGAGCATTTAGTTTTAATAGATAGATCAGAGCACACATTGGCCGTCCCTGCCACAGATCTACTGGTTTTGGAAGGATGGTGGTAGCAATCCAGTTTTCCTCAGCATATTGTTAAAAGGCCGTGTAGGTGGGGCTCGTCAGCCATGGAAGGCAGCCCACCTAGGAGAAGGAAAACTCCGATTTCAAACCTCCACTGCCTTGTGGCTATATCCACTTATGGAAAAGGCTTCAGGAGTTAACCTCAAGGCAAAATCCGGAGCTGGAGTCCTGAAGGCAGCATGTGTCGTTTTGCCAACTCCTGCGACATTGCTGGAACCAGTTGTATTGGCTCTTGCCTTTCCATTGGACCATTTCAGTGATGTGGACAGGGGGGGATTTGCTGCTTGGGTAACAGCCTATCCTCCATATTATTTTACCCAGGCTTCATGCTCCGGAGAGGACACTCAGAGCATGTTACCATAGTCTCTCGAGACTGAAGGATGCCTATGCTAATTATTAAAAGGTGTGGCTGATGGGGAGGCTAGAGTTGGACACCGTTCCAAGTCTTGGAGGCAACAAGATTGTTGGGATTGTTGGGAATGAGGATAGTGGGGACTGACTCGCTGTGTTACCATTTCATAAGACTCAATACTTGCATGATGGGTGAGCATCAAAATTGTAAATTAAGATATTTAGCCCTTTTAAGTCATGAATAAATGTGTGTGTCTGTGTTGTTGTTGTTTCTTTTTCAAATTAATATATATATTCATTACCATTTCCTTGTGCAAAAGCACCAGTAATTATTACAGTGAAGAAAGTGTAACATGAGAAATATGACTTGCTTTGTGGAATCCTGAACACACCTGCAACCACATTCCCACTCCCAATAAGAAATAAATGTACTGCTTTCATGCTGATCACTCAGGTAACCAAGAATCAATACCTGCAGGATAGACAGTGTGTGTCAAATAAGTCACAATCTCCTTTATAAAAAAAAAACATTCAATTTTGTATTGGTTGTTTGCAGCATTGTGAGCATAGTTCATGCCTTTAAATGAAACAGGTTAATTTTAATCTCAGAAGTAGATGTTGCTTTTCCAAGGTGCAGCATTGCAGGGATCAGCCCCCCGCTCCTCCATCCTGCTGGATCTCGCTCTGCCCTATAGTTGCATCCTCTTTGGCTACTGCAATGTTTTGTGGGTGCTCTGCAGGACCTGTTTCAACTTTCTGTTTCCCTTCTACATTCACTAATGCCTTGCTTTTAACTTGTGAAACTACTGCTCCCCCTTGTTTTTTAACTCTGTACTTGGTTTTAAAGACCCACCCATTTTCTAATCTTATTTCCATAATTTATTGACATAATTCTGAAGACACTGCAACCTTTTAGGATCTTCGCATAAATTCAGTTTGTGTCTCTGTGAGGTTTTTAAAAAGTCTTCTTCTTCTGCCCTTGAAGTGCTTGCAGGTTGTTATATCCTTTCTTTACTTGTCTTAATCCCACAGAATATGCATTTATGGATATTTAGATAGTCAGCCAGCAATGTTCTTTATAAAACCAAAAGAAAAGACAACATTTTCCAAGATCCCATGACTTCTTAGAGGAACTGGCTTCAGCCAGGAAAACTAGAATGCCTCATAACATTTTCTGAGGGGATATAATGGTACGAAACAAAAGTACTGATTAATGATGATGCATCTGGTGCAATGGGAAATTGTAACTTAACATGAATTGAATGACAATCAGGGAGAGCATGGAATATTATTACAGAAAATTACTTGTCATTGCACCCACCTTCCCTGCTGGATAGAATTCATTGCATCATAAGCTTCTATTACTTTTGCGTGTTACTGTTCTTTTCTCTCATAAACATTTCGAAAGCCCCGCCCCCAAAAAATATTATTCCCTTTAGAATCCAGTGAGACTCTGCACCCTACTAAACATGGACTTTATTCCATCTTTTCATTTTAAAAACTACAATACAAAGCCATGTGGCAAGTAGGTTCTTTAACAAATTTCCAGGAATACTCCCAGAAGCATTAATGATTTAATCCCCAGCAGTATTCTCTACAGCCTTAGCACTAAAATACTCCATGGCTATAGCTCTAGAGTGTCCCTGAAATACACCATGTGGACTCAAGGGAGCATTTGCATCCTACTATAAAAGCCGTACAATTGCACTCATTTCGCACGCTAGCAAGGTTATGCTCAAAATCCTGCAAGGTAGGCTTCAGCAGTATGTGGACCGAGAACTCCCAGAAGTACAAGCTGGATTCCGAAGAGGCAGAGGAACTCGAGACCAAATTGCTAATTTGCGCTGGATTATGGAGAAAGCCAGAGAGTTCCAGAAAAATATCTACTTCTGCTTCATCGACTATGCGAAAGCCTTTGACTGTGTGGACCACAGCAAACTATGGCAAGTTCTTAAAGAAATGGGAGTGCCTGACCACTTTATCTGTCTCCTGAGAAACCTATATGTGGGACAGGAAGCAACAGTTAGAACTGGTCATGGAACAACTGAGTGGTTCAAAATTGGGAAAGGAGTACGGCAAGGCTGTATATTGTCCCCCAGCTTATTTAACTTATATGCAGAATACATCATGCGGAAGGCTGGACTGGAAGAAACCCAAGCCGGAATTAAGATTGCCGGAAGAAATATCAACAACCTCCGATATGCAGATGATACCACTCTGATGGCAGAAAGTGAGGAGGAATTAAAGAACCTTGTAATGAGGGTGAAAGAGGAGAGTGCAAAAAACGGTCTGAAACTCAACATCAAAAAAACTAAGATCATGGCCACTGGTCCCATCACCTCCTGGGAAATAGAAGGAGAAGATATGGAGGCAGTGTCAAATTTTATCTTCCTGGGCTCCATGATCAGTGCAGATGGAGACAGCAGCCCTGAAATTAAAAGGCGCCTTCTTCTTGGGAGGAAAGCGATGACAAATCTTGACAGCATCTTGAAAAGCAGAGACATCACCTTGCCAACAAAAGTCCGAATAGTCAAAGCTATGGTTTTTCCTGTCGTGATGTATGGAAGTGAGAGCTGGACCATAAAGAAAGCAGACCGCCGAAGAATTGATGCCTTTGAATTGTGGTGCTGGAGGAGACTCTTGAGAATCCCCTGGACTGCAAGGAGAACAAACCTATCAGTTCTAAAGGAAATCAACCCTGAATGCTCACTTGAAGGACAGATCCTGAAGCTGAGGCTCCAGTACTTTGGCCATCTCATGAGAAGAAAAGAGTCCTTGGAAAAAACCTTGATGTTAGGAAGGTGTGATGGCAAGAGGAGAAGGGGACGACCGAGGATGAGATGGCTGGACAGTGTCTGCGAAGCAACCAACATGAACCTGACACAACTCCGGGAGGCAGTAGAAGACAGGAGGGCCTGGCGTGCTCTGGTCCATGGGGTCACGAAGAGTCGGACACGACTAAACGACTAAACACACACATAAAAGCCATGTGTTGATTGTATGGTTTATATTTTCGTAAAATGGTGGTTTCAAAAAAGAAGAAAATTAGGAAAGAAGGAAGGAAACAGGAGTAAGTAATGTGGGAAACCCATGTTCTTCCACTGAAAAAGTAATGTTACATGGCAATCATTAACACCAAAAGTAACCAGCTGCAAGTCATGAATTATAAGCCATATGTTCCTTCTATATGCCTGATTACGTTGATAACCTTGGGATATATCATGGTGTTATAAAATGCAATCTAAAGTCACATGGTCTTAGAATCTCTGTGCACTGAGGCAACTGCTCAGCTGTGTTTTTTCTGGGGGTGTTGTTTGTTTGTTTGTTTTAAAGAACTGTGCTTTGCTGGTTGCAGTGCCTTTCCCAGTGGCTCTGGTGGCGAGAGTCACTACGTGCTGGTCCTCTGCTGTGGGTGGCAATGGCTGTTGGCTCCCACAGCACCAAACCATTCTTTCTCTGCATCTCCTCTTTCCAGCCCAGCCGCGTCTCCCCTGCTGGAGTGGGAGCGGCTATGGGAGGCAGCCATCCCAAGGCAGTTTACACCAACAGAGGCATTCACAGTGCCAAAATGCTTATAAATAAATAGATTTTACGTGCATGCTATAATAAACTAACCTCTGCAGGCACAGTGAAATACCATACTTTGTGTCCAAAAACCACAGTTCTGGGCAAACAATTCTGTGCTTCCTTATACATCATTTAATCACCTTATTTAAATCATTTTTAATTATGCTAAACCCAATTCAACAGTGGTTCTCATTGACAGTGGAACCACATTCTAAGCTGTGGATAAATATAGAACAGACATGTGTTAACCTTCCAATTGCATTTTGGTCCCACACCACAACCATTTTGCAAAAGGAGAACACGCATTTCATAAAGTGTCTAGTTCTTAGAAGACAAGTGCAGGAGAAATGTATTACATTATTGTCATATCTTTTGAGAACTGGTAACAAGATCCTATCAAACACTGATGCTTCTGGATGATGGAATTAGTGTTTTTATTTACATAATCATAAACATTAAGTAAGCTATGGAAGCATCAAAAGCATTGCTAATTTCATCATTCTAATCTTTAGCTTTTACTTTTTTGTAGGTGGCTATGCTGTCAATGCAATATGCAGTATTAAACTCTGGGGAAATGCGTCATTTTCAAAGCAAAATTACTGTAATCTGAAAACTCTAGGAAAATTGGCAGTTAATTTGTTAAAATATGGTGCAACTGGAGAAGGGCAATAAGATGATAACTTCATGAAATAAATTATCATGTTAATTACAAAAGGATTATTTAGTGCTGTATGAAATCTTCTGTCTTTGCTGGAGGGAAGATGGAGTACCTCAGGACAGGAAGGATGCAAATATTGTCACATTGTACAAGAACAAAGGTGAAAGGGGCAACTGCAATGACTACTGTGGCATTGTAGGGAAGCTGCTTGCCGGTGTTGTGCTGCAGATGCTCCAGGTACTTGCAGACAGAGTCTATCCAGAATCACAGTGTGGATTTCAAGCTAGTAGATCCACCACTGACATGGTATTTTCCCTCAGACAGTTGCAGGAAAAATGTAGGGAACAATGACAGCCACTCTTTGTGGCCTTCATAGATCTATCAGAGGCTTTTGATTTGGTTAGCAGGGACAGCCTTTTTAAAATACTTCCCAAGATTGGATGTCCACCTCGACTCCTTAACATCATCAGGTCTTTTCATGAGGAGATGAAGGGCACTGTACTTTTTGATGGCTCAACATCAGATCCCTTTGATATCTGGAGTGGAGTGAATCAGGGCTGTGTCCTCATGCCAACCATGTTTGAGATCTTTTTTGCTGTCATGCTGAAGCACGCCTTTGGAACTGAAGCAGAGGGTGTCTATCTCCGGACTAGATCAGATGGAAAGCTCTTTAATCTCTCTAGATTAAGACCGAAGATCAACGTTCAGCTGAAATGCATGCAGACTTCCTCTTCGCCAACAATGCAGCTATTGCTGCCCATTCTGCTGAAGAGCTCCAACAATGTATGAACCATTTTAGTAAGGCCTGCCAAGACAATGGATTAACAATCAGCCTGAAGAAAACATAAGTCATGGGCCAGGGCATGGACTCACCTCCCTCTATTACCATCTCTACACAAGAACTGGAGATTGTTCATGATTTCGTGTTTCGTGTACCTTGGCTCAACCATCTCTGACACTTTCTCTAGAAGTCAAGCTGGAAAAATGCATAGGCAAAGCAGCTACCATGTTCTCTAGAATCACAAAGAAAGTATGGCTTAATAAGAAGCTGATGGCATATACCAAGATCCAGGTCTATAGAGCCTATGTCCTGAGCACACTCCTGTACTGCAGTGAGTCCTGGAGCCTTAGTGCACAGCAGAAGAGGAAGCTCATCACATTCCATATGCATTTTTGGTATCACCTGGCAGGACAAAGTTCCAAATGGAGTAGTCCTAGAACGAGCTGGAATTTTTAGCATGTATACATTACTGAAACAGCGATGTCTACGTTGGCTTGGGCATGTCATGATGGTCAGATTTCAAAAGATCTCTTGTATGGAGAATTATGCAGGGAAAGTGCCCCAGAGGGAGATCACAGCTGCGATACAAGGATATCTGCAAGCGGGATCTGAAGGCCTTAGGAATGGACCTCAACAGATGGGAAACCCTGACATCTGAGCATTCAGCCTGGAGGCAGGCATTGCATCATGGCCTTTCCTTATTTGAAGAGACCCTTGTCCAGGAGGCCGAGGCAAAGAGGCACTCATGAAAGCAGCAAAATCAGGGAGCTGGACAGGGAACAGATTGTATTTGTCTTCCATGTGGAAGGGATTGTCACTCTTGAATTGGCCTTCTCAGCCACACTAGATGCTCTTCCAGGTCCTCCATACAGAGCACATTACAATAGTCTCTCGAGACTGAAGGGTGCCTACATATTTAGTGCCATTAGAAAGAAAGTAATCTGCCTTAAAGTAGATCATTTTAAGTAGATGGTAACTGCATTCAGATGGTATTCAAAAAATAACCATACTGCACTCTGTGAGTTGTGGACTATTTTCTAAACTGAATAAAGATTCCAGTGTATTGTCTGCTATAAATTGCCTCATGACCAAGGGACCATTTGAGTGTGTAGAGCCAAGTGTGTTCTGTATCTGTAGCAAGTAGTGTGAAATAAAAATATAACACAATCAGAAAATAAAATAAAAGTGGATAGAAATTTCATTTTTAATAAAATGGGATAACCTATTGACAACCAGATTATTTTACATTTGCTGTGCTCCATCATCCTTTCCCAAATAGTATGAGATATTTTGTGTCCCAATATGAGAGCTTGGCTTAGGGAGAAAAAAAGGGACAAAAAAAAAAAAACCGCAACAGATTTGTTTGGACATTTTTCTGTCCCTCCTGTTCTTGTTTTTTGTTTCGGTCAGGGGAAAGATATGTGGCTGAGCTGAAATGTTTACAAATGTTCAAGTAACAAACTGTAGGATTCTTACACTATAGGTCTAGTCCTGTGTGGATTCTGTAGCAAAATGTGATGACTCAGGAGGACTGCATGAGGGTTAATACTCTTGTCTCTGAAGGGTCCTGAATCACATTGACATTTCAACAAACAGAATGATGTAACCAGTGCTTAGTTTTGTAATCAAAAGCAAACATCCAGATTAGATTATTTACACCTTATCTTGAAGGGTTTTTTTAAAAATAAATAAATCACTTGGTTAACATTCAGATCTTTAAAAGCTGTTTATGTTCTAGAAGGAGAAAAGAAAACCAGAAAGAGGCCATATTCTAATCAGCCCTAAGTTTCAGGAGTTCCCTGATAAATTCCTAGGATCAAGGATTAGTGGAGAGATGGGCAAGGAGTGTACCTTCTGATGCTACTGGGCTGCAACTCCTAGCAGTATTCACCAACACAGCCAATGATAAGAAATGCTTGTTGATTCAGTTCATTAACATCTAGAAGTCAACATTTATCCACTTGTTATCCACTAGAGTCTCAACATGGGACCAGGTTCTATTGCCAGCATTCTCATGAAGCACACCACTGCACATGCAAATTGTATATGAGCTAGGGGTGACTGACCAGGAAAGAGAACCTGGTGTGATGGATATCTTGATGAAAGCATGTGACTGCTGTAAAGAAGGCATATTTTATACTGGGGATCATTAATAAAAAGAGGTTACCTGTCATTCTGGTTCTTTGAGTGGTCATCTGTGAATTCACACTAATGGGTTAATCTGCACCTGCGCAGAGCAATCTCAGAATCTTCTAGAGCTTAGGCACATGGTGCTGGGACCTCCCCCATGCTGCCTATAACTCCGTCCCAGTCCCGAGTGCCTCAGTTCCATTTCTGCCGCCGTTGTAGCAGCATCTTTTCGTGTAGTGTTTTTTCTCCTTTCCCTTATCTTGAACCTCCCGGTATAGTTGACGATTTTGGACTGTTTGACTATCCCTTTGGACTTGTGAGTTTAGCAAAAAGCATATAACTGGCTTGTTTCTGTGTATTTTTTGTTCTGTGTTTATGGGCTTGTCAGGCCCTTTTAAGCGTTGCTCCTCCTGCCTGAATAAGTTTCTGTTGTCGGATGGGCATTTCCAGTGCTTATTTTGTTTGGGGAAAGAACACCAGCCGGGTCTTTGTTCGGTTTGTAAAAGTTTTGCCAAACCGGCATTGAAGCAATGACTCCAATGGTTGCATTCATATTTGTGGGAGAAGTCTCTCTGCCCTTCTAGAAGTTCGGCCATGGAGCCGCAGTGGAGACCTCTTCAGTTGCAGGCTCTTCGCCAAAGCAAGCTAAGAAATCTGTGAAGGTGTCGTCTTCAGGCTTGAAGTCAACTGCCTCGGCTTTGATGTTGAAGCAACACTCGGCCTTGATGCCGAAGAAGAGGAGAAAGGTGGCCCGGGAGTCCTCTGGAGCGTTGGCTGTTATTTTGCCTTCACCCCAGAGAGACTCTTTGGGCCCAAGTGTGCTGTCGGGTGATGAAGATTTGTTGGGCTCCAGGCCTTCTGTTGCACCATCTCCACACTTATCCCTCTCTCCAGATCCAACTGATACCTCTGCTGAGGTTCAGATGGTCATACAGGTCAGACCTGGTTCAATGCAGGGCTCGATGTTGAGACAGGCGTTTCCATCCCCACGTGCCTCTCTTCATGAGAGACATTTGGAACTGGCTCCCAAGCCCGAGATATTCCACCTCCGACAGCTGGAGGATCTCCCCATGTCGGGATCGTCCCAGGCCTCGCTGGGATGACTACAGATGCTTCCTCGAGGACTTTGAGCTCAGTCGCCGTCGGTACCTGGCTTCTTATGACCCTTTTACAGGTTTCGTCAGTGGTCTCGGTACTATTGCTCCTATTCTCCCCCACCACCTCAATACTGAAAGCATCTCGGGGCTTCTTACTATGTGGAGGATGAGCCTGGATGCCACCCTCTGCTGAGGACCTGTGCACCTGTGATGCAAGAGCCAGTGCCATCAACCCTGGCTAGTCGGTCTCGTTTGGTGCTGACACCGGTGCAGCATCCTGCTGAGGACCTGATCCTGGTTACTTCCTCTCCTGGGATCGATCAAGACTTTTTGCCGGACCGTCCTTGGACTTGGATGCTTCCATTGAGGAGCTGGACAAGGATTCACCTCAGAATTTGCCCACTCCTGACTCTCATGTTGCGGAGAGCCACCCGCCCTCTCCTTGAGAAGACTACACTGCTTATTCGCACCTCATATGTAGGATTGCGAAAGTTATGGACCTGGCAGCAGATCAGCCTCCTCTGGAGGAGGTAGACAAGGTCTATGAAGATATCACAAAAGACCAGTCTCCTCTTCTTTGCATAGCTTTTATTTCTTCCCTGCTCAAACTTGCCAAGGAACCTTGGGAGTAACCTTCCACCTCTTGTCAAATTCCAAGAAGAGTCGAGAATTTGTACAAAACACATGGCGCTGGCACTCCCCAATTCTTTTGTAGTGGATGCTACTCAGAACAGAGCAAGGAATAGATCAGCCTCCACACCCAACAACAAGGAGGGCTGGAAGTTGGGCATCCTAGAGAGACAGATTTACTCTCTTGCATCTTTTATTCTCAGAGTAGCTAATTATTTGGTGGCAATGGGTGCTTATCATCGCCACTTGTTTCTGAGAAATCTGTACAGTCTCTTAAAAATTATCACACTATTTTCAGAGAGCTCACAGACCAAACAATGAATTATCTATTTCAGAATCTCTTCTGGTTTTGGCATCAATGTATCCTCCTCCACATACTCCCCCCCCCCCCCAATTTTGGAATATCAGAGACAGAACTTCTGAAATTACATCTTTAAGTTCCTTTCATATCCTTGGATGCAATTGCTGTTCATTTGGTAATGGAGACTTCATTTAATGTAGCTGGCTGCTCCCATACCACTTGTTTATCTATCCTCGATGGCAGCCCCTTTATTGTGTCCTTTTTTCTGTCTGAACTTAATTCAGCTTCATTTTGGGAGAAGACAGAGGTATAGTATGTCAGTAATTGGTCTCATAAATGAGATCAAAAACCACGAAACAGGAAAATCCAGGCTTCCTTCACTACCGATTGAAGTGAACTGCTTGAGTCAACACAGTTTCCGGGACATGAACTCTTGGACAACCTGTATTTAAGGCTGTTTCGATTTTACTAAAAAGAAACCACTTAATACCGTATCTTTACTGTTCAGTGACTCAATTTTGGTAACGTAACGCCAAATTCATTATCTATAGGGAAACTGTTCTGTTCAAAGGACTAGAAAGGCCAATTATTAAACAACATGAGTTTATTTAAGTGAACAAAGAAAACATTTCTCTACCATTTCATTTCTAAGCAACAGCATAACGTTTCAGCACCTTCTATAAAAGTTAACTATTGAAACAAAACAAAATCTAAACTATAAACTAAGGAAAACAAATGATATTCTTACACAGTCCATATTGTTAAATCAGGTTCCTTCGTCTGGATCAAAGATATTCAACGCCATGTTTTCAGATACCCAAAACTCTCTTCTTCTCTCACTAGAGTCCCTTTTTTTTAACTTCTTGTAAATTTCTCCAACCTGCCCCTTCCTGACATACTTGACCAATCACGAAGGAAGGAATTAGCATAGGGTACGCCCTACTTTCTCACCAACACCAAAGAATTGTTTATAATTCAGGTTAGAAATATTTTGACTCTGCTGTGTTTTTCTCTCCAGCTGCAGCGATAAGCTTGGCGACATGAAGCTGAAAATAACTACTAGTAATTTTCCAGAACTTAGCCTGTGTCAGACTCAAAATGGATTTCTCTATGGTTAAAACATGACTACATAACCCATCTCTAATTAGAAAAATACACTTCATCACATGTTGGGCAGTTCCACCTTCTCTCTTACACTTGTATTTCTCTTTTTTTCTTTGGACTAGACCAAGCACTTCCTCATTCTTCATCTCTCTATCTCCCTGAACATAGCTAAAAATACTCTTTTATTATTTTTAAACTTATCTTGCTAACCAGAACTCATACTGAGTTTTATCTCTTCTGAAGTTCTCCTTATAACTTTTAGTTACTTGTTGGATGATCATTAATTTACCTCTCCTCTCCTTCCCTTTCCTATACTTGCCCCTTTAAATCTCAGTTCATCTGAAACAATGTAGCCACCCTGTTTTCCTTGGACATCTCCCACTTTTTTTTCCTCACAGGAATTCTTTGTAACTGCATCTTTTAAAGAAACTTCCATTGATTCTGAACCTCTTCTCTTTGAATATTTATTGTTAATTGAAATTGGTTAAGATTTCAGAGGGACTAAGTAACAGCTAGAATGGAGTGGAATGGGCCAGACTTGATGAGGCAGTGGATAATAAAAATTTATACCAAAAGAAACAGGATTGAAAGACACACATCAGAACAATATTTCAAAATTAAAACCATTAAATATAATTCTTTTATTAAGACCATAATGCCCTCAGACCTTCCAGAAAAGAACAATATGGTCTGGAACTGCAGCTTTTGTCACTGATGTAGCAAACCACAATACAGCCCCCAGGAACCACATTACATTATCCATTCTGAGCAGAAAATCCATCTTGCACAACACAGCCCAGAAGACAAACTCAGAAATTCACCTGTCCCACCAGAGTAGATGGGCTGATACAACAAGCCTCAAAATATCCCCAGGAACCACACTGCTGTGCCTGCTGAAGACAGAAAATCGATATGCCACAGAATAGCCCAGAACTGCAACTTTCAAGGTTTTATAATGGTCTTGGGACATCAAACACTTAATGAAAGAGTTAAATTTGATCGCTTTGATTTCAAAGTTATGTTCATATGTGTATTCATTACATCCCACTAGTTTTGGCATCAATTTTTCTTCACAAGGGCCCATTCTGGCCTCTTCTGTTTCATTCTGTTCCATTCCAGCATTTACAGTTCCACCTTCCGAGTGTTCATTGCACCAGTCTTAGATTTTCCTTTCCTCGATATAACAAATCTCAGGAGGACATGGCCATTTGGACACAAGGTTCCCACTACTTCCAGATGGTAGCCATGCCAGTGAGTTTTAGGTGCAATACAGCTGATCCCCTTGTTGCCTCTTCTACCATCTGGAAGATTACCTTGTAAGCAAGGTAGCTGAGGAATTTTTAGACCTTCCTTTCTCAGCAGAATTCACTTCCAGAAGACAGGGGGTAGTGAAAGTCTCCCACCATTACTGCACCTCTGTTTTGAATGTTTGGTAATCTGATTTGGTGGCGGAACCTCCATGTCTTCACTCTGGATTAGAGATAAGTAGAAGATCCCACCACCACACAGTGATGCTTCTGTTGTTTCTTTTTACTTGGATTATAATCCAGATGATCTGTGCCAGTCTTTAATTTTCCTAATCATGGATTTCCTTACAGATGAAAAATCACCCTCCACATACAATGTTACTCCTCCTTCCTTTATGTGTAGCCTGTTCCTTTTGAATAAGCTATATTCTTTAATTATTACATTCCAGTCATAAGTCTCATTCCATCAAGTTTCAGTCATAAGTCTCATTGAACAAGGTTTCAGTAATGCTTGCTGTCTCACCACTGTTGGTTTTGACCAGTAGCCATTCAGAATTATTGCCCTTTTAGTGCTGTCTTTCCCTAACCCCTTTCCTCCCTTCTACTGCATGTTTCACACATAAAGACATAAAAGTAAGGAAATCTGGCTAAGTATGGCTTACTTCATTACTGCATGAATGATGGATAAGTAACACAGCAGCACATAATTACATCACAAGGAACTAGTTCTCATTTCACTGGGTACAAGAACAGGAAAGATCTGTGAAATCGAACTCTGCAAGAGATTTGCCATATACATATTTAACGCTGAATTTAAAGAGCACAGTCAAGCTGCTAGTAAGGCTGTTATCCAATGATTCAGTAGGAGTTTAGTAGAAATCAGGAATGTGTTTCTTGTTCATCGGGTGCTAGAAGACAGTTTAGCTAATAGTACTTGGCCAACAGGTTTAAGGATATTTAGTCTGCTCAGTGCAGAAACCTTCACCTTATCATGGCAGTCTTTATTTAATTTCTAAAATATATATCTCCCCTCTGTGCTGGAAATTCCAGCTTGCTATTTATTTCAGCCCGGTGTTCAGGGTAGAGTCTATCTGGTACAAAAATAAATCAATCTAAAATACCTGCAAAGGAAATTGTACTCTGAATAAATTAGATAAACCAATAAAAGAGATATTTATGCAGTTCCATTTCATAATGTTCTCAAATTGACATTATTTATTTAGTTATTTACTTATTTAGTAACTCATTCATTCATTCATTCATTCATTCATTCATACATACATACATACATACATACATACATACATACATACATACATACATACATACATACATACTCTGGTTTATCTTCAGATTTTATTTATTTATTTATTTATTTATTTATTTATTTTATTTATTTATTTATTTTATTTCTATCCCGCCTATCTGGTCGTACTAGACCACTCTAGGCGGCTCACAACAAGCAGCATTATATTTTTATCCTTTTTAGAAAAGGGCCCAAGGCTTATGTCATTAAAATGATCATATTTAATACTGATGCAAGCTTTGTTTTAATATTTAAAACACAAAGCAACAAGACACAACAATCCAGGGCACAGTTACACAATGAAAATGAATCAGTAGCTGGATTGGAGTTTTTGAAAAAACTACAGCAATGGTCCCCAGATGTTACTGGACTTCAACTTCTAGAAATCCTGGCCAGCAGAGGTTGTGGTGAAGGCTACTGGAGGCCCAAGGTTGAGGACCACTGGTCTACAGGATGTCCTCTCGTGCTCACTACCATTCACACTTGTCAAAATACAGCCCTAGCAATTGTTTTCTGTTTGGATGAGAAGTGGTTAACTAATGAAAAAGAAGTCAACTTCTGGGATTTTCCCCTGCTTTGTGAAAGGTAGTGAGCAGAAGAGGGTATCCTGCAGGCCATCCTTTTTCCTGCTCACAATGTAGGAATGATATTGTGCAGCAATATTGGGTCATTTCCTGGTATTTTGAATCATGGATACAGAAGCACAACATCCATTAAATGAATTTTTTTTTGAAGAGTAGAATTGTATGCCTTTTTAAAACAGAAGTTTAAGCATACATACACTACACACAAATTGCAACAGAAACTTCATTCACATAGAATTACCCAGTGTTAGAAGATCCCAGGAGATGAGCACATGATCTTTACTATGGCTGCTGGGAAAGGACAGAAGCAAGAACAGCTGGGATGTGGCTGCAGTCCCTCTGTGGCAAAATATTTGATGGACTGATTTTGGACTTAATGAAATGGTAAAGCAAAAGTGTGACTGCGATATATCCAATGGAGAAACATAAACACCCTTTAACCTGTCAGGCAAACTAATGATGTCATGCCCGCTCTACAGAATGCATATTAGAAAGCTATGTTCCAATTTCCTTCCCCTGGGGCAGGCTATTTAGAAAGACAAGCTTTGTTGAACCAAAAGCTCTACGGACATGTTGTGTGTCTGTTTTCCAAAAGATGTCCACTTGCTTTTTGAAATTAAAAAAGAAAGGGGGGTGGAGAGTTGGGAGTTAGTTAAGATTGCCACCAAAAACCTAGGTAAAATTAATCCATACTCTGGGAAAGAAAGACAGTGTTAAAATACAGGGACCAAAAGCAAATTATTTGAAATGTGGTGTTGGACGAGAGCCCTACAGGAACCACAGACAGGCAGAAAAGCAGAAAATGGTGCTCAACTCAATCAAGTCAGGCCTGAACTCTGTAGAGCAAAAATAAGACAACTGAGGCTATTCTACCATGCACCTACAATGGGAATACAGAACTGACCAGAGAAGACATTATTGCTGGGAAATGTGGGGGGGGGGCAGTAGGAAGAGAATACAAGCTAAAATGAGACAGATTGTGTCACTAAAGGAAGCCACATCTTTTTAATTTACAAGACCTGAGCAGAACGTAATGGAACAGAAAAATTGGAGAGAATACTGTAGCCTAACATGAGATGCTGCTGGTTTGCAAGATCTGAGGAAAGCTGCTGTTGATATGACATTTTGGGAGTCATTAATTCATATAGTCACCATACAACAGAAGTGACGTGATGGCACGTAACATCTTTGGAGGTTCTTTTCTTCATTACCAGACAATTTTATAGTAATAAAACAGGTGGAATGGTTGAAACTATGATAGGCTGTAGGTACAAAAGCTTTGTTAACATAAAGTAAGACCATTGCCAGGCAGAAAGCAAAAAACTCGGAGATTTCCCAGCTTAAATGAGTGAACTTTTGAATATTTGTTATCTGTTATTTTAAATATATAAATGTATTTTCAAATATTTTTACAACCATACACGCAGAAAACCTTTGCTAATATGGATGCCTGTTTGGCTAGGAAAGAGTTAGAAAATTATCCTCTTGAGATTCAGTTAACTGGGTACTGACTGACTGGGTCAAAAATTCAGATTACCACAGACCTGGAGCTGGTTTCCACTTTGAAGATTTATGTCAGGAACCTGGTCTCAGAAATCCTCACAGAATGTTTACTGAAGGCATTCAGGGCTGGGACAAACACAACTGCTCTGTGCTTCTCTGATGCAGAAACACTTTAAATATGCCTTATAAAATTGTATGCTAATATCCTGGAGATACATAGCAATATGCCCCTTTCTGGAGCATTGTCGGTCCATTACTTTCTTTAAAATAAGTCTGCTTTGTGTGTGAATGTTTTTCACTCTTCAAAAAAAAAAAATCCTGTCTTTTGACTATTTCTGTGATCTTTCATTAACATCCAAACATGTCCCTTTCTGGCCCACAAAGCTGCAGCTATATACTGTATCTATTTTGGAATGCTGCTGTTGGTAAGCTTGTGCCACCCGTGTTCAGTTTATAACAAAGTCACTATTTTATCAATGTGTAAGGCCTTGAAGGATCAATATTTCAGCTCCAGCAACCTGGATTGTTTCCAAATTAAAAAAAAGCAGGAGAGATTAACCATTCTCTTTCAAGAAAAGTAAAACTGGATTTTCAATTTGTAGTGATGTATGGAAGCGAGAACTGGAACATAAAGAAAGCTGACTGCTGAAGAATTGATGCTTTTGAATTGTGGTGCTGGAGAAAACTCTTGAGAGTCCCCTGGACTGCAAGGAAAACAAACCTATCCATTCTAAAGGAAATCAACCCTGAGTGCTCACTGGAAGGACAGATCCTGAAGCTGAGGCTCAGATACTTTGACCATCTCATGAGAAGAGAAGACTTCCTGGAAAAGACCCTGATGTTGGGAAAGTGTGAGGGCAAGAGAAGAAGGGGATGACAGAGGATTAGATGGTGGGACAGTGTCATCGAAGCTACCAACATGAATTTGACCCAACTCTGGGAGGCAGTGGAAGACGGGAGGGCCTGATGTGCTCTGGTCGATGGGGTCACAAAGAGTCAGACATGATTAAACGACTACACCACCACCACAACAAAAACATTTTAAATCTGGGGATGATTAAGGTTGTTTGTTCTGCATGGGGGAAAATTTTAATTTAAAAAGTCATAACTCAAAAACCTGCTGCCCAAACAGTCCCAAATTTGGTAGATAGCAAGTGCAGACTGATTGCTACAGTTGTCCCAAATTTGGTGCTGATTCAAAATTCAGTTTCAATGCCTTTTTGTTTGTTTGTTTGGGCTGCCCCTATTTTTAGAATTGCCTTAACACATGTTGATTTGCCCTGCTACAGAATAACATAAATAACTTCATGAAGCTATCATGATGCAACCTGATACATGTTATTTGGAGGTACAATGGGAACATAACAGTTCGGTTTCTTTTTGCAAAGTGGCATAGTGATCTCTAATGTTGTGTATATATATATGAGTCGTCCCATGAGATTCATCATCTAGAGAGAGAAAAAGGAAATGAGAAGTTAAGGCTTAAAAGTATCACACTGATGGATGAACAGTAGACATGGGGACAAACATAAAAACAAATCACAGTATTGGTTGAATATCAATGATTTGTCAGATATTCATCCCTTCTTATTGCTAAGAACTGGAGATTCCCCTGAATACAAAGGGACATATATGCACATTTTATAATTGTCCATTCATCTCTCTGCCTATGCCCACATGGAGAAGCTGATCTGCACAAGTATAGGCAGAGAGAGGAGCAGTGACCAAAAAGAATCATCCCCTGCTGTCATTGCAAATAGTGGGGGAGGGGGGAGAAGGATTCCCTTTGGTCAGGTTTTATGTCTGCCTATGCCTACGTAGGATCCATGCAAGCATAGGCAGACAGAGGCCTGACCAAAGGGAATCCCCCCTTCCTGTCATTGCAAATGGGGGGGGGGCAGATTCCCTTCAGTCAGACTTCCAATGTCTGCCCATGTAAACCTTGATGACCCATGAACCAAGACAAAGCACCATTTTGGTGGCACATCCCCATTTCTACTTGCTAGCCTAATACCAGCCCAGAAAATAAAGAACAGGGAGAAATTAGCTGATCCTGGACTTGTTGTGCTGTTGAGTTGTTACACCCTTTCCCCCCTCTCTTCTCTCCTCCTTTGTGTACCCTTGATTCCTTTTAGCCCTTTGTGTGATGGTGGTTTACTAGCTATTTCAACCTTGACTAAGAGGTTCCCGGTTTATATGGTCAGTATTACATTCCTTTCAGTGTTATCTTCAGTGTACCCTTAAATCATTTCTTTTGACCACCATCTAATCAAGCAAAAAGCTCTTCATAAAAACTATGTTGGGAATTTTGGTTGTTCCTTTTTAGCTAGCAGACTATGAGGTAAAATAAAGCAGCAACAATACAGAAAAATGCAGATGAAAGTGATTGTGCTTTCTTGCATGGCACTGATAGATGATCAAGTCTCTGCTCCATAAATTAGGGAGGACAGAACAACAACTTTGTACATCTTTAGCTTAATGGAAAGATTGATTCCACAGTGTCTCTTAGAGCCTGGCATGAATATTTTACTGTGTGATATCTGTATTCTACTCATATGTCTGAAGAAGTGGATGATGTGCCACAAAAGCTTGTATTAAAATATGGCAGTTAGTGTTTAAAATGCCACAACATTTCTTTCCTTTCCTTTGTTTTCTGTTTCTTGCTGAAATGTTTGCAAAGACTAAAAAGGCTACAATTCTGAAAACAAAGTTGACAGTTTTCTTTTATAAAGATGAATAAGTGTCGCATCTTTTAACTCCTGGGGGATTTTCCTTGTGAAATAGGTGTGTAAATAAATCATTGGAGTTGCTGATCACCACCTTCTTTAGAGGTCACCTTTGGAACTGCATTTTCCTGGGGCATTTCCATTGGACTATTGGTTAATACCCTTTGTGGTTCTTTCAAAAACAGAAAGAGGTCTATGGAATTTGCTGATTGGAATTTGTGGTCACCTGCGAATTGTTTCATCACTAATTTCAGATCATATGTTGAACAGATTTTGAAAATGCTTAGCTCATCTCTTCATAATCTGTGACTTGCCAATGGTGAACACTGAGCTTTCAGAGCTGAAGAGGGTGACTTGCCCACAGGTTGGGGGCCACAGACAGTTTTGACTCCTTTGAATAATTTATTTGTTTCTCCATGATGAGAAAAGTCCTGAATTTCCTCCGCCTTCCTACTGAGCCATGAGTTCTGAAGGTCCTGAGTAGACATGGGGATGAATAAAAAAATGGATTGCAATATTCGCCAGAAATTGCTGATTTGTTAAATATTCATCCCTTCATATTCATGGGTTCCAGAGACTCCAATGAATATGAAGGGGTGTATATTGCCCTATTTTTATTCGTTCCTCCATACGAAGAGAGGGAAGGCTAGCCTTTCCTCTCTCCCTATGGCTTTCCCATTCTGCCTATCAGCCCGCTGATCAGCTGATCAGCCAGCGGATAGCCAGCCACCCACCCCCACAGCCTATTCCCTGCCCCCTTCCTCTCCCTACCTTAGCCGCCTTAAGGGAGTCCAGGCTCCCTACCCTAAATGAAGCTGCAGCCGCCATCTTTGCAAAGGGCAGCTGGTGTCCCTTTCTACAGGCCATGGCTGCAGAGGCCTGCTGGAGATGGTGGTGATGGCAGCGATTATTGGGGGGCTACTAAGGTGGGGGGTGGGGACATTGGCAGGGGGTGGCGGTGGCACAGGGGGCACAGGAGGCAACAGCATAGCAGGGGGTCAGGGTTTTGTTTTTAGTAACCCCCCACGGATCAACAAATAAATTCCTGTTTTGTCAGTTCATAGGGGCAGCTTCGTGTTTCATGAGTCATCAACTTCTGATGACTCACGAAGCAGAACGACTCAACAAAATGGTGAGTCGTCCCCATCTCTAGTACTGAGTCCCAGCAGCTAGTCCCACTCCATGATCAGCTGCCAAATCACTGGTGGGGCCACTTCCTCTGCCAAAACCTCTTCTTTCTGTGTGGTCTGCAGGGACATGGCCTGCTGTTGTGAGGGCCTGGTCAGGACAAGTACAGGAACTTCATATCTATGTCCTCTACCATGACAAAACTGAACCATGAGTCCTGGAGCACCACGGGCTGCTTCTTGCTCAGTCCACCAAGCCCGTGTCTGATGAAGGCAACAAGGAATTGTCCTCTCTTCCTTTAAGCCCAACCCTCGCCATTCTGTCCCTGCTCCAACTCCATCCTCCAAGTGCAGCTCATCCTCCTTTGGGCTCCAACCTGCTCTCCACACCCTCAAGCCACCCTGTTGCCAAACTCCTCTGGGAGCGCGAGTCCGTAGAGAATGGCCTGCTTGAGAAAGTGAGAGCATCCCATTCACAGATTTTTTTTTACTTTTAACATATATTTTTTTCTATTTTAATGTATAATTTTTAAGAAGAGTAATTTTTTTTTATTAACCTACTAACATGTTACATTTTATAAGCCTTGAGTTCATTGTTAATCCCAAAAGAACTGAACAAATGGGACTTGTCAAATTCACCAGTTATCTTACCTTTTTGTCACATATAGTGTTCAAGATAGCTAGGAATTAAATAAATAAATAAATAAATAAATAAATAAATAAATAAATAAATAAATAAATAAATAAATAAATAAATATTTCTACTTTGGTTTTCCACTTAAAACTTGTGAATTTAAATAACATATATACTTAAATTGTGATATTTGCACACCATCCATAACATAATAATTAGAGATGGGCACTTGCCACAGTTTGGCGCTTCGGCGCGGTTTGGCAGATTGGGCCTACAGGTGTTGTATGGGTGCCTCAGATTCCGTCGCTCACCTCTTCCTGTGGGCATACACTCAGAGGAGGAACCAGGGCAGGGAAGCCTATGACACTGTTCTAACAGGGTTCCTGTGGGAGGAGGCAGGGTGCCCAAACAACACCTGTGGAACTGATCCACCAAACTCTGCTGAAGTGCAATAAGTGTTCATTTTAACAGTAATACCTGGTCTCATTCCTATATCTTAAGATGCATGCATACATTTATAAATTTTGATATGTTATTATAGGAAAAATGTATATATGTGTAATTTTGATTAAAGACTAGAACAGGAGCACCTTGCTAAATTCACCTTTCCTGTGAAAAATAGAGGAACTACCTGGAAAAATAAAACTGGGCAGCATGCTTAGCAGACCTGGAACATTTAAAAAAAAAATCTGCAGATATCACCAGTGTGAGATAGCACTTACCAGAAAGTGTCTCACTTTTAATTGACTAGGTCGAGGTTAACGCTGCAGAGAGTCAAATGAAAGCATAGCCTATGGCTCAAATTAATTGTCAGCACTGAGTAGCCACCACCTTTTAACCTATTACAGATTTATTACTCCATGTATGTTGTCCTAATAACAAGAAATTCCCAAGTTAACCATTAGCAGCCACCAACATCTGAAGAGAAAAAAGAGTGCATGCCTATCCAATACCAATTTTAGCTTTTGCTAGAACCTATGAAAATTATTACAGCAAAAAAAACCTTAATAATTAAGAATCCCAGTTAAGCAAATAATTAACCTGGCCTAAAAACTAATTCAATTCTTCAAAAAAAAAATCTCTGGTTCATGAATTTAAGATTATTGTGGCTCTATATCCATAATTCCAAATGCCAGGGAATAGCCCAATGTCATGTCTGTGTTACCAAAAGGGAAAGGGATACGAGGCGCTACACAGCAAAGGGCAGTCTGAATGTTGACAACAAAAATGGCTGCAGTCAAGATGGTCTACAGGATACCCTCCACACACAAAGTGACAACAAGCAAGGGAAAATCCCAGAAGCTGACTCCTTTTTTCATCAGTTAACCACTCGTTGCGCAGTGGTTAAACCGCTGCACTGCAGCCAAAACTGTGCTCATGACCTGGGATTCAATTCCAGGTAGCCGGCTCAAGGTTGACTCAGCCTTCTATCCTTCTGAGGTCGGTAAAATGAGTACCCAGCTTGCTGGGGGGGGGGGGCAATGTGTAGCCTGCATAATTAACTTGTAAACTGCCAGAGAGTGCTGAAGCACTATGGGGCAGTATATAAGCAGCACACTTTGCTTTGCTTTGCTTTGCATATTTCTTACCCAAATACAAAGCAATTGTCATGGCTGTATTTCAACAAATGTGAAGGAGAGTGAGCACAAAAGAAATGGAGGATACAGATTGTTACAGCTGATAATTCAAGGTAAAATTAACAAGAATGGACAGAATGTCTTGGCTGAAAAATCTTGGTGATACTGAACATCCACTAGGAGATGAACTACAAGAAGGAAACAGGTGCTTCACAGCAAGTTTTAAGGACAATTATTTCTATTGTGCTATGCTTTAAACTGTTGATATATGAGTCTCCACCAATACAACCAGATTCGGCTTTGCAGTACTAGTTTGGGAACTATATCTAGTTCTTTGAAAACCTGCCATCTTCCAGATGCAGAATTACCATTCTTCTTACTCTGCAATGCAGTTGGTCCACAGTCATAACCCTTCCATGACTTAGGTCATGATATCATGTTCTAGCCCCTAATTATCCAGGTTCAATCAGCAGCCTCTCTTTTGAGTAAGTTATTAATCTTTAAAGGACTGTTGTCATGATGCTTTCTTTTTCTGGTTCTGCTACAGACTGTTAAGGATTAAGGGTGCAATTAGACAGTGCCTTGACACTTCAGTTAACCTTCACTTTCTTTATAAATCACAACCAACTTTTAAATAGACACTCAGCTTTTGGGTTGTTTTCAGGAGCACTCAATAGGAGTCATATTTCATATCACTCAATGCTGTACCCCATGTTTTGTGTTTTCCTCCTCACTACAATTATATGGCATGGGGGAGGGCACTTCATTTTAGAGTTTGTGCCTTTTAAGTGTGTGAGAGGCAGTAAAAGAAATGGAAAAAAGGTGAGGTGGCTGTAATATAGCACAATGGATAGAATCCTGCCTCAAGGTCTACAGAAGCTGTGACAAAAACATTTCAACAGAGATAAGGAACAAATACTTTTTCATATGATTACAAGCTGCCATACTTGATATTTCTTACGGGCAATTAAGCTGCCTAGAGAGATGAGAACCAATGTCCTATAACATTTGGGGTATTATAAAATCTCCATTAGCCTAAAATTCATTTTTAACTTTCTTGGCCAATTCAAACCAAATTGTAATTGTTGGTTAGGGAACACACTGTAATTCACCTCCAGCTCCAATGCCCTCCATTCCCTATTTATTCAGTGAAATACCAGGCTTGCTTTGTATCTTCCATCTCTTCTCTCTGCTCCCACATCCATGCAAACAGTTTGGACTTCTCTATTTCACTAACATTAAATTCTGGTTCAGATAATGATGACAATAATAAACAAACAAACAAACAGTAATGGAAATACAGTCAAAGCCATAAACACATGGACAGTTCCAATAATTAGATATTCAGTTGGAATAATAGATTTGACTTTAAATGAATTAGATAAATTGGATTGAAAAGCATGGAAACTAATGAACATACATCACATCCAAAAACTGATGTGCACAGATTATATTTAATGTGGAAATTTGGAGATCTTGGATTACTACAAATACAACAGGTAGCAGAGGAAGAAAAAAGAAGCCTAAATGGTTAGATTAATAATTTAGGCATCCTTCAGTCTCGAGAGACTATGGTATCATGCTCTGTATGGAGGACTTGGAACAGCATCTAGTGGGGCTAAGGCTAATTTGAGAGTGACAATCCCTTCCACACGGAAGACAAATACAATCTGCCCTCTGTCCAGCTCCCTGATTTTGCTGCTTTCATGACTGCCTCTTTACCTCGGCCTGCTGGACAAGGGTCTCTTCAAATTGGGAGAGGCCGTGATGCAATGCCTGCCTCCAGGCTGAATGCTCAGATGTCAGGGTTTCCCATCTGCTGAGATCCATTTCCAAGGCCTTCAGATCCCACTTGCAGATATCCTTGTATTGCAGCTGTGGTCACCCTCTGGGGAGATTTCCCTGCACTGATTCTCCATACAGGAGATCTTTTAGAATCCGACCACCAGCCATTCTTATAACATGCCCAAGCCAATGTAGAAATCACGGTTTCAATAATGTGTACATGCTAAAAATTCCAGCTCGATCTAGGACTACTCTATTTGGAACTTTGTCCTGCTAGGTGATACCAAAAATTAGTCGGAGGCAACACATATGGAACGTGTTCAGCTTCCTCTCCTGCCTTGCACAAAGGGTCCAGGACTCACTGCAGTACAGGAGTGTGCTCAGGACACAAGCTCTATAGACCTGGATCTTGGTGTATGATGTCAGCTTCTTATTGACCCATACTCTCTTTGTGAATCCAGAGAACATGATAGTTGCTTTGCCAATGCGTTTATCCAGCTCCACATCTAGGGAGAGAGTGTCAGAGATGGTTGAGCCAAGATACACAAAGTCATTAACAATCTCCAATTCTTACATGGAGATGGTAATAGAGGGAGGTAAGTCCACGCCCTGGCCCATGACTTGTGTTTTCTTCAGGCTGATTGTTAGTCCAAAGTCTTGGCAGGCCTTACTAAAACAATTCATGAGTTGTTGGAGGTCTTCAGCAGAGTGGGCAACAATGGCTGCATCATCAGCAAAGATGAAGTTCCACATGCATTCCAGTTGGACTTTGGTCTTTGCTCTCAATCTAGAGAGATTAAAGAGCTTTCTGTCTGATCTAGTCTGGAGATAGACACCATCTGCTTCAGTTCCAAAGGCGTGTTTCAGCATGATAACAAAAAAGATCCCAAACAGGGTTGGCATGAGGACACAGCCCTGTTTCACTCGGCTTCGGATCTGATGTTGAGCCATCAAAAACTACAGTGCCCTTCATTCCCTCATGAAAGGACCTGATGATGTTAAGGAGCTGACGTGGGCATCCAATCTTTGGAAGTATTTTAAAAAGGCTATCCCTGCTAACCAAATCAGAGGCCTTTGTGAGATCTATGAAGGCCACAAAGAATGGCTGTTGTTGTTCCCTGCATTTCTCCTGCAACTGTCTGAGGGAGAATACCATGTCAGTGGTGGATCTATTAGCTCGAAATCCACACTGATTTTGGATAGACTCTGTCTGCAAGCACCTGGAGCCTCTTCAGCACAACATGGGCAAGCAGCTTCCCTACAATGTTGTGAAGAGAGATGAAATGGTAGTTATTGCAGCCGCCTCTGTCTCCTTTGTTCTTGTACAATGTGACGATGTTTGCATCCCTCATGTCCTGCTGCGGTACTCCGCCTTCCCTCCAGCAAAGACGAAAGACTTCATACACTTCAGTGGATAGAAAGGCAAGAGCCAATACAACTGGTTCAAGCGACAACACCAGAGTTGACAGAATGACACGAACAATTACTTAAAGCAGTGAAAATGGAAATACCTTATTTTTCGCTCCATAAGACGCACTTTTTCTCTCCAAAAAGGTGGGAGGGAAAGTACATGCGTCTTATGGAGTGAATGCAGTAACCCAGGGTTCAGCCACCACCACCCAAAACCCTCCCACTGCCATGGTGGGTGGCCTCTGAACTGGCAACAGAGACTGCTTTCTGTTTGGACCTCACCATTCTGCACTGCTAGCTTTCTAGGATCTGCCTCCTACAGCCCACCTGGAAAACCAGCAAGGCAAACAGGCCTATGGCAGCAAGCAGTGAAAATAGCAAAGGACCAAAGACTGGTTCTAGAAAGACCAAGGGAAACCACAAACACAATCTCCCACTTAGGCAGTTGATTTTCCCACATTTGGGGAAATCACAGGGGTCAGCTCATCCGAAGTGCAATAGATGAGCCTTACCCTTGGAAAACCACTTTTACAACAATGGTATCTCCCCTGCCAAGTCTGAGTTTGAATGGCCCCTAAGCCTCCTGGCCCTTTGTGTGCACTATCCCCCAAAGGCATGGTGACCGCCGGCTGTTCCTCCTGATCAGAACAGCGCTGCACAGCCCCAGTCCTGAAAGAGGCCAGGAGAGCTACTCAGTGTTTTGGGGTGCCCCACAGGACCCCCATCAGGGGCTAGATGTTCCTCCCACAATCCTCCAGTGCACAGATATTAGCATATCTGCCTGCTTGCATCACCCAGTAGGCTTCTCTATTGGAGAAGCAAAGCAGGAAGGAGGAGTCTCTTTCCCTTCACCTTCTGCAGAGAAGTTAGACCATGTGACTAGCCAGACATTTTGAGAAGCAGAGAGAGAGAGGGAGAGGGAGAGAGGACAGAAACAAAAGCTTCTAAAATTGGCAGTAACTTAAACAGGCCTGAGAATGGTGAGTGGAAGATAAAGTTACTACTGAGAGCCTGCTAGAATAGCTCTCTGTAGTTCAGAGCTTTGCAGGAAGCTGCATTACTTCATCATAAATTAGGCCTAAATAGAAGTAATTTTGCAGATATTTAAAACATTAAGGGACGGGGGGAGGCTAATGTGTATTGTTAGCGAAATTTCATTCTGAAGCACAGAATGATTAAAAAGGCACTGAGCACATGCAGAATAAAGTTCAAAAGGGAAACCAAAAAGGGACCTAACACTCCTTTCCTTAATATATTACTACTAGGGCTACAGGTTTTATTTGGTGTATTAGCTTGCCACATTAGCTGACTCCAGTTTTTATGGAGCAAGGCAATTTGAATTGCAGAGGGCAGATCTGAATCACAGATCTGAATATGTTCAAGTAAGGCTTTGAAATCTTGAAAATTGGTTTAAGAACCCAACATTTCATAAATAGCATTTCACATGTACGCACACACAACTGGAAATAGAAATTTTAGTAGTATTTTTGTGTTAACAAAAGCTGCATGGTGTTGCTCCCCCTGTTTTTATTGGTTTTTCTTAATCATTGTTGTTCTACAATATTGCTGGTAGATTTTATCTTTTCATTGTGATTCCCAGCTACTGTATTTTATCCTATTGTAGTCTCTAAAATTGGACAACCATCTGTCAGATCTGCTCTGATTTGGAATTGAGGGGTTGGAATTGATGGCCTTAGAGGCCCCTTCCAACTCCATTATTCTATGATTCTGTGCTGCTTTGAGATTATATTTGTAAAAGGAAGCAGTATATGTGGTGATGAATAAGGGGCACATTTTTCTTGCAGAGTATGGGAACTCATTCTACCAGTGCAAAACAGAAAAGGCTAGCATATAGCATTCCTTTTAAACCAGAGGTAGTAAAATATGCTAAGGAGTATGGAAACAGTGAACAGTGCAGAGACATTTTGGGCCTCCTCATCTGAAAAAAATGATTAGAGAGTGGAGGAAACAGGAGGATCAGCTACAAAAAGCTGATAAAAGTAAGCACACTTTCTGTGGACATGTTGCATGCTGCAAAGTAAAGAACTGAATGATGGAGAGAGAAAAAACTTTTGCTGTAAGGAAGGAAGGGAGGAAGGGAGGGAGTGGAAGTGATGCATGCTTTGCTGTTTGCTTACACCTGTGCTGGTGGTGATTTCTTCGTCATAGCTCTTATTGACTACCCAGCAACAATCTGTTTATTTATCTCTTTCAGTGCAATAACAATTCATTATAAGTGTTAAAACTTGAGATGGTACTGTAATTCCCACTCATTGTGTGTCATCCTGCTGTAGAAGTCTGCTTCATGATTCTCCACTTCTGGTACATGTATGACTTGTGAAATGACATGCTTGAGAATACACCAGTCCCAAAACTGTACTGTTAGTAGCAAGAAAGACATGGATTTTGTTCCTCCTTGGTGGTTGATATAAAGCATTGTAGTGTTGTTGTCTGTGGCTATTGGAATAACTTTGCCAACTACAAATTGTTCAAAAGCTCTCACTGTGTTGTACACTGCAAGAAGTTTGAGGTAATTGATGTGACAAGATCTATCTATTGCTACTGCCTTATGAATTTGCCAGAATATTTTTTTTCGGTTTTCCTCTCCTAAAAATGAGGTGCGTCTTATTTGGAGGTGTGTCTTATGGAGCGAAAAATACGGTAATCTTAACAATAGCGGAAATGAAGTTTGAATATAAGAAAAAAAATTAGAAGATAAATTAAATAGAATAGAAAAATAAACCACTGCATGGACAATCTTCATAACTTAATGTGGGCATGGCTAAAACTGGGGACCATCAAGAAATAAACCAAAGGTTTGACAAGAACCAGCACTACAAACTAGCTAAAGCTAAAATTCAAGGAATTAGTGTAAACAGCAAAGGTTGAAAAAAGATGAAAATATGTCACACCTCATCTGTGAATGCCCCCAAATTGCACAGACAGACTACAAAACTAGACACAGTAGAGTTGCAAAATTAATATACTGAATACTGGCAGATTATGTAAAAAATATAATCTGCTAGCATCCAAGAATCTATGGGAACATCAGACAGAGTGTAAGAAAATGATCAAGTTAGGATGTGGTGGGACTTTTGGATTCAAACAGACAGACACCTTAATACACCAGACATAACAGTAATAAAACTAATAATGGATGATTGACATTGCAATTCCAAGGAATGCCAGAGTTGAAGATAAATGACAAAGATAAAATACAAAGACCTGGCAATAAAAATAGCTTACTTGTGGATAAAACATATTTCAGTGGTCCCTATAGTCTTCAGGGCATTAGGGACAATGCTGTAGAATATTTTTTAAAAAAATTTAATCCGTTGCATATCTCTGAAACAACACCATCAGAGCTGCAAAGATTGGCAATATTAGGAACAGCATACATATTACACTGATATTTAACTGGTACTTAGATTTTTGATCAAAACTTGCATCTGTTATATAACACAAGTCAAAAATTATGTTTTGAATTTTTGAAGAAGTCAAGTCAATTTTGACTTATGCTAACCCTTTCCAGGATTTTCTAGATAAGACAGTATTCAGAAGTAGTTTACCAGGAGGGCATCCTTGAACAGTGCAACTTGCCCCAGGCTACATAGGCTGGCTCTTCTTTACACTATGGATCTGAACTTCCAACCTCTGACTCAGCAAATAGATAACTCACTGAGCTATCCAGCCAGCCTGATTCAGATACAATGCTTTAACAATTCATATGGAGACAGAAAAGGCAAAACTTGGGAATGAGGTAGAAAACAGCATCGGTCCCTGGCTCCAACCACACATTCCTACTTCATAAACCATGACTTATTGAAAGATCATTCAAACTGAGCCACTGCCTCAGTAAATTAATATAAAGGCCAACAATTCATTCGTGTTTCCTCCAGATGGTACAAAGCATAATAAACAGCTAGCTGAAGTGTTGCAATCAGATTTAAACACTTTTATGTTTGGCCCATAATTAAAGGCAGAGATGGGAAGTAAAGTAACACAGCTACCTAAAACAAGTTAGTTTTTCTGAGCAACAAGGACATAATGGACTTAACAGTTCTGAAATAATGTAAAGAGTTGTAATACAGTGGAGTCTCGACTTACGTTGGGCTCCACTTATGAACTTTTCGACTTACAGACTTCTCCGGCCGCAAGTTGAAGTGAGACTTTGTGGCCGGAGAATTTTATTTATTTATTTATTTATTTATTGGACTTATATACCGCCCCATAGCGCTACAAGCACTCTCCGGGCGGTTTACAATTTTAATTATACAGGCTACACATTGCCCCCCCAGCAAGCTGGGTACTCATTTTACCGACCTCGGAAGGATGGAAGGCTGAGTCAACCTTGAGCCGGCTACCTGGGATTTGAACCCCAGGTCGTGAGCACAGTTTTAGCTGCAGTACAGCGTTTTAACCACTGCGCCACGAGGCTACAGACCAGAAGGGTGAGGTGGGGAAAGCGCCAAATTCAAATTTTGCACTTTCCCCACCTTCCACTTCTAGTCCGTAGGCTGCAGCTCTAAGCCCCGAAAGCCCAAAGCTGACAGCAGGTGCAGGGCGGCTTTCGGCTTCCAAAACTGCGAGTGAGGGGAGGCGGGAAAGCTGAAAGCCGCTTTGCGCCGGTCTCAGGTTTGGGCTTTCAGGGCTTAGAAAGCTGGACCCACTGGCCTCTTGTCTCCTGTCCCAGGTGCCCAGAGGGCACCCAGAACAGGAGACAAGAGGCCAGTGGGTCCAGCTTTCTAAGCCTTGAAACCTGAGAGCGGGCTCAGGGCGGCTTTCAGCTTCCAAAGCTGCGAGTGAGGGGAGGCGGGAAAGCTGAAAGCCGCTCTGCACTAGCTGCCAGCTTTGGGCTTTCAGGGCTTAGAAAGCTGGACCCACTGTCCTCTTGTCTCCTGTCCCCGGTGCCCTCTGCCTCCTGTCCCCCCGGGGATGAGAAGCAGAGGACAGTGGGGACAGAAGGCAGAGGGCAGCGGTTGCAGCTTTGGAAGCCCTGGATTTTTTTCTCCGGCCAGTTACGGATTAATGGGTTTTCAATGTATTCCTATGGGAAATGGAGCCTCGACCTACAGAATTTTCGACCTGCAGCCACAGTTCCAATACGGATTAATTCTGTAAGTCGAGGATCCACTGTACCAGTAAGTGGAAATTATGTACAGTATACTAGGTTTTTTAAGCAGTGGTCCCCAACCTTTTTAATGCCAAGGACCGGTTTTGTTGAAGACCATTCTCCCAAGGACCGGGGGGGGGGGTTGCCACCGGCGGCATCCGTGAATGGGGGGGTGGGGGCATCTGTACTTGGGGGTACTTGTTATACAGTAGTATGTTATGCATTAAGCACCATTTCCCATTGAAATGCATGGGAACGGGATTAATCCGTTCCAGCATTTCAAAAACAAAAAAACAAAAAGCCAGCAAGTCCCATTGGGACTGCAAAAAACAAAAACAAAAAAAAACCCAAACACACAAACACAAATCCAAAAACAAAACAACACAGCACATTTTCTTTAGACAAGCTTTTGCTTAATGACTGCCGGTCTGAGAGGACTTTTAAATGAACTGTTGTGCTCTGTTGTTTTAAATGTATTTTAATATTGATCTTCGTTGCCATTTTAATATAGTACTTTGTTGTTGTTTAGTCGTTAAGTTGTGTCTGAATCTTTGTGAACCCATGGACCAGAGCACGCCAGGCCCTCCTATCTTCCACTACCTCCCGGAGTTTGGTCAAAGGTACTTAATTCTTTTTAAATATTTGTATACACACTGTTTTAGCCTTTAAATACTGTTTTTAGTGATGTAAGCCACCTTGCCCCTTCACGGATTGCAGCCTTGTCATGGCCAAGGGTCTTGAGCAATTCAGAGAAGCTATGGGCTATGTCGTGCAGGGACACCCAAGATGGACAGGACATAGTAGAGAGTTCCAACTAAACGCAATCCACCTAGAGCAGGAACTGGTAAGCCACTCCAGTATCTTTGCCAAGAAAACCCCATGGACAGAAACAAAAGGCTAAAAGATATGACTCTGGAAGATGAGCCCCTCAGGTTGGAAGGCATCCAACATGCTACTCAGGAAGAGTGGAGGACTAGTTCAATTAGCTCCAGAGCTAATGAAGTGGTTGGGCCAAAGCCGAAAGGACGCTCAGCTGTGCCTGGAAGTAAAAGGAAAGTCTGATGCTGGAAAGAAAAATACTGCGTAGGAACCTGGAATGTAAGATCTATGAACATTGGTAAGCTGGATGTGGTCAAACAGGAGATGGCAAGAATAAACATTGACATCCTGGGCATCAGTGAACTAAAATTGACAGGAATGGGAGAATTCAATTCAGACTATTATCATAACTACTATTGTGGGCAAGAATACTGTACAAGGAATCGAGTAGCCCTCATAGTCAACAAAAGAGTGGGAAAAACTGTACTGGGATACAATCTCAAAAATTATAGAATGATTTCAATACGAATCCAAGGCAGACCTTTCTACATCACAATAATCCAGGTTTACGCACCAACCACCGATGCTGAAGAGGCTGAAATAGACCAATTCTGTCAAGGAAAATTACAGGCTTGAGCAGAATGGAGTGTATTAATGAGAAGCCATAATGATCAGGTGTGTTAAAACTGAGTCAGGCTGACTCAGCAGTGCTGATGCAACTCAGGGATGATGCAACCTGTAATCTGATTGGTTCTATATGTGTATATAAGTGTGAATTGTACAGTCAGTTGTATCTTCCTGCTTGAAGATCACTTCTATACGTTATGCTGCCAGAATGCTGTAAATACTGCTGTAAACGCACGTTGCTGAAGGAAATGCTGCTGGACTGTGTGTGAGTTATTTCTGGACTGCCTGGACTGCAAATTACTCTGCTAAAATTGTGATTTCCGCCACTAAGAAACGCTAACAAATTCTATGAAGACTTACAACACCTTATAGAACTGACACCAAAGAAAGATGTTCTTGTTATTATATGGGACTGGAATGCTAAAGTAGGGAGTCAAAAGATAAAAGTAACAACAAGTAAGTTTGGCCTTGGAGTTCAAAATGAAGCAGGGCAAAGTCTAATGCTGGGTGATAAGATTCTCTAAATGTAGTTGCAGAGACCCTAGTATAGGCATGCTTCAGTCTTGAGAGACGATGGTAACATGCTCTGTATGAAGGACTTGGAACAGTGTCTAGTGTGGCTGAGAAGGCCAGTTTGAGTGACAATCCCTTCCACGCTGAAGACAAATACAATCTGTCCCCTTTCCAGCTCCCTGATTTTGCTGCTTCCAGGACTACCTCTTCGCCTTGGCCTGCTGGACAAGGATCTCTTCAAATTGGGAGAGGCTATGATGCACTGCCCGCCTCCAGGCTGAATGCTCAGATGTCAAGGTTTCCCGCTGTTCAAAATGGCTCCTCGCTGTGTTTTAGGACAGATTCCTCACATTACAGGCACCGGAAAATGGCCGCCCTGTGGAGGATCTTTGCTGGACGCTTTCGTTCTACAGCACCACTGTATGTCCTTGGCATATTAGTTTGTAGGATATGCTACACTTCTCTTTACCTAGCATGTTGTTACTCTGTGAAACTCCTTGCCACATAATGTGGTGATAGCATCTCGCTTAGATGCATTTAAAAGGAGATTAGACAGATTTTTGGAGGTAAAGTACATTGCAGGTTACAAGCCATGATGGGGATGTATAATCTCCAGTCTTAAAAGGAAGGTATTTCAAAATGCCAGATGCAGGGGAGGGGTATCAGGAGACAGGTCTCTAGTTGTCTCGTGTGCTCCCAGAGGCATCTGGTGGGGCTAGATGGGCCCTTGGCCTGATCCAGCAGGGCTCTTCTTATGTTCAAATGTTCTTATGGCTTTATGAAAGACAACTGAGTTATTTTGTTAATATGCCATTAACATTTCACTAATATTTAGTGTTCTAATAACATTACAGTGATGACACAGGTAATTAGCAGGAACCTAAGATTCATAACAGATAGGCAATTATTTTTGTTATCCTTAAAAGAGCAGGTTCATTCTGGGATATAACATTCACTTATGTAATTAAACTTTAGAGCCTATGCAGTATCTGTCAAGCATTTTAATTATTTGCCAACTTCTTGGCTCACTAAGGGGCAAACAAAATACTTTACAAGTTTTTTCTTTCAGCAAACTTCAGAAAATCCAGTACCTTAATATATTACAAAATGTTCACTTTTATAAAAAAAAATTGACTCCTACCAAAACAGAAAACACAAATTCATGCTATAACAGTTATAAAAGTAGGAAAACATTTTGAACTGGGTTTGCGACATACATACTAGAATAAATTCATGATGCAAGGAAATCAACTTGAGGGGGGGGCGATTATGCCACAAAAAAAGAGAACAAAATCAGCTTCCATTGTAACAATCAGTCAACATCTAGTAATGAATGTCACCAGCATCTGCCTACATGCCATTATATTTAGTTCAGCCTGAGGATTCTTCATGAGGCATACATATAACCTCACATATTCTATATATGTGGATTTTGGCTGAGCTTGTCATAAGAATGAAATATTCTTGAATTCTTGACTTTTGATGGATGTTTCGGGAAATACTAATCGCACTAAAGAAAATTGTCATCAAGGATTCAGCATATCTATGAGGGATTTTTATGAATTGACCAAAGGACTACATGACTGTCATTACATCATTCTGCATTTGATGGATCTATTTTATGCCTATGCTAGTTTATGATGTAAGGTGTTTCCCGCCCCCCCGTCCTCCACCCCCATCCCTTCCAAAAACATCTACCCAGTTCTGCTGATGCTATCGTGTTTTTTTCCACAGAGGTATCAGTTACCGGAGATTGTGCTTTGGTATATGTCAAGGTGATGAATTTTGTTAAAGCTGTGTCAGGACAGGCTGGGTGAAACAGGCTGCAAATGTGGTACCACCACAAGTTTTGATATGTTAGCAGTAAGTCTGCTGATCTTGCAACTTGGCAAAGAAAATATAAAAGACATTGCTTCAGCATCCAGGTGACAACATAGTCTTGGAAAGGGTTTGAGAAAATTTACCTCAGTGTTATTCTTTGTCAAAGATCCCGCTTATCTTAAGTAGTGAAGCAGGTGTACAAAAACCGACCTTGCATCTTCTTCTTCAAAAAAAACCTGTATGTATATAAAAACATGATCAGCAGAGCTGGTATAAATCTACTTTAATATTTTATAACTTGTCTGGTATCATTGGGGGGGGGTGAAGGATAAAATAAATCTTCCTTCCTTAAAGATTCTATTCTGAGCTGGTTTTCTTAGAAGCTCATATGGCTGTACCAGTATATTATGTGCCCCCAACTGGTTCAACAGCTAGCTGCTGCTATTGTCACACCTTCCTGCACACTCACTCCATCAGGAGGGTGGCCAAGAGTATATCTGGCAGGGCTATGCAGAGCACTCATCCTATGCTATTGTCGATACCTCATTTTGTGCTGATGCTGCTTTGCTGAGATGGTGTTTAAAGCATCTACTGTATCAACTTTTATGAAGTTATGCATCATTTTGAGGAAAAGGCCTCTTCCCCAGAGTACGGCATTGATAGGTGAGCTTGTCCGTTCTGCCGTGAGTAATACAGTGGGTAAACTAAAAATTCAAGCAATTCAAAAGTAGGAAGAGAGTCCTCTGGCCAAGACAGCGTAAGGTCTTCCATAAGCACATGTTCCAACTAAAGATGGCCATTGACTGATTATTTTCAGAAAATGTCTGCTTGTATAAAGTGGGTTGTATGCTGAATACTGCCCCAGGGGAAGTGACTCTATGCAGAATACAAGTTCTTCAGACTTAAACTATATTACCATATTTTTTGCTCCATAAGATGCACCTGACCTTAAGATGCCCCTAATTTTTAGAGGAGAAACACAGGGAAAATATATTCTGAACCAAACAGTCTAAAAAATATTTAATAAACTATAACAGAATAACATTTGAACCATGTAAAGTGAACAGCAGTCAACAGTGGCATTAATATAGACCATTATCAGCCAGTGATAAGACCTATACCACTCTACGTATATTTTACATTTCCTTTCATCCACCTCCTCCCCATGCTTATAGAAATGTCTCAATGACAGATGAGATTGTTGTGCAACTCTGCTCAGCTACAGCTCAAGCCTATATTAACTTAGAAATGGTTTGTCTGATTTGGCACTGCATTGAGAGGTCCCTTTTAGTTGTGTGGAGGATAAATAGTGGAATTAAACTATTTAACAGCTGGTTTTCCTTATTTACTTTAGGTTATGCAAAAAAAAAAAAGCAACACAAAGCTTAACCTGATCCCATTCACCAGCAGTAGCACATGCTCAGCATAAGACCAAATCTTCATTTTCTGACATAATTGAACGTTTATAGCATGCAAGGCACAACAGGTTAGGCCACACAAAGCCATGACCAATGTTCTTGACGAGCAAAAAAAAAAAAAAAACTGAATACAAACTATAGTAGCTGAAATCAGGAAGCAGGTACTGTAATCCAGTTAGAAGTCATGAGGCACAGTTAGTTTCCTTGCTGCAACACCCTTTGGAAATACATTCTCTATTAGATGCCCAGAACTAGTTGAAAAGTTAGCAAGTTGAATCCAAATTTCCCATAGAAATGCATTGAAAATTAATTCATGCATTTTTATGGGGGGGGAAGGTCAGAAACTTTAAAAAACTTAAAAGAAAGTCACTTACCAGGTACTGTAGACTGAGCCTTGCTCTTCACAGTGCCTTGGTAGATCCCAGAACAGCTAAAAAAGAGCCCCAAACAGCTAAAAGCCAGCAGGCAGCCATTTTGTGCTCTTCTCTGCTCCTGCTCCTTTCCCCTCCCCTCTCCCCACCTAGCAGCTGATCGGCGCTGGTCTGAACACTTCCTAGGCAGCTTTTAAAGCAAGTATGCACGTTTCTACACAAGCAGGTTTCAACTCAAACAGCATCTTTCACCCAAGCACTAACCCCAAACAAACAGCTTTTAAACTAAATATTACATTTTAAAATGACAATACCAGGCAGTCCCAGGTCTCTCTCCCAGCTCTCTAACTGCTTGGACTAGCAAGGAAGCAGAAAGCAGCCTCTTCAGTAACTGAAAGTTTGAATTTCCCCGCTTTCCCTGCCTTCCCCGCATATTAGGTATGCTAATATCTGTGCACTGGAGGATTGTGGGAGGAACATCCAGCCGCTGATGGGGGTCCTGTGGGGCACCCCAAAACACTGAATAGCTCTCCTGGCCTCTTTCGGGACTGGGGCTGTGCAGCCCTGTTCTGATCAGGAGTTGCAGCCGGGGGGTCACCATGCCTTTGGGGGACAGGGCACAGAAAGGGGCAGGAGGTTCAGAGGCCATTCCAACTCATACCTGGCAGGGGAGATACCATGATCATCAAAGTGGTTTTCCCAGGGTGAGGCTCATCAATTGCACTTTGAATGTGCTGACCCCTGTGATTTCCCCAAATATGGGAAAATCAACTGCCTAAGTGGGGGACTGTGTTTGTGCTTTCTGCTGGTTTTTTTAGAATTACTCTTTCCCCTTTTGTCCTTGGCTGTTTTCACTGCCTGCTGCCATAGGCCTGTTGGCCTTGCTGGTTTTCCAGGTGGGCTCCAGGAAGCAGATCCTGGAAAGCCAGCAGTGCAGAATGGTGAGGTCCAAACAGCAAGCAGACTCTGGTGCTAGTTCAGAGGCCTCCCAGCATGGCAGTGGGGGGCTTCTGGGTGGTGGTGGTTGAACCCCTTTTTTACTGTATTTGTTCCATAAGACGCACATACTTTCTCTCCCATTATTTGGGGGGGGGGGAGAAATGCATCTTATGGAGCAAAAAATACGGTATAAGGTATCTGTTGGATGAGTCACCCTAGGAAATGATCATGCAGGAAAAGTTTAAGAATCATTCATAGATTAAAAAGACATATTCATCTCCCAGACAATAGATGGATTATTGTTTTACTGCCAATGACAATTACAGTGGTGCCTCGCATAACGATGTTAATTGGTTCCAGAAAAAAAAACGTTATGTGAAAACATCGTTATGGGAAGCACCATTTCCCATAGGAATGCATTGAAAACCGGTTAATCCGTTCCAACTGGAACGGATTATCCGGTTTTTTCCCTCCCCCCGCGGCTTCGATCTGACCCATGGCGGCTACCTCAGCCATGGCTGGACTCCCTAGAGTCCGGCCATGGCTGGGGTAGCCGCTGCGGTTACCCTTTAAGCGGTGGGGACAGGCTGGGGGGTGGATCGGGGAGCTTGAAGCCTCTCCGCGCCGCCTACCCAGGTCGTTCCCGGACTTCTGGAAGTCCGGGAACGACCTGGGTAAGCAGCGCTGGGAGGCTTCAAGCTTCCCGATCCACCCCCCAGCCTGTCCCCGCCGCTTAAAGCCTCCTTGCGCCGCCTACCCAGCCCGTTCTCGGACACCTAGGTGTCCGAGAACGGGCTGGGTAGGCGGCGGGGGAGGCTACCGGCATCGGAGAACAGGCTGGGGGGTGGACCGGGGAGCTTGAAGCCTCTCCGCGCCGCCTACCAAGGTCGTTCCCGGACTTCCGGAAGTCCGGGAACGACCTGGGTAAGCAGCACTGGGAGGCTTCAAGCTTCCCGATCCACCACCCAGCCTGTCCCCGCCGCTTAAAGCCTCCTTGCGCCACCTACCCAGCCCGTTCTCGGACTCCTAGGTGTCCGAGAACGGGCTGGGTAGGCGGCGGGGGAGGCTATCGGCATCGGGGACAGGCTGGGGGATGGACCGGGGAGCTTGAAGCCTCTCCGCGCCGCCTACCCAGGTCGTTCCCAGACTTCTGGAAGTCCGGGAACGACCTGGGTAAGCAGCGCTGGGAGGCTTCAAGCTTCCCGATCCACCCCCCAGCCTGTCCCCGCCGCTTAAAGCCTCCTTGCGCCGCCTACCCAGCCCGTTCTCGGACACCTAGGTGTCCGAGAACGGGCTGGGTAGGCGGCGCAAGGAGGCTTTAAGTGGCGGGGACAGGCTGGGGGGTGAATCGGGAAGCTTGAAGCCTTCCCGCGCTGCTTACCCAGGCTGTTCCCGGACTTCTGGAAGTCCAGGAACGGCTGGGGTAGGCGGCGCGGAGAGGCTACCGGCATCGGGGACAGGCTGGGGGGTGGATCGAGAAGCTTGAAGCCTCCCAGCGCTGCTTACCCAGGTCATTCCCGGACTTCCAGAAGTCCGGGAACGACCTGGGTAGGCGGCGCGGAGAGTCTTCAAGCTCCCCGGTCCACCCCCCAGCCTGTCCCCGATGCCGGTAGCCTCCCCGCGCCGCCTACCCAGGCTGTTCTCGGACTTCTGGAAGTCCGGGAACGGCCGGGGTAGGCGGCGCGGAGAGGCTTCAAGCTTCCCGGTCCACCCCCCAGCCTGTCCCCGGAGCTCGGAAGGGAATTGTCGGCAGGGGACGGTGGCTTCGGGGTCCTTCCGAGGCCGCAGCCCACTGCCGACATTTTCCCCCAGCTGAGCAGCGGGGCTTCAAAGCTCCCGCCGCTCAGCTGGGGGAAAATGGTGCCTATGGGGAAAAATCGCAAAGCGATTTTTCCCCATAGGCAAGATCGTTTTGCGATCGCAAAAGCGATGGCAACAAAGCCATTGCTATGCGATTTTTTCGTTAAACAGGGCACTCGTTAAGCGAGGCACAACTGTACAGAGTTAGCCATGTGCCATACAACGGACAGCTTTAGGAACGGTAATACTACTACATATTCTGAAAGTATAACCAATATAAAAAGTTAAGGAATAGCTTCAAGGTAAAAGAAATATGAGCTGTATCCAAGAATCAATCTTCCAAAGCCAACTAAATACATTGAAATTTGTAAAGCATATCACATGAACTCTCATTTGAGACTCTTGTGTGTATTTTTTGAAGAAACACATGTTCAATGAAAAATCATCACTTTTAAAAAATATATTGTGAATATAACAATTTGAAATTGTAGATGTATGCACATCTTCAGATCAGTGTGAAAATACTACTATAAACAGGAAATATGTCCTTTTTGTTAAAAAAAGAGTGAAGAGTCATAGATGAACTCTGATACACAAGCATCAATGTTTGTTGCAGAAACAAACTCCGACTAAATATAATTTTGATAAATGTAACATTCCACACAACCTCCCTGTTCCTGACTTTGCATTAAACAGCCTTGTCTATAAGACTGTACACAGACCATTCCAGACACATTTGCTTTCTGTTATTTTTTTTAATTAGTAAGGCACATGATGAAAACTTTCATTTTTATTTAAACTTGAGTGTTTTCCACTGGGTGCTTATTTCATTTTTGTGCTTTTTGTGCACCAGTCCTTTTGTTTAAGGGATGTGGTGGCGCTGCGGGCTAAACCGCAGAAACCTGTGCTGCAGGGTCAGAAGACCAAGCAGTCATAAGATCGAATCCACGCGACGGAGTGAGCGCCTGTCGCTTGTCCCAGCTCCCGCCAACCTAGCGGTTCGAAAGCATACAAATGCAAGTAGATAAATAGGGACCACCTCAGTGGGAAGGTAACAGTGTTCCGTATCTAAGTCGCACTGGCCATGTGACCGCGGAAGATTGTCTTTGGACAAAACGCTGGCTCTATGGCTTGGAAACGGGGATGAGCACCGCCCCCTAGAGTCGAACACGACTGGACAAAAATTGTCAAGGGGAACTTTTACCTTTACCTTTTGTTTAAGATAAGACAAGAAAAAATGAGGAGTGGATCCAAATTAGAATGAGGTACTGAGGGTGGGAGACAAGAACCACAGGTTAAAGGCTAATATATTACAAGGAATGAATGAAGCAAAGAAATAAAACTCCCACTTGCTTCTAATCAACCCAGGCCCTTTTACACCTTCAAAATTCCTTCTCTTCCTGGATGGTCGGACTGATTGCTGACAGCAATCCTCATTATGCTACCCGACGAAATGCTTCCCAGGAAATTTGACAGACAAAAAGTGAAAGAAAGGTTAAACAAAAGAAGAAAACACACACACAAACACACATACAGTCATAACTTTCATGTCCCTCTTTCATTAACATGACACATTTATGTTTAAGAGGCTATCATTGGTGAACAAAAAAAAGAAAAAAAAAGAAAGAAAATGAGCATGTTAAAAAACATTTCTTTGTATTTTTCCATTTCATTAAAATACAACAGTCCCATCCCTATTTTTAATATTTACATTTGTAAAGCCTTTAAAAATAGTCCAACAGCATGAAAATATTAAAAAAATGCACACAATAGAAGCTGTATAAGCATGAGAATGGTACATGAGAGTCTCTGAACCAGCAGCCCAAGCCCTTGTCGGCTGTCACTTCCATTCAACAGACAGTAGTTCTCTTTGCATGGGCCTTTCATACTTTATTAGACAAGCAATGTAGTTTTTTATCTTTCTGCAAGCACATAAAAAAACAAAACAGATCTGAGTGTTGCCTAAAAATTCATTGTTGCATTTGTGACGTTCTGTATGTCAGTGGTACTCAACCTTGGGCCTCCAAATGTTCTTGGACTTAAACTCCCAGAAATCCTGGCCAGAAGAGGTGGTGGTGTAGGCTCTGCGAGTTGTAGTCCAAGAACATCTGGAGGCCCAAGGTTGGGGACCACTGCTGTATGTAATTACAAGATTATCACATTGATGATGAGATGATATATGTGTCTGGTTAAGTCAGAGCATTTTTGTGAATGTACAGGTACTTAAACTGCTGGATAGCTCAGTGGTTTAGGCATCTGATAGCAGAGCCAGAGGGTGGGAATTCAATTCCTCACAGTGCCTCCTTGACAGGGGTTGGACTTGATGATCCATAGAGTCCCTTCCAGCTCTGCAGTTCTAAGATGATGATGTAGTAGGCATCAGCCTGCTGTACAAGTGTCTCTTCAAATTGGGAGAGGCCATGATGCACCGCCTGCCTCCAGGCTGAATGCTCAGATGTCAGGGTTTCCCACCTGTTGAGGTCCATTCCTAAGGCCTTCAGATCCTGCTTGCAGATATCCTTGTATCGCAGCTGTGGTCTCCCTCTGGGGCGATTTCCCTGCACTAATTCTCCATATAGGAGATCTTTTGGAATCTGACCATCAGCCATTCTCACAAAGATGATGATGATTGTTGTTGTTGTTGTTGTTGTTGTTGTTGTTGTTGTTGTTGTTGTTGTTGTTGTTGTTGTTGTTGTTGTTGTTGTTGTTGTTGTTGTTATTATTATTATTATTATTATTATTATTATTATTATTATTATTATTGTAACATTTATGAGATATGGAACCACCATAATTGTTTATATAGCATCTGAAAAATACTATACTATACAGGCAAAACAGCAAGTCAAAAGACAATGTCATAGTAGTATCCAGTAAGACTAAACATAGTCTTCTGTGGCTTAATATCCATGGATAAGCACACATATAGATTTAGACCATCTTCCATTGATTAAGCAAAACAGGGCACTCCAATTTCTTGTTCCATCTATTCCTAAAAATATTTATTAAGTGGATTAAATGAAATAAATATTTGTAGACAAACCCTGGAGGTTTCTAAACTGATGAATTGAGTGTTTCCCAGGATGAGTAAGATTTCTGATGTGCTTTGTGCTGCAGGACCTTCTGTGGATACCAGTAAATGCTGCAGTTGTAGGATATTGCCATTCACAGATGCTTGCAAATGATACCTCACACTCAGTTCCCATGTTGGAAAAGAGGCTCCATAATTACAAGCAGAAAGTAAATGAGACCTGATCTCTCCTTTGATGACTTTCTGCCTTCAGATGGATATATCTGAAAAATCCTACAGCTTCTAGGCATCCATTCTATCATGGACCACAGGGTTATGGGTTCTATACATTTTTCCTTAATAAGCTCACTCGTGGGTGGGTGTTACAATAAGGCTTTCAGTTTTTGGACTGATTCAGCTCTTAATCATAGCTAAACAGTGCACAGCTTCTTTGTGTCATGTAACCAATCTCCTATTTTAAAATCAGACATTTCTGAGAATGGCACCTAGGTCTCTTGTACATAATGGGTTTATCATTAAACAAAACTCAACTAGATCTATTGAATAAATGGCCGATTTGTTGTCTATAAACAACCTGATCAAAACCAACATGAGTGGAATCGTCACACAGTGTAAGTTATTCTGTATCTGTTAGAATAAGCCTCCTGCTTTTATGGTGTGCAATTTCCTGTTCCCCAAAAACGATTAAGCACAATATGCTTTTTTCTTATCTCTTTCTACCCAGCCAAGTAAAAGATATAACTCTATGTCATACCTGATATGCCACACAAAACTATTCAAGTCTCTCATACTTAACATCACTGCAGTAATGTAACACTACAGGATATTTCATTCAAGGTCAGGAAGGAAGTAAGATCAAGATAACTTATACCTGTACTACTGTCTAACCTTCTCTCTTATAAATATTGCAAACAACAGAACAAAACAAATAAAAAAAAGAACCAGCCATTTTCTTTTCATACTAAAGGCATTTGCTTGTACCAAAATTACTTAAGCTAATATACACTAATCAAGTGATAAGATAATTTAATACAGGCCTGGGGCAGTTAGGCAATAACTTATAAAGTAATTCAACATCACTGATTGGTTTAACAGTTGTGAACAAACTACGTAAGATTTTGCATTAAATAGAAAAATTAGAAATAGTTAACGGAGATACATACCTTGTCAAGCCTGACTGTTCAGTTATTTGTGCTGGGGTTTCTTTTATTCCTCTTCTCTCTTTCTTCTTTCTTCTTCTTTTTCTTCTTTCTTTTCAGACCAACATTGCAGCAGGGATAGGTTACTCAGGTTGCTGTCAACGAGATATCAGCCTCCAACTCCACACAGACTTAGCCTTCTGTATGTATGTACATATATATCTTTTTCCCGAGGATGACTATAATGCTCTTCGGTTCTTATAAGAGCCATAGTACAAAAGAAAGAGAAAAGAAAGAAAGAAAGAAAGAAAGTGTGGTGTTAAATTCTAAGGTCACTTGTTTGGCTGATTCAGAACAGAACATAAGACAACATCTGATGGGAATAAAATGTCAAACAGGGACAAAAATCCACTGACAATCCATCATGTGTGGCACTTTCTGAGGGCAATATTTGAATTCAAGAACTGTGCTGCAAAACTATTCAAGCTTTCCATCACTATTTCTGTGACACTAAATTGGGTAGTAGAGATGGGCTGAGATATGTTTTATTGTAATCTGGGTTGTTTGATCAGAAATGGACATTTTTAATTACAAGCTAAACCAAGTATTCAAAATGATGAATATTGCTGGAATGACAGGTTTTTAAATTAAAAATCTAAACAAATCAACAAATCCAAAGTAGATCATTACAACAGTTTTCAATTTGGACCCAAAATTCATTTAATAATATGAATACTTGAACTGCAGAGCTGAAAGGGACCCTATTGATCATCAAGTTCCACCCATATCAAGGAGGCACAGTGGGGAACTGAACTCCCAACCTCTTGTCTAAACCACTGAACTATCCAGCATTTATTGTGGTATCACTTTTCCAAATGAAAATAAAGAAAAATTAAATAGAGAGAGCTTTGTTATTATACCTTGAGTGAGCAACTCGAGGCTGCAATGGGTGGATATGTAAGAAGGAAAGCAGAATGCAATATACAAGGGAAGAAAGAACCTTCTTAACCTGTATGTGATTGCTGCAGAGGCATTTTGATTCAGGCACAAAATGGTCTTCTTAACAACTATTCAGACTCTATCTCTATAATGACTTATTTTTGTACAGCAACATCTCATATTCCAAAAGGGATGTTGCCAAAGCTGATAATAATTAGAACATTATTATGCCTGGCTCATCATGTTTAGATGTATCAAAGCTTGATTTCATCTCCCAAGAGAAAGCTCAACAGCTTAACATTTTGTTAGATTAAATCAATCAATCAATCAATCAATCAATCAATCAATCAATCAATCAATCAGGCAGCTTTCATAATATGGTCTAGTCAGCAACGCAGCTAATTTGGGGGTGTTTAAAGTTTTCCTCCAGGTTAACCCACCAGGGATCCTAGATCATTACAGAAATACCATAAGCAATATAGCCTCTTCTCATTCGGCCAAATAAGAGCCAGCTTTCATAGCAAATACAGGGTATCAGGATCCAGAAACAACTAGTCATGTGTCTGAAAAAAAAAAGCCCTGCTGCATTTAGAAAACGAGGCATGACTACCATCCCATTGCTTATCATGCTAGTCATCTCCTTTGAAACACAAAAAGAACGTTTAGACAACTAGCTGCGCCATAACAAGGCAACACTGCTAGAAACTTGCAGTGAACACACTCTTGTCCAAACCAATCCTCTTCCCATCTGTCCCTATCTAGTAACAATTACTTAAGAACTAACACTCTGACAACTGCAGTATGTTTCCTGGTTTGAGGAGAGGGAGTTGTTTTGCCTGAACTAAAGGACAAACGTAGCATAGATAGATTGAAAACAAGTGCTGTCTTATCTGTGGAAAAATATGTTTTCGGAAGCTTCTCTTCCATTCAGTCTGCCAGCGTTCATCAGTTTGCCAAGGGCATTTTGGCACTTCGCTTTAACTATAGTGCTGTGTGTGTGCACTTAAGGTTTCAATAATTTTGGATTCTTGTGCCACTGAAGTGGATTACAAATTAGAGTACAGGCAGAAAAGTGTGCCTCCAGCTTGAATAAAGGAAAAAACCTTATTCTGTCCTAGCCATTAACATGGCCATTACAAGGATATGAGCACAGCAGCAAACTGTAAAGTGCTGATTCTTAGACCTATATGAGCAGAGATATCCAGCAGACAGCACAATATTCTCATTCCCCAAAGAGAAAGCTCTATTCAGGTGTTCTGGTTCTGTGGTGAATAAACGTGTGCAGAGGGGAGTGTGCCATCACTACCCCCTCCTCCTTCTTAATTTCTGGTCACCTTCAAGTTTCTGAAAGGGGGAGTTTCTTCTACAAAGTGGATGCTCTCGACAAAACAAGATACTCACATAAGTGGATGCTCTCCACAACATGACTCTTCTTCCAAAAGGTTGACCTCACATGTGCAATGAGACTAGAAGTTCAAACACAATGAGCAGGGCTAGTTTGCTTTTCCAGACCCCTCCATATAGAGGTAATTCCCACAGAATCAGAATATCTGAACAGGGCTGAAGTAATTTATTTGTAAACTTTACATCCCACTTTACTTCCGAAATGCTGAAGGCAGCATAGATGTTCTCTCAATAATTTTGTGAGACAGGTTAGGTTAAGAGGGATTGATTTCCTCAAGATAAAATAGTGTCACGGCCAAATGAGGATTTGAATCCAAGTGTTCTCGGTTATAGTCCAACATTCTAAAATGATCGCACCACATGACAACATTAGGATTTCCACTTCCATATCTAAAACACACTTGGCCAGGGATTACTGAATCTACAGCCCAAAACATCTGGAGGATATTAACTCACATATTTTTGGACAGATCCATATTTCGAAGTTAGGATATTTGATCACCTTCTTTAAAAGGTGTATATTAACTGTATGTTGATTATTTTCATGTAACCAGTGAGTGGTCAGAGTGCTCACAAAGTACTGTACTGAACTAACACCAGTCTCACTTCAAACCAAAGCAGAGTATGTGGATTAGTAAAAAAATAAAAATAACATTCCTTGAAGAAGTACAAAATAGATCTAAAGATGCCAATAATGCATGAAACATCATAAACACACCAGAAAGTGAAAGATCTTGAAAGAACTATTAAGTGCTAAAAGCATGAAATTTTGTACAAATACCACTGAGGTTTCCAACTGAAATAAATGTATATGTTACATAACAGTTCGCCATGTTGCTTGGAAGATTCTGAGCCTTGTATTTCAATAAATTAGCTGGGAGAAACTGCACTCCTCTGACTGAAAAACATCTCAGAAACTAAAAGAAACAGAAGCATAAAATTTTCTTTTGAAACCAATGATGTCCCAAATTATATCAGTGATTAGATTGTCTCTCCAATTACTGTGGTCACTGGGGGAAACTGGAGGTTGTAATCCTCTATTCAAAATGGTCAGATCTCTGAAACATGTGCTAGAAACATGAAACATGAAAATTTGTACAGGTATTTGAGTTTCCACCTTAAATAACTAGATTACTGGATATTTGACTCGTTATGCTGGCTGAAGGATTCTGGGAGTTAAAGTGTTGATTATTATGAATCTGGCTCATGTGGGGGGTGGAGTTTGACACTGGAAAGATTAAATACTTAGAAGTCAAGAGACCTGAAGATATATGAATGACATATTCCCTGGTTAAATGCTAAATATATTATTCTTTTCCAGCTGCATACGAAGCAACTAAGGGTAGAATATTTATTCATAAGAATGTGCAATCAATGCTGCATAAACTCATTCCCTAATACTTCTCTTAGAAAAATAGTTACAGAAATGGTTCCTAGTTATAACAAAAATGAGAGGGCTTTAAATAAAGGGCTTGCATGATATCGTCAGAGGAATCTCAAGTTTCCAAATTAAGCTCCAAATCAGGAATGGATAAGGAAAGTGCTGTTGGACCACTTTCCCAACTGTATCAGAGTTCATACTAACTTTTCCATTGTTTTAATGCTTGATAAATGTTTTTAACTTGATAATTATCAGAAGACCAAATGGTTTGGCAAAGCAGCCATGACTGCATATCAAATACAATTTGCTGTAGTGGTAGTACACTTGAAGGTGATATGCTAATTGTTCAGTTCCTCCCACGCCAGATGACTGCAATGGACTAATTTATAGCTGTATCTCCCCAAACTCTTACATCTTGCTCCTATGGTTGTTCTTGGATATTATACAGTCTATTATACCTCAATAACTGACATAGAAGATTTATCACTTTCTCTCTGGTCAAGAAATTTTACCCAAAGCTGTTATTTAGCTCTCTGTGGTTTAGACAAGAAAATTACCATTCAGAGGACAACTATACGAAACAATTGGGACTAATGCTAGGGAAGTAACTAACGGGGAAGGGTGACAAGGTGATTAAGGAATGGAAATGTCAAAATCACCCGAATCACGGAAGATTTACCAAAACCAAGTCCATTCTCTGGGTGGAAGAGTCTACCTTATTTCTGATACTTGTATGCTGATAAACTAGCACACTGCAACATTAAAATCTTGTACTATTTCCTCCCCCTGGGAAAAATCCATCTCGGTTTCTAGAAGTAAAACAACCATGCCTATTGTGTGGGTTTTTTTAAAAAAAATATTTGGATGTAAGAGAGTCCGTCCTTTCAAGAGCCCAAATTAAGGGCATGGGGCAAATGCATAACAAAGGACTGACTGCACCAGTACGTAGAAACATTATTTATTTCTTCCAAGTTCCCTCCTACTCCAAATTGAACAGATGAGAGCCAGAGAAACGGCAAACAACAAAGCTCTGTATGACATAAACACTGCCCAGGCTGACAAAGATGTCCCAAGAGTAGGTTAAGCTATAGACCCTATTAACTTTGTAAACAGATTTTTTGCATTTGATGTGGCCACACTGGCTGGCAGACTCTGCATTCTTCTGGGTCTGACATTTAGTGTGTGGGCTTCCAGATTAACAGAGCAATTTCGCTTACTGCCATCAACACTGCTTCAGACCATTCTGAATGATCTAAGAAGGAAGGGGAATTCGCAGTTTACCTCATGGTGCTGCTTAACCTCCTCCTCTCCTTTCAGTTGGCTTGCCCAGTATGATGTTGCAAACAGAAGGGGAGGCAGAACTGCAGGGAAACAGGACTGGTTTGCTTAAACACTTCTTTTGTCCATCAATATTGTATTTGAATAGGAAGCAACCACAAGAGCATGTTTGTCTACTTGCTACTTCATCTTGGGCTGACCTGAGAGCAATGGCACATCATTAGAAGGAATCTGGCAGGGTGCAATAGCATTGTGTTTCACTTGTACCAGAATATAAGCTGATCCAGTAGATGAGAACCACAAAATGTATACCTGGAGTACTCGTGTCAGGAAACATGGATCAGGGCAAGTTACAACTGTTAAATGAATTTTATGTAAAGTAGCAAATGTATCTTGCCTGTCACGTAGAAATATTCACATATGTACACAGTAAGATACTCTGCAGTGCGAAGCTTACCTTCTTACAAATCTGCACATTATATTTTAAAATACTGATAACATGCTACAGGATACAGGATATGGATTCCATCTCTGCCCCTGAATATTTTAAACCTGCAAGACACGTTATTTCACAGTAAACAAATTGAACAGTTGAGTTTGAGTCTTTAGTGTGTGTTAGCGGAATCTTAGGTACTAATCCTTGACTAGGGTCATTCCATGATACCTATACCCCCTCTTTTCACCTGAGAAATGATGGAAGGTTTGGTTTAGTAATCTGGCAAATGCAATAGCAATAATGTCTTGATCAGTATTGCCGTACGGTATTTGACTTCTGAATGTAGGAATGTTGCAAGAATGTTCTTGACTGTTAATAATATCTGCAAAGCAATGCTTTAGGAAGCATTCACACACTATGATGAATCATGGTTTCTTTTTTCTCAGATTCTTCAGCCTATCTCTGCATTCTGAATTATTTCTTTACTTTTTTATCAGTCTTCTGCAACTTCACACTACGGGTCTCCCTTAGATTTACTACAGGTACTAGCACAGCCAATGAGTGTCAGGAATTGGAAAGCTTGGGGACCTCACAACCCTGCAAGGCAATCCTCAATGCAGGAATTCAACTATATTAGAAACAGTAGTTCTATTTTATTTTTGCAAAATGATGAATAGCTTACAGAGATACACTTTACCTTCACTCAAGCCTGATTATTTTTAAGTCATAAGACAAAATCATATCCATTTACCCAATCTTCCTCCACAGGGATCTGAAGATCATGTGAAAGGGGAAAATGTAAATCTTAAAAGCACTATTCCAATCACACTCAGGTCCATTTCACACATTATGCAGATGAAAATTTAAGTGCACTACCATAGGGAGCTGCAGAGAATCACACCTCCTCCTGTAATGTATGTAATTCACAGCTCCATCCAATTTAGTATGATTTTGTCCTCTCCTGGCAGTCCTCCAACCTCATTCCATATTACCCATAAAGACCTCCATTCCCTCCTGAGTGAGGAGAGGAGAAAGAAAACATTCCTTTTTTTCTGTTCATATAGAGGATCCATGTTTCTCTGTCTGGAAAGTGATCAAAGGGTATCCCACTGTATTTGGAACATAATGCCATATGTCATTAATGACCTTTGGTCACTATAAAACATAAATAAGATAAGAGCCTGTGTCATTCAATTTTTCTGTGAAACTTTATCTTCCTCTGCACCTGAATGGCAGGAAATGGTGAGCCCCCTGTACTGTAGATGAGAAGATAATTAAAATCTACACACTGTTGGCAACAAGTAATTGGAAAGTTTGATGACTGTGGTGGCTTGATAGGTCAGACTTATTCTATAAAGCTAATTAATTAAATTATGGCTTTGCCCTGCAAGAAAACGACAGGAAGGTTTGCAAATGTACCGATATGAATCTAATGAGATCCTGAGACACAGCTCTCCCCCCCATCCTTTACATCATTTAGGTACACCCCAAGGCTTTCTAGGTGCAATGAAAATAAAGACAAGGGTTAATGGTGCTCATTATTTAATTGTATCTCTCATCACTTTCTTCCAAATGCCTTCCAAAGAGACAAAGCTGCCACACTCATGAGGATTAGGTCTGAGGAGGTTTAGTTGCAAATTACGTGTGGAAGTTGTGTCTGTACGGTATAGAAAGACTCCTTTAAAAATGAAACAAGTGGTGGTGGGGTAGGGAGAAGCCTACACTTCTAGTGACTACTTCAGAAGTCAAACTTTAAGAATGGTGGACATCATGCTGTCTTCCAAGACAAAGAGCCATGTATAACTATTGCACACACTACTTTTTTGTGGTGGACATCTAAGCTATTTCAAGTATATCCATAAAACTGTAAACTAAGAATGTTAACAAGGCCACATGAGGAGTCAAAATAACTTGATTGGCTTTGGATTTTATACTTCTTGACAAAGAACAGGAGCCGATGCAATTTGCTGCATGACTTAAGGCCACAAAATGGCACAGGGCCCTCAATCAATATCACTGGATCACATTTCATCTGTATAGTTGTTCTCAGACCTTTTCTCAGGTGAGGATGTACATTCCATGTTGTGTTCTGAATGTCTCTGTTCCCTGATATAAAGCCCCATAATGCAGCTTCTTTCACTTACTTCTTTCACATATTTCTGACTGTAGGGTAAAAGTGGTTTAAAGGCATGTTCTCTGCTTTTGAATGTATCCGCTTACCATGAACTGAGTTCAAAACAAACTACTGCTGGCATGTTATGCTTCCACATCCTCTGGCAAGAACCACATCCACCGTGTCCACAATGAGCCAAAGGACTCATAGCAAAAGTTTGCTGTCCTTGTGTAGCAGAAATGAAACCAAACTACCACCACTCTCTCTAAGGAATCAAGTGTAATAGTTCTGAAAGAAAGAAAGAAAGAAAGAAAGAAAGAAAGAAAGAAAGAAAGAAAGGAAGGAAGGAAGGAAGGAAGGAAGGAAGGAAGGAAGGAAGGAAGGAAGGAAGGAAGGAAGGAAGGAAGGAAGGAAGGAAGGAAGGAAGGAAGGAAGGAAGGAAGGAAGGAAGGAAGGAAGGAAGGAAGGAAGGAAGGAAGGAAGGAAGGAAGGAAGGAAGGAAGGAAGGAAGGAAGAAAGAAAGAAAGAAAGAAAGAAAGAAAGAAAGAAAGAAAGAAAGAAAGAAAGAAAGAAAGAAAGAAAGAAAGAAAGAAAGAAAGAAAGAAAGAAAGAAAGAAAGAAAGAAAGAAAGAAATCTGTCTTTTAATTCTAACAGAGCAGGTCTTATTGGCCAGAATGTCAAAAAACCTCAGCTTGGGATTAATTTATTTGAAAAGTATACTCAAAAGGTATCACAATATAGGAGCTGCTGGGCATCCAAGCCTTTTTAAAAATCTTGCTCTAAACATATCCTATTTTTATATTTGCTCAAGAATAGCGTATTTCCCCCCATAATGCCACGTCCTGCTCTCCATTCCAACATCATATTGTATGTTTATTGGGTATCCTTTGACATTTCTGTGACAACCCCAGACCTACTGGGATATGCCACAGTTTCACTAAGCTGCCACCAACCATTCCCTGTAAGGAGTCACACAGACCAGGAATGGATTTTTAACAAATACAGGAATAAGGTTTATTTAAATAACACACAGGGAAAATAAAATGATCAAGTGAATAAGATACAGTAACGTGGCTTAGTCTCAATCATACATACACCAGTCTGGTTCACACAGAACACCTTTCAATAAAGCACAGACCCTGAACCTATCAGTTCTGGCTAACCATACAGACACCTGAACCTATCAGGTTGGTACTGACTGACACACAGTAGTACCCTGTCTGACACACAGACTCCCACACCAGCTTCTTCTCTCAGCTTCTCCTTCAGCTCCTCCTAAACTTCTCCACACACGCTCCACATATATATACAGTACAGCCCCTCCTCCTGATGTCCCGCCTTCCACTCCCCATAGGATGGAACTTTCCCTCCAACCCATGACAGACAGGTAACATCAGTGCTGTATGTAACACCTCCCCTCTTTATAAGTTGTTTTGTAGGGGGAAAGCTAAGGTGCTTTTCTCCAAAAAACAACCTGGATCCAAAACATACAAAAACAGTTATACATTAACATACAATACCATACTTACTCTAGGATAAACATATCAATTAGGCATTTAAACTTTTACCATTTACAATACATCAAGTTACCTTTATTCATACAAACCAGGCATATTTAATAACCAGATACATTTAACCTTTGGTCACCAAAATATATACATAGTCCATGTTTCTTTCGCCGTCTTCATTCTTCGGGTCTTCTTGACAAGGCGTCAGCAACACAGTTCACTGACCCTCTGACCACCTTCACTTCAAAGTCATAGTCTTGCAGGTTTAAAGCCCACCTCATAAGTTTACTATTGTGGGTTTTCATTGTCTTTAACCATTGCAGTGGTGAATGGTCAGTGCACAGAATAAAATGTCTTCCCCAGATGTAAGGCTTGGCCTTCTGGATCGCGTAGACTATGGCCAGGCACTCCTTTTCCACAGTTGCCAGATGTCTCTCACCTTTCTGGAGTTTCCTACTCAGGTAGGACACTGGATGCTGGTCACCATTCTCATCCTCCTGGCAAAGAACTGCTCCTACCCCGCTGTTAGACGCATCGGTGTAGATGATGAACTCCCGGTCGAAGTCTGGAGCACGCAGCACTGGATAGTTGATGAGGGCCTCCTTCAACCTCTGGAACGCCTCCTCACAGTCGCTGGTCCACGGGATGCGGTCATCAGTCTTCTTCCTCGTCAGATCGGTCAGCGGAGCCGCAATCTCGCTAAACCTTGGAATGAACTTTCTGTAGTAGCCCACCAACCCAAGAAATGAATTGACTTTTTTTTTGGTGTTGGGTCTAGGCCAATCACGAACTGCTTCTATCTTGGCCTCTAGGGGTTTGATCACTCCTCCCCCTACCATGTGACCCAAGTATTTTATTTCTGGGCTACCCAGCTGACACTTGCTCGCCTTTACTGTTAGCCCTGCTGCACTTAACCTCTGCAGCACTAACTCCAGGTGTTTCAGGTGATCTTCCCAGGTATTGCTGAAGATCCCTATGTTGTCAATGTAGGCCACAGTAAAGTCACTGAGCCCTGCTAAGGTCTGGTCCATCAGCCTTTGGAATGTGGCTGGTGCATTTCTGAGACCAAAGCTCAGGACTCTAAACTCATAGAGACCAAAAGGGCTGCAAAAGGCGGTCTTTTCTTGATCCCTGGGATCAATTCTTAATTGCCAATATTCCTTTACTAGGTCCAATGATGAAATGAACCGACAACCCCCTATGGTTTCAATCAGGTTGTCTAGCCTGGGCATTGGGTAGGCATCAGGAGTGGTTACGCGGTTTATTTTCCTGTAATCTACACAAAATCTAATGCTCCCATCAGGCTTGTCCACTAGGACTATCGGAGAGGACCAAGGACTAGAAGAGGGGACGATTATATTCTCCCTAAGCATCTCGTCCAGCTCCTTCCGCACCTTGTCCCTATAGGGTCCCGTCACTCGGTATGGGGATACTGCTTGCGGGGGTGCATCCCCTGTGTGGATCCGATGCATCACTCCCTTCACTATCCCCGGCTTATTGGAAAACACCCTTTGATATTTGATGAGCAGCATTTTTAGTTCTTGCTGCTGGTCTTGGGTGAGTGCAGGACTGATCTTTACCTCATCTGGGTTGTATTTTACTTCCCCTCTACCCTCCCAGAAGGGTAATTCAGCTTCCTCACTCTCAGCTGCTTTTATTGCAAATAAAACCCTCTGTTCCCCTCTGTAGTAGGGTTTTAGGGCATTCACATGTACCACCCTCCTTGCTTGGTTCTCCTCCTGCTCTATAAGGTAGTTCAGGTCTGACATCTTGGAAATGACCCTATATGGTCCTGCCCATTTGAGCTGCAGTTTATTCTCTCTGCAGGGCCTAAGCCAAAGCACTTCCTCCCCTGGGTCAAAGTGCCTCTCCCTGGCTTTGTGGTCATACCATGTTTTCTGTCTGACCTTCTGAGCTTGCAGGTTTTCTGCTGCTAGCTCTAGGTTTCTCTTTAGGTCATTCATCAAGGTGTCTATATATGTCACAACATCTTGTGGGTCATCCTGGGTGATCTGCTCCCAATTTTGTTTGATTAAATCAAGGGGCCCTTTCACCCTTCTCCCAAACAAGAGTTCAAACGGACTGAACCCGGGTACTGGCTTGTGGCACTGATCGATAAGCAAACAAAAGGGATTGCAGCTTCTGGTCCCAATTGTTTGGATTCTCTGCCAAGTAAGCCCTAATCATGCGCATTAGAGTCCCATTGAACTTCTCTGTTAACCCATTACTTTCAGGGTGATAGGCAGTGGTTTCCTTGTGTTTAATTCCACAGATTTGCCATAACCGTTTCATGAGCTTCGATGTAAACGATGCGCCCAAATCCGTGATTATTTCTGAGGCAAATCCCATCCTGGACATATACCCCACCAAGGCATCTGCCACTGTGTTAGTTTCAATGTTAGACAAGGGAATGGCTTCAGGGTACCTCGTGGCATGGTCCACAATGGTGAGAATGAACCTGTTCCCCCTCTTTGTGGCCTTGGGCAAAGGTCCCACAATATCCACCCCTATACATTTGAACGGAGTGTCAATCACAGGCAAAGGGCACAACTTTGCTTTGGTCCTGTCACGGTTATTCCCCTGCCTCTGACACACATCACATTGTTTACAGAACTCCTTGATCTGCTTCCCTATTTCAGGCCAGTAAAAATTCTGTGTGATTCTCTGCTGTGTTTTGTTCACCCCTAAGTGCGCAGCAAACATGTCAGAGTGCCCCCTTTGTAAGATCATGGGGCGATACTTTTCAGGTACCACTAGCTGACTTCTGATCCCATCTCCCCCTTTTGAGATATTCCTCAGGGTCTCTCTATATAAAATTCCCTTTTTCTCTCGAAATCTCACTGGGGTTTCAGGTGTTAGCTGGGCGTCTGTCACCTGTTCAAAACACTTTCGGAGAGTGGCGTCTGCCTTTTGCTCTTGGCCAAATCGGCTGTCTGTGGTTAAGGTTTCCACCACAGCCTCGGAACTCCCCTCTGCTTCCGTCTCGGGCTCATCAGTACTCCCCTGAACTGTCCCCGTGGTGGCTTGTGAACGTGTAATCACTAGCACCCGTTTCACATGTTCAGCCAGGTCATTTCCCACGAGCACGGCTGCTGGCAGAGTCGATGAAATCGCTAGCCGCCAAACTCCCCTCCAGCCTTGAAAGTTCACAGGTACCTCAGCTACTGGCAGCGAGATCACCTGTCCCTCAATCCCTGCCACCTTTAGGCTCTCATTCGGGATTATATACTCCCTAGGAATAATATCTGGATGGCACAGGGTCACCTGGGAACAAGTATCCCTTAGCCCCCTATACTGATGGTCAAGTATTCCTACGTCCACTCCTGCGGTTTCAAACAACTGTGAATCTGTTCTCACTAGCAAGCAGCACTTGACCTCCACAAGAGGACCATTTTCCTCAGCCTGATCAGCAGATGTAACTGTTCCAGATTGAGTAGCCATGGCAACAGGCTCCCTCAGCGACAAGGAGCTTTGCTCTTTCTGGACACAGAACACAGCTTTTGGCTTGGTTCCACTCAAATCATGAGGCACATTTCCTTTTAGCTGCTTTAATTTCTCACACTCTGAGATTAGATGGCCCTTTCCTTGACAGAAATAACATTTTCTGCTGTATTTTGAGTCTTTCTCATCTTGTTTTGGTTTTCCCTCCAAAATCTGAGGTCTTGGTTTCGTGTCTGAGGGCTTCCCTTCACCATGGGCCCCTCCCACTTGCTGGTTTCTCCCCGGTCCCTGAGAGTACTTGCTGTAGGTTTCTTTGGGTTTACCTACAGATTTCCCCTCACCTAAGGGCTTTCTTATTTGGGAAATAAAATCTGCGATTTCGGCCGCTTCGGCCACAGATTTCGGTTTCCTTTCCCTCACCTGGAACTTCAGTTCCCCATGCAGGACTGAATAAAACTGTTCCAGCGCTATCAGGTCTTTGAGCTGCTGGTAGGTCTCTGTCCCCTCCTGAGATAGCCATTTCTCTAGCAGCCTCACGAATTGGGCCCCCACTTGGGTAAAAGTCTGCTCTGGTTTCTTTGTGAGCGACCTGAATCTTTGCCTCAGCTGTTCCGCATTTATCCCATGTCTGGCAAACACCAGTTTTTTAAACTCTGCGAAATCTTTCAGCAGTTCCTCTGGCATCTCTGCATATACTTCTGCCAGGCTGCCACTGATTAAAGATCGCATAATGGTCATCTTCTCAGTTTCCCTTACTGAGAAGTCCACAAACGCTCTTTCCACGAGGGAAAAGAACACCTCAGGGCAATCTCCCTTGTGGTATACAGGGAATTTCTTCAGGTCAGTTTTAGACAATTGGCCTCCCTCAGAATCTCTATTGTTATTATTGTTCTGATTCATCAGTTCCAATCTTCTTAACTCAAACGCCATCCTTTCTTTCTCCAATTCAAATTGTCTTTGCCTCTCCCTTTCCCTTTGCTCCATTTCCCTCACCCTCAGTTCATGCTGTTGGGCTAGGAGCATTTTTCTGAGTTCTGGGTTCTGCTCTCCCGTGCTGTCATCCTGCACTGAGCCAAATTCATCCTCAGAACCTTGGTCTACCTGGGGTTCCCTCACTTCACCCATTTCTGCCATTTGGCTTCGAGTCAAGGGCATAATCCCCCCCCAGAACAGGCTGCTTTCAAAAGTCAAGCCTCAAAATAAAGCGACCACTTTTTTTTCTCTTTTGCCTCAGAACCAGCCTTCTATAGATTGCTGCTGTTCTTTCAGCACTAACTTGCAACTGTTGCCAGCCAGAGTCCACCCCCCTCTGCTAGGCCTCTCAGCAGACAGGCTAGATCACTGCTACTTCACTCAGCTTTGCCTCAGCTTTTTCCCGCCAAAACAGGTTGCCTCAGAGCTCCCTAATCTAGTCCCACCAATCTGAGGTTACACGTTCTTCCACTAGCCTACCTCCCCGTGAGGTAAGCCTAGAAGATTACCTACGCGCTCTCAGATTGTCCCTGACTAGACCCCCCTTGCTCTGGGCACACTTGCCAAGGCTTTGCTGTACCACTGGACAACTGGACCAGTCGTATCCCACACGCTGGACACCAATCAATGTGACAACCCCAGACCTACTGGGATATGCCACAGTTTCACTAAGCTGCCACCAACCATTCCCTGTAAGGAGTCACACAGACCAGGAATGGATTTTTAACAAATACAGGAATAAGGTTTATTTAAATAACACACAGGGAAAATAAAATGATCAAGTGAATAAGATACAGTAACGTGGCTTAGTCTCAATCATACATACACCAGTCTGGTTCACACAGAACACCTTTCAATAAAGCACAGACCCTGAACCTATCAGTTCTGGCTAACCATACAGACACCTGAACCTATCAGGTTGGTACTGACTGACACACAGTAGTACCCTGTCTGACACACAGACTCCCACACCAGCTTCTTCTCTCAGCTTCTCCTTCAGCTCCTCCTAAACTTCTCCACACACGCTCCACATATATATACAGTACAGCCCCTCCTCCTGATGTCCCGCCTTCCACTCCCCATAGGATGGAACTTTCCCTCCAACCCATGACAGACAGGTAACATCAGTGCTGTATGTAACAATTTCACTTTGATGTGCTATTTTAGAGATACATGTAGCTATTTAAGTCATGTTGATGTGCTATTTTAGAGATACATGTAGCTATTTAAGTCATGTTGTTGAAACCTCTCAGCAGTGAGTTTGTGTAGAAAAAAGCACAGCCACTGATCAGGCGGCAGTTGAAGGACTTTGTCTTCCTTACTAGAGAGAAACCCTCACCTAAAAGGTAGAAAACCAAAAGGGAGTACAATCAACAGGGATTAATTTGAATTGCATTTTACTCTAGGTGCTGATTTTTCTTTGGTGCTAGGATTCTTCTCTCCAATGTAAAAAAAATAAATGACAATGTACAAATTAATCCTGTTCACATTTTTATCATATCCTTCCACCAAGACACTTGGGTTCAAAGTAAAAAGGAAACTGAACAGTCTCAAAGTCTGTTGAAGCATAGCCAGTTCTCCATCTTACTAAGAAATCCCATATAGGCTCAACTGCTCCTTTTTAGCTTAAGGGCATGGCAATTTTGACCTTCAGGCATTTTGGACCACATTCCCCTTCATCTCCTACTTTTGGCTATGCTGACTAGGACTTCTGAGACATGAATTCCAAAACATCTGGGGGACCAAAACTTTTTCCACTCCATTATAGACAGTAGCAGTGCCACCAATGTCATTAGCAAGTAGATAGGGAGTTATGCTTGATCAGACTTCAGAGTTGGAGTGTTGATCTAATTTTACACATTTTTAGTATCCAATTTTTACATCAAATGATTCTGACATTGGCAGGAGCTCTGTTATGGGATACACATACAAGGTGAATAGTGCCATGTTGGAATCAGTGGCAGTGGCAAGTAGCTTGATTCTTACTTCAGATAGAATAGGGGCTCAGGTTGTCCCAGAGTAAACATCATGACCAGCACCAATCTTAAGGTTGGCATAATTAAATCCATCCCATGTTATTTCTGGAAGAATTCTTACATCGTGGAAAAGTAACTTTTGGAAAACATAGTTGAAACTCTGTTGCACAGCTCCTCTATCTTTGGAGATTTTGGGTTGCATGTAATTTGTTGCATTTGAGTCACATGCACCCCAAAACTGCCTTTCATTAATGGCAGCTAGTCATTATTTTGTGTCTAATTTTTGCTCAGAATGACATCATCTCCATTGTGGGCATGAACCTGTGCAACACGATTTTAGCCCAAAAGTTTCAGATTCCCTCAAGTAGTATGGCCAATCACTATGTAGGCTGTGAAATGCATTGAGCTACAGTCTAAAGAGTCAAGTTTCCAAGTTCTGAGAATTATCCTGTATGGCACAAAGGACATTTTTGCAGATTTATGTTGGAACACTGTTTGTGAGTGTAAAGCTTTTACAGGCACCCTTGTGAAACATCTAAAGTTTATATGTTTGCTTAAGACCTTTCGTTAGTTGTCTGACAATTAAAGTTTTCTTGGTTACATACAGATTTAAACCAATTAAATTCATAATTCCAGTAAAACAACGCTCATTAAACAGCAGAACAACCCATTTAGACAAGAACAACCATAGCTAACCATAAATGTCTATGCATAAAGAAGTCTTGAGTTTAGAATATTTAATCTAGTTTGGGTGTCAATGATGCAACAAAGAACCCACAATGTGGTAAAACATCCTGGGTTTTATCCCCTAAACTATTTTTGGTTGGTTTCCAAAACTCTACAATATTTTGAAAAAACTAAAATAGTTAGCAACTGAAAATAATCCAGGGATAAAGATAATGCATGCTACATAAGAAAGAAAAAAGAAAGTATCCATTAATCTGCAGAAAGAGGAGTGTTTAGAACCAGTGTTATTGTGTGTGTGTTTTTAAATACACAGCAGAACTTCATGGCTGATCAGTACCAGTATGTTTGAAATTGATAACCAACGCTGAGTCAGGAAAATAAGATTCCCATAATCACTTTCCTCCCCACATACGTACATTCATGTCACACTGGTTGTTCTGTCTTCTAGCTTTACAAAATACATCACAACATGTTTCAATGAACAAAGAGCTTTGTTCACTGAATGAAAGTTGGCCTCTGACTAATTAACTCTTCAGTGGCCCTTTCTGAGGAAATAATAAAAGCAAACTGGGAGCACATGTACATATAAAGTATATTTTATTAGATTAAAATTAAGAATAGGAACAACAAATTGAGAGGTATTTAATCCACAACAACACATTCAATGCACTAAGGTGCAACAATCTATTTTAAAAATCCTACTCAGAAGTCATTCACTCAAGGAAAGCTTGCCTGAAGAGAAAAGTGTTCAACTCCTTGCAGAAGGACAAATAAAGATGGGGCCAGTCTAAACTCTGGTGGGAGGGGGTTTCAGACTCTGGGAACAGCAACAACGAAGACTCTCTCCCATATCTCCACCAGTGAAGGTGGCAGGATTGAGAGAAAGGCCTCTCTTGATGATCTTAACAATTGAGCAGGCTCATAAAGGAAGATGTCCTTCAGATAGCTTCACTTCAAGCTAGTCAATACTTCAAAAAAGCTCCAGTTCATGAATGTGAGTTATTGCTTCTGTGTCCATGACTCAAAATATCAGGAAATGGTTCAATAGTGCCTTGCAATATTGTGTCCTCATTGAAAACAGAAAAATATGCCAAACTTTAGATAGCAAAGGCCAGCCTGAATGTGATGACACCAATGTCAGTAGTAAGAATGGTCTATAGGACTCCTTCTTGTGATTTTAAACATAGGTACACTTTTTAGCAATTCTACTCTGCCTTGAGCCACTTCATTTGGAAAAGGCAGGGTAGAAATAAAATTTTTTAAAAATAAAAATATATAAAGATGTGTAGTCAAAGTCCTATGTCAAACAAGCATTTTACAGCCCCATGTCATTTAAACGGTAAGATAGATCAACTTCAAATTTTTTAAATAAACACACATAGTAGAAAATCCTTTCCTTTACAGGAAACTATAGTAGATATTTGAAAAATAACTATGGAATTTGTTCTGAGCCACACAAAAAGTGGTAGCAAAACAATATCATGAGGGATGGAGTTGGAAAGTTTTTAGAAAGAAAAATTAAATTTTTTAATGTGCTTGCCTAAACTTTTCCAAATTTAGCACATTTAGAGAAAGCACATGCTGTCTAAAACTATTCACTCAAATACGATATTGATTTAAGAAAACTATTCGAAAGTCATAACTTTATTTGGACTCCCCCCTCTTATCATTATTGTCTTATGGAATGCTGTTTTCACTGGTCGCACCATACAAGAGATGCACTCCTGTACACCTCTAATAATTCATGTACATGAGGCAGAAATTATAGTGACTATTCTAAATTTGGATATGTGAGCTTTTAAAAAATAATGTGGCATTTCCCCCAAGGTTTTTTTCTTCTTCTTTCTACTCTCCCAGCCCCTGTGAGGGGGGGGGTCACTAATGGCCTGGGTTCCCAGGCCTCTGGACAGCAGACGACAGGGATGACAGCTGTCCACAGAGAAATCGACACCTGTGGAAGGAGGAAATGGAGGTAGCTGGCACAAAGGAGGAGGAGCTTGGGGGCTTCCTTGGGAAGACTGGGGGAAGATGTGGAGACCTTGAAGGAGGAGGAAAAAACCTGGGAGAGGCTGTTGAAGTGTGGTACCCCTACTTCTGCTTCTTGGAAGAGGTTGAAATCAGGCTGGAGGAATAGCTCCAAGCTGTAGACTCTTAAGCCCTGCCAGGTAAACAGAGGAAGGAGTTGCAGACAAGGGACCTTTACATCAGGACTTCTGGAGCCCTCAAAGCCACCTCTGCATCCTTTGTGCCCTTGGAGTCCTACAGGGCAGTTCCTACTCTAGCCTAGTTATAGCACTGGTATCAAAAGCATCAGTGTGAAAGAAGAGCTTCAGAAGAAACAAAGGAGTGAACCCACCTCTACCAATTGTTTTACAAAGTACTCAGACTGGGGTTAGGATGCATCCTCCTCTCCCATTTTTCAAGACCAGGAGGACTCTCAGGGACCCATGTGTCATTAGCAGCTCACAAAGGGAGTTGGTGTCTCCACTTCTGATTCAGTGTGCCTCTCTGAGCAAATAAAGCTTATTTCTGGTTATTTTTACAACTTGGAGTCTGTGGAAATATTGCTAGGAGACCCTGCAGCCACTGGCACCACTGAGGGTGGGTCTGGCATCACTCACACAGGCACCCCATTTATTTTATCTTGCATGATCCATTGTGACTATTTATACTCAGACTTATTCTATGACTGACAGAACTGTTGTTGTTCAGTTGTTAAGTTGTGTCCGACTCTTTGTGACCCATTGGACCAGAGCACACCAAGCCCTCCTGTCTTCCACTGCCTCCCGGAGTTTGGTCAAAGTCATGTAGGTAGCCTTGATGATTGTCCAGCCATCTCGTCCTCTGTCGTCCCCTTCTCCTCTTGCCCTAACACTTTCCCAACATCAAGGTCTTTTCGAAGGAGTCTTCTCTTCTCATGAGATGGCCAAAGTATTGGAGTCTCAGCTTCAGGATCTGTCCTTCCAGTGAGCTCTCAGGCTTGATTTCCTTCAGAATGGATACGTTTGATCTCCTTGCAGTCCCAGGGCACTCTCAAGAGTCTCCTCCAGCACCACAAGCATCAATTCATTGGCGGTCAGCCTTTTTGATAGATTGATATTATAGCTCTCTAAAGTTCTGAGTTTTATTATTCCTTGGTTCATTTCCCATAGTACTTTTCTGTTGCTCACTCTATTCATCCAATGCATTCTTAAAATCCTGCAGTAAATCAGTATTTCAAATAATTCCATTGAGGGGTAGCCTTTGTTAAAATCCAGAATTTCATGCCATATAAAAAACTGAGAATACATAACGCTATAAAAATAATAGTCTCTTTAACAGAAAGTGTATTGAATATGTAGACAAACTCACAAGAAGCAAGTCATTAATGTCATGTGGCAAATTCTTGACAAACAGAAAAACATGGTTGTTGTGGGTTTTTTGGGCTCTTTGGCTGTGTTCTGAAGGTTGTTCTTCCTGAAGTTTCACCAGTCTCTGTGGCTGGCATCTTCAGAGGACTGGAGTAGGAACTCTGTCCATGCTCTGTTGCTGTTTTTTGGATAGCTGAGTATTTATAGCTGTGGGAAGAGCTTTTGTCCTTTTCAAGAGACAGGGTGATCAGCCTGGTTTTGTTGTGATAAGGGGAAGAGATTATCTGTCACTGTGACTGATGGGTGTTGTTAGCTGGTCTTTTTTGTGCAATGATCCCGGGTCCTTGTGGCTGGGTGAGAATTCGTTGACCATTTGCAGGCTGTATTTTTCAATATGGGAGCCAGGCCTTGGTTAGTTTTAGACCTTTTCTGTTCAAGTTCTGCTGATGTTTATGGATTTCAATGGCTTCCCTGTGCAGTCTAACATAATGATTGCTAGTGTTGTCCAGTCCTTCAGTATTTTGAAATACCAATACCTTGCAGTTGTGGACAGGTATATATTGGAACCACAAAATGCAGCATTCACACCAGAATCAAAGAACATGAGAGACACTGCAGACTAAAACAACCAGAAAAATCAGCAGTAGTTGAACATGCCCTAAAACAAGCTGGACATGAAATTCTATTTCAAAATACTGAAGTACTGGACAACAACAGGAAGGATACAAAGAGTGTAAATTCTTGATGTGAATCAAATGTAACTTTTTGATGTGAGTGGTGGTACATTAAGAAATTCCTGTAAGCATTATGTGCTGCACACCAAGTCACATGACTCAGTACACAGCAAGTAACATCTACACAGATTTCTGAAATTATGGCAGTTTGATTCTGAAATTGTTTGCACAGTTTGCATAATTGTGTGACAGAATTGCAGCCAATATACAGGATCATGTATGGGTGAAGCTGCTGACTGGATAGCACAGTAAGTTAACAGAGGTTGGGAGTTCAATTCCCCACTGTGCATTCCAGAAGAATGGGCAAACTGCAGAACCCCAGAGCTGTCTCAGAAGACAGGAGTGGAAAACCACTTCTCAGTACCCTGTATCAAGAAAACCCTGTTTCTGACTACAAGACAGAAACAACTTGATGGCACATAATAATTATTATGGGTGAAGTACTTAAAACCCACATATGATAAATTCCTGAGACAGTTTATTTGATTACATTTATTGCAGAGTATGTTGTTTCATGTTTTATCATAATGAGCATGAAAACAAACAAATACATGTCTATACAGTTGGTACTATTGTGAGCCAAGCTCATTTGATGTGGAAACCTAAAGTTTAATTGCTTGATTTAAATTTGGTTAGTAAAAAAAAAAAAATGCAGGCTGAAACACTGCTCTTGTAATTATGTTAATTTATAACTGAAAAGCTAAATTTACAAAGGCAATACCATTAATTATTTATTTGCCCATTAAAACTGAATATATATTACCCAGCTAATTAGTTTCCCTAAGTCTTCCTCCTAAAAATTGAAAAACAGTTTATAAACTAATTTATACAAGGAGAAAAAAACAATCTCCTCTCCTTCCACAATGGATCTTCCAACTAGTTCTTTACATTAACTCGTTAAGCAGGTAAGGCTGCAGTTCTACATATACCTTGAGTAATGCATGATCCTACTGTCTCTGGTAGGGCATCTCAGTAACCACGGGATTTCTAGATTTCTCCCTTTATGGTTTGAGAAGTCTGTTCTGAGGAAAAGGAATCTACCCTCAAAAATCTCCTCTGAGAGGCTAAAGGCAGGTCCCTGTCAGTTCTCCTCCAGGGTAAGAAGAAGCTACATCAATGGAGCAAGTGGACCTACAAGTTCACTGTCCCTACAGTATAAGGGAGAAGAAATGCACCTGCCTTGGTGCCAGTGTAATCTGTTTCCATTTCACTGAGAAGTGGGGAGAACAACTGTAAATATAACAAGCAAAAAGTCACACATTAAGCTGAGGTGGGTGGGGAAAGAAAAGCTCTGTGCACCTCACCTTTTGACATGACAGCATAATTGAGTAGGAGAAATGAGGTCCTTCTACATTTCTTTGTCTCATGATATTTCTCTCACTCACTGGGACTTATTTGTATATATGCCTAGGACTGTGTTGCTGGGAAAGGCAGGTGTCAGAAAGTGATATAACAGTGTAGTTGGTTCTGAGCCAAAGCAGTGCAGGTGTAGCCATACTGGTGGCTACTGGTGAATGCAGTCCTAATTCAAGAGTGAAGATGACACACAGCTCAGTTTGTTCAGGAGTGAAGCTATCAAAAGGGATCTCAGAAAAAGCTGCATGCATTCATGTTGAAAGATCTACAGGCAAACACTAATTTTCAGCTGCTGCACAATGACTGACACAACAATTCTAGAAGAGGTGGCTGCCATAACATACACTGAAGTGACAGCAATCTTGCTGAAGATTAGTGTCTATGTCTGACCACAACAAGACCCTGTTAGTCAGGTTTCTAACTAAGACTCAAATGTAATTTTGGAGGTGGGGGGGATAATATTGCACTGTAACTGAGGGCAATGTTTCCATTAATATTTTAGCTTTCATTCCTCATAAGTTGGGTAATTAAGATGTTCAACATTTATTTATGCAGGCATGCTGAAAACAATAAGATCAGATTATTAATGGTTTCAGAACAATTAGTGTTGCATTAATATGTGATGAAAAGCTAATTTGCACATTGTCTGAAAATATATCTGAATTCCATTGCCTGTGCATTTAAAGCTAACAAATGGGCAACACTCTATTTCCATTTGTGTCTCTGTGTGCAAACTAAATCCCTGAATATGACTGGGCAACTTGTTAAATTTAATATCTACATAGTACAAGAATACAGAGGGATAACTCTGGAAGTAATTCTACTTACTGAAAACTCATTTACATGAATGGGTTTGTCAATCATTTAACTTAAGTCCAGTTGAATGTAATTGGTCTTCTCTAAGTAGGTCTAAGGTTGGATTTAGCCTCACTAACATGTGTATGTATGTTTGTTTGTTTGCTAACTGACTCTTCCATGAAAAACAAGGGCCACTACACAGACACCTACAATGGAAACTAGGCAAATAATGCTCGTGGATTTTACTGGGCAACCTTGGACCTGTCACTGCCTGTCAGCTGATTCTACCACACAAGGTTACAGTATTAAAAGCTAGAGACAATGTATATAGCACCTTCATCTCTTTGAAGATGGATAAGGTAAACATTATATAAGTGAAATCCCAGAGTAAAATTATATTTTACCACAATATACTGGTTCTGTTCCAGCCCTCTTCGGACATTCTGAAATTGGTAACAATCAACACAGTTATAAGGGAGAGACTAGACCTCCTTTTACCTGTCCCCATCCTTGTCGCTTTTCTGGAACAGTATTTTTTTTTCCCCTCTTTCTTCTCGCTCATCTTAGATTATTCAGTTTTATTGAACATTATTTCAATAATAGAATTGAGTATAACTGCCTGTGGAAGCACAATTGCTGCATGGGTTTTCACTGGGAAGAAATCACACAATTAGGGCATTACTGTCTATTTTCCCTCACTCTTGTTTTTCCTTTCTCCTCTTTCACTTTTTGCTGCACTGGTACAAATACCAACCACTTCGTACAGGTTTCTGGCTTCAATGTTAAAAATCTGCCACATCTGCAAAATGAATTCCATGATACAACACACACACAAACCCTGTTGTGGTAATGTTTTTTATTTGGTTTTGATGGAGAACAAGAAATAATGTTGTGGACTCCTGACAGAGTTTGGTTGAAATGTCTCTTAGAGCACATGGAGTTATCACTCCTGACCTGCGTATTCAATAGCTGGGCACAGAGCAGACCGGAAAACCTCTGCATATGTCTAATCAGAATGCTGACACAGAATAGGCACTATTGTGGAATCTTTGTGGAAAACCATAAATTTCAAGCAAATTAATTTTACAGGAGGCAAATGTTCAGATAAGCTACTTTTAAATCATTTAGGGTTTTAAAGGTCTGAACCAGTTTCTTAAATCAGGCCCAGAAACTAATTTGCAGCACAAACAGTACCAGCTTTACCTAGGCTTATATCAGAAAGAAGTCTGGTTGCCATATTTACACTAACTGTAATTTAACTGCAACTGGTAGAGACTAATAAGGTACTACTGATTATTGTGGCTACAGTCATCCTCTCTAGGGAATGGTACAACTGGCACAACAACAAAAACTAAGTGAAGACATTTCTGTTGACAGTACCATCTTGACCTTCTAGGAACAATGTTAGGTTCTAGAACACCCCAAAGTTACAACTACATCCAGGATAAGAGTGTATTTTCAATTGTTATTTTGCCTATCATAATCTCTAGTTGGACTCTCAACTTTTTAGCACATATTCAATCCCATACTATGTTCTGATGATTTTAGAGGGTTTCTGGGGCTTCCATGGCAACAGTTATAAGAAAGAGGAGAGATAGTTGAATATCATCAGCAAAAACACAGTATATCTTCAAGTATGAATTCTCTGCAAAAGTTGCACAGGACAGAGAGGAAGCTGACATTTTTCTTTGAGTTTAATTTACAGAAGTGCTTCAATATGGAAAATGAAAAGGGGTTCAGACATGTTTTTCCCACCATCAGACCTGAGTATCAACCAATCCATGCAACAATCCATCACTTTCTGGATGGTGCTGCAGAACTACATGATGGATGCATAAATGCACCTTGTCCAGTATAGGAAACCCTCATTGTGTGACAGCTTTACATGCATCTCTTCTTCATCCACAACACTAAATGCCCTTGTTTATAGCCACCCACTACCACCTAATGTTGGTCAGTCATTTTCTAGACTACAGTGCTCACCCAGTGGATAGATCAACAAGATCAAACTGGTATGCATGTATAGTAAATTACATGAAAAGCCCAGAAAAAAACAACAACACAAGTCTATTGTTGTTGATGCCTGTCAAACCACTCCAAAATAACATCACTGATCTACAGCTCAGTCTGGACAGTGAGACTTCCTGTGAAATGACTTAGGCAGTAAGCCTCTATTGATTAAGGGACAGCTCAACCAATTTAAAACTGTTATCACCACCAACAAGGAAAATAAGTATTGTGGAAGACTTACATGGCGAGTATGTCCTCAGGACTCTTCTGGCAGCTCCATAACACTATTTTATGTGCCACAATGTTCTTGTCCTTTTTATTTGTTCTTTTATTTTTTTATTTTTCTTTTGTTTTTGCCTGAAACAATATCAATATGATATTCATACTTCTGCTCTTATTCAAATGTGACACATGCCGTCATATTCAGTCATCTTCTTTTCCTGCTGCCTTCAACTTTTCCAAGCATTATTGTCTTTTCCTGTTAGTCATGTGTACTCATGATACGAGCAAAAGCCAATAGCTTCAATTTAAACATTTTTACTTTCAGAGAATATCCAGGTTTGCTTTGATCTAGAAGCCACTTATTTTTCTCTCAGTCTATGGCATATTTAAAGCTGTCCTCCAACTCCACATTTCAAATAACAACATACTGTATAACAATAATCTCAGAACTGCAGAGCTGGAAGGGACCCTATGTATCATCAAGGCCAGCCCCTGTCAAGGAGGAGCAGTGGGGAATCAGACTCCCATCCTCTACTTAAACCACTGAGCTATCCAGCAGAATCAAATGTGCTCCTTTCATTTTTTTTTTTCAGTGTCCAGCTTTTACATCTGTACACAGGTACAACTGGGAATGCCATAGGATGCAAAGCAAAGCAAAGCAAAGTGTGTTGCATATATACCGCCGCATAGTGCTTCAAGCACTCTCTGGGCGGTTTACAAGTTAATTATGCAGGCTACACATTGCCCCCCTCCATCGGAAGGATGGAAGGCTGAGTCAACCTTGAGCCGGCTACCTGGGATTGAACCCCAGGTCGTGAGCACAGTTTTGGCTGCAGTACAGCAGTTTAACCACTGCGCCACAAGCTCATTTGGATGGAAGATCTTAGCCTTGGTTTTCAGTTACCCATCCTTACAGTTGAGGATTTCCCCTTCCAAGTCTCAGTCCTCTTGTGATTTCTTGGCTGCAATTTCCATTTTGCGTTCAAATTCCCTCTGACCTCACTGGCTCAACCCTCTCACCCATCCATATATGTGTACAATAAATATTAATAATCTGCCAGATGATGTGATTGTTCAGCCATTTGATGAAATGGGCTATAATCTAAAACCACTATGACATAAAAAAAATTATGAGCCTTTTAGGTGCTGCATGTTTCTTTGCTCTTTTTGCTGAAACATATTAACGCTGCTATACCTTTCCCTATATAATACCCAAAGAAAATTAAATGTAATAACTAGATAGAGAATTTGAAATTCTATGATACATCAATAGGACTAAAAGAAATCCAGTTCGGTAGATTACCCTGCTTGCCCTGGAGAGAATGAATGTGCACGATGCTACAAAATTCTGTCTTCAAAATAATATTTGCTCTGTTATCCCTCCCGCCTCCAACCATTTCCTTATCTAGCTATTTCCAGTCATTTAATATTTCATCACAGTTGGAGATATGGCCATTGTTCTGCTGTCCTGTGCAAGAGAAGAACCATCATGTTCCGAATCTGCACTTTAACACTAAAAAAAAAAAAAAAAAAAAAAAAAAAAAAAAAAAAAAAAAACCTCAGAGACTTTTCATAATAAAATACCCTGCCATTGTTTCTGGGTGCAGATTGTCTGTCCAGCAAAACATGACAAGTTATTCCACAGGTAAAAATCATAACACAGACATGTATTCATAAGAATGCCTGCTTTGTCATAAAAGAATATTCTAGAGTCAATGTTCACTTGATAGGATGATCCTGCTTCTTTTTCAGTAAGCCAAGGAGAATGCTTTGGTTGAAACTGGGAAACTAGCATTAAGCTCATATTTTGGTAGAGGCACTGCTGTATTCCCCCCACAATTTCAGCACTGCCCTCCGCTCATGGCATTTTGCCTACCTAGTAAGTTACTATGGGACCAGTTAGCTATAAAACAAAAGCAACTATCTGTCATAGTATCAACTTGCTTGTCTCATAGTTAATGGGCATTGCATAGCCGCCTAGAGTGGTCTTAATCGACTAGATAGATAAATAAATAAATAAATAAATAAATAAATAAATAAATAAATAAATAAATAAATAAATAAATAAATAAATTGTACTTTGTGAGCCCAGGAAAAGCAGTATAGATTTCTCTAACTATTCATAAAGGTCACTGATTTACTACACTGGCTAAATTCATTGGTTTATTGTTGAATAACCAAGAGAAGCATAAATATAAGGATGCAAGATACATGTGGAGGCTGAACCACACTACACACACCAGTTACCAACAAGCCAGATATTGGGCAACAGACATCAAGACACAGCAATATGAAGCACGATAGCTCACAGCACCACCTCAGAATAGATGAAGACAACTTGGATTCTCCACAGATTTAAACTGGCTCAGCTGGGTGAGCATTTGGAATATTTATGTGTCTCCAGTAATATAAATTACTGGATATAAATCAAATAAATACAGTAAATAAATAAATAAATAAATAATATGTTTAAACGCTATAGATTGGTCAAAGCTATAGGACTTTGATTTGCCCTGAAACAGGTGCAGGTGAAATATAGCCCTTCAGAAAAAATGCAAGCCTTGACAGCATCTTTCACCACTGGGAAATGAAATCCAACAATTTCTCTGTTTGTTTGCTTGTTTGTTTCATTTTTATACCACCCATCTGGCCAAAGGCCACTCTGGGATGTTTACAATATACATAATCAGCATAATTAAAATACAATTTAACACAACACAAAAATTATAATAAAATACAAAAACAGTACAGTCAAAACATCAAAATATATTTGCATAAAACATTTAAAACATCTGGAGGGCAGCCCTAAAGTCTGTATACCACAATAGATGGAAACAGCTCAATGGCATGTTTTCACATGATGCATTTTTATTTATTTATTTTTAATTTTTATGGGGATAGTGGGAAACTTTGGCAAAATAAATGGGAAGAAATGCTTACGCTCTGAAGAATTCTGCCTTAATTCTCTTCTGCCCTGATGAAAATTTCTGTAGACTATCATTATTCTCCTGATGAAAATTTCTGTAGACTATCATTATTCTCCTGATTTAGTACTTCCCTGCTTTTCCAAGAGGTGAAAATCCCTGAAGCAGTACCTACAGGTGTTGGTTTCCTTTGAATTCTAAGTTTTGTTTTCACCTGTGCTTCTTAGAAGAGAAATCAACAGGCTTAATCAAAATTAATTTCTTTTACAATCTAGCTGCAAGAATTAAATTATAAGCAAATCTAGGAAGATTGTGTGATGTGTGTGTGTGTGTGTTTTGTGCTGTCAAGTCAGAAGTGACTTAGCAACATTAATGGGACTTTCAAGGTGATATACAGTATTTAAGGAGTGGTTTTACCAGTTCCACTCCATCAGTAACTTTCCATGACCAAGTGAGGATTCAGACCCTGTTCTCCAGAGTCTTAGCCTGTCACTATATCCACTACACCATACTAGGAATTCAGTATGATATATGTAACCAAAATTGCATTGGATGTTTATGTTCTCTTGCTTTTTGTTTAGAAACACAGAAGGAGAGTCTAAAAGGATCAATAGAAAAATCAAAAGATATACAAAGCAAAAGCATAGCTGCAGATTCCCAGGAAGCAATCGTTTAGAAAGAACATTTTAGAATTGCCATGGTCAAAGCATGGACATATCACAGAGTTAGAAAATTATCAGTCAATGTGTAAAAAACACATAAACAATACATTTGCTTTTTTTTATTGTATCTGGCCTCCAATATTCCTTTTTGAAGGAGTTGACACAGTAGATCCTGTTTATAGAGACACAGCTGCCTGGTAAATAATAGACATAATAATGGGCAGAAAACAAAAAATAATTGTCCAGCATCTGCTATTGATCTGTAGAAAGAGCTACAACACACCTAGCTATAAATAAATGATATTTATATTAGTACTGCTGTCTTGGCTATCTAGGACAAGGACTGTCATTTATTATAATTTCAAACAGTGCCTTGGTACTCAAACTAATTTCAGCCTTCAGGAAATGCTTCAATATAAATGCTAAATAAATCATTATTATTACAATCATTGGCTAATGAGACGCCACACCAAGCTATTCAATAATTCTCAGTACTGTATGTAACATTTACTGGCAGATTATTACTGCAATAATTTTTAAAAAGGTATCTTCATCTTATCTATCAGTAGTTTTGGGGAAAAGGATACAAAAATTAATGAAAGTGTTCACCTCATGCCTAACATAAAGTACAGCTAGAGTAATCAGGCAGGATCTGATCCTTCACCTGTTTGGGTTTATGCCTTTTAGAGCTTGAAGGGCAAGTGCCATCATCTTCAACAGGGCTAAGAAGCAAATAGGTATCTTGTGTAATTCTTTCAAAATTGGAATAAAATGTGACTGTATCTGGCTCCATCCCTTAAAACTGAGGCAAGCAAGTTCTGTACTCATTGAAGCTCCTGGGTTGCCTTCTACATCAGCTCCACATACGTATTATGCACTGCAGTAATTCCACTGGGAAGTTATTCGAGCATGGGTTACCCTAACAACCTCCTAGCTGCACTTGTTTCTGTTTTATGATTTATGTCATACATTACTTTCCTGTATTACACATTATTAAATATTTGTAGGCTGACTGAGTGATGGATATGCATTTGGAAAGTCTGTGTAGAAGTATACATAAATACTTGTGTATGTACTACAGCTGTTGCAAATGGCATCTCAAAATCACAGAATCATAAAAAAGCAAAGTTGGAAGGGGCCTACAAGGCCATCAAGTCCAACCCCCTGCTCAATGCAGGAATAAAATCAAAGCATATCTGCCCAAGGCAACTGGTTCGACTGTCGTACTCCTCTAACACTTAGGAAGTTTTTCCTGATATTCAACCGAAATATGGCTTCCTTTAACTTGAGCCCATTGCTGTGTGTCCTGCAATGATCGAGAACAGATCATCTTGCCCCTTCTCTATATGACAGCCTTTCAAATATTTGAAAAGTGCTATCATATCACCCCTCTGTTGTCTTTTGTCAAGGCTAAACATGCCCAATTCTTTCAGCCTTTCCTCATAAGGCTTAGTTTCCAACCTCTGATCATCCTTGTCAACCTCCTCTGAACTTGTTCCAATTTGTTAGCATCCTTTTTGAAGTGTGGTGTCCAGAACTGGACACAATACTCAAGGTGAGGCCTAACCAGTGGTGAATGGAGGGGGACTAGCACCTTGTGGGATTTGGAAACTACACTTCTATTAATGAAGCCCAAAGTAGCATTTGCTTTTTTGAAGCCACATCACACTGTGATGTAGCTACAATCCTCCACACTACTTGTAGGGAATTGGGTGGGGGGACAATTTCACTGAATCCTTCGCTGCTCACCTTTCCTGGTCTGAAAAAGCCCTGTGTGAAGTTACCTCATGAGGTACTTCCTTGGACTTTAGCAGCAGTGTGGGAAACTAGGTTCACAGCACTACCAGAGGATTTCCAGTGTGGTATAGGAACGGAGTGATGGACTAGGACTCTGGAGACCAGGTTCGAATTCCTGCTCAGCCATGGAAACCTACTGGGGGAAGTGGAAATGGTAAAACTTTAAACATCTCATTTACCTTTAAAACCCAGTTAGGGTCACTATAAGTCAGTTCTGACTTGATGACACATAACAATAACAGCCAGAGAACCAGTACATATGCCTTTAGCTATCTCCTGATCTTAACTATAACTTATTCATCTAAAATTTCCTGTTGTCATGAGCTGCCAAGTCACCTCTGACTTATGTGACCCTTCAAGTAAGTGGCCTCTAAAATGCCCGGACTCCCCACCTCCTCCAAACCTTTCCCACCATAGAAGACACCAAGGCTGCTTCTTGTTCAAATGGAAAAGCCTTTATTTCTAACAGTTTTGCCACTATAGGCTCTTTCTTCTTAGAGACCTCTTGCTTCAGAGGTGTTTACATTGCAACCGCATTGTCACTCAACCATAAATCCCCAGCTACAGGCAGAGGTGTTAAACTAGGGTACTGCAAAGCCCAGCTAGGCAACAATCCTGATTTATCAGGAGCTTCTTTATCTTCCATTATTCTGGGATATGTACTCATCCCTCATGGGGTTCCAATATTTTCTTCTGGTGTTTCGTCTGACTGGAGGTCAAAAAGGGCTTGTCTCACAAGATCTCCCAGGGCTTCTGCAACATCTGGCGTTTTTCTGTATTTTGCGCTTCCCTGGTTAGTCGAGACTTCTTTCGTGTCTCCCTCTCTGCTGTCTGGCCCCAAAAAGGACATTTTCCATATACAGTGGTGCCCCGCATAGCGACATTAATCCGTTCCAGGAAAAACGTCGCTATCCGGAAACATCGCTATACGGAAAGAAAAACCCCATAGGAATGCATTAAACTCCATTTAATGCATTCCTATGGGGGGTAAACTCACCGCTATGCGGGAATCCTCCATAGGGCCGCCATTTTCGCTGCCTCGGTAAGCGAGGAATCAGCGCGAAAACGCTGCAGGTGGCCATTTTGGAACCACCGATCAGCTGTGCAAAAATGGGGCCTTTGGGAGGACTGCGGGGGAGGGCTCCCCCGCGGTCCTCGCAAAGCCCTAGCCGGCATTTTCGCCCAGCTGACCAGCGGGTGCTTGGGAAGGAGCGCGGGGGAGCCCTCCCCCGTGCTCCTTCCCAAGCGCCTGCCGGTCAGCTGGGCGAAAATGGGGCCTATGGGGAAAAATCGCAAAGTGATGGCTTTTGCGATCGCAAAATCCGCATCGCTATGCAGATTCGTCGTTAAACGGGGCGCCCGTTAAGCAAGGCACCACTGTACCTTCTCATGCCACTTTTGTTCTGCCACCTCTTGGGGTACTCTCAGCTCAACCCATTCACCAGTCCACATGTCTTTTGTCAGAAATTCTACTCAGACCTCCTTGCTTTTATCTCCTTTCAGCTCCTCCACATACCATCACCCTTCTTCTTGCTTTCTCTTTCAACTGCCTCTCTGCCCCACCCCACTTTCTTTTATGCTTTCCTCCTTTCCTGACCAAATGGCTCCCTCTGTTGGTAAGTCTTTTCCCAGATCATTCTGTTCTTCTTTCTTCAGGCTTCACCCTTTCAGTTCTTCTCCTTGAGTTATTAGGAGTAAAATCAGAGTTCTGATTCCCATTGCCAGTCTATAAGCCACTGTTTCCTTTTCCATACAATATTTGTTGGCATATTTTCCCCCCTTTGAAATTCTTTTAAAAGGGAATTTATATTGTACAGATACAATGGGAATTACTGGAATTACCAAGGAAGAAACTTTCAGCACCATTCATAGATATTTGTATACAGTATACTATAGCCAAGCATTATAATCAGGGTGTACCTGCACAACATTATTATGAACAAGACAGTAAGATACCATGCTGAAAATATTTGAATGGGTTTCTTCTCTATAATTTTTTGAAAAGCTAATTATGTATGGATTAACTTTAAAACCTGCAAAATTATTCAGTTTAAATCACTTAGCAGTTTTTCATTTTTCCATATGTTCAAACTATTTCATCATTAATCAACAATAAAATATAGTCATGTTGGCACAGAAGAAGTTCCAAAATGCATTCTAAGATGATGCCTTTCTTAAGGCAACTAAAATGGTGCAAAACATGAGCAAAAGCACAAGGACATGCGCAAGTTTCAAAAGAACAACCTGCTTCATCAGGCCAATATAAAAAGTACGTGGGATGGGAACAGAAGGAGGAGGAGAAAGTGATAATGGGAGGCTGGATCTTAAGTCCTTGTTTACATGTTATCACAGGACATAATGGAGTAGGGTTGCTGCAAACAAACAGCTGGATCATAGGAGGTGATAACAGAATCGCCTAGAATAAACCATATTAATTCTGGAAAGTAACTTTCCCCTTCCCATCTTCCCCTTCTACTTATTTTTTACATCTGATTAATGAAAAGAGTTGTTGTGATTCTGCAAACTTTTTGTCCCATTTTGCATCATCAACCACCTGTCTCTACAAAAAGGTTCATTTAACTGTATGTTTGATCCTTAAGATGCTGCAGTATTTCTGCTGGTTTTTCTTTCAGGAACAAAAGCCTTTTACTGACATTTGCAACAGTAGTACAGTTTTCTAGACCATGTTGGACATGCTGAAATAAGAGAAAGCCATCCAGTATGGTTAAGTAATTTTGCTACATGAACTGGCAAACATGCAAATGATCACCCATGTCTTCAATGGGCCTTAACCCATTGATGCATCTTCTGAAATTCAAAAGGCACTCTTTTAAATACATCCTACCATCCATCTGGACACATAAATAGCTGTCATGTTGCCTGATGTTCTTCTATGAAATACATTTGCACCTGCCGAGTTCCTAGTTAGATTGCTGCAAACTTCAAATATCTTTGCCTAAGATTCCTGTAGCGGGCCACTCTGAAGCCTCTGCCAACTCAGGCCTCCAGGTGTGCCCACTACTCTTCTTCAAACTGTTGCCACCAAATATATAATCAATATTCAAAAAGACAAGTGTTTCTTCCAGACAAAACTTGTTTATTGATATAACAAAATAAAAGGAGTAAATCACAGGTAGTAAATCAAGTTGTAAATCACGGCTTCTCAGTCACTAAATCACACAGACTTTTCCCTCACTGACTATTTGGCTCACAGGCCTACAGACATGCTAATCACTAACTCTCAATCTATCAATCTCTCCATCTAACCCTCTCACACCGCACACACCCCCTTTTATATTCCAGCTCCTCCCCCTTCTGCACCACCCTCCGTCCCTTCATTGGCTGATGTTCCACTGCCCAGCTGTGACAGACAGGTGAGAGCAGGGCTGAATGTTACAATTCCAAATGCAAGATAGATGCATTTCTGAAATGTTTTGCTTTATGCCACATTAAGAAAAAGTAATAACAAGCAAAGTTATAGATTATGTGAGAGAAGTAGAAGATTCATATGGAATATTTTCCAGAGTTCTCATCAGAAAAAAAATTGTATGAATTAAATTATATGCCAATGTGTTCTTCCAAAATATAGCAACTCAGGTTTAAATCTGCGTCAAACACATTTTTCAGGCAAGCCCATATTCTTTGACACCCACATTGCTTTTAGCCTTTCTTGAATAGTTTCATGTCATCAATTTGCCACCTTACAATTTGCATTTTATATGCTTTAGCTTTGATCTCTCTCAAATCTTGACCTTACTAATGGATTTAAAGGCCACTTTCCTAACTTCTCCATATAGTTTATAACCCTTGAGGCCTTTTATCATCTTTTTAGAGCTATGCCCATAATTATACTAATACTGGATGATTTAAAAAATTAAGGAAGGGACATAGCTTCACACCGATTTGTGGATATAAGATAATTTCTCATATTCTCTCAGATGAAGGGAACAATACTGAGTTGAGAAGCCACTTTGGCTAGCTTCTGGAAAATCAAGTAATTTAAAATTAGAAAGCTTCAAAATTCTGTTTGTTGTTTATGCTGGCATTAATACAGTCACCAAAAAAAGCAACATCAAACTGTTGCTAGTTAGCAAGCTAGGAAACAAGGTATTGCACACTAGTCACATGAGACACAAGCAATAGAAATTGCAACATGCCAACTAGTAGCAAATCACCAATGTATCTGACCTAACTGTATGTAAAAATAATAACTGTGGGCCATTAAGTCAGCTCTGACTTATGGCAACCCTTTCCAGGGTCTTCTAGGTAGAGAGTACTCAGCTGTCATTTGCCATACCCTTCTTCTGGCGGTGCTCTGAGATTGTGGAGCTTATCCAAGGCCAGACAGGCTAGTTCTACTCATAGGAGTTGCATGGGGAAATTGAACTCCAACCTTTGGCTTCACAGCCAGATACCTAAACCACTGAGCAATCCAGCCGGGTTCAATGTGCCACCAGTACATTTCCAACTTATGGTGATAGTTTCCAGAGTTTTCTAGGTAGATGTTACACAGAAGTGTTTTATCTTTCGCTGGAGGCATCCTGGGATTGCGCATATTAACCAAGGCCACACAGGCTGGCTTTTCGAGGATGCCAAAAGATGTAACACTGAGGTTAGAAATCTCCCCATATCTACCAAATTGAAATTACAGTAATAATATTTACTACCCATTCATTAAAACTCAGAGGAGCTGCCAAGAGACATTTTTCATGGCTAAAACCAGTCTATGGTTTGCAAGGAAAATTTTAAACAGATTTCAGTGAATTTGAACTACTTTAATATCTTTATTCAGAACTAGAAAAAGATCATCAAGTGTAAGGATGTGTCACTGAAGACCAAGGTACCAATACGATCCACACTCTTGTATTTCCTGTCACCATCTATGGGTGTGAAAGCTGGACAGTAAAGTCAGCTGAAAGGAGAAAAAATGATTCATTTGAAATGTGGTGCTGGGGGAGAACTTTGTGGATACCCTGGACTGCCAGAATAATGAACAAGTGGGTTCTAGGTAAAATGAAGTGTGAAAAGTCTATGGAGACAAAAATATTGAAATTGAAACTGTACTGTCTGGGGCACATAATGAGAAGGCAGCATTCTCTGGAAAAGACAATAATGTTGGGAAAGGCTGAAGGCAGTAGGAAAAGAGAAAGATCAAATATGACATAAATTGACTCAAGGAAGCCACAGGCTTGAGTTTGCAAGAGCTGGGCAGGGTGGTTGGGGACAGGACATTTTGGAGATTGCTCGTCCATGGAGTCATTATACGCTGAGAGTGACTTCACAGCACATAACAAGAACTTTATTCAGAACAGAGGTTGAAAACTCCTCCTTCTAGTGTTGTTGTTTCTTTCTTTCTTTCTTTCTTTCTTTCTTTCTTTCTTTCTTTCTTTCTTTCTTTCTTTCTTTCTTTCTTTCTTTCTTTCTTTCTAAAGGTTATTTCCAAGTTCTCATTCTTGTCTGCTTGGCTAAGCAAGTGAGGGGACTGGGTCAATGCCAATAATATGGGGATTGGCCAGTTTCAACTTTGTGACAAGCCTTCTTTCATAAAGGCATCATCAAGCAATGCAAAAAGTTTACTCTAGTTTTGAAAATTATATAAGCAGGAAAGCTTCTTTCAAAAATAGCTGGAATCCTACTATGGTAAACTCAGAGCCTACTTAATAATGAACTCTAATATTTCTTTGCTGTGGTTGCTGAAAAGGTAACAAAGCTGTAACAAAGTTGTTGCAGAGGATCTAAACCTGTTTTCCCAAGCTTGCACCTCCATTGTAGAGAAATTACATTTTCACAGCAAAGCACAACTTGTTGGGAATACATGACAGATCACCCTCATATCTACCATTCTTGATTATTGTTCATGACATCAGTAGAAACAATAAAGAAAAACCTTACTTCCAAGCCTAGTAATTCATAGTCAATTGGGGTTATCTGATGTAATACTTTGAAAAAATTAGATAGAGAAGCTCAGTTCTCTCCAGCTCCTGGGAGGACTCACAAAGCCATTTAAAAAGTTGTGAACAACATCTCTTTCAGCCTCTTCCTGGACAGTAATGTCTTGCTATTTTAAAAACACAGCTCTTTTTATTTGGAGGGCTTCTTCCCCCTACAGTGATAAAACAGACAGTCTATAATTTCATTTTATTTTTAAGAGCAGTGCACACATCAAACTCTTGTCCCTACAGATTTATATAGATATATATTTATATCCCTAGAAAAAGTATATCCTCCCCATCAGTACTTTAACAAACTACAATTACACCAAAGCTCCAGCAACTATCTGGCAAGCACATAGCATTATGAGCACAAAGACATATCCTGGAATTTTGTAACCATGCATATGAACTATATGGACTAAGAACAACATTTTCCTGGGGAAACGTACTCTGAATGTTATTCTTTCCCATGCAGCCCTCTCTTCGTCCTGCCTGAAAAGCAGCTCCAGATGGTTTTTTCAATCTCCTAAAGTGGGTTCAGGAAGTGCTAAATATGGTGTGGGATCAGCCTCCCATTTACAGTGGAAACCATTGGTCAATCCTGCCTGTGAGTCGACAATGATTTATTGCAGTGGTTCTTAACCTTTGTTACTCAGATGCTTTTGAATTGCAACTCCCAGAAACCCCAGTCAGCACAGCTGGTGGTGAAGGCTTCTGGGAGTTGCAGTCCAAAACTCCTGAGTAACCCAAGGTTAAGAACCAGTGATTTATTGTACTCAAGGATATCACTAGTACTGTAATGGTAGTAATTCAAGAATCTAACACTCCACAGGACAGTTGGTGTGGTGTAGCAGATCTAATATCTGACTAGGGTTCAGGAGACCTGGGTTCAGGAAACCTATTTGGTCATGGAAACTCACTGGGAATAGCAATAGTAAGCTACTGTGTAAACATCTATGATATTACATGTCTCAAACACACTATTAGTATTGCCATGAGGTGGAAGCAACAGGATGGCACATAATAGCAAAAGCACTTAAGCAGGTGCAAAATACCTTAGTGCAATGGCATGTTGGGTATTAAGGAACATAAGATGTAGACTTGGTGAAACACAAATTTTCATTAAACAATATTTTTAAGCTGTCAATTAATAGTCTCAAAAGCACAAAATCTTAGCTGATTGGCTATTTTTCTCCTTTTAAGGTAAGCTAATATTAATATTTAAAGGGGACGTGGTAGCACTGTGGGCTAAACCGCAGAAGCCAGTGCTGCAGGGTCAGAAGACCAAGCAGTCGTAAGATCGAATCCACGTGACAGAGTGAGCACCCGTAACTTGTCCCAGCTCCCGCCAACCTAGCGGTTCGAAAGCATACAAATGGGAGTAGATTAATGGGGACCACCTCGGTGGGAAGGTAACAGCGTTCCGTATCTAAGTCGCACTGGCCATGTGACCACAGAAGATTGTCTTCGGACAAAACGCTGGCTCTATGGCTTGGAAACGGGGATGAGCACCGCCCCCTAGAGTCGAACACGACTGGACAAAAATTGTCAAGGGGAACTTTTACCTTTTAATATTAATATTTAATCAAGAGATTTAAAAGTATTTTAATCTTAATTGTATTTTAACAAAATAATGAATTTAATTCTATTTTAATGTTGAAACTTTATTTTAAGTGTCTATAGTTTGTGTACCAGTTCTGTCAAAAAAGACAACTGTAGTGTCCACCCTCGTGCCCTGGCTTGACCTTCAAGCCTCAGAGAACATGAAGGCAAACACTCTCTTCTTTTACACTTGCTGCCACCAGGTGATCTCTAAATCACGATTTACTGCAGAAAGATTCAGGTCCACACTTCAAGTTCTTTTAAATAAAGCTTTGGTTTATTGATTACATAGATTGATTCATGAATATCTTCAGTAGTTAATCATTCCTCAGAATTTCCCCAAACTACACACTCTATTACACTGTCTGGCTTTTCTCTCCTGCCTGACGCTTACATTTCTCTAACTGACTTAAACTCTCTTAATCTGCCCCTCCTGACTCTCTGACTCTGCCCCTTATAGCATCTCTCTTGGTTCCGCCTCTCATCAACATGAATATTCATAAACCATTACATAATACAACAACCATAGATCTAACAAATGGAGAACGCTACAACAACATATAAAATACATAACTAAATTAAAATAAGATTAGATAAGACAAACTACAGAGCGATATACATCAATAAAAGGAGAGTTACACATAGCAATTCCATGCTTAGCACCTTTGCCATATTAATAACAGGTGCTGAAAATGTGGAGGGATCTAATCATGGTGGGGGTTGGTGGAGATGTTACTCCACTGCACCCATTTAGAAATAAGGAAGTCTGTCACATCTTCAGATTCACAGCTAAATGTATTTACAGGACTTCTGTGATCAAGAATCCTAATAAAATAGGGTTTCCAATCATAAGAGCTTTCTAAGTGTGTTTATTCATGCTTATAAACTTCTCTGCAGACCTTTGTACTGACACATGTCTTCAGGTGGAGGGATCTAATAATGTCTGAAACTAGTAGGAGTAGACACTGTACTTGTGTGGTAGTCCTGGCATTTCGTAGTCCTCTGTTATAGTCCACCCCAGACTGCAGAGGTAAGCTATCCCAAGTCGCAGCCAAAATCAATGGAATTGAAAACTCTTCCAAAAGAAAAAAAAAACATTAGTTCAAAGTTTTCAGCATGTTCTTACAAAATATTTATTAAACTCCAATATCTACTTATTGCCAGAGCTATTTTAGAAAGAAAGAAAGAAAGAAAGAAAGAAAGAAAGAAAGAAAGAAAGAAAGAAAGAAAGAAAGAAAGAAAGAAAGAAAGAAAGAAAGAAAGAAAGAAGCAGAATCAATCTGAAGCAACATTAACAAGGCAAGGCATTCTTTACAAACAACTCTGCTTTACCAAAGGGCACAAAAGGAACTAGAAGCTTTTGCAGTCATGCACCAGTTAGCAGGGGAAAGTGCCATCAACTGAGAGAAATTGCTCTCAGAGCTGATAAGAGGGTTGCCAACAACATCTGGACTGCAATATTTAGCTTTTTCTAACACTTTCTGATTGCTGTCTGGAGCCTGGACTTTGAACAGCTACTGGAATCAACTAAAGTCAGAAATACTAACAGAAGGCATGGGGAGGGGGAGAAGCTAGCAGACAGTCATAAGGAAAATCTCTTGTCTTTAGTCTGTGTATGTAAACTAATTTAACTCCTGTGCTAACTGCTTCTAATGCCCTTAAAGCACTGTGAAAGGAAATGGCAGCTCCCACAAGGGAGGAAAGGATAACAGGAAAGCAACTAACAGATTTTTGTGGTGAGTATCTTTTTGTCCTACAGTGCTGCGGGATGAAATGGCAAGCATCAGAAGACAGCCACCAAGGGAACGTCTGTTGTGGCACAGAAACCCAAGCTACACAATCCATGAATTTATGAATGTCTGCAAATATGTGAAAATATTTACAAATGTACCCATTCGTTTTGTATATTAAAACTGGGCCAAATGATATCACCAGGTTGAGGCACTGGTCTTTCAATATGCCACTTCATTTAAAAAAAGGAAAGCCACTGTGGCCAGCTGCATGATGGTTGTGAGAGAAGTTGGGGAAGGGGGCTATGTTGACTCCAAGAACAGAAGAACCCCAGCAGAGCCCTGGCTGAGGAGAAAAGCAAGAAAAGGGAGCCATACTTCCCTTCTGTCTCCCAACTCTTAACCCAACACTTTCCATTGTGCCAATACCAATGTCACAAGCTTGCCCTGCTCTGTCTCCTTACTCATGAATAAACCAGGAAAACTTCTAAGTATACCAGATAAACTTATTCATGACTGCACTGGTTACACTTTCACATGAGTAAACGGCAATCCAAAAACTTGTGTGAACCCTTCTCAAAGGAGAAGAAACATATGCAGTGTGAACAGAAGGATCACACAAGTGGAAGATAAAATGGATCACACTGAAGATAAATGTTAACAAGACTGCTCCAAATGCTCCTATCTAGGCAGGGCCATATTTAATAAAATACCTAGAAGGTCTAGGGTTCCCTGCATGCCTAGAAAGCTGCTGCTAGCCACAGCCGAGATAACCCACCACTTATTAAATTCCAAAAAGCAGTACTAATTGTGGTAATTTGGAAACATAACCTTACAATGAAAATATGCTGTAAGAGATGACTGCTGAAGGAAGAGAACAAGAGCTGGGAAAGAACTGAGAGAGGAAATACAACAGACCATTTTCATACTATTATCTGTCTCGCAGTCAGTTGCTGCATTGCATTAAGTTGCTGTGACATTCATTTGAGTGAAATCTGAACTCATTTACATGGTGTCATGAAGTGGAGGCCAAACAGACTTAAATGAAACAAGATTAATGGCAGCTGAAATCAATGAGCAGGAAGACCTACCCTCCTTAAGTACCTAAGGGTTTTATTGGTCTATAGGCAAACAGGTAATTACGGAGCGTTTGCCTCCTGCTTCCAGCCTAACAGATATCAAACAATGTTGCAGGAAACTGGAAAATATGCAAAGACTGGAAAATTATGTCTGAACAAAAAGAAGTAGAAGAAGTAAAACCACTAATTTTGTTTTTTATGGTGAATGATGAAACACTGGAGACATAGAAGTATCTTAAACTTGCAAAAGGAGAAAATTTGACATCAGTACAATAATGACATGTGCTGAGGAGCATTGTAAAAAGAATAGGGTATTCAAAAGATGCAGATTACTTACAGAGATGCGGAAAAATGATGTGATCATAGACCAGTTACGTCATGGCTAAAAACTATTAGCAAGACCTGTCGCTTTAAGACCTTAGGAGACTCTTTACTTGGATACAGAGCACTCAGAGACATGAGGCAAAATGTAGTAAGAGGAAGGGTGTTTCATGAACAGCATGTTAGTAAAAAGAATGGTTAGGACAGGAGAGCTGGTGAAAGTTAAAGAAAAAGAACTGAAGGCATTTGAATGAATTGTCTTTGTACAAAGCAAAGGCGAATGTGGCTAGCAAAAACTAACCCAACAAGTACAGCAGCTGCCAAGAAAAGTAGCTAGGAAGGGAGAAAGAGGTTAGAAACAAGCTTGCAGAAACTTCAGCATGCAGCCTGGTCCCACACACTGGGCTGCATTTGGGAAGCACTCCTGTAATTGTGACATGCCACCACTTTGCAAAACACTTCAGATTGCTGGTAGTGAAAGCCCAGGTGCATGCTAGAGAACAGATGCAGCAGGAACATTTGCTGGCTGTGATCTGAACAGAAGGACACCTCATTCCATCATTGTGGAATAAACCACCACCACCTCTTCAGTTCATATACAGTGGTGCCCCGCTTGACGATTACCTCATTGTAGGATGAATTCGCTGTACGACTAGTTTTTTGCAATCACTATTGTGATCGCAAAACTATGTTTCAATGGTTTTTTTTCTTTTGACGAAGATTGGTTCCCTGCTTCGGGAACCGATTTTTTGCTTTACGACGATCAAAAACAGCTGATCGTTGGGTTTTCAAAATGGCCGCCTGCTGTGCAAAATGGCTCCCCACTGTGTTCAGGATGGATTGTTCACATTACAGGCCCAGAAAATGGCCACCCTATGGAGGATCTTCGCTGGACAGTGAGGTATTTCGCCTATTGGAATGCATTAACCGTTTTAATGCATTTCAATGGGCTTTTTACTTTTGCTTGACGACAATTTTGTTCTACAGTGATTTTGCTGGGACAGATTATCGTCGTCAAGCGGGGCACCTTGTATTGCCCTTGAACAGGAATGTGCATGAATATAGGAGGACAAACAAGGATAATGCCAAAAGAAGCACAGTAAATAGACCAGATATGCCTTTGTCCTTTAAAGTGGACACAGAAGCTCAGGTAAAGGTGCTCCTCAGCAAGATTATGAAAAAAAAGCCACCTTATTTCCATAAATTGATATTTTATGGTGAGTATACCAAGATACTGTATATTGTCAGTAGATAGCTTGTGACTGGGCTGTGGGGTGACCCCAAATTTTGAAGTAAGTGCCACCCTGCTCAGAAGCCACTATTGGTGCTAAGTACAGAGAGACTGTGTGTAAATTAGTCTAAAGTACCTAAACAGATTACTGTACTTCAATCTTTTGAGAAGATTAACTTGGTCAAAAGAGCGCACTTCATGTAAGAAAACAGTGATCTTGAATAGAAGGCATCTATTTTGCCTTATCAGCATTTATTTAAATGTTTCTGTTCTGTACTAGGCAAACATACCACCCAGACTGACAAAGCAGTTCACCCAGAGATGCATCTGTGTAGAAAGGGGACAATTTCCTGCTTTGTGAAAGGATAAGCTTTTTAAAAAGGCAGCATTGCATCTCATCCAAAACATTCAGAAACCTACAGCATAAATTGGTTCCCTAATGACTATAGAGGAATCTAATAGCAAATTATGAGCACATCTGGATCCTAGTAACCTTAATAAGCTTCAGGAGCTTTGGGTGAGGGAGGGAGGATATTATGGCACAATTTGCAAATGCCCCCCCCCCACTGGAAATAAGATTCCTCAGGCTTTTAATTGCTCCGACACTTGGCACTTTGGGCGATTACAACTCAAAAAGGATAGTTCCAAACTTTGTACATTTCATACTTCCTTTGGAATGTATCAATTTCTGTTCACATTTGGCGTCCTCTTCGAAGTTTACCTTCATCTGCTGTGTAATGGCTTAAATTCTGGGCCTTGAAGGACACCAGCAACCATAAAAAAGAGAAAATTTTACAATCATCTCTCTCTTTCTCTTTTCAAATGTATTTTGAATATATTGTTGTAGATGTCTCAAGCAGGTCTATTTGGGCACACTCCTTTGTTGGGAAAACAGCAGGCAATACGTTGCCATGAGAACTAAATAGTCAATTGTTCCTTAGTTCAGGAATTTGGGAGAACATTCTGAAAACAGAAAATTGATCTAAGGAAGAGGTAGCCCCCCCCCCCAACACCTGCTAAGGATGTTAAAGGGAACAAAAAGGAGGAGGAGGAGGAGGAGGAGGAGGAGACTGCTGTTTGAGACAGAGAAAGAGGCAGGGGTACAAAATCCATAAAAGCATCTAAGGGAACTGATTACCTTCCTAGTGACCTGATCTGGAAGTAAGGGACTTGGCTTTCTGAAATATGCTAGCTCTGTGCTCACCTACGTATATAACTTAAAAGGAATGTAAATATTACAATGACAGCCAAACCTGAATCAACTTACTTCTAAAGGAAGCAAAACCTGTCTATGCAGAGCAGCTTTGGAACTTGCCACTGCTTAGAGCGGTGTGGCAAGGGAACGAGATCCAACACAATGTCTTTGAGCCTTATCTTGCTTACACTATTTCCCCCTTGCACAAACACATCATCGGTAACGTATGCTTCTAGGCTTTGGCAGATGCGTCAACAGTTACGTAGATTCAAAGAGTGATGCTGCTTCCCTTATTATAATACATTATGTAGATATGTGCTCTGAAAATTCTGGCAATTTATTGTGTTCTGATATTATATATAGACAGCAACTTATGTCATTTTATTGGTAAAGGTAGAACCTATACACGTTAGGAAAGGATACGTTTAAGGATAAAGGGATCATAAGTAAAAAATAATCGAGGCTAGCACCAGACATTGTTGCAAGTATATTCCAATGGATAATGCTGTGTGTTCTGTCAATTCTACTTACATTTATTGCACTTCATTCAAAAGAACACAGGATGACATCTCAGCCTTTTTAAAAAATGTTGTTTAATGAGCCTGCCTTATTTACATATGATTTACTGTTCAGGCTGAATTTTTAGAGCTATGGAAAGTACTAAATAAAATTGGAGTGCTTTCATCCATATTGTGTGCTTAGGAATACTTATTTCACATGTAATGGACCAAAACCAATATCTAACTCATATTCATCTATCATATGCCCTCTATATGAATGGCAGATGCCATTCAGCAAACTGAAACAGAATGCACAGCTGGGAAGAAAACACATAGATTTTGGTACTGGTTTCTATCTATCACCCTGCCAACTAACTGTGGAATAACAGCAAGGGCTCTCAGTTGACTTCCTGGTTTTCCACTTTAAAAAGGCATGGTATTTCAGTTGACACAGAAGATTCACTAATATGATGCTGAAGCAAAAGTATTCTCTAAACCAAGTGCTAGAAACCAAATAAATAAATAAATAAATAAATAAATAAATAAATAAATAAATAAATAAATAAATAAATAAATAAATAAATAAATAAATAAAATTAAAGATTGATTAAAGACTAACCACATGACTTACACCTGTGATATGAAGTGCAGTGAGCAGAAGGCAGGAGGAAACGAATAAAGATTAAATGTGTATTCAAGCAACAATTATAAGTACATTTATAAAGCTGTCAGGTTTTTTTCCTCCATATCACAGGTCAAGAGTTCTAGCTGTTAGTTGAATTAGTTCAGATTTGCAACTATACCTTTAGCTCAATCGTATAAACATCTACTCAGAAATCAGTTCCACTGAGTTTAATGAGGTTTAAATCTAGAGCAGGATTACAGGATCACAGCTCAAGTTACTATTGAAACTACAGTACTAGCAGAAGTCAATGGACTGAAGTCATAGAAGAAATATATTTATGGTGCTTCTTCAGTGAGTTATAGACTTAAAAACATGCTGTCAGTATCCAAGATACGCATTGATTAGGTAGAACACCGAGTGGAAACCTGCACTTAAGTAGGCATTTGGGACAGTCTCAATGCAGTTGTATCTGTATACTCTCAATGGCTAGCTCTTCTCCACGAAAATCCAGAATTGCTTTTTCCCTAGCTTACACAGGCACACATGCTCCCAGATGTGAGACTAAATATTAGTCCCTTCTCACATTGTAAATGGTCACAGGTCGAGGCAACAACACAGGAAAACAGATTCTCTTCATAGTTAGCACAGTGAAATAATACAGTTCTGTCTTGGGGAAGAATCAAATGAAAACAGACTGAGTAGATTTGTGACAACCCCAAACAAGAGAAATGAGTCAAACAGCAATATTAAAAAGGATTGAAGCTATAATGGTGACAGGAATACATTGACTGCACAGCCCCACTCTTCTTTTTTTTTTAAAAAAGGCCTCTGGTGTAACTTCTTGACAAAAAAGATGCTACGTAATTGTTTGAAACATGCTTACTGTTTTGCTCACCCTGTATAGATTTTGATAGGGTGAGGATGTTGGATCAGGCAGCATTTTTTCAATGCAAAATTATTGCACTGAGAAATAAAAATAAAAATGTGAAAAACATTACTGAGGATAAAACAAATAAATATGCAGCAATATATGCTCAATTTCCCCCCTTTTCAATCAAAACTTGCAAAGTAATAGACATACAGTATTAATATCCAAGTATTTATTTTGTAAAAATATGCAGCTTCTGTTTGAAAGAGATAATCCAATCAGAGGAAAGGGGATTTTCATTCCTAGGAAGTATAACTGTGTTGATAGGCATTTATAATATTGTTAAGGTGGCGGTTTGCTTTTTAAAAAACCAGCCAATTTGTTGGTGTTTCATCAACAGGAGCTAATGACAAAATATGTCCTCATGATAACTAGCAATCATTCACCAGTATGTGGAACATGATAAATCATTAGAATAGAAAGATAAATGTTTCATCACTACCTCAGAAGAAAGGGTTGAAAAAGCTTTTTTCCACTAAAGACCTAAACCTGCAGTACTATCCCAGACCTTCTCATTTCTAAACAAAATAGGAAGAATGTAAGCTTATTCGTAGAACTAATGAAATATATTATTAAATACTGACATGTAATAATATAAGAATGTAGGGAAGTACTGAAAAATATCTTCAGATAGAAAGAGGATCAAAAGGAATACTGATGAGAATTCCAGCATGTAAGCAGACATTGTTTTCAATAGCCTTCCACTCCCAATAATAATAATAATAATAATAATAATAATAATAATAATAATAATAATAATAATAATAATAATAATAATCATAATCATAATCATAATCATAATCATAATCATCATCATCATCATCATCATCATCATCATCATCATCATCATCATCAAGTGCCATCAAGTCAATTCTGGCTTATAGCAACCCTTTTCAAGGTTTTTCAGGTAAAGAATACTCAGGGGATTGTCATTCCCGTCTTCTGGGTGAGCCCTGGGATAATGCAGCTTGGCCAAAGCCACACGGGCAGACTTTTTTCCTGGGAGCCACAGTGGAGAATCGATCTTCCAACCTCTGGCTCTTCTACCATATCTCCAAACTACTGAGCTATCCAGCCAGCTCCACACCCAGAAGTGAGGTTTATAACCCTCAGCTTCCAAATATTTATCTAAGTTGTTAGTATTTAAGCAGAGACCTCTTGGTGAGGAAGGTCTTGCTTGCTAGGAGGTCTTTACTTTTTGGGGACAATTCTTTTGAAAACGGGCATGCCTTTTCAGAGGCCACCAGCCTTGGCTGTATTTTCAAATGTTTTGGCTGCTCCACATTATCTTTTTACTGGACAGAAGAACCTTCCATCTTTTTGCAGTGAGGCTGCTTCAATCCTTCTCCTTAAGAATCCAGGTTTCTCCAGAATGGAAACATCTATGCCATCTAACCTAGGAGGATTTAGTTCATCTTTGGAGAAGAATCCTTTAGCATGAGAATGGATTAAAAAGCTGAGGCTTTGTGTACACAAGACAGAGGTATACTAATGATCAGTAGTATACATGGTTATCCTGAATTTGTAGTACAGTATAGGCTACTTTAGATGGGTCTATACTTTCTCTGACTTCACCAGATACAGCATGTCTTGGAGTGCTCTTAAGTCTAGCATTGCTCCTCCATGTACAAGTGGCTGTTGATGACCAAACCTCATTTGCTCAGGCTACGAACTAGCAGGTGCATCTATTCTTAGGCAACATACATTTACCACAGTGATAAATGGCTTAGTCACAATCAAATTAGATTGTTACAGTGTGCTCTAAACGGAACTGTCTTTAAAGAGTGTTCAAAAATTGTTGTTGTTGAAAAATTGAGCAGCCAGGATTCTCTTCATTATATGCTTCTTAGGGCATATTACACTGATTTTATATCAGTGCCCAGGCTTCTCACTGATTTCTGGACCCAGCTGTAACTGCTGGCACTTCCCTGTGATGCCCTAAATAGTCTGGAGACAGGTACTGTACATGGAAGACTGCCTTCTCCCATAGGAAGATGTCTAAAAATGTTATAATAAGTAATCTACAGGACCTACTCACAGCCATTCCTAGATCTTGGAAAGGCATGCCTGCTCCTACAAGATCAATTCCAGAACTTTGTTTTTCTTATAAAAATGAGTGCATTTTTTAAAGATTGAAAAAGTCCCTTGCTCCCTTTAATGGCCATTGTTTCTTCTCCTCCCCCAACTCCGTTTTTAAAAAAATAAGGGCAAAGCTGCTGGGGCCTCTAAAAAACTTAAAAAAATCTTTGGGAAATCTTTGGTACCCTGACTTACAAAGTTCTCATTCAAAACATTCAGTGCCTGAACCTCTTAGTATTTTCTGAGGCCTAAACCAGGAAAGAGAAGGCTTGCATCCTTGGACCAGCCACAGAAATATTGTAAAGCAATGGTGTCTAGGCTTCCTTGCTGTCTTTCACTGAGACACATGACAAATCAGAAGTAAATACCATCACTCCCCCACTCACTGTGCTAGAACACAAGACAGATGATCGTATTTCCTTGATTCTGGTACCTCTTCACTTCAACATGCAGTTCTACCACCAGACATCCCTGGCTGCTAAAAGAATTATCCTCCCTACTTTGCATGCTCTGCCTGTCTTCCTTTAACTTTCCTAACAAATGCTGCCATTACTGATAATTGCTTGGATGTGAATTCTCCTCCCACAGTACATTTTTTACTACAGGCTACAACAAAAGTATGTCCTCTGCTGACTGTTTGCAGGGGGTGGGGAGGACAAGGCACACTCACCCTCGAAAAGACAGGCAGGTGTCCAATTCCATAATGAACCTCCTTCCATATCAAAGACAAAGAAGTAACCTGATGCAAAGCCTTCACATTAGTGGAAGTTATGGTACTCACATGCCAGTCCCTGGAACAATAGGAGTAACAAACAATATCCACCACAGCAACAAACTGTTTGAAGAGACAGAATTATCCAGTTCTAAAAGAATGTGTTCAAGGCAGTCACTCTGACTACAGAGAAAACAGGTTCTCCTCATGGCTAGCACAGTGTCTTTTCCCAGTGTTCATCACAGAGCTGGAAAATTTCATATCAAGGAATAACAACGACAACTACTACTACTACTACAACTACAACTACAACAACTACAACAACAACATAGGCTATTGGCAAATAGGAGTAACTGCCTTGTCAAACAAGTACTGTACACCTGAATAACCATGCAAAAGAGAAAGAGGGAAGTCAGGTGGTGGGGAGAGAGGTGCACATGAAAATCATACTTCCAGTCAAAGCATCTTATAATGTTATGTTAAAGAAGTGCAATTTCAAATGTGTATAAGTAATTTTTAAGGTGAAAGGTAGGCTAAAAATATTTTAAATAAATAAATATGCTAATTCAAGAAATCAGACCATTTCAATTTTAAACATTACAGGCAATGAATAAACTCATCTTCATTATGACTCAACCCTACTTTGTATGCAGAGTAACTGGGTTGTACATGAATGAACCCATCTTGAATGCCACTAGGAGAGCAACTTACACTACCATGTAACGCAGTATAATAGCCCGTTCACATATCAAGATAAGCTAGGATTCTGATGTATCAGGAATGAGCAGGTATTGGGGTGCATTCTGCTGGAAGCTTTAACCAGGCAATTACTTGCAAGTCAAAGCTTGGTCTTGGTGCAAAGCAAGATTTGCAGCTTGTCTGCCATCAGGTTCTGTCCTTGGTTTATGATTCAAGGATGGCTTGAGAGTGACAAGCCAGGAATCCGTCCACATCAGATATGACACTGAGTTTTTGCTTGTTGGTGAATTATTGGTATTTAGCCATTCCAGCTGGCATGAAGAGGGCATTGTCAGGCCCTATGGAGAAGCATGCCTGTTTGTTACCAATAAGCCATTAAATGCAATCTAGTTCATTAAAACTGCAGGGAAAGGAGAAAGTATTGATGGGTATTATCAAGTTATTTTGCCTGCTAAAAGCAGGCACCATTGTTGTTTTAAAGGATAATCTCACTTATGAAGACTAAAATCATTAGAATGCTACTTCTAATTGTTTGCTGTAGTAAATGTATGTCACTGTAATTTGTAACTTGCAACAAAAAGCTCATTTAGAATGCTTCCATATGTTAAATACAGGAAGTTATTCCGGGATTACTGGCAATTTCTGGTTTATTTAATTGGTCTCATTTTATGAGAAGATCCAATATATACAATTACACCAAATAAGTGACAAATTTTAAACCCCAGGGATTCAACTAAACTAGGTTATTAAAAACTCTATGGGTACTTAAGTAAGTATTCACACACAAGGGAGAACAATGCTGAGGATTAGAAAAAGTATTTTAAAATATACTTGGTCCATGGGATGTTAGGAAGAGACAATTCTTAAAGTGAAGGCAAAAAAAGAGTTGCTGATTAAAACCCATAGAAGCACAGTCATATAATACTAGATTAATTAAGCTGCTTTACTGAATGTAACAAACAAAAATAAAACCACACAGAAGCTTGTGGCATCTTAAAATTTAACAGGTTTTATTTGGCATAAATATTCATGGACTGTAACTACTTATGCCACATAAATATCTTAGTCTTTAAGCAATATATCTGTGAAGATTCTCAGTCACCCAGGTGAGGTTATCTGGAAGTTGAGTCATGGCAACTGGACCTATTTCATGTTATGTTGAGATGTTTCAGTACTCATTCAAGTAGCTTCTTCAGTCTGAGGAGACTCGGTACGAGATCCTGATATATCCTCCATGTTGGTTTCACTCCTTCCTGGTCTGAATAGACCCGTTAGAAGGACAAAAGACTGGGGGTGAGGGATAATTCCACTTCTGCAGTCTACACTCATTTGATGACCAAGATGTACTCATTTTGGAGAGAAGATAGGCGGTTTGAGAGAGGCATCAGGAAGGCTGCAACAGACTATCACTAGATCACTTGAGAAAAATAAATAATAAAATATGGCAATTGCCAATTAGCACCTCATCAAATCAAAGCCAGCTTCTGCTTCTAATATTGGAGCTCCATGCAACACAGCTTTGTTGTTCAGACAGCTACAGTGATTTCACCTGCAGAAAGCATCAGGGATCTGATTTGAAAAACTGTGGATCACAGCAAGCAAAATGTATTTTACCCACTGTGTACTCATAGTCTTAATTTGGGGTACAGTTGGGGTACACCAACAGCATACTATAGTTATGTTCCAATTCTGCATTGTATTATTTTCAAAGCTTCGAAGTAGAGCCATTTCTTCATGCTATGGATGTCTTGAGGATGATCTCATTAACCTCTCATAACTAGGCAGAGATTGCACTTCTCTCTTTTTCTAAGTGGAATAATGGAGTTCTACTGTACAAGGTGACGGCTTTGCCACATAATGGCTGAGACCAAATTGTAGCAATGAGCCCCACAGTCTGACAGCAGAATAACAGGAATCAAATGGAAACAATATTCACATGCATTGCATGGGTTTCTTGTCACTCACTTTCAGGATGTCTGGTTGTAAACAAGGCTAGAGAATATTGAGAATATTATGCTATTATTAGTGGAGTGTATCCATGCACTCTGACTTTTCCATAATAAGTACCTACATGGAGAAAAGGAAAGAAAGCTAGATAATGAGAAGAAGGGAACAAAGGAAATAGAATGCAATCAGGAAGAAAGTTTGTGCACACGCACACAAACACACATTTTGAGATAATACTTCTGCCATAAATTAAGATTACTTTTTTTATCACAATATGACTGGAACCTTGTTTGTCACCATGCAACATAAAATTATGCAGATGTAACTTTGCCAGGCATTATGCCCAGGCAAAGCAGATTCCTCAATCTGATTCTGCAGTTGGTTGCCTAAGTCCCTTTGTGACTGTTGCAATGCATCAATGAAAGTGCTTCATGGAAAGCACTTCTCCTTTGTGTTTTGCAGCTATCATGGGTGTAACACTGAGTTATGCTTAGCTAGTCAACAGTATTCATTAGTAAGTATTCATTAACCTACCGCCACCACCCTATTCCATTGTTTTGTGAATGACCAATAGGAATGGCGGAGAATTTGATTTGGCTTGAACTTTAAGCAGCCCAATTAATCCCACACTTTCTCAAGTAATCTGCCGAATGGAATAAAATTACCCTTTAGACTGCACACTGCTACACATTTTATAATGTAGTTCACTACAGTATTCAAATGATTCCTAAAGCTGGTGCACCAGCTGTGGCCATTTCTTGAGATGCCGGATCTGGCTACAGTGACACATGCTTAAGTTACATCCCGTTTGGTTTACTGTAACACGCTCTGTGTGGCTGCCTTTGAAGACAGTTCTGAAACTTCAGTTGGTGCAAAACTCTGCAGCCAAACTACTGACTGGGGTCAGCTACAGGGAGCATATAACATGCCTGTTACAAGAACTGCACTGGCTGCCAGTCTGTTTCAGGGCCCAATTCAAAGTGCTGGTTATTACCGATAAAGCCCTATACAGCCCCGGTCTAGGCTACCTGAAGGACCGTATCTCCCTATATGCGCTTTATCTGCAATTAAGATCAGCAGAGGAGGCCCTCCTCTCGGTCCCATTGCCAGCACAAGCACAGTGGATGGGGATATGGGAGAGGGCCTTCTCTGTGGCAGCTCCCAGGCTATGGAACACTCTCCCTCGGGAGATCAGGATGGTCTCTTCCCTTTTATTATTTTGAAAAAAAGCTAAAGACCCATCTCTTCAGGCAGGTTTTTAATAATTATAACTGAATCCCTGAACCTCATTTTAGCAGATAATGTTAATCTTTTTTATGTTGTCATATTTTAATATTTTAATTGAATTTTAAATCATATATTGTTTAATTTATCTTTTAATATTTAACTTATTGTGTTTTTAAATTTTGTGAATTTTAATGTTGTGAGCCGCTTTGGGTCATTGTTGGAAGAAATGCGGCATATAATTAAAACTAATAATAATAATTAATAAATAAAGAATAAATTTGGATTTAACTATATCCATTTTTATTTATGAGCCATCTTAGGTATTTTACTGGCAGACATATATTTATAAATAAAGTAAATAAGATAAACTGTCACATTTAGAAACAGATAGTTCTTATTACCTGTACATTTCCAAAATGCCATTTTAGTAATATGTTTTAAAGGTATTAAAAAAACCTTTCCAACTGCTTACTGCAGAATGAAATGTTGCTGCTTAATTCATTGTGAAAAATAACACTAAATTCTAAAAAAGGAAAACTCAAAGAGTTAAAGTGCCAAAATGTAATTTAAACAACATTCCTGATGAATTACAAGTCCACGTAAGGAATAGATCTGCATTACTGAAGTCAACTGACCCTGAATCAGAAGAACTGTGGATTGAAACCAGAGATATTAAGAGGGAAGAATACAAAAACAGAATTCCTATAGTAAAAAGAAAAAACTAGATGTATGATGGAAGAAACATTAAAATGGTAAAGGACAGGCATGAAGAAAAAGTAAAAGGTGACAGAAAATGAATCAGAACTCTGAATGCAGTTTTCCAGCGACTGTTCCATAGCAACAAAGAGAGTTACTAGTATAAACAGTGCAAAGAAACAGTTGAAACAGGTGAGAAGAACAAAAAAGGGAAACCAAGATTTGTCTTCCAAAAGATCCAAGAAATGAAAGGAAATTTAAGTCTAAATTAGGAATGCAGAATGATCAACACTATCTGACCAGGAGAAAATAAAGAGACAGTGGAAATAGTCTTCTGAAGACCATATAGAAGGGACAAGAGGATGACAGACACCTATGATGAAGAGCCTGCAATTATAGAATGTGAAGTGAGAGCTGCTCTGAAAGTACTAGGAAGAAATAAACCACATGAGTAGATGGAATATGATGGAACTATTTCAAGCCAGAGAGACTGAACCTGTCCAAATCCTAACAAGAATATACTAACAAATATGGGAAACAAAACAATGGCCCACTGACTGAAAACATTCAACATACATTCTAATTCCAAAGAAATGAAATAATAAGCAGTGCAATAACTATACGACAATAATTTACCACGAAATTAAAGTGAACCTCAAGGAGCTTCAATAAAGGTTTTTACCATAAATGGAGCAAAAAAAAAAAAAAGCCTGATGTTCAAGCTGGATTCAGAAAAGGAAGAGGCACTCCCATTAAAGTGGTAGAAGTTCAAAAAGAAGAAAAGTGAATGCTCTTAATTAATATTTACGCACCGAACTGCAATTAAAAGGCATTTTTTGAAAAACTGTACAATTCTTTGTACATTTTTTGAAAAACTCTACAAAGATACAACAATGAGAGAATATGAGAAATGTTGTATAGTAGGGGACTTCAATGAGGTTTTTGATAAAGAAAGAGATTCATATAAGACACAGAGCAAAAAAGGAACTGAAAGCCAAACTTTGATACTCAATTTTTTTTTTACAGATGGTGGACAAACTCGCATTAATAGATGCATGGAGAACAAGATTTCCAAAACCTAGATACTATACTTTCTTCTCAAATAGACATCAATCCTGGTCCAGAATTGATACTTTTTGGATTCCAAAAACATGGATAATGAATGTAGTTGAGACAGAAATAATTCCAAGAACAATATCAGACTGTTGTATAATAACATTAGAGTTAGAGATATCTAAACAACCAACAATGTGGCGATGGAATACAAATTTACTTAGAAATGAAGAAATTGTTAAGATAGAAAGAAATGAAGGACTACTTTCAGAGGAATTCTACCAAAGGAATGCCCATGTGGACGGTATGGGATGCTGTTAAGGCATTCCTTTGAGGCATCTTGATAAGACTTGGAGCAAAAAGAAGGAAGTCAAAAGAGGTCAGATATAAGAATTTGGATAAATAATTGGCAAATCTGGAAAAAAACACTAACAAATCAGTAGCGGAAATAAAACAGGACATTTAAATAACACAACATAAATTAAATAAATATTCTGTCTCTTTTTACAGAAGATATGGAACCAAACTAAACAAAACTACTTTGAGAACACTAATAAAACTGGAAGATGGCTTATATATAAACTGAAGAGAGAAATTTACAAAAACTATATTTGAAGTCTTAAGAATAAAATTGGAGAGAAGTTTATAAATTTTAAAGATTTTTTTTAAAAATAGTGGAAAAATTCTATACAACACTTTACACCAAGAAGGGACTGCCATCCCAAGATCAAAAAGGATATTTACAGGGGAACACTACTAGAAATTATCCAAACAACAACAGGAAATTTTAAATCAACCATACACCATGAATAAATTTTCAACTGCTTTCTCTAAACAAAAATTTATGAAATCTCCAGGAAGTGATGGGATTAGTGCAGAGTATTATAGAAAGTTTGAGGAAATATTGGTTTTACCCTTTAAGAAATTACTTGAAGAAATTCAACAGGAGAAAAGGATACCAAATACATGGAAAGAAACTGTAATCATAATAATTCATAAAGAAGACACTGATCCTAAAGAGATTCAAAACTACAGACCAATATGTCTTCTTAATGTGGACTATAAAATATATACAACTATTTTGAGCACAAGATTGAAGAAGGTATTGATTAATGTAATTCATCAAGACCAAGCAGAATTTTTGCAAAAATATGTTTAACACAAAATGTAAGGAACCTTATAAATTTCCTGGAATACTATGAGGCACATCCAAAAAAATCAACAGCATTATTTTTTTTTTTGATACAGAGAAAGCTTTTGACAACATAAACTGGAACTTTATGATATTCTAACTCAAAGAAATGAAGGTGGGCCAATCCTTTATTAACAATATAAAAGTGATCTATTACCATCAAAAAATAAAAATAAGAATTAATGGAGAATTATCAAAAGAAATTGAAATGCAAAAACAATCAATATTTAAAGAACTTGATCAGATTATATCTAAGTTTGTTTGGCAAGGAAAGAAACCAAAGATAAAATTAAAGTTATTTCAGGATAGGAAAGAGAGAGAAGGAATGGGTCTTCTGAATTGGCTGCTATGTTACAGGGCTGCCTCATCACTGTGGATTAAAGATAGAATTTTTATGGAAAATCAAAGACTGTTAAAATTGGAAGGTCATGATTTGAAATGAGGGTGGCATGCCTTTCTTTGATACAGCAGAGTCGATGACTTTAAACAATTCAATAGCGCTATTTTGAGAAAATCTTTATTATGGTCTTGGACTAAAATTTAAAGACAGATGTACAGTGGTGCCTCGCATAGCGAGGTTAATCCGTTCTGGATTAACCTTCGCTATGCTGAAGCATCGTTAAACGGTACAGAAAAGCCCATTAGTTCCAAATGGGCCAAATACTCACCGTTCAACGAAGCTTCGTAATGGCCGGCAGCCATTTTCGCGCCCTCGCCTCGCTTAACGAGGGCGCAAAAATGCTGCGCGCGGCCATTTTGGGCCATTTCCAGCCATTTCCGCGCTTCCGGCGGCCATTTTGGCCGCCGAACAGCTGATTGTCGGGCTTCGTTTTGCGAAGATCGGTAAGCGAAACGCTTACCGGTCTTCGCAAAGCGAATTGAGCCCTATTCAAAAGACGTTAAGCGATCGCATTAGCGATCCGAAAAAACGGATCGCTATGCGATTTCGTCGTTATGCGGTGCACTCGTTAAGCGAGGCACCACTGTATATCAAAATACCATGTTAGGTATTTTGGGTAATACCCAACATGGTATTGGGTAACCCAGTGGAGTCATTTTCTCTTCCAAACCTGAGAGAAAACAAGAAAAGCTTAAGGTATAGGTAAAGGTAAAGGTTCCCCTTGACATTTTTTTAAAGTCCAGTCGTATCCGAATCTAGGGGGCGGTGCTCATCCTGTTTTCAAGCCGCAGAGCCAGCGCTTGTCCGAAGACAGTTTCCGTTGTCACGTGGCCAGCGTGACTAGGGAATGCCATTTTACCTCCCCACTGAGATGGTACCTATTTATCTACTCGCATTTACATGCTTTCGAACTGCTAGGTTGGCGAGCAGCTGGGACAAAGCGACGGGAGCTCATTGCGTGAATATGATCTTATGACTGCTGGTCTTCTGACCCTGCAGCACAGGCTTCTGCAGCACTAAAACCAGACGGGACATTAAAAAACAAAGATGAAATAATGACGCAGGCATTTGATATAGATTGGTCATCACATTCTCAATTGATTTCAAGATATGGTAAAAATAAACAGCAAGGTTTTTATGTACTCAATACTCCCTTTGACAAGAGTCTTCCTAGATACCAAAGACAAGAATATTAAAGCACTGTATATTTTTTATTAGATTTTGATACCCAGGAGGAGGTGCTTAAAGTATGTATAATAAGGTGGGCACAGAATCTTGGGCACAATATAAGTTTGGTTCAGTGGGAACAAATATGGAAAACTAATTTAAAACTCACTAAGTCAGTAGCTTTTAAAGAAAAAATATATACATAATGTTTCAAACTCCCACAAAACTACAGTATCTGCAGTCTCCCTTTGGATTGATGACTGTATGAAGGTATACAAAACCTTTCACTGTAAGCTACAAGTTGCCCTCTGTTGAAGCATTGAATAGAGGGGAACGTCTTTAATTCTGGACTCCACATTTCAAGAAGGATGCTGACAACCTGGAATAATTTCAGTGGAGGGCAACAAGGATGATCTGGGGGCTGGAAACCATGCCTTGTGAGGAAAGATTGAAAGAACTGGACACGTTTAACCTTGAGAAAAGAAGACTGAGGAGAGATATGATAGCACTTTATAAATATCTGAAGGGCTGTCATACAGAGTAGGGGCAGGATCTGTTCTCAGTCATCCCAGAGTGCAAGACACACAACAATGGGCTCAGGTTACAGGAAGTCAGATTTCAGTTGAATATCAGGAAAAGCTTTCTAACTGCTAGAGCAGTACAGTAATGGAACCAATTACCTCAAGACGTGGTGAATGCTCCAATACTGCAGGCATTCAAAAGAAATTTAGACAGCTACCTAGCAGGTATCCTTTGATTTAAATTCGTGCATTTAACAGGGAGTTGGACGCGATGGCCTTGTACTTTATTTGGTATTAAACACAGATATAAGTTTTAACCAAAACGTAAGTATCTGTTAAATATCGGCGCAATATGTGTGCTGTTCCTAGTCCTGCAAGTTGTTGGTGTCATTTCTGAGAACTGCAACTGCTTTTAGAACTGTGTGAAATTTAGTGGTATTGTTCTCAAAGCCCCGATGAATATGGGGACTACTGAGAGTGTTTCATCCACAACAAGATGCTTTGATTGTAGTTCTCTGTATTTTGTTAATTTTTCCAGTTTTTCATTTTCAGCTCTGACATCCCCTGGAATTGCAATGCCAACGATCCATGCATTTCTTTGTTCTATTACTAGTACATCTGATTTTCCACAGTCTTTTGATATATTCCCATTCTGTCAGTTCTTTCACCTTTGTGGGCAAGATGTTATCTGCTTCTAGTATTCCAAGTTGTTTAGAATTTTCATCACTTGATAGTGATTTTATAATATCATTATTTAAAATTCTATTCAATCTAGTTTTTGGATCTTGCCATGGTGAATAGACAGAGCTGCACATTTGTTGATTCCAAATTTCATTTGAATATCTTCACTAAATATTCCCACTGTGTTTAGCAGTGATTCTATCTCTTTGAAATGTTTTGCATATAGTTTTAAGTCATCCATATATAACAAATGGTTAATTTTTCCTGCTTGTTCTGAAATATGGTTGCCCAATCAGTTTTATTTAAAATTATTGACATGGGGATTAATGAGATATTAAATAGCAGTAGTGACAAAGAATCCCTTTGAAACATAGCTCTTTTGATGCTAACTTCCCAATTTTTTTTTAGCTCCGATGGTGTTATTTCTGAGATCTGCAATTGCTTATAATACTGTGTGAAATTCCTTGATATTGTTCCCAAAGCCCCGATGACTACAGTGACCACGGAAGTGTGTTTCGCCTGTAAGCGGATGTAGTGATTACTAGGTCTCTGTACCTTGTTAGTTTTTCCAGTTCTTTATTTTCAACTCTGGCATCTCCTGGAATTGCAATGTCAATGATCCAGACATTTTTTCATTCTCTTACTACTATGTCTGGTGTGTTATATCTACTATGTCTGGTGTGTTGTTATTGTTACAGATATTTTTACCCCACCTTTCTCCTTAAAAGGGACCCAAGTTTACATCACTAAAAAGAATATTTAAATCTAAAACAGTAAGTATATATATTCTAAAAGAGATCAAACAAATAGCACTCTGAGAAATGGCAAACAAAAACAATACTAAAAACACATTAATTAATTATTTCAAATGCAGTGCCCAGTGCACATTAAAGTACAATTAAACAAGCTATCATATTGAAATTGACATCTGAGTGTTCAGCCTGGAGGCAGGCAGTGCAGCATGGCTTCTTGCATTTTAAAGAGACACTTGTCCAGCAGGCCGAGGCAAAGAGGCAGTCCCGACCCCAGCAAAATCAGGGAGCTGGACATGGGACAGATTGTATTGTCTTCAGTGTGGAAGGGATTGTCACTCTCGAACTGGCCTTCTCAGCCACACTAGATGCTGTTCCAAGACCTCTATTCAGAGCACGTTACCATAGTCTCTTGAGACTGAAGGATGCCTTATCTAAAATCATATTGAAATATGCAGTGAATCAAAAGTTCGAAATGGAAAGTCAGTGGGAAGGAGCCTTTGTTTCAGAACATTTTTTCCAGCAGGGTAGTGGAACTAGAAATAAAGCAAGGACATGGCTCCAGAATCTCTAGAAACATGCAGAGTTGCATTAACAGTTCTCACCTATTCTTCCTCCACTTACCTGAACAGTAACTTCCATATAATTTCAATTGTCAAACTTCATATTTTTTGTCTTGTGCAAAAAAAGAGAGGAAAGGACATATTAACAGTGGTAACTGTTTTCGATATGTCTTTGAAGTTAAAAGATAGACCATTTTATTCACAGTGCATGACTTGCACAGAGAAGCAACACTCTGGAAAGAGAGGAACACCTCAATGGCTTCGTTTTGAGGGGCATTTAAAACAAACGGTATTCTATAAAGAGAACTGTGCTTAGATAAGGGGCCTTATGAACTAAATTGTCTGGATGAGGTCAGAAGCCAGTTTTGGTCCAAATACATACTTCTAGTAGCGCTTCTCTAAGTAAATTATTCATAAGATGCTAGCAACCAATAGTTTATAACTGGAAATGGTCGGTGCTATAGAAAACTGTTCACTGTGACCTTAACAGTTGTGCATGACATTAAGCCTGGAAGTTGAGCAGATTGTTTGCATACTCATTACAACTTCAGCAACGGATTCTAAAGCATTGTACTATAGAAATCTATGTGAAAGCTATGACAAAGCATTACTGCCTCTGTGTACAGCAAAGATTGGGATCCCAGATGTTATTTGGCTACAAGAATGACTGACCATTAATTATCTGCTTGGGCTTCTGGGACTCTTCTTATTGGGAACAAGGTGGCCTATAAATAAGACAGACAAACAAACAGTCCAAAAACACCAGAGGTGTTAAGAATGGGAACTTTTTTATATGCATAAAGGCTTATATGTACCTTCCACTTTAGGCATCTGCACACTCATGTGTCTTATCAAAGGCACATCAGAGATGAAATATTTTTAAAGAGCAAAAATCTCATTAACATGACTTTAAAATTCTGGACAAATTGGTGGCTTTTTGCCCTGTTTGAAAACAGAAGGTAATGAACTTTATGTAGTGTTCTAAAATTAGTATGCTATTCCCAAGCTTTTTCTACAGAATTAAGAGTACCCAGGACTTTATATTTCAATTTATACAAGCACTGATAGATACACACAAAGAATATTTAATACAAATGTGTACTCAGGAGTTTCTTCTTATTCTGTAGTTCTAAAGCCCAAGAGAGAAAGTGAAGTAGGGTGGTAACTGAAGCATTTGCAGCTACAGTACTTAAGTTGTACTGCCCCAACATGTATCTTGCTTTTCTATGTCTCATATTACTTTGCTGTCTCCTCCTCCCCTTTTCCAAATCTCTACTGCCTGATCTGGCTTCTATGTCACCCACGGCAGCTGGGAGAAAGTCACTGACAATTGTTATTTCACACATGAGGAGTAATATTTTCATTTTCAGTATATCTTGAAATAAAGGTCTCATGGGCTATTAAAACTGCATGAAAAATGTAGAACTAAAAGTAACTCTCGTGCTGTCATTCTGCAATCATGTTCACAGCAAGTTTACTTACTTCAAGGTGTTTTTCCATTTAGCAGACATGGTGATGACTTCCAACCAAATGTCTGAAGTGGCAGGGAAAAAACCACATTCCATAAAATATGTAGCAATTGATATAAGCTAAAAAGAACAAGAAAAGGTGTGGGATGTGTCAAAATATTTTCTGTTACCTATCGCCCTTCTCCCACTTTTTCTTTGTAAGACTAACCTGTAGCTTTTGGTTAGAGAAGCTGTTATTTGTTACATATTGGTTTACTGAACTAAATCCACAGTTAATCCACTAAAACAAATGAAACTCATATGTATTAAGTTCAACTAATTTCATTAGGACTACTGTGGATAGGACTAACGTTAGGTTTAGTTTGTCATGACAGGTGCATTTTTGACGGGGGGGAAGTTCAACATAGAAACAGATCTACGTCCTCCCGTCAGATGTAAAACACCACATTTCTTCTAAAGTACCCTGATAATATTATACAGCTTCACAGCAATGTGCAAATAGCCTTAAATAAGTACCTCAAAGGTGGATGCTGAGCTCAAAACCACAGTCTGCTTTAAAATTAAAGCATCTCTTTCCCTCTTTCCCATCTCTGCAATGGGAGATAACTGCCAAAAATGGAGGGGAGTGGTTACTTTAACCAGAAGGCATGTATGAGAATTTGGCAAATGAACCAAAAATGCTAAACTCAAGTTTAAAAATAAAAGCATATTCCTTCTTCCACTCTAGGGAACTAACTGCCTGTTCTCATCTTCCAGGTTTATTATATTTCCAAAAATATTTCCAAGAGTATCTACTTTGTAATTTTAGTCCATTACAAAGGACATAAACATGTTTATGCCACTTTGCGCCTTTGTGATACTTCAGTGCTGTAGGAGGATCTATAGAAGCATGGCGCCAGAATAATATACAGTGGCAGCACTATGATTGTATCAGATGGGTGAAAAAGACCTGGTTTGGCCTCTGCTGCCTAAACCAAAGTGCAGCCACACTAAGTAGAATGAAACTACATTTAATTTTGTATTATCTTGTAACTTACCAGGAGCACAGACTGCAAAACAAGCTTGGTTTTGCAATTACTGCCTCAGTTCTATTGTCCATTACTTGAGAGACCGCCGATGCCAGAGAAGGATGTGGTGATAAAATAATGTAATTTACCCTGGTTCTTTTTGTATGAGCTCCTACAACTGAAGGCTTGTTTGTTTGTTTGTTTGTTTGTTTGTTTGTTTGTTTGTTTGTTTGCGTGTGTGTGCTTAGTAAAGCAAGAGAGGGCAAATGGCATTTTCAAAGAACATTCCAATCTTATAAAAATATTTGGAATTTTGGATATTTAGCTAGCATGTTCCCACTGAATTATTATCAGAAAAAAGAAGATCTGAGGGGAAAGAAGAAGAATGGAATGATTTGAAAGTCGGTATGAAGGAAGGGTTAGCTCCGCACTCATGGTCCACCTTCTTTACGAGGATCCACTGTATGGAATGTCTCAGCTGGAGTTCTTTGAATCCAGGTAACTTTATCTCTGTTACGTTTCCTTGTTCTCTAAGCTATGTTCAGTAAAGTGCTTTGTGGTGCAAAGAAATGTGCCTTCTGGTTCCTACTCTCTTCAGCAATCAAAGGCAAAACAAGACCCCACTCATCCTACCAGAGTACTGGCCACTCCCTGCTGATACAACCATGCAACCAGATCTAGACCAAAACTCAGATAGACTCACTTGGCTTACAGGCTTAGATGCTCTTTAAAAACCCTTTTAAAAATCCCCTTCCATCATTCATCAGAGGGGGGAAAACTGGCATCTAAAGAGACGTAATCTCTCAATTTATCAATGATGGAACCTAGACATCTTGATCAAATGCCATTTTTAGTAGAGGCTTAAAAGCCAATAGGTCAGGGCCATCCCATGGTGCTAATTAAGCAGCTGCAGTCTTGGGTTCTCAAAATGGCAATGCTGAAAGCACAATAATAGCAATATAATAAAGGCAACATATAACAACAATAAAAAAAATCTATAAAGGCTTCAACAGCTCCCTCATAACCCAGCAAACATCTTGCTCCCAACAATTCCTACATTTTATAAACAACACTTGCACAAAAGCCTACAACACTTTCTATAGCAGCTGCTAAGACCTGATCTCCCTCCAGTGCTCTCCACAACATGCCTTCAAATCTGCTCATTTTTGCCCCTACTACTGGCAGTCACAACATCAGGGTTGCCCACTATTTCCCCAGTTACTGTGGTATCCTCAATGCATGTTACTCTTATTCTCTATGCCACAAATCCATTCACTCAGGACCAGTTTTAAAAAGATACAGCAATATTGCTGATGGAAGAGGAACCTTTTTTCAGAATACATATGAGAGAGGGGGTGGGGAGGGGGAGAGAATGCACAGTGGCATCAGGAGGGAAATTCTTCACCCAGTCACCCCAGAATCCTATCTTATCCTTTCAAAAGAAAAACAGGTCCTAAATTCTAAGTAAGAAGCAATACAATAAAAAGCGGCTACCCTTTGCATTTTCTATTATGAGTGGTTATCCAATATAAATAAAGAGAAAGCAAACACAGCACTGAGAGCACTGAAATAAACTCAACAGAGGCCATGCAACCAACAGGCTCTCCAAGTGTTATAGTCTTCCTACACCAAAAGCACTGTAGTGCAGGGAAGACTCAATGGAAATTGCATATAAGCAACATAGGATGGCATTTTCACATAACAGAAGCACTCATTTTTCCCCTTCCTTTGTTCATGTTGAAAGAAGCCACTAATTGCAAGCAGCAAACATTATGTCATCATCGGCATGCCACTTTGAAGATTGTACTGTACTCAAGAGAATAGCTTTAACATATACAGTATTATAAAAGTAGAAAAAACGGAAGTGCCTAACATCAGCAGAGGTCAGTGTATATTGCAATCCTGCTTAAACTTTCTTTTCATCCTTGACACTCCCTTTTTTTCTATACAAAAGGAGAAAAATCACTTCGACTTTGAAAAAGGTGGTTAAAAAACAGATGGACATAAGTATATGCAATCACTTCTCTGCCATGCCCAGAAATTTTGTTTCAGTAATTGTTATTTACCTTGATATCCTTTTCGCTTGGTGCTTTCAAACATATATTCAAACAAAATATAGTAAAAATGTGTGTTGTCTGATGTGGGCCATGACTAATTTTCATTTATTTACCGTTTCCCCGAAAATAAGACCTAACCTGAAAATAAGTCCTAGTATGATTTTCCAGGATGCTCGTAATATAAGCCCTTCCACCAAAATAATCCCCAGTTAAGTGAAACCCCGCCCTCCACCATTGTGCAGCAACCAGAAGATGATGACATGACTGTATTTGAATAAATATAGATCGTTGTACATGAAAAAAATAAAACATCCCCTGAAAATAAGCCCTAATGCATTTGGAGCAAAAATGAGACCCTGTATTCAAGGAAACACATTAGTCACTGTGGCTTGGAATAGTTTGAGTTATGATTTATGTCTGGGATTTTTAAAAATTATTATATGATGTATACTTCATTTGTTGAACATCACCCAGCAGTTTGCTAGATGGGCAGTATCGAAGGAAGGAAAGCAAGAAAGCAAGAAAGCAAGAAATCTGTTGGTATCTAATCTACTCCTGGTGATTTTCTTTCTAATGCTTTTAGAGCAGCTTTCACTTCACTTCACCATATGTTATAGGTTCTTCATTGGATTTCTCTTCAAAGGAATCTCTTCTTTATAGGTCTTCAGTATACTGTTTCCACCTTTTCTTTATCTTCTCCTGGTCAGACAGTACATTTCCCTATTGGCCATTCAGCATTTCTAATCTAGCCTTAGATTTTCCTTTAATTTCTTGGATCTTCTGAAAGTGATCTTTTCTTTTCCCTCTTTGGTTGTTCTCCTCTATTTCTTTGCACTGGTCATAGTAGCAGTTCTTTTTGTCATAATGGGATAGTCACTGGAAAACTGCATTCAGAGTTCTGACACTTCTTCTGTCACCTTTTACTTTTGCTTCTCACCTGTCCTTTACAATAAGTGTTTCTTCCATCATCCATCTGGTTCACAGTCAAATAATTTTAGTAACACAAATCTGTTCTATATGTGGACTTCAAATTTATCAGAAATGTTGTTAAAATATACAGTATTTTGAAACTAGGGTTTTAGTGTTCTTTTTCAGCTGCACACTAATGTTAAATACTGACAGTTCATGATCAGTTCCACAATATACTCCTGATCTTATTTTGGCAAAGAGAATACAACTTTTCCATCTCCTGCTCCCAATTACATAGTCTATCATACAATACAAATTTGTTCTATAGCCAAAGGCCCAATAAAAGACAATATAAATTCACAAAGTAAATTTAAGAGTTTAAAATTAGTTGAACATCAGGATTCTCTTTCGTGTTTTCTGGGCAGAGAGAAGGAATTCAGCCACAAGTTCTGTAATGGACTTATCTGTATCTTCTAAAAGGTATTTTGGAGGACAATGTCACAGAAGCTACCAAGATGAATTTGACCCAATTCCGGGAGGCAGTGGAAGACAGGAGGGCCTGGTGTGCTCTGGTCCATGGGTTCATGAAGAGTCAGACACGACTTAACAACTAAACAACAACAACAGCAAAAGGTATTTTGTATAGTCTATTTGGTTTCTATATTGACCGTCTGGTGACGTCCATGTGTACAGCTGTCTGTTCAATTGCTTGAAGCATTTATGTGTAATAAACAAAGTCCTGGCTTTGCAGAATTCTTTGAGTCATTCTCTTCATTTCTTTCTCCTTGGCCAAATTTTCCAGGAACATTTACTTCTGCTTTTTTCTACTACTTTTGTATTTCAGTCCTCTATAAACATCTCTTCTTTTTCTGTGAATTATTAATTTCCTCCTGGGTGCTTGCGTAAAAGCTTTCAATTTCATCTTCTTCAGCTGGAGCATAGACTTTAACACTGGTGGTGTTGATAGGTTCACCATGAAGTCTGATTGTACTATTCAGTCAGCCTTGCATTATAGCCCTTAACTTCCTGTGATACATCTTGCCTCAGTATTAGAACCACTCCATTTTTTCTGAGTTTGTCATTTCCAGAGCATAACACTTTGTAGTTATTTGACTGAAAATATTTCATTCCAGTCTGCTTTAGTTCACTGACACCAAGTACTGAAATGTTTAAACTTTTCATTTCTGGCTTTACGACTTCCAGTTTACCTTGATTCATACTTCTCACGCTCCATATTCCAAATGCATGTGTTGTATAGCACTGGACTTTCTTTTCAGTTCTATGTATGTCAGCTACTAGACATCCTTTTGGCTTTAATCTAGTTGCATTAGGGGATGACTGTAACAAATGAATGCACTTGACTCTGTGGGTATTCATGCATCACATGGAAGGTATGGAAAGAATTTGCACCAAATTTCTTGTCCATGTCAATTTAAGATTTCTTAACACAGCAAGAGACCTTTACCAGGGATTTTAAAACTGCATGAAATTCCTTGCCTCCAGGCAAAAGGAAGACAACGAGTTCTTCCTATTCAAGGTTTCTCTTATTGAGGCAAACTGTCTCTAGTCTTCTTTATTTTGAGAAAGAAAAAATACAGCCAGAATGCTTAAAAAGATACAGAAACCCTGCAAGACTTCAGGTTTCTAAAAGAAAGCTACAATCATCATAGCCCACAGAAAAGTGTATAGTGTACAATTTGCAAATGAAATGTGCAATTTTTCATGAAAGGCAACTTTGCATAGCAAAACTGGCATTCTATACAAACACCTCCACTGAGCATGCCAGGTAATTCCTCATCATCCTCATTACATGAAGGAAGGTGTGAGTATATGAGGAAGAGACAAGGAAACATTTATATCCTGAGCCTGAGGTCACGGAATTCTTGAGCTAATGTATCTAATGTAACGAACAGAAATAATAAATATTTGTCATAATCTACATGTTGCATAGATATAGGGATCTCTTCTACTGGTTGTATCCATGCATAGGTTGTGGAACTGATCTGGCAGATACAAATTTTCTGAGAGAAGCATTTTTCTGTCTACTTTTCAAGGATCCACATCATTGCCCCCCGTCATTCAGTGAGATTCCCAACCCTTTGTTGGGGGCTGCCATGACAGGTGGGGAAGAAGAATCTTCTTTCTTGGACCTACCATATTTTTCCAAGCATAAACCATACTTTTGTCTAAAATCTTTAGACTAAAAATTGAGGGTCGTTTTATACACTGAAGTAACCTGAGGAGAGAACAAAAACAAGTGGAGTGGAAAGCAGGGATCAAAGTGATCCTGCAGGGCTTTGATCGCTGCTTTCCCCTCCACTTGCTAAGCCCCACTTAGATTTCTTAATTTTGGGTTAGAAAAGTGGGCGGCATCTTCTATATGGGGGCGTCTTATACATGGAAAAATACGATAAATCTACTGTTGTTATCAGGAATACTTCCTGTAGAGAACAGATTTAATGAACTAGATTTGGTGGACAGAGTGCCTGAAGCACTATGGATGGAGGCTCAGAACATTGTACAGGATGCAACAAAAACCATCCCAAAGAAAAGGAAATGCAAGAAATCAAAGGGGCTGTCCAATGAGGCCTTACAAATAGCAGAGAAGAGAAGGAAAACAAAATTTAAGGGAGATAGGGAAAGTTATAGGAAATTGAATGCACACTTCCAAAGAATAGCAAGGAGAGACAAGAGGGCCTTATTAAATGAACTGTGCAAAGAACTAGAGGAAAATAATAGAAAAACCAGAGATCTGTTCAAAAAAAAAATTGGAGATATTAAATGAACATTTTGTGCAAAGATGGACATGATAAAGGGCAAAAATGGTAGAGACCTCACAGAAGCACAAGACATCAAGAAGAGGTGGCAAGAATACACAGAGGAATTATACCAGAAAGATTTGGATGTCCCGGACAACCCAGACAATATAGTTGCTGACCTAGAGCCAGACATCCTGGAGAGTGAAGTCAAGTGAGCCTTAGAAAGCATGGCAAACAACAAGGCCAGTGGAGGTGACGGCATTCCAATTGAACTATTTAAAATCTTAAAATACGACACTGTTAAGTATGCCAGCAAGTTTGGAAAACTCAGCAGTGGCCAGATGATTGGAAAATATCAGTTTACATCCCAATCCCAAAGAAGGGCAGTCCCAAAGAACACTCCAACAACCGTACAATTGCACTCATTTCACAAGCTAGCAAGGTTATGATCAAAATCCTATAAGGTAGGCTTCAGCAGTATATGGATCGAGAACTCCCAGAAGTACAAGCTGGGTTTCAAAGGGGCAGAGGAACCAGAGACCAAATTGCTAACATGCTCTGGATTGTGGAGAAAGAGTTCCAGAAAAACATCTGCTTCTGCTTCATTGACTACACAAAAGCCTTTGACTGTGTGGACCACAGTAAACTACGGCAAGTTCTTAAAAAAATGGGACTTCTACCTCCTGAGAAATCTATACGTGGGACTAGAAACAATGGGAACTGGATATTGAACAACGGATCGGTCCAAAATTGTGAAAGGAGTACAACAAGGCTGTATATTGTCCCCCAGCTTATTTAACTTATATGCAGAATACATCATGCGAAAGGCTGGACTGAATGAATCCCAAGCCATAATTAAGATTGCTGGAAGAAATATCAACAACCTCAGATATGCAGATGATACCAATCTGATGGCAGAAAGTGAGGAGGAACTAGAGAACATCTTAATGAGGGTGAAAAGAAGAGAGCACAAAAAATGATCTGAAGCTCAACATCAAAAAAGTTAAGATCATGGCCTTTTGTCCCTTCACCTCCTGGAAAATAGAAGGGGAAAATATGGAGGCAGTGACAGATTTTACTTTCTTGGGCTCCATGATCACTGCAGATGGTGACAGCAGCCATGAAATTAAAAGACTCCTGCTTCTTGGGAGGAAAGCGATGATAAGCCTAGACAGTGTCTTAAAAAGCAGAGACCTCACCTTGCCGACAAAGGTCCGCATAGTCAAAGCTGTGGTTTTTTGAGTAGCGATGTATGGAAGTGAGAGCTGGACTATAAAGAAGGCTGACCACTGAAGAATTGATGCTTTTGAATTGTGGTGCTGAAGGACTGCAAGGAGAACAAACCTATCAATTCTGAAGGAAATCAACAATGAGTGCTCACTGGAAGGACAGATCCTGAAGCTGAGGCTCCAATACTTTGGCCATCTCATGAGAAGAGAAGATTCCCCGGAAAAGACCCTGATGTTGGGAAAGTGCGGGGGCAAGAGGAAAAGGGGACGACAGAGGATGAGATGGATGGACAGTATCATCAAAGCTACCAACATGAATTTGACCAAACTCTGGGAGGCAGTGGAAGGTAGGAGGGCCTAGTGTACATTGGTCCATGGGGTCACGAAGAATCAGACACAACTTAACGGCTAAACAACAACAACAACAACAACCATAACATGCATTTAATTGACAATATTGCTTTATATTATTCAAGCAAAGCTGAATAATGAAAATGTATTAGCATTTTATTCCTGTTACCATACTTGTATATTCATGGGGACGCTCAGAACTACTGCAGTGCAACACTGGTTTGTAGCACTAATTCCATAATAGAAACATATTCAGGACATTCCTCCCACAGAGAAATCACTTTCACATCTCACTATGGAAGTAACAATGTGCATTTTAAATGCCCTTCATATCACACTATAAAAAAGGAGACCCATGTGGTAAAGGTTTACCATGTGGTAAAGTGATTTAAAATCTGTTTGAACAAGCAAGACTGTTCCAAAAGATATGGTGAACAGCTCACATACGATAAATGTGAAGTGATAAATATTAAAACATTCTTCTCCTGTTCCCATTCTGTCTTACCTCATTCAATTTGGAATAAGGTGAAATCCTGAAACCACTAAGATTTCAAACAATAAGCTTCTGGTAAAAATCCTGTTGTGCCTCTCCGCAGGCAGAATGGCAAAGATTTCATAATTGAAAGAAAATCACTGCTGATTAAAAGCTTCCTGTGGGGATTTTGGGATCCAAGTAACTTTATTAGTTTGTGTACAAATTGCATGTACCTAAAAATTGTCTTTAATCAGCAGCAATTCAACACTGGTGATTACATCATCACCACGGCAGTCAATTTATCCAGCATTTTTCATAGTCAGGCAGGACTACTACAGTCAATCAAACAACCATCATCACCACCAAACAAAACATTAAATTAACCAAACAATACTTTTAAAAGAGCAATCAAGCATGGAAAGCACACATGCACACATGCACACACAAGTGAAATAAAAATAAAAATAAAATGCACACCTTGGTTTCTCCCAATCAAACAAATAAATAAATGCAAACAAACAAACAAAAAACACTCAAAGCAAAGCTGCTCCTAATCAGAAGGCTCTCACATTAGAAGGACTGAGTCAAGTTTGAAGGTCCCTGCTCCTGCCCCTTCTTAGGCACTGCTGGCAGCCATCTTCCCTACACTTTTAGATGAAACATTTCCTAAGCAATATGACTGACAAGAGGTGGCAGAAGGTGACAGAATGAAAGAGGGAAAGATGAAAATCCCAAAACTTTAATATCCTTCTCTTTTGTTAAAATGAAGCAGTTAGGCTGTCTTTTAGAAATCAACAAAAGAACATGAAAACAAAAGAAGCATTGTCCATCTTTTTTCCCCATCCATATCAACACACACAAAAAATCCCTAGTAATTATATTTATACTGTGAAAGCAATGAGCTATTCATGTTATTTATCATCACAACTAATGTAATGTCAGGACAGATTATCCCAATTATTCCACTAAATGTAAGTTAGTTATGAACTAAGATCTATTCCTAGTTATTACCAGAGTAGGCTCTTTGAAATGCTGAAGGGCAAGTCAACACTTGTGTAAATTCATTTTATTTAATGGGCTTACTCCAGTTGGGACTAAAAATTGAATTTAGTCTCATTTCTTCTTTGCAGGGGGGAAAAATCACAAGCAACCTGCTAATTATGACTATTTACTTTTAAGCTCTGAGGATTCTAATTCACTTCTGCAGCTATAATAACAGCCAAATTACATGTAGTGTCTCCAGAAGACTAAGGTGTACATTATAAATGAATGAATTGATGGATGAATGATGAATAATTCAGTTTTTGGTTTTCAGATTTTAATTTCTTCAATTCTGAGCCAAAACATATATGTTAATAACTTTTAATCCTTCTATAGGTTAAAAATGATTTGGGACTTATTGGAGAAAGGAACCTGATGAATATAAAATTTGAAAAATATGACAAGAAGGCAAAGCTGGAATTATAATTAAACAAAATTTAAATTATAAAAATTATTCAAATTTAACACAGTCAATTGCTGTGCTATGTGTACAGCAGTTGATTTAAAACATATTCAGGCAGTTGCCTAATAGTACTGTATATACTAATCTTCTTCAATAATATGCTTTTCATATTCAATTGAGATTCAAGTTGCATTCTCTTTTTATTAACTGTATATGATCATTGTCATAACACCAAGCTTTCCAAGCTTACTGACACTACACAGAGAAATAAATTTATGGAAGCTATTCTACTTATCAAATCGCCCACATTTTATGTGCTCCTGCTATAATTAGAGAGTGTACCCTCAATAGCAGAACTGAAAGAAAAGAACGATGGGTACCACAGACTTTCCCTGCCCAACAGAAATCAGTTTCTATAGGATATAGAATAGGATATATAGGATATATAGTGGTCAGAACTCATGATGTTTATGATAACATTTAATCATAATTTGGAATATTTATACAGGAGCTCCATGGGTAGAAGACCAGTGGGGCCAAAACATACTAAGGTGGATCAGATACATTATTTCATGGGAATTGAATATGAGAGACATCCAGTTGCCCAAAATTATGTAGTATGCAAGCCTATACTTGTGTGTGTGTGTGTGTGTGTGTGTGTGTGTGTGTGTGTGTGTGTGTGTGTGTGTGTGTGTGTGTATAAGTCTCGTATTCAAGTGAACATGCATCCAAGTAAGACTACATAAGGTTACATTTCAAAATAACATATTTATTCAGAAGTAAGATCTACTTACTGGGATATAGGGGTGGGGGAGGGAATGAATAACTGTTTTCAGTGAGAGGTATGTAATACTGGCTCAAATCCCCATTGTTTCAATGGACCTACTCTAGTTGCTACTACTGGATTTCAGCCACTCTCCGTTTAATTTTTAGGTTTTCCAGAAAACGATGCTATAATCACATCTGATTAATATATATATAGGCTTAAAATCCTCCAATGACCTTTCAGAACTTAAAAGTCTCAGACGTCTTTCATTATGGTCATGTTATATAGTTTGAATACCATATCATATACATGCTATTTATCACTGTAAAAGAACACATTCCATACTCCAGTTTTTTCATTTTTTTCCAGAAAAAAACCAAAAAATGGCAATAAAAAAAAAAGAAAAATTGTTTCCCCCCTAAATTTTATGGTCTTTTTTCCAGACCTTCCCATCTCTGTCTCTTATGATCCAATGATACGTATGCTCCGGAGCTCTGGGTATTACATGATGAGATCCTACTATTGATGAACAAATCATCCCAATCCAGTGCCTCAGAAGACTTTCTGCCTCCAACAACACAGCTGGGACTTGTTGAAAGGCAACTGCATTACACTCATCAAGTAACAAAGTTAGCAATGGTTAGGCAATGACGAAAACCAGCTTCTTCTGGTTTCTCATTACCAGTGATTTATTTGTTCTGGCTTTGTTTGTTCTCTACCTACAATAGTCAAAGTAGGCCCCAGGTCTCAACAATTTTGGAAAAGATTAGGGCCCACATGAGGAGTCTCTAACTCTCACAATGGCACTGTCTCATCATCTTAAAACTTGCCAGGTAGCTCTCCAAAACCTTCCCAACAGCATATTCTGTCCTATTAATGGATAGATAGCACTGAACAGATCCCTGTGAATGACATCATCATCCAATCAATAAATACCCAATATCAGTACAGAACATCTGCAAATGATATTTACATTTATTTTATATTAATTCACTGAAACAAGATGGAACTTTCAATTTGTTCTAACAAAAATGGAACTTGTTCAACTATAAATTATTTATTTATCAAACAAAGTGTTTACAAATTGTCTAAATATACAATGGAATTAAGAAATACAAAACCATTTTTTTAAAAAAATAAATGCCTAGACCAGCCTTTAAAAAATGGTGGAAGCATGTATTAGAACAATTCACACAAGAGAGGGAAATGGCCAGTGCATCCCAAAAGCCCTCAGGAAGAAGCCTTTCTCAAGCAGCCATGTAAAATCTAGTCTGGCAGGAGATAAGCACAGTCTTTTAAGGACAACATTATTCTAGTTTGATGCCTCCAGAATGAAAAGTACTTAATACACATTATGTATGGTACATATGAAGATACTCTGGGGCAGGTCCCAATAAACATGGATGTTCATTTAGGATCATCCATTTGGACCACTGGTACATAGGGTGGCGCAACAAGAATGGCTTATATCCCTGCACACCAAGCCTGGTCTGAATGCATTTGGAGCTTCAAAACTAGAACTTTAAATTGAGTCCAGTAACCATCCTGGAAACTAAGGAAGTAGTTACAAAATTGTCATTATTATATGCTCCATTCAAGTGTGAACAATCAACATTTTTGCAGTTAACTCTCTATCCCATTGTAGTTTCCTGTTACTTCTCAAAAGCAGCCTCTTTATTCACTATTAGAGATGGGGGGGGGGTTGTATTCAATTCCTGATTGGTCTCCTGATTGTTTAGCAGCACAGGGAAGCATGGAAGCCCCAGCAAGGCTACTTCAGCAACTGGTACAGAGAGAAGAATGACAGTGTGCTCCATGCAATAAGCTATAAGTGGATACCCGGTGGAGGCGGGGAAAGGTTTAATCAGGTTGGCCAGCTGTCAGGCTTCGTATTTGTCTTCCCTGGGAGACGAATACGAAACCCCCATCTCTTTTCACTATAGTTCAGGAGCTACTAGACTGAAAAATATTTAAAACTCAAAAATCTTGCTTTAAAAAGAGAAGAAAAGGTGGGGGAGGGGGACAGAAAAACTGTGAAAGCACATTAATTTGTTCTTAACAGGATTTGATCACATCACTTTACAGCACTTTTAACTTTGTTAGAAACCTCTTAGCAAAACATGTTTTAGCTAGATGCAAGCTGGAAAAGATCAATCACAGTTCCATTAGAAGAGAGAATATAAATGCCCTGCCAAAATACATAGGATTTTTTTTTTTGCAAGTGTTTAAAATGATGCTTTAAACAAAAGGATGTTGAATACTTGCACTAATGTACAATGTTCAGTTCAACTAATATTAAACATGAATGCATTCTCTGGTCACAGAGAAAAACCTACTGGAAAAACAATTTCAATGCACAAGATAATCTTATTCTTTGAAAAGTAACTTCCATAAAAAAGAAAACCTAAATTTATTCTAGTTCAGACAATGATGTAATAATTTTGAAAACACGGCTTTTCTGGTGGGATAGTACTGAATTTGGATGGCTGTGACTTCCATCAACTCCTAAAGAGCCGGTGAGGTTCCTTTCTTCCACTCTCAGATCTCAGTCCCCAAGAATGTTCTCCCCCTTGTGGTGGCACTTCTTTTCTCTCCTGGGATTTTTCTACTCCTGCTCTTTTTGAATCCTTCCTATCTGGTTCTTCTTGATTCTTTAGCTCCCCAGAGACTTCATCTTTTAACATCCCTGAATCACAGGTCATCGCACAGCACATGTGGCCAGCATAATTCTCATTGTACTAATCATGGAACTAGCCCAGCTGGCACTTCCCAACCTCCCTGCACAGCTGACCACTCAAAAGCTGAGCAGGGAGACTTCTCATCCTGTCTCAGTGGTCAGCTGTGTGGGGAGGTGGGGAAAATCCAGCTGAGTTACTTCAACTATTGGCACGATGATAACTATAACTGTCACACAGCAGCCCATAAGTGAACCAGCCAGTTCAGGGGGGTAAGGCTGGACTTCCCAGGCACATTTTATTTTATTTATTTATTTATTTATTTATTTATTTGATTTGTATCCCACCCATCTGGTCTGGTCGACCACTCTGGGCGGCTTCCAATGAAAGTATTTGTCATGGAACATACAAATATTACAATCAATTAAAACACATACAATAATAGAACAATAAGGAAAGGGGAAAAGAAGTAATGCTGACATTAGTATTGGTGTCCCCAGGGATAAGGATATGAATACCCCATGTCTAATGTGAAGATTATCCTTGCCTTTGTAAGATTTCCCAGCTTCCTGCAAAAATAAGACTCTGGTCTCATTTTTCCATTTATTTTATTTTGGTGTTTGATTTTTTAATTTCCCTGTCCAGGAAACTGGCAAATTTTGCTCAGCATAATGTCCATTATGCTCATGTAATAATCCTGTACAGCTTGATGTTTCTTCTGCCATTTCCAGGTGAATAATACACAAGAAACTGCCAAATTCTATTCAGCTTAATGTCTTTTCTGGTGATTCCTGCACAAGAAATGTGTCATTTTGTCCAGGAATAGTACTAATCCTGTGCAGTTCAGCATTTCTTTTTATAAAAATAAAGCTTCCAAGAAATCCCACAGTATTTCCTGAATGATTTCTAATTGTATGTTTAAAGAATCAGGAAGTTCCCTGTAGTGATGTTGATACTGATGCTTTGTTTTCCCTCTTCACTTAGACTTCTTTTAGTGCTGCAGAAATAGAATACTGTACCATAAAACAATGTTAGGGGTGATCTATTTATATTTACTTGGAAAGTCTATTTATGTTGTATAAAAATGAAACCTATTACATTCGAGAATAGGGGGAAATTTCTAGATTCTGTGTGAAAGAGCAGTTGAAATGCTACAACAAATTCCCTATTTCAGGTGGAGAGGTAGAATATATGATTGAAAGATGCACATCAGTTCTTCATAGAAAAGAAAACAGTATTATGACTTTAAAGACTTCAGGCAGGACTATGGCAAGAAAAGTATACAATTGGTTCATGTTCCCCTTATACTTTGGGGGGAGGATGATATGGAAGCTTCCAATTCTGTGCTTCCCTGTTTACAATGCTTACCTGTAAATTCAAAATATTTTATAGACTAGTTCACATCTTTCTATGTGTTAGCCCTTTTAAATAAAGGCATAAGAGTTTGCATACCTCTGACAGTGTGCCATTTGAACTCCATGTGCAAACAAACTCTGTTCCTTTGTGTTTTGTATTACGTACATGTTTTAACAGAACTACTTCTGGCATGGAAACAAACATTTATTATGCAACTCCCATTGCACACAGATCAAGTGATTGTAAGCTCAGAAGTGCAACAGGGGAAGAATCCACACAGATGTACCAGGTAATAAACAAAGAAATGATGGTGATTATTATTTCAAGTATAAATGATCACCAATGAAATAGAAGCAATGTACTTTTAATGTACATGTGGACACAAGAAATAGGGATGAGAGGAGGAAGAGGACTAGGAATGTATTTTCATAGCCAGGAAGTAGATTTGGGTATGTCTACTTTCACATCTAAAAGAAATTGTTTTTTTTCTATTTTTTCTACTGAAGCAAACAACACAGCATTATACAGGATCTATTAAAGTCCCAATACTTTACTTCATCCTCTCTTCTCCCACACAGCGGCTGGCATATGAACTCTGAAGGATCAGAAGAAATCCTGATCTTCCACATCAGGCCTGCCTTTCTACAGAGCACAGCTTTGTTGTTTATGTGGAGCTCAGATTTTAGCGATTTAAAAAATAAAAATTCATCTGGGTTTCTCTATGTACATGTTTCATCTATCTTCTGGGAAAATAATAAGCTATATATTACTCATGGTGAAATACAGCAGTTTTCGCTCCACACACTGTATCTTTATTCTACTATTTGTGGAAAATTGAATCCACCAAACTGATGCCATTTTTGTTGCAGAAGTTTGAATTTCTGGTTAAATTCCTCTATCAGCATGAAGAAGTGAAGAGATTCACAGGGGAGAATAGGTTCAAGTTCCTCAGCATAATCCACCCCTTTTTCTCATTAACTGGCATTTACAATCTCAGTTACTCACTCTGAGTCATTAGTAGAGGAAAGAATACGTAAAAACCAAACCATTTTCTTTACCTACAGTTGTGAACAGATCAAACAGCAAACTGACAAACATGACTGCTTTCAGCAATAGGTCTCAACATACTCCGGAGGGGAGAGCACTAAACAGAGAGGCAGGGTTCTGTCTGAATTTAGAGGCATGTGGAAACAACTGTTTAGTGCTGAATAGATTGACAGTCACCCCAGCCCAGAAAGGTACGTCCCAGCCAAATCTACTAAAGGCAGCATGCGAGGCTGACATGTAACAACGTTATATGCTTTAATTTAATCTATATGCATATGCAAGAAAACGATCACTCCAAAACTATAAAAAACCTGTAGCCATAAAAAGTAGTTACAAAAAGATATTTCAACCATATTCCAAAATCTAAGGAATGCATTTCATAGCCTTAAACAATTATTACATTGACATTTTCAAGAATTAGAAAATGAGAATGATGCTGGCATAAAAATCATGAATTACAGGCAAAACACACTTTTTCTATAGTTATCTTGCTAGAAAAGTATAAAATCTAGTAACAGCTCTTGTAATTCACTTGCAGAGTACAAGACATCATTCTTATACAGTTAACCTAACAAAGACAGCCTCAATACAGAATAATATCTCACTTCTTAAGAAAGGTCATGATCATGAGAGTATAATAATTTCCATTATCACAGGTATTTGTTTCTAACCCTTGCTTTGGTAGCAAAGGAATAATTGGAGTCTTCGGTACTTTACTAAAGTCACTCCTGCCATTCTCAAAGCATTCACAAATACTTTATTCAATTATATCTGTCTCTTCAGCCCATTGTGGACTGAAGCTGAACAGTCCCAGTGTACATTAATTGCTCCCAGGCGCTAACTACAACAAGCACACTATTTCATCCAGTGCAGCTAGGTTTAGAAACAGTTAATGATGATTAACAACATAGTCATACAATTGTTTATAACTGAATTTGACTATGTGCTGTATGAGCTAGAGCATTTAGAGTCTAGTAAGATTTACTATAACTATTTTCTATTATGAGATGTTTTTCTTTCAAACGAGCTTCCAGTGCTGATCTCTTGCAGAATTTGTAAACATTTTCTCTAAGAGATTCAAGGTCAGAGAACAGCTCCCTTGTGTTCATGACTTCATTTGTTTGCTCCTCTAGCAAAGGAAGAAATATAGCAATCAATTCTGAAAGATTTTATATGAACAGAATCTACCTTTAAGAAGGGGATTCCTTTATTGGTGGTTGTGTATCACTGCTTTTCTCAGTTCCTGTAGTTTGCAAATTTGCTTGATTTGTTAACACTGTGCTTGGTGTTCAGGAACAACATACACTTTCCATTCGCCAGCCTGTGTTTTTCAGTCATGGAAACCTTCCATAATCACATATATGGAAGAATAACACAATTTCAACTCTAATATTTAGATATCTGTAACACAAAGGTAACAAATATTAGATGTACCTTTTAAATTCTAAAGAATTAAAAAAAAGAAATGAAAATGCTGCATAGTCAGTTCTAAGTATTTGTGGCATGGACATGTTATCTATCATGACACTGGCACTATTCGGCATTGTGTTATATGTGTGTGTGTACATATGTTGCCAAATATAGTGATTTATTCACCTGATGGTACTACACTCACTCTATGGACTAAGGCATGTCCAGGCAGAAGATTCCTCATGTTAGCACCTAGAAAGGACTGTGCAGTTCATCCCTGTATTACAGCTGAATTCACAGTCAGTGATCACACAAGGGACTGTAAATTGGTTCCGGAGTTTAGTGTTCACATTTGATGTGAAGTGATTTTCTTTTTAATCCACAGTCCATCCTTCTTTCCTTCCTCTCTCTGGTCCTGCCTCTGCTGATCCTTTTAGGTTTCGCTGTCAAGCTTCTCAGATTTGAAAGATTTGTACAGTGTTGCAGAAAAGATGGCAACATTCTGAAGTTTTTCTTAGCATATGCAGAAATGACGTTTATCTGGGTTGTTCTGTTTTGTCCACTTTTTTCTTATCCAAAGGTGATCTAGTGCTAAACTAATATAGCTATACTAGTGATAAAGTGATCTAGCGCTAATCGCATTATGTAAAAATAAAAAAAAATCTGTGGACAGTCAGGAGGTGGGTGCTCCTGACGTTCTGAACATCACATGTCAAATGCTTACATCACTGAAACATGGCTAAAAGGCACAGATGTGAAAGGAAAGTTTGGTCCACATGCAATTGGAACATGGAACATGAGAAGCATGCATCATAATAAACTGTAAAGCAAGAAATGGAACAATAAACATTGCAGTGCCTGGTGTGGACTGGACTGGAATATTTTCAATCACACACTTACAAAGTGTTCTACTGTGGAATGAAAAAAAGGAGCAACTCTAACACTAAGATGTATCACAGGGAGTTAGGAGCTACAATGAAAGGTCTGAACAAATACAGTAATATCAATCAAACTCCATGGAAAGCCTTGCGCCACCACGTCCCTTTTCAACATAAACCACGATTCAAATCTATGTTCCCACTCCAAGGGCATCTTTGCAAATGTGGTGCTGGGGGTGAGCTTTGCAGACACCCTGGACTGCCAAAAAGATAAACATGTGGGTCCTACAGCAAATTAAACCTGAACTATGTGTGGAGGCAAGAATTTTGAAACTGAGATTGTCCTGTTTTGGGCAAATCATAAGAAGGCAGGATTCTCTGGAAAAGACCATAATTTTAATTTTATTTTCTGGATCTATTTCAATTGGGTTTCAGGCCGGGTTTTGGCACGGAGACTGCCTTGGTCGCCCTGTATGATGACCTTTGCCAGGAGAGAGACAGGGGGAGTGTGACCCTGTTGATACTCTTGGACCTCTCAGCAGCTTTCGACACCATCAGCCATGGTGTCCTTCTGGATAGCCTGGCTGGGTTGGGAGTTGGGGGCACTGCTTTACGGTGGTTCCGCTCCCTCCTGGCTGACTGTGTCCAGAGGGTGGTGCTGGGGGACAGTTGCTCTGCCCCATGATGGTTATTTCATGGGGTTCCTCAGGGCTCAATACTGTTCCCCATGCTGTTCAACATCTACATGAAATCGCTGGGAGAGGTCATCAGGAGGTTTGGGCTGAAGAGTCAGCAATATGCTGATGATACTCAGCTCTACCTCTCGTTTTCCACCAATCCAGATGAGGCGGTTTCTGTGCTGAACTCGTGTCTGGACCTGATAATGGACTGAATGAAGGTTAATAAATTGAAACTCAGTCCAGACAAGACGGAAGTGCTGTTCGTGGGTGCTTCACCAGACAGGCTGGAGGGCCATTTCCCTGCCCTGAATGGGGTTGCACTCCCCCAAAGGGACAGGGTCTGCAGCTTGGGGGTGCTCCTGGACCCCAGTCTAACACTGGAAGCCCAGGTGGACTCGGTGGCCAGGGGCGCCTTCCTTCAGCTGTGGCAATTATACCAGCTATAACCCTACCTGGATGAGTGGAGTCTCATGACATTTATACATGCACTGATAACATCCCGCATAGATTACTGCAATGGGCTCTACATGGGGAGATGCCGGCAACAGCAACTGGTCCAGAATCGAGCTGCGTGGTTGTTGAGTGGTGCAGCCGCCAGGGAACATATCAAGCTGATTCTGTATGTTACTTTGAATTGTAACTTACATATAAGTTACAATTCAAAGTGCTTGTTTTGACATATAAAGCCCTAAATGGCTTGGGCCCTGGATACCTGAAGGACCGCCTCCTTCCATATGAACCTACCCGGCAGTTAAGATCTAGCCAGGGGGCCCTTTTGAAAGAGTCGTCTCTTAAGGAGGTAAGAGGGACGGCTTGTAGACAAAGGGCCTTTTCTGCAGCTGCCCCCAGACAATGGAATGCCCTCCTGACTGAGATTTGTCTGGCGCCGACGCTGATGACATTTCGGCGCCAGGTCAAAACCTTCCTTTCCAGAAGGCTTTTAATTGAAATAATATTAGCTGTGGGTCCGATGGCAATTTTTATATATTTTTAATTGTATTTTAATTGTTCTGAATTTTTACTGTATTTTAAATGTTGTAAGCTGCCCAGAGACCTTTGGGTAGAGTGGGCGGCATATAAATTAATTAATTAAATTAATATATAAATAGATATACATATAAATTAAATAAATAAATAAATAAATAAATAAATAAATAAATAAATAAATAAATAAATGATGATGATGATGATGATGATGATGATGATGATGATGATGATGATGATGATGATGATGATGATGATGAGAAAGGTTGTAGATAGCAGGAAAAAAGAAAGACCAAATTTGAGATGGAGTGACTCTATACAGGAGAATGCAGGCTTGTGTTTACAAGAACTGAGCAGGGCTGTTAAGGATGAGACATTTTGGAAATCTCTCATTCATAGGGTAGCAATAGATCGGAGGCAACATAACACCATGTAACACCGTGGAAAGAGGTAGCATTTTTAAAAGCACAGAAAACAGCCATTAAAACATAACGGTGCTCTGTGAAACTTTGAAAGTAAAGGGAAGATACCAGTCACAGTCACCCTCACCTTGCAATCATCTTTTTTAGCAGAGAGCTGTGAAATGGATAATATGTTACATATCTGCGTATTTTTTCTCTCTTCTAAACCTTCTCATAAAGTATCAATGGTACTTATTATTTGTCTTTTAGATAAACTTTGTGTGCTTTAAATAAGCTTATTTAGCTTATTTATTTAACAGGTTTCTGTATTTTCAATCCTAAGAATGTTTCACTATGAGATGGGAGTTTTAGGGAAGTGTCTGTAATAGTGCCTGATATTATGTGTCACTTGCTGTGAAAATAGCACCACAGGTACAAATAAATCCTGCAACAAATGAAAATCACACATACACTGCAGCTGCATTCCACCATTTCTATGAAATAAATTAGATGCAAACTTTGTGACATCAATTTTGAGCCTGGTCCTTGTTAAAGTGAACTTGCTCTGTGGTACAGAATAAACTTCTCTGTCCTTTTTGTAAATAAGATTCAGCCAGAGTCAGCCTACTCTTCAGGGAACTGATGCTTTAGTGTGAATTGCTACCTCTCAGAAGTAATGGAGTGAGATTGCTCATGCCATTACTTTAAATGGTTTGAGGCCATATAGTCCCCAATTTCATTAGCTACATTTATATACAGACATCTGAAAAGGTTCTTTAATACAGAGGTGGGGAAATGTTAGGATATGACCTTCCCTACTGTAAATGCAACAAAATTGAGTTCCAAAGCTCTGAAACTGCTTTAAATGTTTCAGTCCTCACAAGAAAGAAGGAAAATCTTAAAGAACATTAAGCAAAAGCTTATTAAGTTGATTTTCCCCCCTAAAAAGCCCACGTGTAGCTGTAGATTTTTAGAGGTGATCTACTGAAGACAGGATTATTTCAACATTAATGGGTTATCTGTGCATGCTGTAGGATTCAAAACCTGGAAGAGATGTATTTAATCATGACAAAAATTCATGATGTACTAAGAAAATACTGAGACATTAGGGAAATAAAAGGGATAGCCTGGTCACTGGCATGACTGTCTGTGCCTGTGATGCATGGTGTCTACAGCATCCTCCAACACCAGATGATCCATATTCATTCATTCATTCATTCATTCATTCATTCATTCATTCATTCATTCATTCATTCATTCATTCATTCATTTAAAATATTTTATCCCACCTTTCTCCTTAAAAAGAACCCAGATGGCTTACATCATTAAAAAGACATATGTAGAAGCTAAAAGCAGTAGGATACCAAAAATATATAAAAAGATTTAAACAAGTATTACATTAAAAACTATAATATCAATACTAAAATACATTTAAAACAAGAGAGCACATTCATTAATTAAAAAAAAAAAACGATCAGACCAGCAGTTATTAAGAGAAAACCTGCCTGAAAAGAGAGGCCTTTGCTTGCAGAAAGACAGCAATGATGAGGCCAGCTTAGCTTCCTGTGGAAGGGAGTTCCAGAGTCTGGGGGCAGCAACAGAGGAGGCCCTCTCCCATGTCCCCACCAAGTGCACCTGTGATGGTGATGGGACCAAGAGAAAGGCCTCCACTGATTATTTTAAATCCTGGGCTGGCTCACAGAAGGAGATGCAGTCTTTTAGATATCCTGGAACCAAGCAGTTTAGGGCTTTATAGGTTAAGATCAACACTTTTTATTGTGCCTGAAAACACATTGGCAACCAGTGGAGCTGCTGTAATGGGGGGAAGGGTCACATGATCTCTGTAACCAGCCTCAGCCAGCAATCCAACTGCTACATTTTGGATCCTCTGGAGTTTCTGAACACTTTCCAATGGCATGCCCATGTACAGCGTATTACAGTAATCTGTTGAGATGTAACTAGGGTCACCATGGCCAGATCAGCTCTCTCAGGAAACAGGTACAGCTGGCGCACTAGTTTTAACTGTGCAAAGGCACACCAAAACCTGGGCATCTAAGCTCAGAGATGAATCCAGGGGCACCCCCAAGCTTTGCACCTGTGTTTTCAGAGGGAGCGTAACCCCATCCAGCACAGCTTGCAACCCTATTCCTTGACTAGCTTTCTGACTCACCAGCAACACTCTTTTCTGGATTAAGTTTCAGTTTATTCGCCCTCATCCAGTCCATTACTGACACCAGACACTTAGAACCAAAACAGCTTCCAAAACAGCCTGCCTAAACATCCATGTTTTCAGTTGTTTTTTAAAATTCTCCAGCGAGGGAGCCGTGCGAATGTCCAGAGGTAAGTTGTTCCAGAGGCGAGGAGCCACCGCCTATAAGGCCTGGTTTCTTGTTTTTTTCCTTCCGGGCCTCCCTCGGCATTAGGCTCCTCTGCCTCACCTCCTGGCTCGCGCGTGTGACATGGGTAGAACTGGGTGGGAGTAAGCATTCTGCCAAGTATTGAGGTCCTAAACTGTTTAGGGCTTTAAACGTAAGCATCAAAACTTTGAAGTCAACGCGGAACCGAATGGGCAGCCAATGCAATGTGGCCAGGATAGGAGAAATGTGATGGTGTTTTCTTGCTCCACTAAGGAATCTGGCCACCGCATTCTGCACCACTTGGAGTTTCCGCGTTAGCCTGAAAAGTAGTCCCACGTATAGCGCGTTACAGTGGTCTAATCTCAAGATTACGAGTGCATGGACCAGTGTAGTGAGCGCCCCCACAAGGCAACCACCTGGGCTATCCCTCTGACGTTTGCCAGACACTACTGACTGGAGGTCAGAGCCAAAAATGATGCAGCGTTTGGACGGGCAATACTGTCATCTATGATAACGTGATGGCCCTCCTGCCGGTGAGTACAGCTTGGTATTCACCCATTTGTGTGTATTCACAGAGACCACTACGAAGAAAGTTAGGTTACTTACCTGTAACTTTGGTCCTTCTAGTGGTACTCTGTGAATTCACACATCCCTCCCTTCCTCCCCTCTATCCGTCACGGTACTGTTCTATGATACCATGCTCATCTAGTTTATGGTAACGGCGGATTAGGGAACTTAAAGGAAGATGGAGGAGGTGAGGCTTATATACCCCACGGGGGGGGTATATAGAGTGGGCGGCATATAAATAAAATAAATAAATAAATAAATAAATAATTGACTCATTTTTCTTAAGCTCTAGAATCTTCCGGACGTTCCTGCGCAGGCGCAGGATAACCCATTTGTGTGCATTCACAGAGACCACTATGAAGGAACTTCTGTTATTACCCATTCCACTTCACTTCAATAAATAGGTGAAGTTTCTGTACCCTAGACAAGTGTTCTAACATACGTCATTTTATATAGTGGATTGAAGTAATCCACTGGTGGCAGCGAAAAGAGAATGCGACTTGCGCCTTTGTGAGGGAATAATAAACAGAGGGCTCGTGGGTATTGCGACAAATTGGTGCCAGCCTTTGGGATACATAGCATTAGCCCTTGGTTTGGTGAAACAAGCAGGGGCCACGAGGGAGATGTCACAGAGACAATCCCATGGTTGCCATGGAGGACATGAAGTCCTGAGCCACTACTGACAAAGCTTCCTCGACATGGATGTTTAAGGCCCCTCCAGCAAAACAACCTGAGGAGACTCCAACAACATCCCCAAGACCAGCTCAGTGAGCTCAGGCAGGGAGACTGTTGAGCAGTGGGGTGGGCAGTACACCAACAGAATCCCTATTCTGTCCCAGGCTCCCACTTTCAAATACATTCATTCAAACCTGTCAAACTGGGTGATGGAGAATAGAATAAGGATAGACCACGGCAACTCCACCTCCCTGCCCTCAGGAATTGCTTGCTGCTACACAGAGAATCCTGGTGGACAAAGCCAGGTGAGAATGACACTCCCAGCCTCATCCAACCAAGTCTCTGTTATACAAGCCAGATCGGCCTGCTCATCCAGCATCAAGTCCCGGATGGCTATTGTTTTTCCATTTACCGATCTGGCATCTAACAACAGTAGCAGTTTCAGCCAGGGGACATGTCACCACAGCTATCCAAGCTATCAAAGTTTGGGGCAACCAATATCCTTTCCCCCTTTTCTCTCACATGGTGCTCTGAGTGCCGTCCCCCAGCATATCTCCCCCTGCCCTGAACAGTTCCAATAGCTGCTCCCTGGTGTCATGAATTTGATTATGAAAATAGAATAGAGTTGTATTTCATAGGATTTATTTCAGAGCTGCAACGTAAAAGCTAGAAATCTGCTTGTGTCCAGGTGCTAATTAGAGAGAAAAATGTACAAGGTCAGTTCTTCTCCAGCTAAAGAAAAAAAAGTTAAGAAGAGCAAGCTGACCCTTATCTTATCTCAACTCCGATGGACAAGGACATAACTTCTTAATTTAAGAAAGATGGGCGAAGAGAGAAGGAGAAGGACGGAGAAGAGATGGAAGGGAGAGAGACGACACCGAGAGAAATGCAGCCGACAGGACTTTATTTTGAGATTGCGTAAGAATGCTTATTTAAGATATAGTTAGACATTTCATTATTTTCACTTTATAGAGGAAATGACTGGTGGCTAAGGCTGGGGGTTATTTTGGAAATAATTTGGAAATACTGAATGACGTTAAAATGAGCTTGTTGAAATGATATCTTTTGTAATAAAATATAAAAAGACAAATTGTCTATAAGCTGTCTCCTTGTTTAGACCAAGCTACTGTAGTAAACTGGATATTTTAGAACTAGGATTGTTTTGATCTGGCCACATTACGCTACCAAATGAGGGTCCTAAAGTAATAAAAGAGGAAGAGCAGACCTTCCAGATTGTTTATTTAAAATCGAGACAGACTTGGGTGAAGGAGTGAGAAGTCGCCTAGAGCAAAATTACAGGACCCGATTTTGCAGGCAATAGGGACTGATCATTCTGAATCCCTCTCTGTCTCGTGTAAAGGCAGTTCTAAGGAACGCTTTTACCACATGGTGGCAGCGGTGGGATCTGAGTCTCACGTGCCGTGTTTACAGTATAGTGGCAGATGGGATTTGATTTACAAGCCATGGTGGCTGTGTTTGGATACAAATCCATGTGCTGTGTTTATGCCATGCTGGCAGCTTAAATAGTTGCAGCTTGGTTTGCGCTTTGCTCAAGGGCTGAATTAGCGCTGGTAATTGTTTTATGAAGGCAGATGTGTGAGTAAGCAGATACACACTGCTAAATAAAGGACAAGAGAAACTTCTCTGGCGTGAGCTTCAGAGCAAAGCAGGGAAGGTTGTAAATTATTGTGACTGGAGAAGACTCCTATGCAGAAAGCTCAGGCTAAAGTGATGCAAGGAGAGATTCTGCCAGTGGCTTAAGAGTTCTAAGGAACAAGCATTGTGCTGTTTAACAAGTGCCAGCTCGTTTCACTCAGGTGACAGAGTGGCAAAATTGTTTTGAGTGTAGCAGGAGTCTATAAGGAGCAGCCAGGATAATAAAAGTAATTTAAAAGTGATTAAATAAAGTTTAAAAAGGAAAATTTCCTACCCCAAGCCAGAGCCAAAAGGATTTCCTGAAGGGAAAGTAGGATTAGTCAAAGTTGACAGTTTAATTGTTTTATTGCTCCTCCCGTGCTTCGGCCAAGGCTGCAGGGAGGGAGAGGAAAAAAAAGGAAAAATGGCTTTTAGCAGTCGGTTTTCACTGCCTGAATTATCAGTGGATAAGGAGATTTTGGAAGCAGTGGAACACTGGGAAGTAGATAACCCAGAGGATGAAGAAGATGCCCAAAGATTAACAGAAGCAAATCCAGAAGTTGTTAAACCTAAAGTAATGCCAAGAAGGACACAGCAGTATACTGGGGCGGAACAAGTTCCAACTCAGAAGGACCTGCTAACAGAGGAAATTCTTGTTGATGACCAGAGGTCAGCAGGAGCAGTGGCAGAGGCCTGCAGCAGTCCAGCAGATAAAAGGGATGCGAGTTTCAGGTTGCAAGAGCAGTTTACCCTGATGATGGCAGACTTCATGGAGAGCCAGAGACAATGGGTGAAAGCCCACTCCACGAGTCAGAGAAAAGCAAGGGAATACCATGAGATGAAACTGCATCTTTTGCAGAGGAAGATTGCTGGGGAAGAGTGGACCAGAGGCTCTTTAGGGAGCATGGACAGTGGAAACCTGTCTGATTACCAGGAAACTGAAGAAATAATTTCCTTTAAGAAGATTGAACCTACTCCCAAAGTTAGGCCTATTCCAGAAGTGCTTAGAAGGCAGAGTCAATACGAATCCAAGAAAACAGAGGTTCCTGAACCAAGACAGTCTTTTGCTGGAGAGCGAAGAAGCATGGGCACTAGCCAGATTAGGTCACCCTTGACTTGCTTTCAATGCGGAGGAGCCCATTTAAAAAGGCATTGTCCACGACTGGCGGGATCAGATAACCAAGAGGGGAAGCCAGTTGGCAAAACCCCGTTACCTGCCCCACGGAGATTTCAGCAGACACCCTTACCAGCACCAAGGAAATTCCAGCAGGCACCCATACCCACTCCACGGAAATTCAAGCCAACGACCCTTAAAGTGGATTATCTCAGTGCAACACCACTAGAAATACCAGAAGAGTTACCAGCAGAACCACATGAAGTTAATCAACTAAGGAATGTGCAACCCCAGAGACAAGGAGGAGTCAATCCAAATTTTTCTGAAACTAGTGAAATGCAAGCAACAGAGCCAAGGATTGTGCCAAGGATAATGGGCTTACAAGTAGCTCAAGTCTCTACAACAGTAAATCAACAGACATCCTCAGGGGAGAAATTTTCAGTTATAGATCCCAGTAGCATCCTACCGGAAGAACAGTTATATTGGTCACTGAAAAGTTTTTCGGAACCGGTAACCCTACATTTTTCTACAGGAGATTTAACCATAAACACCTCTAGGGATACCGCTGCAGATATCTCATCAATCAACAAACAGTTTGTAGATTCGGAACTAATCTTAAATAACCTGAGATGTCCAGTAAAAACTTATGGATCCGGAGAAATAATCGAGAGATTCTTACCATTAGTCTACGTGCAAATTAGCTACAAAAATTGGAAAGGCGCAAAATATCTATTAGTGCATGAAGGTAAACCCGATTTCTTGATAGGCAACGACTTGGTGTTTCTTAATCACCAACATACTGAAAAATCCACGTCAATACAAGCTGTAACAAGGTCTCAAAGTAAAACAATGCAACATGTACCAACTGAAGAAGATTCGGAGGATGACTCAGAGGGACAATTAGCACAGCTGCAGCAGCACCTTGAGAACGAGAAAAACATTATGCCGTACCAGAAAAGGAGGCACTTTCTGTTGTCTGGGCATTAAATCTGTTAAGACCATATTTATGGGGGCGCAAATTCACTCTGCAAACTGATCACCGAGCTTTGGTTTGGTTACAAAAAATCAAATCTCACAACCAGAGATTGCTAAGATGGAGTCTATCCCTGCAAGACTTTGATTTTGAAATACAACATATTCCGGGAAAATTAAATATTGTTGCAGATAGTCTTTCACGAATGTACGCTGATAATGAAACTGAGTAATTAAGATAACTGTATATACACATGTGATATTGTAAATAGTCACTTGCATAATCAAATGTTAAGTAAGTATAAAAATAAGAACTCTAATAGTTCTGTATTTTGTATATTTAAGGGGGGGCGTGTCATGAATTTGATTATGAAAATAGAATAGAGTTGTATTTCATAGGATTTATTTCAGAGCTGCAACGTAAAAGCTAGAAATCTGCTTGTGTCCAGGTGCTAATTAGAGAGAAAAATGTACAAGGTCAGTTCTTCTCCAGCTAAAGAAAAAAAAATTAAGAAGAGCAAGCTGACCCTTATCTTATCTCAACTCCGATGGACAAGGACATAACTTCTTAATTTAAGAAAGATGGGCGAAGAGAAAAGGAGAAGGACGGAGAAGAGATGGAAGGGAGAGAGACGACACCGAGAGAAATGCAGCCGACAGGACTTTATTTTGAGATTGCGTAAGAATGCTTATTTAAGATATAGTTAGACATTTCATTATTTTCACTTTATAGAGGAAATGACTGGTGGCTAAGGCTGGGGGTTATTTTGGAAATAATTTGGAAATACTGAATGACGTTAAAATGAGCTTGTTGAAATGATATCTTTTGTAATAAAATATAAAAAGACAAATTGTCTGTAAGCTGTCTCCTTGTTTAGACCAAGCTACTGTAGTAAATTGGATATTTTAGAACTAGGATTGTTTTGATCTGGCCACATTACGCTACCAAATGAGGGTCCTAAAGTAATAAAAGAGGAAGAGCAGACCTTCCAGATTGTTTATTTAAAATCGAGACAGACTTGGGTGAAGGAGTGAGAAGTCGCCTAGAGCAAAATTACAGGACCCGATTTTGCAGGCAATAGGGACTGATCATTCTGAATCCCTCTCTGTCTCGTGTAAAGGCAGTTCTAAGGAACGCTTTTACCACACCTGGTTCCTCCAAGCATTCACTTTTCCATCAAAACATATCCTTTCCCAATAGTCTCTTCATTCTGGTTAGTGAATGATGTACAGGAGCTGCTTTACCATTGGGCTATGTTGTCTAATACTCAGGGCTGTTCCTCATACCTCTGACCAATCAGAATGAGAAGAAAACCAGAGTTAGGGTTCTGACCCACAGACAACAAAAAACAATGTTTTGCCGGGTTTTGCTTTTTTAAAAAAACAAAACAATTCAAATTTTAGCATACACATGAGGTGCATGAATGTATGGAGTAATGTGCCAAAGAAGCAAGTTTTTCTGCTCCTCTGCCAGAGCTGTTTATTTTCAGGTGGATGCAGAATTGATTCATTGGAATTGATTCCATATATGTGAATGCATGTGCTTTAAAAAAAAATCCTGCTATCTGACACAGCACCATACCAGATAGAAGGATTTTTTTTCCAAAAAAAAAAGTCTGACACACATTATGCCCAGATGTTCCATATGTCCTGTACAACCACAAGCAGTCCCCACAGACAACTCTCTCTTTTTTTGTACTGGAGCCAACACCACCATCCTGGCAAGGACCACTTAACCTCCGCCCCCACTGCTGGAACCCAGCCAAGCCCAGTCTGGTCAGTCAGCCGGCCAGCCTGCCTCCTTGCCTGCCTTGACACAAAAGCCTTCCTGTGACACCACCAATACAACAAAGTTGGCCACTGGTTGGCCAAGAGGAAAGGGGAAAGAGCCCCAATACATGCCATCTTCACCACTCCACAGCTAGCAACAGCGCTAAGAGTGTGCGGCTGCCACCACAGCTGCAGCAGCAGGAGCAGGAAGCAGAATGGTCACAGGGACAGCAGTTTCTCCTTCTCTACAGCTCCTGACAGTCAGGATGGAAGCTGCAGGTGGTGTGCTGGACTCACTCTCTTCACCTCCTCTCAGTCTCGAGGCTCTCCCACCACCAATGCATCAGCTGCCTTTGCAACATGTGGCAGAGATGGTGGCAGCAGTGGAAGAGGTGGAGATGGAAGAGGCAGTGGCAGAGGCGGTGAGGATGCACACACCAACACAAAAGTTTTGGATTTAGGCCAAAGTTCATATGACTTAAAAAAAAGTTTAAAAAATCCATCTCCCAGTTTATTCCAGCAGTAGAAGAGGGTCCCTCTTGGCCTTAGTTTTACCTATTGCTGGCTGTGGCTTTGTCCAGCATTTTGTTCATCCATGGCCAAGCTACATTATAGCTTAAGAAGTGCCATGTCACACTGCATTAATGCCGGGCAGGGGAGGTTTCTGGCAGTATTCATGCTTGAGACAGGAAAGAAATGAATAAAATTACACGTATAGGCAGAGCCAATGTCAGATTGTTTTAATAATCTAGTTTCTTCTCCAAAGTGACTAGGCATCATCATCATCTGTCTTTAGGTGATCCTACTGGCAGAGCTTGTCAAGACACCCATTTGTCATATCTTGTCTCATCCTACAGTCCTAGAATTGTCCATGTGCATGAAAACAAAGCCCTAGTTCAAATTTCCTTCTGCCATTCACAGCAGCTGTGGAGAGCATAATCACACCTCAGGCCAGTTCATCTGAAGTGCAAATAACTGGCTTGCATGAAGCATAATATTCAACAAGTGACATCCAGCAGTATTGATTCTCTGATTATAAAAATTATGAAGGTGGAATGAGAATTCTAGGATGGCTTTCATTTTACATATCATTTGTACTTCACATCACATTGCATTAGCAACTTTCAGATTACATTGGTCGCATGTAAAAAAAAAACATACAGTAGTTCTGTCTCTTTCCAGAAGAAACCACGTGATCTTTAATTATGCTGATTTCACTGTGAATTCTTTTTGTTTTCTGAGAAAGAACCATCTCTTTACCAGGACAATTGCAAACTATTATAGGAAAACCAGTATACAGTATAATCTTCCACAAACCAGAGAGTTGAGCTTCACACATTCCTTTCAACAGAGAGGAGAGTATGCTTTGTGTGGACTTGGAAAATGTCCATACAGAAGACAAGAGAAGATTTCTACACCAGACAGGTAGGGGAAGTGGACAACTGAAATATGCATTTCAATTTCTTACATTTCTGAGCAATGTACTTTTTGACACAAAATTTCTGCTTGACATTAAGACTTAAATGAGATGGTGGAATATTCTACAAGAAATATTAATATCAATATTTTTGGAGAACATCTCAACTATTTGCAGGCAGAAGAATTTAAATTCTAACAATTTCCAGGGCCAAAATAAAATCACTTCAACTCATTTCTTGTAAGACTCAAGTAGGGAAAGATGCATATCATGGAAAATTTGGAAGTAGGGTTGGCTTAGCTTACTTTATAAACAAGGAAGTAATAAAGAAGAATTCTTCACCCTTTCTTCCACACTTTTAAAGTTGACTTGCCTGTCCCTGTGAACAGCAAGACTTCTGCCTTCTTTTAAATTTTCAATAGCCATGCAATTCCTTTCACTTTTGCTTCCAGTCACGTTGTCTATCCTTTGCAACAGCATCACAATGACAGACAGCATTGATTTCATAGTATTCTTTTCCCCACATTTTACTGCCACTAGTTTTATCCCTGTGAATTTAAGTATCATAAACCATAAAGTGTCTTAATGGCACCTTCAAAGGCTAACCTGTTTTTACTTATGGAGACACCATGAATTTGAATAAGTTGGTTAAAGTCCATGAAAGCTGATGCCAAGTGAAATTTGTTTGTTATAAAAGTGCTCCAAGATGCTTTGTTGTTTTCACTGTGTCAGATAAACATTACTACTACTACTACTACTCTGAAACAAGTGTCACAATATCCAATATAGCAAAAAGAACCAATAACTTAGCAAGATGCACAAATAAAAAGCTTATGAACAGGACAGACTTCTCCATTGTGGTGCTTGGTTGGCCAAGTAGATAAAGACCACCATACTCCGCATATGCACATGAACCCACACAAAAATCTTGAAGAAAGCTATTGGATATATAGTTACATTCTCCACAGTCAAATGGATGACCATTTAGTTCATTTGGCATTAATTTATACAACTGAAACATGCACTCTAGCCATTATTAATGTAATTCCATGGCAGCACTAACTAATGGAACTCACAACTCATCACATGTCGAAGAACCACTTACAAGTGCTGTGGAATACAGATACAGTGGACCCTCTACTTACGGAATTAATCCGTATTGGAACAGTGGCTGCAAGTCAAAAGTCTGTAGGTCGAGTCTCCATTGACCTACAATGCATTGAAAACGGATTAATCCCATAACTGGCAGTTTTATTCTATTTTTGTTCCATTTTGGTTTTTTTCTGGTCTGTAAGTCGATTCTCCATCTGCAAGTCGAATCTAAATTTTGCTGCCAGAGAAGTCTGTAACTCGAAAAGTCTGTAAGTCGAGCCGTCTGTAAGTCGAGGGTCCACTGTACTGGTATTACTCCCTTCAAGTGATCTTTGATTATGTGCACTTTACAAACTACCGTATGAGAAGAGGTGACCAAAGAAAAAGCCACTAGAGCAGTTTGCTAACAATGGTGAAAGGCAGCCTTACCATAAACATATTTATTTGGAAGCCAAGTCCAGATGCCTATTATCACAGCTATACAAATTTATACATGAGATCATACACAATATTAGTCCCATATTCATAGACTTTCCCAAGGACAATAATTTGCAAATGCTATTATCATACCACACAGAGGTCCACAAACTTTCTGAGATCTGTCAGCAAACTCTAGATATGTAATCCTGAGAAAACCAAGCCACTTAAAGGAAAACATCAGAATATAAATTTTTAGATTTTTATAAACATATACAGTAACTCAGTAAAGCTGAGACCTCATCATCAAGATCCATTGGTCAAACTTTCATTATCTGACTTACAAAACAGGTTTCACAGAGTCATCCTTCCACAAACTGAAAAGAAACCAGCCCCATACAGATTATTTCCTAGATGAACTGCTGAGTGTTCTAAGCACAGTGCCACATCTTAGGGCTCTGGCTGATCTCTTAAGGCAGTGGTTCTTAACCTTTTTGAAAGAAACGCCCCCTTGAGCCATTGAGGAAGTTATCATCGCCCCCCTCCCCGCAGTGATATCTTATTTATTTATTTATTTATTTATTTATTTATTTATTTATTTATTTATTTATTTATTTATTTATTTATTTATTTATTTATTTATTACACTTAAATCCAATGACCCCTGAAAACAAAATTCAATTCTAAGAAAATGAAATGCCCCCCAAAAGTATCATTTAATTATTTAGCTGCAAGCGAATTTTAAGATGCAAAAAGAAATATAAAAAGGGCATAAAAACAAACCACAATGCAGAAACTAAACATTTCAAGACGAAAACTCTGAAATTAAATTAAGATTGGAGGAAAATATATATTCATGCACATTGTAAAAAGGCTGCAGACATCTTAACAGGTTTGGCTTGCTCCAGCGCCCCCCTACCGCCCCCTTCTGCTCCAGCGCCCCCACGCTGCCCCTTTTCGTTCTACTGCCCCCCTGAAAAATGAAATCGCCCCCTGGGGGGCATTATCGCCCACGTTAAGAACCACTGTCTTAAGGAACTGTTTTTCCTCCTGGCTCCCCAGGCAAGGAGACAAATTTCAGTGTGATGTTGGTGAAGGACAAGATTTAAGTGACAAATCAAGTACTCATCACTCCTGTAAGCCAAGATTCACTGGCTCAGTACAAAATTATCTATATGTTCCATTTTGGTTTTTTTCTGGTCTGTAAGTCGATTCTCCATCTGCAAGTCAAATCTAAATTTTGCTGCCAGAGAAGTCTGTAACTCGAAAAGTCTGTAAGTCGAGCCGTCTGTAAGTCGAGGGTCCACTGTACTGGTATTACTCCCTTCAAGTGATCTTTGATTATGTGCACTTTACAAACTACCATATGAGAAGAGGTGACCAAAGAAAAAGCCACTAGAGCAGTTTGCTAACAATGGTGAAAGGCAGCCTTACCATAAACATATTTATTTGGAAGCCAAGTCCAGATGCCTATTATCACAATTATATAAATTTCTACATGAGATCATACACAATATTAGTCCCATATTCATAGACTTTCCCGAGGACAAGATTTAATTGACAAATCAAGTACTCATCACTCCTGTAAGCCAAGATTCACTGGCTCAGTACAAAATTATCTATATGTGTGTTGTAGTTGCACACATAGTATTTGTTTAGGAGATAATGTGGGAAATCTATATTCTGTCTCTCACAGACATGTGCAAACACAAATATAAACACACAGAGAGACATTTTCCAATTGTTACACAAGAGGTCACTGTTCTGTGATATGACACACATTTTGCCCCTGAAATCTCAGAGAATGGGGAGCTGCTGACCAAGCATGTAAATTATAATGATCCCGCTGTCATGAATCTTGACATAAATATCAAGATGGTTGGATACACGCACAAGAAAACTGTATGTGCAATGGAAAGGGTGGGCTCAAAGGGAGGAGACTCACATTGCAGACAGGCATGGATAATTTCCTGCTGTAATGGAAGCCTTAAACAACTTCAGCAACTCATTCTGTGATTTCTTTGAATCCTAACAAATTGCAGTTATTTGTATGAAACAGAATGAAAAGGCCCATGATATAATAGAACAATTTGAGCAGTGAAGAATACAACACCTGTAATTCAATTTCATGGCAGCTGGTTTCACAACATGTTTCCATAGCACAGTTATGATATAGAAAACATACCTGAGTGTAACAATTCCTCCCTTAGCAAGCCAGGCTCTTGAGACATAAGTGAGCTTTAAATGGACAAAGACTATAAACAACAAGCAATCTGTGCCTTAGTCTCACTCCACACCATTGTTTAAGCTTTCTTTGAGGACACTATAGTTGTTTTCTGCCTGCCCTGCAAAAAATAGTTTTTGACTAATTTATGTTTCAAAAAACAGGCACTGCTAAAAAGAAGACCCCTTCTAGTTTCTAGTTTTCACTCCAGACTAATTTGTTTGCTCAGTCTACATAACAATCCCAAAGAAGGGCAGTGCCAAAGAATGCTCCAACTACCGTACAATTACACTCATTTCACAGGCTAGCAAGGTTATGCTCAAAATCCTCCAAGGCAGGCTTCAGCTGTATGTGGACCGAGAACTCCCAGAAGTACAAGCTGGATTTTGAAGGGGCAGAGGAACTAGAGACCACAGATTCCCTGGAAAAGACCCTGATGTTGGGAAAGTGTGAAGGCAAGAGGAGAAGGGGACACCAAAGACTGACATGATTGGACATAAATTTGACCCAGCTCTGGGAGGCAGTGGAAGACAGGAGGGCCTGGCGTGCTTTGGTCCATGGGGTCATGAAGAGTCGGACACGGCTTAACGACTAAACAACAACAACAATTTGTTTTCAAGATCAGTTGTATTTTTTGTTCATGACTGAGGTTTTTTAATTTTTTTGTTTGCTTGAAGCTGGGTTTTTTTGGGGGGGGGAGGAGATTAGATCACTAATTCATAGAGCTGCCTGAAATTGCAAATGATTTGGCAGCACATAACATAAGCAGAAAGTCAGAAGCTTAATTGTGGATGGTAGGAGGTATTCCTACCAAACCCCTATCCTTCCTTTTTGAAAACTCAAGTTTGTTTTTTGCTTGTTTGTTGTTTTGACTTCTATACCACCCCATAGCGCTTGAAACAAAGTTCCTTTGCTTTTACCTCTGTTGATAAAATTGTGCATTAAAGACATTTGTGAAAAAGAATACAGAAAGATAAAAGTTTAAAAATTAATCTTTGTTTTATGTCACAGAACTTGATTTAGCTCAGTCCACAACCCACAATGTAATCTGGTTGAGGCCCTGAATAGAAACTGTTTCTAAAACTCAACCGATAACTACTGACTTTTTAAGCTGTAGTTCCACAGTCAATCTCCATCAGAGATTTCTTCTCATACCCTATTAATTAGCTCTGTGCACATTCCACTACAAATATGAGATTTCAAATGAGCTGCTACGGTCTCTGAGTGCTTTGAGAATCCATATATGATAAAGCACATACACACAGTCATAGCCAACTCAATGTAAAAAGATATTTTACACTGGTTGTTGTGGGTTTTTCGGGCTCTTTGGCCATGTTCTGAAAGTTGTTCTTCCTAACATTTCGCCAGTCTCTGTGGCCGGCATCTTCAGAGGACAGCATTGTCCTCTGAAGATGCTGGCCACAGAGACTGGCGAAACGCTAGGAAGAACAACTTTCAGAACACGGCCAAAGAGCCCGAAAAACCCACAACAACCATTAGATCCCAGCCGTGAAAGCCTTCGCGAATATATTTTACACTAATGGTAAAGACTAATAGCATGCAAAACTGTAATGATCCAAATTATTATACTAATAAGGCAAGGCCCTTTGTTTTGCTATTCCTAGCAGAAGAAGGATGGATTATGGGTTCTGAATGGCAATAATTAACCCCAACCTATAGATGAGAAGTCTGCAGTTTTTAAAGCACATTAGGCAAAAGGAAAGAGAATGAGGGTGGCAGGTTCACATACATGTGATAAAAGAAAGTCTCCTGCTAGAAAGTTAAATTTATTAGCAAACTATACAGAACTACAATGTAGCGAAGCCATGGTGGAATAAGAAAGTTTCAGGCAATTTCAAAAATGGCTAACATGCCTAAACAACAAAGCTTTGGATTTTGGAAATGACCGAAATCCTGCTGGCAGAGTTATGCTGCACAACTTGGATGAAATCATCAGTCAGAGTCATGCCATAACTGTTTTGTGGCAATTAAAATTTTTCAAGTCTCCTCTTCCCCCAGGTTCTGGAGATATTTAGGGATTCCCCTTCATCCTGAAGAAGCCTTCAGGAGTTGCAGAACAGAGCAGGGAATGATCTAAAGCCAGGACATCTCCACAGCTATTCTAACCAGCTTTTCCACTCTTAAATAATTCTTTATTTCATTCTGTGGCACCTGAAGGCTTCCCCAGAGTGAAAGGGATCCATGGAGGTCCTAAAACCTGGAGGAGGGCTGGGAAACTTTTAGTTGTCCTATACTAGCCATGGGTTATGACTGATGTTGTTGCTACAGGATTTCAGATGGTATTTGATTACCCTGGCATCCAGAAGCAGGTATATTTAAGAATAAATTCTTTAACATTCTTATGAACATTCTTTCTAATTTAAAATTCTTAAGAATAGACATTCTTCACAGAGAGCAAATGAGGGGGAAATGATTCACTGGTTTGGACTGTGGTTATTAGTTGTTGCTAGTAAATGGTTGTTAGTTATTTGTGGTAGCAGGTCTCCCATGAAAATAATGAAAAGCTTATCATTCAACTTCTCTGAGAAACATCATCAGATGTACTTGTAATAGCAGGATTTGGAACACTGTGGATTTTTAAAGCAATTTGTTACTCTTGTTGTCATTGCTTGTTACCTATAGAAGAACACATGAGTATTATATTACAAACTCATTATTCTTTAATTTATTAAATAAAACATTTTAAAAAGACAATGTCAGCCTTCCAAAAGTAAAATTTTACATATTTCATGAGAAGAATACATGCAGTACCAGCTGTTGCACTATTTAAACAATACATTATGCTCTTTTTATTGTCAAAAGTAAATCACCAGTAACAGAATCACATATAATGCATTACTGTAAAGTTGGTTGCATGGCTTCTCTTGGTATATGATAGAGTCAGCTAAGTGAGATCTTTGGTGCAACTAAACCACTGAAGATTTGAGTTTTAGGATTCAGGAGGGATTGTCTGTCCATTTGTTTGCAGTATTATGACTTCAGGGGACATGGAACATTTAAAGGAAATAGGAAAAAATATAAATTATAAATAGTGCAATGTCTGCCTTGGTTAATCAAGTTACATTTGGTTCTCATGTTCAGACATTTACATTAGAATACTAGCCTAAATACTATGTAAAAATGTTGTGACTGAAATTGTGGGTGCAGTAGGGGAAATGGTAAAATGTAAACCTGCATAATGTGGGTGGTGGGTAGTGTATTTGTGTGTGTGTGAAATACTGAAAAGTCATTTCCACTGGCAAGAGTCTATGACCCAAGGTTCTGCATTTTCCACCTTTAAACTGGCTTAAAGCTTTGTACTTTTCCTTAACTGGATTACAAATCAAGACAGAGTTTTAAAAAAAGCCAGACAGCAAGACTCAAGAGACTCTGATCGGTTATTGTGCACAATCAAACTCTGTCTCACATTCACTATATTGCTTCATTTTTTTTTAAAAAAAGGTGGTACTCCTGTACTCATGTAAAAGTCTAATTTATTTAATAGTAACTTTCAAGTAGAGATATGCAGAAACATACTGTCAGTCAATAATGCACCTGTTGTTTTTTTGTTTTTTCTTCTTCTAAACAAACTCAGAATAAGGCTGTTGGGACCAAAATTCAATCTGAACCAATTTCCTTAATACACTTATCCTAGGGCCATCCTAATGCTTCTTTCCGAATGACAGCTGGCACCTGTGGCCTTCTGTGAAATACTTTCTGACACTGATGGAGTGAGACAGGTGGCCATGCTGGCAGAATATGCCACATTTGATTGATAAAGCGCTCTAACTGTTGCGGGCTCATAGTCATTAACATTCAGCCATTCCTCTTGCAGGAGACTCAGAGACTGCACAACAAAAAGTCAATTGTGAGACGATACAGTGGTCAGGTGGAAGCGTCTGGGTGGGAACCATGAACAGTGCTTGCTAGCTTATTTAAATCTAGTGGGTTTTTTATTTATCAAAAGGGAAAACAAATAAAACAAGGGATCACTAAGTTTCTTTCCTGTACCTGAGAATCCCATTTTTGAAAATAAAAACAAAATGCAAATTTTCTCTAAACAATTGTTTCATTCATTGGCTGTGGACAGCATGTTAATTAAACAAAAGGATAATTTAAACAAAATTAAGCATCCATCTTTGTCTAACACTAAACGTACATATAACCTTGTCCTTATATTTCTAGACTAAGATTGTAAAAATGGAGAAAGCTTGCCTTCTATCAAGAGCAATGTTTGTCTGAAGGTATTTGCCTTTTATGTCAAACTGTTCGTGCTAATACCTAAGCCAGTGTTTTTAGCATTCACTCCAGGCTCATGTAGGTGAAAAGTCTCATCCTTGAGGTCTCTCTGAGCAAGGAAGATCAAGGCTAAGATTCAGTGCCTATAAGCCAACTATGACTAAACCATGTACCAGAAGAAGCTATGAAGTTTTCCTCTGAGTGTTTTGGCAGCTATTGTGGTGGACATTTGGTCTTTGCTACCCCTGGAACATCTCTGTTCAACCCTGCTCCTGACAGTGCATGGGGGGCAACAGTTATGTGCTTTATAAAATCTGTTGCTCTATATCGGGGTCTCCAAACTTTTCAGTATGAGGGCCACATCATATATTTTTACACATTTTCGAGAGCCAAAGGAAGGAAGGGGGGCCAAGCAATCCCCCACCACCATTGTCTTCGCAAAGACAGTGGGTGTGAGAGATCGCTTGGGTCTCCCTTTCCTCCTCTTCCTATGCCCAGGCCAGATAAAAAGGAAAGGTGGTTCGGATATGGCCCGCGGGCCGCAGTTGGGAGACCCCTATTCTATATCCTTTGTTACATCTGTTTCATAAAGCTGTTTGAAGGACAGCATGGCAAAACAGACTGGCTTATGTACAATCTTCTCCCTGCAATAGTTGGGTTAATATGCTAATTTAGTTTGCTAATTGTTGTGAATATCTGATCAAGTGTGAATATGAACAACAAAAAAAGGACAGACCAACAGTCTAATGATTATTTAAGATGTTTGCTTACAGCTCAATGGGACAGAGCATGGCTTGGGGAATCTTGTAAAACTTCCTCAGCACATGCAGAAACATCTTCACGTAGAGAAAACATATCAGTGAAGGTGCAGGCAGCTTTCTAGGCTCTGAAGCTCTATTCCAAAATGTCTGGTTGTAAGTCAAGCATTTGCAGCCCACCACCTGGAACATGAATCCTCGTAGCTTTAAGCAGATTTCCAAGCATGTGTCTGGTGATTTGTAAACAGCTTTGCACACTTCAAGAAACTGGCTTTTCTTTATTGTAGTTCCATCGCTTTATACAGAGAATTCAGAGATCAGTATTTTCACTTCAGAAGTTTCTCCTGTTAATTTTTTTTTTCAAAAGAGGCATTTCATAGCACACATGTGTATTTTTAAAAATGCTATGATTTCAGGAGTAAACATTTATTTATATCTGTTGTTTAAAATATTAATTGTTTAAATTAAACTGATATCCCTAATTAGCCACTGATTGAGATCCAAACCTAACAATTTCACTCAGAGAAAGAAACATTTTTATTTCTTTTGAAATTATTAATATAAATAAACTTGTAGGTTAGTTAAAAATGTAACACAGTAACCATGAGTATGAAATTATGAGGAGTTATTGCTACATTTTCTATGCAACATGCAGTGCAAATCATTACTGTATGAAAGGAAAATGTCAAGAGATGAACAGGGCTAGGATACAAAGCTAGTAAAATACAATTCAAGGAAGAAGACCTTTCAGAATACAAATGGCTAAGGCAATTTAGTTTAAATACTGTGCTGAAGAAACAGTACCGAGTGAGGCCTTGGGTTTATTCTATCAAAGAAGAGACTGCAGTAAGTCCTGTCAAGCTGGTCCACACTATATGCAAAACACTTTGATCACATTTTAACCAAAACAAAGGGAGGCATGTGGATTTTTAACCTGAACAGCTGAAGAACCCAAAAGGGGAGAGAAATCAAAGCTTAAATTTTTTTAATGAAACAGGAATGAAGAATAAATTTCTTCAGTTCATGTTTAACCTATCTGGTCTCAGTTTCATACACTAATGAATAAACCAAAGGAACACAAAATATTTCTGCTTCCATACTTCTCCAAATTTTGTGAGTCAATTATTCAATCAAAATGGCTGCACAAAATGTATTCATATTATAAAAACCCATTTCTCCTATTCTATGCATTAAAATTGCATACATTACACTAACTGTATACAAAAATGCATTCGTTGTTGGTATATGCTGTCAAACAGCCTCTGACTTATGGCAACTCTAATTTAGTTTTTAAGGCATGTGAGATGCATAAGGAGTAGCTTACCATTGCTAGATCTGTGAGTTTTCTTGGCTGAGCTTGGACTTAAATATGGTATTCTGAGCCCTATTCTGACATTCTATCTACTACACCACAAAGGATATCATAAAAACACATATATTGAGAAAATGTGTATTCAAATGATTTTGAGTTTTGTTATAGACTTTTTAGCAAAAATAATTATAGTCAGAAACTAATGTGAAAGCAAGATAGGCTTAAAAAGTTCCGAAAAAAATAGAGCCATCTAGTGAGAATTTATTAGCAAAATACAAATGGCAATTAAATGTTCCATTGCCTTTCCAAGACTTCAGAAATAACAGGTTGCCAGACAGCAATGCTACTTGCATAATGTTACCTTTTTAAACCAATGATGGTTAACATTTTTTTCTCCCCAAATTCCAACAGTAACACTGAACCTTCCAATTCTGGAATAACAAATTATGTTTATTAATCATGCCACAACTGTTATGTTTGGGAAACTACACCTGGTCTCTGCCATCCTCATTGCTGAAAACTTTCTTTATTTCTTTCTTCAAGCAAAATGCAAGCCATATGGGACACGCACACAGCTGCTCCATTACTGCTGTAGTAGCATCAGTGGTGAGAGTCAACCCTTCAGAATTGGTAGACTTTTCAAAACATTTAATTGTAAATATGCTCCCTAAATACATTATTAACATGCTCAGTGACCCATTAATGAGTTGTGAGCCGTAAGAATGACTAATGTACTGTCCTGGAAAATCAATGAGCAATTATTAATATGTTAATATTTAAAGCAATGTTTCCAAATATCACATTTTCCAGAAAGCAAGCTGAAGAGAAGGGAAGGCATGCCCTATGTGTTGACACCAGCCTTTGAGAAGAAGGTGGAAGGAGAAAACTGATTGTAAAGTTTAGAAGGATACAAAGGCCAAAAGTGAAAAAAGGGAGGAAGGAAAATTACTCCATGTTCTTATGGAAACAATTTCAAAGGAACCTAAATGGAAATCACATAAATCAAGTTAAACAGTATAAATACTTAGGTATTCTTTTTAATTATAAACACTCTTGGGTACCCCATCAAAAATGGCTATACGATGCAGCTAGGATCACTACTCTATCTATTCTGCTTTTTGACTATAATTCAGGAAATTGGTTTGTTCCGGCAGCAATACAAGTTTTGAAGTCCAAAATTATTCCACAAGCCCTCTATGGTTCTACAATTTGGGCAACTGCTATGGATCAATTGATTGAACAGCTACAATCTTCCTTCTTATGCAAAGCTTTAGGACTACCTAGATGTGTGCCCTACTTGATACTCTGTCTGGAGTCTGGAGTATCTTTAATACAGACTGTAGCTTAGTTGAGATCATTCAAATTTTGGTTAAGTATCTATTACAATTCAAACATGGACAGTTTATTATACCAACTTCTGCAGGATTCTGTCCCACCTTTTGGGTCAATGGTCTTCTTGAAAAAATTGAAATCTTTTGGTATAGATAGTAACTACCTTGGAGCTATAAGTCAAGAGCTAGCTTTCCAAATTATTAAAAGAAGAATTTTGGATATTGCATTCCAGGACCTTTGTAGTGCTGCTAATGAATTCTGTTCACTATTTTTTCCCATATCCCTCCTAAAATGGGTAAACCTGCTGCCTACCTTTCCTTGTTCAAATGCCCCCCCAAACAGAGGGCCTTTTCTTTAGCCAGATACAATGTCATGCCTCCTGCTATATTATATGGCAAATTTAATGCAGTTCCCTATTCTGAAAGGCACTGCCCATCTAAACAGGGGGTGCTGGAAACCTTCTTCATATGTTTTTACACTGCCCGCTTCACTCGATCGACCGATCAAGCCCCAATTTTATTAAAGAAGGGAGGTCAGATCTGGATAAAGTTCGCTATATGCTGATAGCTGAGATGACTGACATTGTAGAAAGAGTCACAGACTTCTTGAAACTATTATTAGGAGATGGACTGTTGTCCCTTTAAGGATGTCTAACACTTTTCTGCCCTCTTGATGCCTATATATGTAGTTACCTAACGAACCACCATGAATATGTCCAATTTTTACTTATGGCAGTAAAGGTTTTATCTATCTGTCTGTCTCTATGTTCTTCTTTACTGTCCTGCATGACTGATGTTGAAAGGTACACTGTTGGCCACCAGCCATTGACTTTAAAGGAGCCAAAGGAGAATCTTTGTAGGAAGAAGTGAGCACGGAAACCACTGGATACCAAATACCTTACAAAGGTCACTTCCCTGTACTGTTTTTTTTTTTTTTTTGACATTTTCCCCCCAAGGAAAATGGAAATTTTCAGAACTTTTACATCTCTATGATGGTGTCACCAGGGCCTGGCCTGAAGGAACATACACTAGGGTTTTGAGAAGAGCCTGAACTTGCACCATAAATGCACTGCTTGCTATCATACATATCAGGCCAACTTGTCAGCTTCCCCAAAGCACACCTTCAGAGTTGCCCAGCATTGGCTGTCATCAGAAGCAGGGAGAGCTTCGAAGGTTCCCATTGAGACAGCGGTCAAGTTCTGTCACTGCCAGATCTAGTTTCCACCCACCCGCATACCCACCTTTGAAATGTTGTATCTTTTTTTTCCAATTTCCAAAGTGTTCAGCAAAAACAAGCCTTAGGTCAAGCCAACTAAATTTGAATGGAAATAAATTCCAAAGAGTAAAAAAGACTATAACTCACTATCAGTTACCTTGAATCATGGTTAATTTATAATTATTGAATGTCAATGGATTTTTTAAAAAATCTTGCATAAAAAAAGTTAAATGAAATATAGTATAGTGAGGACCAGAATGGAGATTAGGGTCCCATTCTAGTGGAATCACAATCATAAGGTCCCATTCCAGGTGACCAATCAGGGAGCAGAGATGATGGTTCAGCTGTAGTACTTGTCAACACTGTTGAGAGCAACTAAAGCATTATGAAAAGGGATGGAAGACAGAAAACATAAGAAGATTCATGTTGGATCAGATCAAAGGTCTGCTTATTCCAACATTCTGTTTCCACAGCAAATGCTAATAGGAAGTCCACAAGAACAGCATGACTAAAAAAAAACTCCCTTGCTAGCATTCCCTAGTATACTGAAAGATCTATGGAGCCACCATCATGCCTAGCACTTCTGAAAGCTTTAACTTCTACAAATATGTTTAATCCCCTTTTAAGTCTGACCATGCTGCCTGCCATCACTACAAATAGTGGCAGCAAGTTTCCTTGCTGAATGACATGTTATATAAATAACACCCTTTGCAAATTTATTATGGATTTATGATCTTTGAATTTTGACTTGCCCTGTATACCTAACAAATGTTGGCCCCGGCTCCTGAGTCCCCAATGGTAGCACAACAAGACAATTCTGAGCAATGCTAGGTAACCTGGCATTGGGATGTCATTTCATGTACAGTTTTCTTTCCAGCAATGTTTCCCTTATGGTGGAAATATATAAAATTATTTTGGCAGGATACATGGGAAAGGGTGTGTGTAGAGAAATAACTGACCTTTCAAAGGGCCAGAAAATTTTATCAAAGACACCATTTCTACTGTAGCTCTCTTGATGACTGATATTAACTTTGATCTTCCTTTCGGGAAGACATGTTGTCTTCTCTGATTTAAAGGCTTATGACCAGGATTTACACTGAAAACTTGTGAGTTGGATTTTATTATCCCAACAGATCTGCAAACAGTTCAGCCCCAGTATTCTGAAATCTAGGTAGTAGCAGCAAGGGAAGATGCTGAATTTAATGCCAATATCATCTAGGACTGCCATTATTCCAGAATGGTCTTCACTTCTTCTTTTTATTATTATTAAAATGAATTATACAATTGTGCTTCATTGTGCTTTGCATTTAAATTAATTATTTCTATAGTGCCTATTTGAAAAATGTCTTATAAGCTATCGTTAGACATGTCTTGTAAGCACACATACATTCATTCCAGAATTACAATTGCCCCCAACTGTATTGGTTTTAGGAAGGGTGTTAAGTATATCGTTCTTCTTTCTTTTTAACCTTTTAAAAACAGATCTTAATGTACTTTACTGCTGTTGGGTTTTTTTATGGTTTAATTTTATAGATCCACCACTGATATGGTATTTTCCCTCACACAGTTGCAGGAGAAATGTAGGGAACGACACTCTTTGTGGCCTTCATAGATCTCACAAAGGCCTTTGATTTGGTTAGCAGAGGCAGCCCTTCTAAAAATACTTCCCAAGATTGGATGTCCACCTCGGCTCCTTAACATCATCAAGTCCTTTCATGAGGAAATGAAGGGCACTATAGTTTTCGATGGCTGAACATCAGATCCCTTTGACATCCGAAGCGAAGTGAAACAGGGCTGTGTCCTCGCACCAATCCTGTTTGGAATCTTTTTTGCTGTCATGCTGAAGCATGCTTTTGGAACTGCAACAGAAGGTGTCTATCTCTGGACTAGATCAGATGGAAAGCTCTTTAATCTCTCTAGATTGAGAGTGAAGACCATAGTCTATCTGAAATGCATGGGGGACTTTCTCTTTGCCGATGATTCAGCTGTTGCCACCCATTCTGCTGAAGAGCTCCAACAACTTATGAACCATTTTAGTAAGGCCTGCTAAGATTTTGTATTAACAATCAGCCTGAAGAAAACACAAGTCATGAGCCAGCACCTCCCTCTATTACCATTTCCACACAAGAACTGGAGGTTGTTCATATACCTTGGCTCAACAATCTCTAACACTAGATCTCTAGATGTCAAGCTGGATAAACGCATTGGCAAAGCAGCTACCATGTTCTCTAGACTCACAAAAAGAGTATGGCTTAATAAGAAGCTAACAGCATATACCAAGATCCAGGTCTATAGAGCCTGTGTCCTGAGTACACTCCTGTACTGCAGTGAATCGTGGACCCTTTGTGCACGGCAGGAGAGAAAGCTGAACACGTTCCATATGCATTGTCTCCAACACAGTTTTGGTATCACCTGGAAGGACAAAGTTCCTAGAACAAGCTGGAATTTTTAGCATGTATATATTACTGAAACAGTGATGTCTACGTGAGCTCATACGTTGTGAGAATGGCTGACGGTCGGATACCAAAAAATCTCCTGTATGGAGAATTAGTGCAGGGAAATCACCCCAGAGGAAGACCACAACTGTGATACAAGGATATCTACTAGCAGGATCTGAAGGCCTTAGAAATGGACCTCAACAGATGGAAACTTTGACATCTGAGCATTCAGCCCGGAGGCAGGCGGTGCAGCATGGCCTCTCCCAATTTGAAGAGACCCTAGTCCAGCAGGCCAAGGCAAAGAGGCAGTCCTGAAACCAGCAAAATCAGGGAGCTGGACAGGGGACACATTGTATTTATCTTCAGTGTGGAAGGCATTGTCACTCTCGAATTGGTCTTCTCAGCCACACGAGATGCTACATATTCCAAGTCCTTTATTCAGAGCACGTTACTATAGGCTCTCGAGACTGAAGGATGCCTAATCTATTTAAATTTTATTCAAATTTATTGTCTGTCACCTGATAGGTTATTAGCAAATTAGATGGCACATAGAAATTAGTAATAGTTAAGAAATAATATTTATTGTATAAATAACCATTCTGTTAGTTCCCAAGGAGATCAGTTGAAAGAAAGTTGAGAGCCTGAAAATCCTCACACAAACCTCAAATTAAATTTTAATCTACAAATCTACAAATCTGCAAATATTATATTTGTATTTCTTTTTTTCTTATTTATTCCTCATAGACTCTCTTCCTAAGATATTTCTCCTTTTGATATCTCATCTCAGTGTGCAGTCTTTGTCCATTAATCGCCACCTCCTTCAGTTTTCTCTGTAACTGACTCCAGAATGCAATTGAAATGTTCTATTTCCTTCTTTGCAAGAAGACAATTTGGCATGAAGAAGCTTCTTGAGGTTTCATCTCTGTGGATGATTTCCTCTGAAAAATTAATTTTATTTATAGATATCTACACCACAGTAGTGCAGCCCATAAGCCAACAAGCTATTTCTGAGCTCACCAGGCGACTCGCCAATATTTCAGTACATCAGCTCTCTGGTGGATGGGTGTGCATGATGTCTAGAAGCAGCTGTCATTCTCTACATGACAAAAGCACCTGCAATGTGACCTTTTTGAAAAGATCCATTTTTTCTGCATTGTCATCTGCAGGTGGCCAGTAGACAAAATATAAAGAATTGGTACACATTCTCTTCTGCAGACCTAAGGTATTCTTCTTGGCTTACAGAAAAGCTGAAAGCAATGAGGAAACTGGAATAATGGACCGAAATGAGTGAAGTGAACTAATGGTGACAAGTGAAAGATCAGTCTTACGTGGTGCAGCTGTGCAAACAGGATTTCATCCTGTGTGTTAGGCCACTCTAAACCTGCCCCACTTTAGTCCTAGGAGGCCTATTAGATTGAAATACATGTTAAACTTCTCAGAGAAATTCCATTTCAAACGGGTTGTTGAGAATGTATTCTATGTGATCCCAAAGAAAAACATAACCAAGGAACACTTGTCTTAATATCTGAAAATTTTATTTGCCTACTTTTTTACAACTGACTAGTTTTCCAGTCCTCTATCATGCTACGTTTAGTGGTGTAAATCACTGGTTCTTAACCTTGGGTTACTCAGGAGTTTTGGACTGCAACTCCCAGAAGTCTTCACCACCAGCTGTCCTGACTGGGGTTTCTGGGAGTTGCAGTTCAAAAGCATCCGAGTAACAAAATTAAGAACCACTGGTGTAAATAATTCAATATCTGAACAACATAAAACTTTGCTTCTGTTTTATGATTTGTCCCATCTTTTGCATGATCCTCAGTATTTTTCATAACATATCATTATTAAATCCTCATCATCTCCAGCCCTTCTTTAGGCTTTTATAAGTGCAAAAAAGGCAACAATGCAGAATTATTTAGAGAGGGAACCAGTGTGTTTTGTGTTTCTGTTGTCTCATCTTAGGTGCGAATGGTGGGAATTGTATGTTAGAGTTTTATTTACAACCTCACATGCTATCTGTATTTTTAGTGATTGGGAGGGACTTTTCTGGGCCGGGATGTGTTTCAGTCTATCCAGCACTAACAGCTCATTCATTCCAGCTTTTGAAATTCAAAGAGAGCCCGGCCTCTCTGCTGAGTGCTCTATCTCTTTTTTTTTCCTTCAGCTGGTGGCAATTGCTCATTCCTGTTCATCTGTTCAGTTGGTTGCTAGTATGTGTGCAATACAGACAGCAATATGCACAAGTTGGTAATTTCAAACAACTGTACGTAAATAAACTTTTTTTTATTCTTTCACTTACAAATGTCTCAAAATGATTTATTGAAACTTTAAGTGCCAGGTAATAAGAATGGAATGGATTCTGGGGAACAAAGTTATTCTCCTTTGTGGATCTCTGTATTTCTACTACGTAGCAAAAAGAGTTTTACCAGAAATTTTATCAGACCTATGAGCAACACTGTGCAACTATATATGGTAATTCTAACACTACTTGTTTACTCAAGTTATCTTTTAAGTCAGAGGAGAAGTTTACTAAGAAATATCTACCGGTTCACCATTTGCTAGTGTTCTCTCAAGCAAATGCTTAGCGATCAAAAGGAAAATATAAGTTCCTTGTTAAAAGGTTTACTTGATAGAAGAAGTGCCTCACATATTGAAGTGCTTCATCAGCATTGTTGCCACCATCATCAGTTGCTGCTGAAGGTGCTGAACTTATTTACATTCATAATATCTTGAAATACTATGCTTTAAAGAAATCTACTGCCCTTGTTTCAACTTTCTTTATTGCTCTAAAATCAAACATTATGTACCATTTAAACTTCCACATAATTTTCCATGTCCGTTGCCTGCATACTAAGTTCTGTAGGTAAAGTTACTATTAAAAAAACCACAGGGGATGCTGATTGAGCTAGCACTTATACTTGTCACACTGGCTTAAACAGCAGTTGTGCTTTGGCTTAATGTCCATTTCTTCCCATGCACTACCACTGAAGTGTAAAATCTTCTACCTGCAAGAATGTTCCCATTACGGAAATAGTTTGTGGAATTTTAAAAATAGAAACACTTGAGAGGAAAACCTCCTGTGTTACTAAGCAAGGCTGCACTTTGAAATCAAAAGCTATTCATGGTGTTGTGTATAAATATAATTGGAATTTCTGGCTTTACCAGCAAGGTGTCATACTCTCGAACCTACTCAAGATTGGCTGTTGTAGTTTTTTTGGGCTGTTTGGCCGTGTTCTGAAGGTTTTTCTTCCTAACATTTCACCAGTTTCTGTGACTGGCATCTTCAGAGGACAGGAGTTAGAACTCTGTGTTCTAGTGTAGTGTGTAGGATAGTTTAGTATTTGTAGCTGTGGGGTCAGTTTTTTGTCCTTTTCAGGAGATTGGGTGATTATAGTGATCAGGGTGTTTTTTGTTATGGGTGTTTTGTTGTGATAAAGGCAGGGGGATGGTCTGTCACTGTGATTTATGGGTGTCGTTAGCTAGACTTTTGTCTGCAATGATCACTGGTCCTTGTGGCTGGGTAGAGTTTGTTGACCTTTTGCAGGCTGTATTTTTCAGTGCTGGGGGCTAGGTTTTGTTGAGTTCTAGACTTAATTCTTTTTGTTTGTTTGTTTGTTGAAGCTCTGCTGATGGATTTCAATAGCTTCCTTGTGTAGTCTAACATAATGACTGCTGGTGTTATCCAGTACTTCTGTGTTTTGAAATAAGATTTCATGCCCAGCTTGTATTTTTGTGGTGGGCCTATACTGTTTTCCCTGACCGCATGGGGAAACCTTTGAAAAAACACAACCTACAAACAGTACTCAGGCCCACCATAAAAATATAAAAAATGTTACAGTCAGCAAAGGACAAAAGGGACCCCCTCGCCACTGCAGGAGTATATCGGATACCTTGCAGTTGTGGCCAGGTATATATTGGGACCACAAAATGCAGCCTCCACACCAGAATCAAAGAACATGAAAGACCCTGTGCAGACTAAAACAACCAGAAAAATCGGCAGTAGCTGAACATGCCCTAAAACAAACTGGGCATGAAATCCTATTTCAAAACAAAAGAAAAACCTTCAGAACACAGCCAAACAGCCTGAAAAACCTACAATAACCATTGGATCTCGGCCATGAAACCCTTCAGAATACAACTCACAATAGAAGCAAGCATTGGTTATGCTTCACACTAGATGGAAATGGCTTGTGGTCAATAAATCAGATGGGCTGTAGTTAAGTGAGGAGGACATCACAACATCAGTCTTTATGATATCCAGTTAAGGATGTTGAAGCATCAGACCAGGAAAGATTTGCATTCAAACATCTTTGGAGGATTTTTGCCACTCATGGAACCTTTACAATCTAAGGTTCACAACACTAGTGTCCCACTGATGTTATTATCAGATTCCAATCATTTTGGAATTGTTAGAAATCTCAAGGCATTGCATAGGCCAACACAAGTATTTCAAAACTACTGAAAACCAGTGCATGACTAGGAAACTGACTTATTAATACTCATCACTGTTATCCATTGAAATAATTATTCCGCATGCCAAATAAACACAAACAACTGCACTATGTGTGTAGAGCAATGGCTCCCAACCTTGGGTCCCTGGATGATCTTGGAATCAGACTCCCACAACCCTTCACCTCTAGTTGAAGAATATCTGGGACCCAAGGTTTGGAAGCAGTGGTGTAGACTAAGCTTCATTTTTCTTTCTTTCCCCAGCAACAATTTCTGCTCCGAAGGAAAACAGGTAAGCTTTCAACTCAATAGTATCTTCAACAGGAGTGGGAGTTGCTGTGCAGATAGCTTCAAAAGGAAGTTAGTGCTACATTTGTAATGCCATTATGAGCTTGGAATGCACTCTGCACACTCAACAAATCAGCACATTTAATGGTTCGAACTTCCTTGATATGTATTATCTTCTAATTCCTCATTTACTCTGTACTGCAGTCATAGGAAGTTTCTTCATACAATTTGATGAAGCTTGTATACTATTTAATAGCACCTACTTCATCTTCACCCACATCATCTTTTTAGAAAAAGGTAAAAGGATTAAACTCTGACCCAAATCAAACTAGCAGTGAAGTTTAATGGGAGTGATGATTGAAGTGCCATTTTTATATGCCTTCAGAAGTTATTTATAATAGTACTATTTGTAGTACTGTACTGTATGTAATACTTATTTAACATGTTTTGATAAAGACCACTGTGCATTATATATTTATAGGTACCTCAAGAATCTCAATGTTGAAAATAATGATTACTACTGAGCTTTGAACAACATTTATCTAGTTCACTGTTCCCTTCCCACAAAAAAAAATACTAAAAATGGAAACAATAACAAGTGAGATGCTTATAAAAAATTTCTCTTTTCTCATGGAATGAATTACCCTAAAGCAAACTAGATACTGATATTAGCATAAATGGTTAAACAGAGTAGAAACTGGTAAATTTTAAAAATATAGTTACAGAAGGCTTCATGAGCCCTGGAATTACCACACAACTCTCTGCTGTTTTCCACTGCAAAGAATCCCAAAGTGCTTTTTAGTTCCACTGAATGGCTGTGTCTTTGGCAATTTGAAGTGAAACTGGCAGAGGTTAACATGCAGCAATTTATTATAAATTTCCATTCAAACTGCTCTCAGATCAAATCCTCCCTCCCAACTTTTTTTAAAACCCAGGATCAGTTTAACAGCCCTTCGATGTGAAACCACTGAACAGGGAAACTGCACATTCATTTGGTGTGTGCGGTTTTTAAAAAATATATCCAGGGACCCCTAAGCCATGTATTTTCCACATGGGAAAGTATTGCTGCAGAGCCTCTAGATACAGTACATTTTGAAGTGGTTCTGAAATGTGAACTGGAACTCAGTTTGCAAAGGGGGACTGGATGCCTGGTGACAAATGTGTCTGCTTTGTTGTTGATAATCCAAGGTATTTTCTAGCAGTACTGCTTCCAAAACATGTCCCGTCACTGCCTATAAGCTGCAAGTCTAATCAGGAGCCCACTTAGCATTGTACTGTCTACAATGACTGGCTGTGGCATCCAGGGCTCCATGCAGAAATTCTCTTCAGCCCTACTTGGAGATATGCATGAATTGATCTGGGGGATTCTTTATGTTAATCCTGGATGCTGGCAATTGAAAGGGTTGTCTCCTCTCTTGTAGCTCACTTAAAATAAGCCTCCACTTTGCTCCATAAAGAATCACATCACCACCTCTGCCCAGTGTTTTCTTATTTGTAGTGTAAGGCAATGGTAACTCATCATCATAATCTTAGAACTGCATAGCTGGAAGGGACCTTATGGATCATTGAGTCCAGCCCTTATCAAGGCAGCACAGTGGGGAATTGATCTTCCTACCTCTGAAAGTTAAATATCTAAATATCTAAACCACCGAGATATCCAGCAGTCCCTCTTTTCAACCATTTCTTCTACTAGCTGTCTTAGCAGTGATAATACTGTGCACACATGTTAACACATGTAAACAATTTACAAATATGATCACGTTTTACTAAATAATCAAAGGCCTGATTAAATAAGCATGCATAAGGACAGGGAGAATTAGGACAGCAACATCCCCATTAAGGGATGAAGAACTGGTTTCAAAGTGTGTACGATATTTTGTAGGATCATATTTTTAGAAAAGGAAATAACCATTTCTAAAAGGTAATAATTTTTTTAATGTGGTTTAAAAAGACAGATATGCGATATAAGCTTATATGAATTATACTCAAGACGGGAATATTAAAATTCCCACTTAATCTTTGTTGCTTTATTTCCTTTCATAATTTGTCAGGAGAAAAGTTTTTAATCTTTGAAAACACAGCCTTTATTTAAATAACATTATATAATAGGTTTTTGAAACTAAAGATTTTAGCAACACATTTGGATGTCATGCTAAACCATAATTTATTATTATAACATAAGCAACTGCAGCAAGCTTTAAGCTCCTACTCTTCCCTCATCAGAGATATGGAAAATTTCCAAAGTTTTCACTTCTGCTTTTTGAGTAACTGTAACCCTCTTTCCCCTTAAGTCTTATGAATTAGGTTTGTTTCCATATGATAAACTATGGCTTGTAACAGTATCTGATTGCATATGATCTCAGTTCTCTAACTATTCTATTATTTAATTTAAACATCTTCCAACCATAGGTGGCTTTTACTTAAACAACAGACCCATCATTACCACCACCTCCAAAATTTGTGATGAGACCCATTTTATTCAGTCTATAAGTTGCCCCGGATTCCAGCCCAAATCAGGTTGGAAAAAGAGATAGTTTTACACAATCATTCTTCACATAAGCAATTAAATGCATGCCTTTTCTGGCATTTTTGTGGGGATCACTCCTATACGCTGAGCCAGACCATTAGTCCATATGGGCTGTTACTCTTTACACTGTTATCTGGAACCAAGAGCCATTGAATTTAATAGGACTTACTTTGAAACCTATGATTCAAACTATAACTCCCACAATCCATGAGGACCTTGGTTCCTGAGAGTTGAAATTCAAAACACTGGGAATTCCCCACTAGATAAATTGTGTTACTTCACATACATTGGGCAAAAATGGTCTAAATCCTGTTGCTCCGCATAGTCAACTGCATTATAATGGGTCCATTGAATCAATGCAGATATGGTGAATCAGCTACTCCATAAGGTCCATTTATTCAAATAGGCCTTTGTTAGTAGTGGCTTAATTTGTCGTTGTAAGTTGCAGTTAGAATAGTCCCATTTGAATCAGTGGGTCATACAGAGGTGTTGTCTCACTAAAACCCAGTGATTGAATGGGCCTACTTTAGTGCAATTTACTATACTAAGCAACAGAATTGTAGCCAATAAGAAAGGCTTTGGACATTAACATGTGTTAATAGAAACCCATTCTCCTTGTTATTAATACTAAACAAATTATCTAAGTTAGATTCTTATGTGGTCAAAATATGATCACCCAAACACAAAAGAGATACAGTAGGATTGGGATAATGCCATGATTTTCAAGGCTACAACAGTGGTATGGACAAAATCCAAAGAGAAAGATGCAAGAGACAGATCAGTCCAAGAAAAACTGAAGCTATTTGATGGGTACCAACTGCTGAATGTTGGTTTTGTATCAAAGCTTAAATCAAAATTATTCCTGTAAAAGAACACTACACCTCAATGAGCTGGGAGAAGAAGAAAGCACATGGTTCAATACAAAGTCCTCAAAGTATGAACATTTCACTTACCTGGGCCATTGTCATCCAATCTTGCAGATATCTTGACTCAAGTTGAGGGCATTTCTCTGTTTAATGAAAATAAAATAATGTTATTATTCCCTCAGCAATAATAAATTGTCCCTGCATTTTTATTTGTTTACTTTGTGTTTACCTTTGCAGGAGACTGATGTGCACTTACATATTTTTTTCAAAGTTCTTCTCCTCTTGAAACAGTATCATTCTGTGACAAAAACTCAAGTATCTGCAAGCTGGGATATCACATAGCCCATAGATTGATCAGATGTCATTGATCAAGTCACTATAGGCAGTAGACAATGATGTCATGAAAATCATGATTTAAGCACTGCATGCTAAGCATGGCATGACAATTATCAGAAGGAGAATGAGAAAATTGAATGTGATTTAAGTGCTGTAGAATAGCAGTGTTATGTAGCTAAGAGACTGCATTTGCTTGTGACTTTATGAAAATTGAGCAATGAGTTGTGCCATTGCCAGGCAGTAAAAGGTTCCCAAAGTACACAACTAATCCTTCCACATTTTGTTGTAAGCAAAATCTGTATTCCACAGTCAAAGCCATAAAGCTGATGTAAAGATTATACAGGGAGACCTAACTGAACAGATTCTTCAAGTGAATCTATAAAAGCTGCATGCTGAATGGCAAGAGGGAGAGAAGTTTCCAAGCGATTTTTGGAGAAATAAGCTTCTGAATTATATAACCTTATTCAAAAGCTGTGTATAAATGTCTTCTCCTCATTGTCAAGTTTTGATTTTACTAGCATTCCTTTTTGTCACCCATATGTATCATATAGATTTTCAATGTAAGATGACTTTAGATGCAAGCTGTTTACTGTAAGTAAAATGTACATTTGGTGTTGCTCAGTAAGTGTAGTTTTAGGTAGTCATGTTAATCTATATCAGACAAAAACAAAAGAATAATAAAAAAATATGGAGACAAAAATGTGGCACCTTAAAGACTAACTGATATTTTAATGTGAGCTTTTGTAGACAAGTTCACATCTTGTGCCCTAATATAACCTTTGATTTGGGACCATGTGTAAATATATAAATATTTGCCACATAGGACATGGTGGTGCTGAGGGACATGTTGGCGCTGCAGGCTAACCGCAGAAGCCTTGGTGTGCTGCAGGGTCAGAAGACCAGCCCTCATAAGATTGAATCCACGTGACAGAGTGAGCTCCTATCGCTTTGTCTCAGCTCCTCGCCAACCTAGCAGTTCAAAAGCATGTGAAAATGCAAGTAGATAAATAGGGACCACCTCGGTGGGAAGGTAATGCCGTTCCGTGTCTAGTCACACTAGCCATGTGACAACGGAAACTGTCTTCGCACAAATGCTGGCTCTACAGCTTGGAAACGGGGATGAGAACCGCCCCCTAGAGTCGAACACAATTGACTAAAATGTCAAGGGGATCCTTTACCTTTACCCACTCTTTTATTTAAGGACCTAGACTTCATCCACGCTCATATTAAAATATAGAAGTTAGTCTTCAAGGTGCCGCAACATTTTGGTCGTCTTTATTTTTCTTTTGTTTTTGCCTGACATAATGTGTGTCTTCTTTTACACATCGAAGTGTTTCCATCTTTACAAAGGTATATATCAAAGACACAAACTGATCTGTCATTCAGGTCGGCAAGAACTACAATGAAAAGAAATAACTGGTCGCTAGAATTTTTAATTGAAACTGTCAGAAAGACCCACCTGCTACAAATGAAAATACAGAAGGAAAATCTGCTAAGAATGTCACTAATTTCTGCTAAAATTGGCTACAAGGTAAATATTTTTTTAGCTCTTCAGCTTCTCTGTCCACCCTGTCCATTAGGAAAATAACAATCTTGTGTGCACTAACACTGGGTATCAGTGGGACTCTTCACAATGAAAAACTGGTTGGACCATAATACTTATCAAGAGAGAACAGTCTGATCAGTTGATTTTGCATATATAATCCTATACTTTAGAAATACTAGGAAATACTGTACTATGAAAAGAACATGCAAATTTTAGCCATGTTTGCTGCTATGTACTAGTCTTCCTTAACCGGGTATTTCATGATTGTTAGGGGATTCAGAGAAAATATTCACTCTGCCCCCTTCCTCAAGTTCTAATTGTAGTTTCACTGACTGCATGTCTGGACATAATGTAGTCCAGCGCGAAAGACCCACTGAATATCTTACCCCACTGCAAGAAGTTTCATTATTCACATGGGTGGGTGAGAGAGATGATGTGGAAAAAATCACTTAATCTCTATACACAGTTCTTCTCTCTGAAGCTAGTAACCGAGTAACAGCAGGAGCTTCTGGCTCAGCAACCAAAATCAAAATATGATCTTTCATTTCCAAAGACATACCAACACTCTCAATCCACAGTAAGAACCAATTGTCACCATATGCTACTGCAAGAAGCAAATACACATTATTGTTTGCGAGGGCATATTGCTGATTTGATTCTTCCTTGGTAAATATCCAGCTTTTCATAATTTAGCATCAGCTGTTTGTACTTATGCATTTTCAGCTCCTGAGTGCCAGAAACACTTTAGGGCAGCTTGACAGCAGGTGTGTGAGCTCAGCATTGAATGGAACCAGATCTTAAATTAGGAGCACTTGGCTAGCCAAACTGGTGATATACTCATCATCAGCTGAATGCTCCCATGAAGCAGTTTGATTTCTATCCAATCTCACCTTTGGATTCTTGAGCTTGTATTTCATTAAAACTTCAGAAGACTGAATAGGAGTAGGGTTGAGCTCTAATTCATTAAGATGTCATAGGCATAAAACAAAACCACACACACAAACACACACACACACACACACACACACAAAATGTAACTCCAAGAAAAAAATTCATGAAGAAAATCAGATCAGACTTAAGCAACAGAAGACGCTATCTTACACTGAATCAGAGCAGTAGTCCATCTGGCCCAGTATAGTAAACTTTGACTGGCATCCGTATTACAAGTTATCAGGCAGAAATAATTTTCTAGCCCCACCTGGAGAGTACTGGTATATCCTGGAGGCCTTCCATCCAAATGATAGCCAGGCTTCACCAGGCTTATGTGTGTGTGTTGTGTGTTTAGTCGTTTAGTCGTGTCCGACTCTTCGTGACCCCATGGACCAGAGCACGCCAGGCCCTCCTGTCTTCTACTGCCTCCCGGAGTTGTGTCAGGTTCATGTTGGTTGCTTCGCAGACACTGTCCAGCCATCTCATCCTCGGTCGTCCCCTTCTCCTCTTGCCATCACACCTTCCTAACATCAAGGTTTTTTCCAAGGACTCTTTTCTTCTCATGAGATGGCCAAAGTACTGGAGCCTCAGCTTCAGGATCTGTCCTTCCAGTGAGCACTCAGAGTTGATTTCCTTTAGAACTGATAGGTTTGTTCTCCTTGCAGTCCAGGGGATTCTCAAGAGCCTCCTCCAGCACCACAATTCAAAGGCATCAATTCTTCGGCGGTCTGCTTTCTTTATGGTCCAGCTCTCACTTCCATACATCACGACAGGAAAAACCATAGCTTTGACTATTCGGACTTTTGTCGGCAAGGTGATGTCTCTGCTTTTCAAGATGCTGTCAAGATTTGTCATCGCTTTCCTCCCAAGAAGAAGGCGTCTTTTAATTTCAGGGCTGCTGTCTCCATCTGCAGTGATCATGGAGCCCAGGAAGATAAAATTTGACACTGCCTCCATATCTTCCCCTTCTATTTCCCAGGAGGTGATGGGACCAGTGGCCATGATCTTAGTTTTTTTGATGTTGAGTTTCAGACCGTTTTTTGCACTCTCCTCTTTCACTCTCATTACAAGGTTCTTTAATTCCTCCTCACTTTCTGCCATCAGAGTGGTATCATCTGCATATCGGAGGTTGTTGATATTTCTTCCGGCAATCTTAATTCCGGCTTGGGTTTCTTCCAGTCCAGCCTTCCGCATGATGTATTCTGCATATAAGTTAAATAAGCTGGGGGACAATATACAGCCTTGCCGTACTCCTTTCCCAATTTTGAACCACTCAGTTGTTCCATGACCAGTTCTAACTGTTGCTTCCTGTCCCACATATAGGTTTCTCAGGAGACAGATAAAGTGATCAGGCACTCCCATTTCTTTAAGAACTTGCCATAGTTTGCTGTGGTCCACACAGTCAAAGGCTTTTGCATAGTCAATGAAGCAGAAGTAGATATTTTTCTGGAACTCTCTGGCTTTCTCCATAATCCACCGCAAGTTAGCAATTTGGTCTCGAGTTCCTCTGCCTCTTCGGAATCCAGCTTGTATTTCTGGGAGTTCTCGGTCCACATACTGCTGAAGCCTACCTTGCAGGATTTTGAGCATAACCTTGCTAGCGTGCGAAATGAGTGCAATTGTACGGTAGTTGGAGCATTCTTTGGCACTGCCTTTCTTTGGGACTGGGATGTAGACTGATGTTTTCCAATCCTCTGGCCACTGTTGAGTTTTCCAAACTTGCTGGCATATTGAATGCAGCACCTTAACAGCATCATCTTTCAAGATTTTAAATAGTTCAACTGGAATGCCATCACCTCCACTGGCCTTGTTGTTAGCCAGGCTTTCTAAGGCCCACTTGACTTCGCTCTCCAGGATGTCTGGCTCAAGGTCAGCAACTACATTGTCTGGGTTGTCCGGGATATCCAAATCTTTCTGATATAATTCCTCTGTGTATTCTTGCCACCTCTTCTTGACATCTTCTGCTTCTGTTAGGTCCTTCCCATTTTTGTCTTTTATCATGTTCATCTTTGCGCAAAATGTTCCTCTAATATCTCCAATTTTCCTGAACAGATCTCTGGTCTTTGCTTTTCTGTTATCTTCCTCTATTTCTTTGCATTGTTCATTTAAGAAGGCCCTCTTGTCTCTCCTTGCTATTCTCTGGAAGTCTGCATTCAATTTTCTGTAACTTTCCCTATCTTCCTTGCATTTTGCTTCCCTTCTCCTCTCTGCTATTTCTAAGGCCTCGTTGGACAGCCACTTTGCTTTCTTGCATTTCCTTTTCTTTGGGATGGTTTTCATTGCTGCCTCCTGGACAATGTTACGAGCCTCTATCCAAAGTTCTTCAGGCACTCTGTCCACCAAATCTAGTTCCTTAAATCTGTTCTTTACTTCCACTGTGTATTCATAAGGGATTTGGTTTAGATTATACCTGAGTGGCCCAGTGGTTTTTCCTAATCTCTTCAGTCTAAGCTTGAATTTTGCTATGAGAAGCTGATGATCAGAACCACAGTCAGCTCCAGGTCTTGTTTTTGCTGACTGTATAGAGCTTCTCCATCTTTGGCTGCAGAGAATATAATCAATCTGATTTCGATATTGCCCATCTGGTGATTTCCATGTGTAGAGTCGCCTCTTGTGTTGTTGGAAAAGAGTGTTTGTGATGACCAGCTTATTCTCTTGACAAAACTCTATTAGCCTTTGTCCTGCTTCGTTCTGAACTCCAAGGCCAAACTTTCCTGTTGTTCCTTTTATCTCTTGGCTCCCTACTTTAGCATTCCAGTCCCCTAGAATGAGAAGAACATCTTTCTTTGGTGTCAGTTCTAGAAGGTGTTGTAAATCTTCATAGAATTGTTCAATTTCAGTCTCCTCAGCAATGCTGGTTGGTGCATAAACTTGGATTATTGTGATGTTGAATGGTCTGCCTTGGATTCGTATTGACATCATTCTATCATTTTTGAGATTGTATCCCATTACAGCTTTTCCCACTCTTTTGTTGACTATGAGGGCTACTCCATTCCTTCTACGGGATTCTTGCCCACAGTAGTAGATATGATAATCATCTGAGCCGAATTCGCCCATTCCTGTCCATTTTAGTTCACTGATGCCCAGGATGTCGATGTTTATTCTTGCCATCTCCTGTTTGACCACCTCCAGCTTCCCAAGGTTCATAGATCTTACATTCCAGGTTCCTATGCAGTATTTTTCTTTACAGCATTGGACTTTCCTTTCACTTCCAGGCACGTCCACAGCTGAGCGTCCTTTCGGCTTTGGCCCAACCACTTCATTAGCTCTGGAGCTACTTGTACTTGTCCTCCGCTCTTCCTCAGTAGCATGTTGGACGCCTTCCGACCTGAGGGGCCCATCTTCCAGCGTCACATCTTTTAGCCTCTTGTTTCTGATCATGGGGCGTTCTTGGCAAAGATACTGGAGTGGCTTGCCATTTCCTACTCCAGGTGGATTGCGTTTAGTCAGAACTCTCCACTATGTCCTGTCCGTCTTGGGTGTCCCTGCACGGCATAGCCCACAGCTTCTCTGAGTTACTCAAGCCCCTTCGCCACGACAAGGCAGCAATCCATGAAGGATCCACCAGGCTTAGCTACCAAAATTAGATGAGAACCAGCATCTTCAGGGTGCTCAGCTGGAGTCCTGAAGAATTTCATATTCCTCTCCTGTAAAACTTTCTTTTCCACACACATACATGCATGGACACATCCCTGCTTCTTCGTGCAATTTCAACTAAATAGTGTATGTAGAAGTGTAGGATAAACAGGAGCAGCTTTATCATATATGAACTGCCTTCTAGGTTAGGAGTTAGGACTGAAGATATAAGCTTATCTACATGGCATTACATTCATTTCGGAGCTTTCAGGTACATATATATCTCGATGCACATAATGCAGACAGACACCTGAAAGTGCCTTGCTCATACAGAAGGGCTGAGGTGGGTTTCTTTTGATTTAGTTCAGTGCAGCTGATTTCAAGGGAAAGCTGCTGTCTCAGCTGCCACACTCTGCATTCATTAAAGTTCTAGGTCAAAAGAACAGAATTGCAGTTGCAGTGGCAACTGGCTAATTACATCCAGTGACCATATGAGGAGAAAAATGCCCTCAACGTCTGTACTGCATTATATATATTACAGTATTATATAATATGTGCTCAATTGCTTCAGAAAAAAGCCCTGTTCCTTTCTTTTTACTTCAGAGAAACACAAAATATTACAGGGACCACCTTTCCTGCTGTCCTGATTCTCTAAAGCTATGTTCCACCCATTTTCAATTGCCTTGTTAACACCAATTAAAGTATAATTTTACAAGCTGCCAAAGCAATGCATTTCTGTAGGCTTGCCAAGGACTTTATCTAGATACCATTATCTCTTCTCGCATGCTTACTGTGATTGTGTACATTTCAGCAACTTGACACTGCTGTCACATGGAGTATATTGATTATGTGTTAGCCATGTCAGGAAGGTACTGCCAGGATGATAGCCTGGGTGATGCTAACATTTAAGACGATATCAACACCTTATGGCAGATGCTAACATGTAGTCCAGTTATTGTTTCCTAATCCAAAGCACTTATTCAATTCCACCTCTATAGCAAAATACTGAATTGGCGTTAACTCTGGATTCCTTGATCCTCTGGATTTATAAGAAGCATAATGCGCTATAAATTCACTTTCAATTAAGGTGACAATTTTCTGTAGCTTACTCAATTTAAAAGTCACTACATGCATGACTTTGTATTGCCCTTGCAAACACACATACTTCTTACTTTCAGACACTGCACTATACATAATGCAGAGGTCTATCACATTTGCTAACCTCCACAAAAGCCACTTCAGTCCTTCAATCTTCATTTTCCCCCCTCCTATTGCACCTGACTTTACCTACTTTTAACTCCTCCTTTCCTTGTCCCTCTGTGATTATCACATCAGGCAGAAATCCAGAATGCTCAGTTTACCTTGAAAGACATGGCATTAGCTGCAGGAATATCCATCCACTGAAATGGATGGACATTGGAAAGGCTGCTAGGATCATGAAGAGTAATAGTATGTCCAGTAGTCCAGCTGTCATCAAGATGTTAGAAATATATAAAACCTAATGTTACAATAGAGGGAACTATGATGTAAGCTGCCTTGGGTTCTTTTTAGGGAGAAAGGCAGGGTAAAAATAAACAAATAAATATGACGAACAACTTTGAGTAGCAGATGAAACATAGACATCCAGGGTATTTGGTTATTTAAAATCTCACAAATCAATATAATAATAAGCAAAATATTAAAAATTGAGTTTTAATTAGGTTTTGTATACTATAAAGGACCTTCAGGGTTGAAGAACACATGATTGATAAACATGAATATGCTGCCTAAATGAATGCACATATTTGTTTAATTAAATTCATAATTAAAAGACGGTAAACAATGGTGTGATATTAAGGATGTGATCACTTTTTGAAGGTAATAATAAAAAGCCTCCATGATGTGAGAAAGGAGACAGTGACACTAAGTCCCTGCAGCCAAGCCATCTCAACTTCTCCCAGGTGCTGCTGAATTCCAAATATCTAACTTTCCACTAGACCTGGGAGAAATCATGTCTGAATACAATTACTCAGGAGAATCTGAGAGCCTGGGAAAGCAAAAAAGCAGGAACACTCTAAAGCTGTGGATGAACCCTGGTGGAACAAGAGAAAACAGACGAGTCTCACCCCCTACTTTATGGGTTCAAAACACCGGGAAAGAGATGACCACCTAATGTGATCCCATTGTATAGACCATCATTGCTGTGCCCATGTGTGTGGAACCTACTCAAAGCCAGTCCTCTTCACCCATCAAAAGAGAGAGACTCTCTGGTTAAGTTGAAGTCAGATGTGAGCTTGAGTCATTAACATTAACAACAACAACAACAACAACAACAACAACAACAACAACAACAACTACTACTACTACTACTACTACTACTACTACTACTACTACTACTACTACTACTACTACTACTACTACTTTAAAAGACTTTGCCAGTTCCAACCACATGTGGATTTGGAACATGTGCCACAGCACTTTCTGTGTCTCTTTAACTCAGCACAGAATGAATTGAAAAGAAATGAACAGCCTTACCAGTGACTATCCATCAGGATGGATAAATATCAATGATTTTTTAAAAATCACAATTCAAATCATGATTTAAATAAAGTATCAGATTTTTTGATGATTTAAATAAAATGTGTTTTTTAAAAATTTTAATAGTGATTTAAATCAAATCTATTCTGCTATCCACTGAACACAGCACACCTTTGCATTGATAAAATTGAAGATAAGGGTTAAAGTCTCGCCTTCCTCACCACTTTTGAGGATTTAAAAACCATGGCCATTATGTCTCACTCAACTGTAGAAAATATTCTATCATAAACTCCCATATAAAATTACCTTTGCGTCTACAAATTCTGAACTTTCTTTTTGTAGACTGGCTTTGCTGGAACCTGCACAACTGCATTCTATCAGCCAAGCACCTGGAGGAAATGCTTAATGTTTGGATTCTCTTTTGGTGATGCTCAGGTTCGCTTCTACACAGTTCTTCTTCCTCAAAAGGTTTACTTGACACCATCTTGGCTGCAATATTTTGAAGAAGCTGAAGTGTTTTGGTACACAATCTAACTCTTCACAGCCAGTGTCTGTTATCATACATGAACCAATAACAATTTCTATTGTTTAAGAACCTGGAAAATGTTCTACTCTTGGGGATAGGCTTCCTACAATTGCAATTCACCTACAGTTGTGATTTGCCTCAGGAACATACAACTTCCATAATTATCCAACTCCTTTACTACAAGTCAGGAAATCTATATTTGTATTCAACTGTCTTTATTAGTTGGTTTTCACAACTTTTATTGACATCTAACAAAAGCTCAGAGCTAATTATATGATTTCTTCCTTTTACCAAATTAATAATCTTAATTCTGATCTATAGCCACAATTTTAAGGTCCCATTTACCTTTCAAAATGAACATCTTTTCTGTGATGCTGAATGTTTTAATGGGAAGAAAATCTGAATAGAATACACATTATTCATATAAATAGAATTCATATTCATAGATTCTTCATTTGATACTAGCAACAGATAATCAATGAAAGCTAAAAGAAGAAAAAAAGAGGTAAACCAATCATCCAGATTTTGAAACATGTTTGCATTGATAAGTGTGGAGGTTTCAAGATATGACCATATTTCTACTAGCCACTAACTTGTTTAACTATCACATATTTTACATGTTTTTAAAGTATTTTAACTGTATTGTCAATTTTGTTTAAATTTCTAGTTTAATAATAATAATAATAATAATAATAATAATAATAATAATAATAATAATAATAATAATAATAATAATAATAATAATTGCCCAGAGTTGTCAGATGGCCAGTATAAAAGCAAAATAAACAAATACATAAAAATAAAATAAATCAAATCTCCCTGGTCCTGGCTCGCTTGCACTGGCTGTGTACATGCTTCCATACCAAATTCAAGGTGTTAATGTTGACATATAAAGCCCCGAACAGTAAGGGACCTTGTTACGTATGACAGCACCTCTCCCTGACATCTACCTACCACTCAGACTTTCCAGGCTTCAATGCCCTGGGGAGGCCAGAAAGTCTATGACTACAAACTGGGCCACCACGAGAGACTGTTGTGTTTTCCATAACCACTACAGGCAGCACAGGTTTGAGCTGGGATATCGCTTGCTTTCTTGGAATTAGAGTATAGCCTACGTCTGTCTTCAGAAGTGAGCTTTACTGTGTTAAGTGGGACTAACTACTGAATAGGTAAACGTGTACAGCACTGGATACAAAAAGAATCAGGCTAGCTCAAAGGAAATAGATTTCATCAATCACAATCAGATAGATTGTACAGAACCTTTAGGCCAAAGAGACTCCCGGCAGATTTATTATAGAAGAAAAGCAAAAATAGATACAAGGGGAATGCTACCATGTCTCAAGCAATAGGCAGAATGGGGATACGGCTGTGTCTTCCTCCCAGCAGTAGACAGAAAGAGGGTGATGCCATGTCTCACAGCAATGCAAGTCTCATGGCATATATTAAGAAGAAATATACGTGAGCTTCAACATATAAACATGTAAAGCTTAAGGAAAATAATAATTAACCCTACTCAGTAATTATTATTTTTTTGCCATTATGGGTTTGATAACTGGGCTACCTGAGAGTACAAATGCTATACATTTTTATGTGATGTAATTGAAATAGATGAAACACTTCTTGTGTTTATTTTTTACTTTTGAATTCTCCAAAGTATTATGACATATAAAGAATCCAAAAACTGTAAAGGATGTAAAACAACAAATGTGTATCATTTAACATAATTTGTCAGTGTAAATCTGTTCCTAATGGATTGGTTGACATCTAATGCCAAATCCTGGGTTGTTGTTTTTTTACTATGTCAGTTAGCCTTGCACTCACACACTCCCATCTTCTTAGTTGTGTGTGTGTGTGTGTGTGTGTGTGTGTGTGTGTGTGTGTGTGTGTGTGTGTGTGTGTACGTACACTGGTGCATGCGTGCACATATGCGTGTGTCTGCATGTGTGCGCGCGTGCATGCACATACATATGTATGTATTGAATATGCCACCTTTCTCCCAGGGACACAGGGTAGCTTAAATATAGCTTACAGCCAAGTACTACATAAAGCACAATAAATTATAAATACTGAAACAGGTTGGAAGAACTACTAAAATATCTCAGTTGAAATTATAGTAAGAATTTACATTAGAAATGAAAGGAAATCAACACAATCATTTGAAATCGCTGTTCTTACTGCAGGCAAGCAGTAGCTGAAATCCTTGATAAATATAAAGGACTTGGCCTGCCCATGGAAAGAGTGGGGTCAGCTTAGCATCCCTTGGTGGAGAGTTCCTCACGGCCTCATCAAAGTTCCTCATGGCCTCATCAAAGAGACCTCCAAGGGTGGCCCAATTGAAAGAATGAACCCTCCTGCAGATATCAAAGCCTGGACATGTTTGTATGGGAGAATACATACTTTCTGACTAAAACTGCATGTTGTTTAGTTGTTAAGTCATATCCGACTCTTAGTGACCTCATGGACTAGAGCAGCCAAGCCCTCCTGTCTTCCACTGCCTCCCAGAGTTTGATCAAAGTCATGCTGGTGACTTTGATGACACCGTCCGGCCATCTCATCCTCTGACGTCCCCTTCTCCTCTTGCCTTCACATTTTTCCTGCATAGGGTGGCTTTAATTATACACTGCAATTAGCACTTTTGAGTTCTGTGTGGAAAAGGACTGGCAGCCAATGGTGCTGTTGTAACATGAGATTTTTATTTATTTAGATTTATTTATTTAATTTATTTATTTAGTTTGCTTTTATAGTGTGGTTGGAGCTCTACATTAGAGAAACCAAACAGCCACTAAACATGAGAATGGCCCAGCACAGGAAGGGCAACAGGTTAGGACCACAATCAGCAGTGTTCCTTCAATTGCATTCAATGACCAAGAGGTAGTCATTTTGGACCTAGAAGATAGGTGGTTTGAGGAGTCCATACATGTGCATATTGAAAGTCCCTCACTCAACTGGGTGGAGGCCTTAGAGACAATCTGTCTCTTATTTATCATGCTGCCCTTTCATCTGTCCCTAGAAAGATCTGGACCACACACACCACAAAGAATGCTGTTAACGACCATAAATGGCTCATGACAATAGGTGGAGAAGGACGGCAGAAGTGGGATTTTCACTCACCCCAGTCCTTTGTCTATCTAACAAGCCTATTCAGACCAGGGGAAGTGAAAAGTTAGGTTACTTACCTGTAACTTTGGTTTTTCTAGTGGTACTCTGTGAATTCACACAAATGGGTTATCCTCCGCCTGCGCAGGAACGTCTGGAAGATTCTAGAGCTTAAGAAAAAACAGTCAATTAGCTCCCCCTCGCGGGTATATAAGCCCCGCCTCCTCCATCTTCCTTTCAGTTTCCTAATCTGCCGTTACCATAAACTAGATAAGCATAGTATCATAGAACGGTACCGTGATGGATAGAGGGGAGGAAGGGAGGGATGTGTGAATTCACAGAGTACCACTAGAAGAACCAAAGTTACAGGTAAGTAACCTAACTTTCTTCATAGTGGTCTTTGTGAATGCACACAAATGGGTGAATAACAAGTTTTACTCACCGGCAGGAAGGCCATCATGGTATCATAGATGACAGTATCGCCCGTCCAAATGGCGCATCATTTTTGGCTCTGACCTCCAGTCGGTAGTGTCTGGCAAACGTCAGAGGGATAGCCCAGGTGGCTGCCTTGCAAATGTTCTGCAGTTGGACACCTTTGAATAGGGCTGCCGAGGTGGAAACCGCTCTGGTGGAATGTGCCTTTAATCCCTCTGGAAGGAGTTTCTTGGCCAGCTGGTAAGCCAGGTGAATGAGCTGAACAATCCACCATGATATTGATTGAGAAGAAGCAGGAACACCTTTGTGCGGTCCGTGGTAACATAAGAAGAGATGTGTAGAGTGTCGGATGGACTTGGTGTGGTGTAGGTAGAAGGCAAGGGGCCTTCTAACATCAAGAGAATGAAGTTTGCGCTCCATCGGGATGGAGGAGAGCCCCGTTGTTCTGCGACAGGAGGGACGGTATCTGAGGAAGCTGGTAAACTTCTTGTGCTATGTCCGATAGGTGAGCAAACCACGGTTGCCTCGGCCACCAAAGGGCGAAGAGGAATGCATCTGTACCGTACCGCATTATCCTGGTCACAGTCCTGAGAAGCAGTGGTATTGGAGGAAACCGATACGTTAGTTCCCCCAACCATGGTATGAGGATGGCGTCTCCCAGGGAGGCAGCGTCCATGCCCGCCCTGGAGCAGTATTGGACACACTTGGTGTTGTGGTGGGACGCAAAAAGGTCCAGTGTGGGCTGTCCCCATCATGTGCAGATATCTCGAAAGACCATCTGGTTCAATGCCTACTCATGCATCCTGGTGGGGAGCCTGCTCAGGTGGTCCGCCAGAGAATTGTCCTTGGAAATGATGTGGATCGCCTGTGGGAAAACATTGTGGGAGCGACACCATTTCCAAAACTTGATGCTCAGCTGGAGGAGACACACTGATCGCGTTCCACCTTACCTGTTGATGTAGTGCACCACTGTGGTATTATCCGTTACCAGTTGCACAGCATGGCCTTGGATGCAAGGGAGGAAGGACTGAAAAGCCTTCATGACAGCTAGCAGTTCTAGTTGATTGATGTGCAAGGTCTTTTGGGTTGGGGTCCAAAGACTGTGAGCACGGAGGTTCTGGCAATGCACACCCCCACCCTGAGAGGCTGGCGTCGGTGACGACCTGTATGGACAGGTGAGGGGAGTGGAACGGTCTTCCCCGTGACAGGTTGTTGGAGCTGAACCACCAGGTGAGGCACTGCGTGACCTGAGGAGGGATTCTCAACCTCTTGGACTGCGGGTCTGTCACGGGATCGAACTGGGTGATGAACCAAGACTGCAGGGGTCTGAGTTTGAGTATGGAGTACGGTACCACCGTGGTAGTGGATGCCATGAACCCTCGAACATGTTGGATGTAGTGTGATGTGAGTATGGCACACGGCTTGAGCTTGCACATGGCTGCTTTGATCTTTTGAATCCGTTGTGGTGGGAGAAAAGCCCTTGTGTGAACAGAGTCCAAGGTTGCTCCTATGTAGGAGACTACTTGAGAAGGTATGAGATTGGATTTTTTTTTGCATTGATTTTTAGTCCTAATTTCTTTAGAGTGGACAGGGTGAATCCCATGGCCGAGAGTGCTTCGTGATAGGATCGGGCCACCAGAAGCCAGTTGTCGATGTAAGGAAAGATTTTTATTCTTTGGGTTCGTAGGTACGTGACAACTGGTGCCATGCATTTTGTGAATGTCCTGGGGGCCGTTGAAAGCCCGAACGGTAAGACAGTGAATTGGAAGGTATCGTGGTGGAACCAGAACGGAGGAAGTTTTGATGAGACGGGTGGATGGAGATATGGAAGTATGCGTCATGCAGATCGATGGTGACCAGTTTCCCTGAGACAAGAGGGGAAGAATGGAGTCAAGGGTGAGCATATGGAATTTCTTGTGAAGTATGTACCGGTTGAGGTCTCGTAAGTCCATGATGGGTCTTATGCTCCCATCGTTCTTGGGGACTGCAAAGTAGTGTGAGAAAAAACCATCGGTACTGTCAGATGGAATTTGGATTATGGCCTCTTTAGATAACAGGGATAAGATTTCCAAATGCAGCGGCTTGGAAAAGGGAGTAGGTCTGATTTTATTTGGTGGAGGGATGCGGAAAAATTCTATCCTATATCCATGTTGAATGATATTAAGGACCCACATATCAGTAGTGATGTTTTTTCATTCTCGTAAGAATGGAGATAATCTTGTATAGGAGGTAGATTCATGAGAATTGCTTAACCCTAAGCTGAGTCTTGCGAAAGGACTGCTTAGAGCTACGAAGGCGTTGTTGCTTGAACAGCGGCGTAGGAGGCTTCTGAACTTGGTAAGTGCGGACCTGCTGTTGCTTACTGTACCGAGAGGGCTGGTACTGTGGCTTTTTGTAGGCAGACTTACGGTACCTATACGGCTGGTATGGTATGTAAGATTTCGCCGTCTTTCTCATTTTATGGATATTGTCCATAGTCTCATCAGTTTTAGAGTTGAACAGTCCTGCATCATCGAAGGGAAGTTATTCCATCTTGGTTTCTTCAAGGATGTTGGCTGTTCTAAGCCAAGCGTGGCGTCTAACAGCAATGGCAGTCAGCATGGATTTAGAAGCAATGTCAGCTGTGTGTTTTGCAGTAAATCGCTGTTGCCTGGTAAGGGTGTTAGCCTCTTTATAAACATTAAGGGCTTCTGCTTTTGCGGGGTCAGGTAGTGATTGCACTACTGGAACTATCATGTCCTACAAGTGCTTCTGATAGGCACCCATCGCGGCCTGGTAGTAAGCAATTTTAATGAGCATTGCGGTGAAAGAATACAGCTTCTTATCAAAGGTGTCCGATTTCTTCCTGTCTTTGTCAACAGGTGTAACTGATGATCTGGTACGGGATTTGTACTGAGTAGTTTCAACCACAATGGAATTGGGTGAAGGATGCTTGGCCAGTAAGTCAGAGTCCAAACCATGAGTCTTATAGTGGTGCTCAAGCTTGCGTGGCACCTGTACCAATGTAGGAGGTTTGTCCCAAAAAGATTTTACCAGCTCAAACAGAGCAGGAATGAGACTGAGGCTAGGAGGAGAGGTCTTGTCCTGTTCCATATCATGGAAGACAAGGTCCCGTTCTTGTTGAGGGATTTGTGCATCAAGCTGTAGGGTTTTCACCATCCGCATAATAAGCTGTGCATAAGATGAAAAATCCTCTGACGAGGGCTGAGATGACGAGCCTTGGGCAGCAGTGTCAGGGGCATCGGTGGACACCGTAGATGGATTAGACGACTGTGAGGCGATCGAAGGAGAACGCCTCGGTACTGCATTTTCTGGTGCCATTTCCACATCCAATTGGGTGGATTGGGAGAAGGGCATGGTATCGTGTGCATCAGGACCAGAGTAGAGCGTTGTGGCTCAACCCAAAGAATGTCCTCCACTGTACTTAGCACGCTTGGGAAGTGCTGTAGGTACCATAGGAAATTGCCTCATGCGAGATCGTGCTTGAGGTGTGGAAAAGTCCTGCTGAGTATGTGGCTGACACGGGATAGAGGAAGCCACGGTATGGTGCCATGGTACTTGTGCCTGAGGCTCCGAATGGTAGGTGTAGCCTGGGTATGGACAGGGTTGGAATGGAGCGTAAAAAGAGTGGCCAAACTGTGGTAGTCCTTGCAGACAGTACCCATCGCCTCCATCCCGAGGCTGGTACGGAGCGAAATTTTTGCACTTCACCGTACGCTTCCTAGGAGTTTCATGATCAGACTCCTGTTCAGATGGAGACTTGGTATCAGCCCATCCTGAATATCGAGGGCTTGAGTGGGCAACGACCCGGCTGGCGTCTGGCTCAGCCTCAAATCATCCTGAGTTTGGCAGCATGCACATATGTTCCTGAGCCATCTGGGTTAAAGGAATGTGCTCCTCTGCATCAGAAAGTCCAATTGCTTCCCTTGAAGACTCCTCAAGCAATATTGAAGCAGCGGGAGGAGGTACAACAGGCAACTTAGCCGGTTTCTTATTGGTAGCCTTCTTTTTTGCAGGGCATGAAGGCGGTTTGGCTTTTGGTGGTTTGGAAGTGTTCTTAGCCTTAACCTGCCCAGAGACGGTAAGCAGCGGTTGATCTGCCGAGGAGTCCTGTTTAGAAGCCTCAGCACGCAGAGGTGACAGTGCTGTGAGGGAGGCACTTTCCATGTTTGGAGACAGAATCTTTTCATAAAGGAAAGCTCAAAGCCTTTGGCACCTCAGCTTAATTGCTTGCTTTGAAAAACCGTTGCAAGCAGAGCAAGACTGATCTTGATGCGATTCTCCAAGACAAAACAAGCATTTATCGTGTCCGTCTGATAAAGGGATTTTTTGGGAGCAGACGACACACTGCTTGAAGCCCCGAGGGGCCATAAACAAAAAGAAAAAGGGGGGATTGTTGATCGAGGGGGGGAATGTGACAGAACAAAAGAAGTAACTTAAAATCAGCACGTTCTGTCAAATAACCATAATTTAAGCTAAAGTAAATAATAAAAAAAGAGAAAAGAGTAGCTAGCTAGCTAAGTACTTAACGGTCGATAGCTCTGCTCTTCCTACATCCTACAGGAATGGCGGAAAAAGAGGAACTGAAAGGAAGATGGAGGAAGCGGGGCTTATATTCCCCGCAGGGGGAGCTAATTGACTCTTTTTTATTAAGCTCTAGAATCTTCCGGACGTCCCTGTGCAGGCGCAGGATAACCCATTTGTGTACATTCACAGAGACCACTACGAAGAACCAACCTGGACGATATACAGTATCAGGGGTCTCCTCCCAACACTCCTCAGACTGAAGAAGCTACTTAGATCTGTAGTGAAATGTTTCAACCTGATAAGAAAGAAGTCTAACTTTCAGATAACCTCACCTGGATGACTGAGAATCTTCACCGATTTTATGTTCCCTATAACCAGTCTTGATAAAGATTCTTCTCCCTCTTATCTCCCTTTATTAGTTTTATTCTCCCTTCTCCTTTTTTTTCCATAGTAGTGTTACCTCCTTAATTCAACAGTTTCATCTGTCCAATTCAATTGTTCATTTCTATTTAATTTAATCTGATTGCTACTTCCATTTGTTCAGTTTACAACTGCATGCAAAATAGAAAACTGTGATTTGCACTTGTTTTCTGGACCAAGGGTTCCAAAACAGTTTAAAACAATAATTTTTGTAAGATTAGAAAGCTAGCACAAATTGTTTTGCCAGAATGAGAGCAACAGCAAACAGACTTGACAAAACCATGGAATAAGTAATCAGAACAAAGTCGTCTAAAGGAAGATAGATCATTATTCCGGACACATTTTGGAAGTTTAATTATTCTGTCCTCTGGTGTTCCTCTGTTAATGTTTTCATTTGCTCCAAGGGGCAGCAGAGTTGAAACTAGGCCAGCTAAAGCAATGTGAAGCCCAAACATCTCCCAGTTTATTCATGAAAATTAAACAGAGTTATTCTTGTCCTAGCCTAACTTTATGCCCACATTCTGGTTATGTCTATTGGCTAGAAGAGGTCTGAATCTGATTTTTCTAAGCTCCCCTTTCATTCTGTCTGTTGTCCACTCCATTTTGGTTGTTTTGCCATCAGAGTTTAGGAAGCAGAGCAGATCTGCCAGCAGATCTCTGGAATCAGCTAACAGAAGAAGGTTTTGCTAACACAAGGACAGTTCCGCTGCACAAAAGGTTTCCTGGGGACAGAAGAGGATTTGCCTAATTCTAAACCCCCTACAAAGTGTGCATTTAACTTAGGATCTCACTGCCTGTGAGACTGATTTATTGGTTTTTGTGCTGTTGCTATTTTTTCTGTGTCATCTTATACTCCACTGTTGTGGAGTTGTTTGTTTCATGTTCTAAACTGCTTTGGATTTACCCTGAAATAGAGTTTTAAAATCTACAAAATAATACAAATAAAAGTTCACAAAGTTCCAAACTACATTTTGATACTGATCAAAAACTAAGCCGATGTTCTCTCCACCAGCACTAACATGCTCTGGTGGGGATCCTTTGCCCTCCCCTTCTGGTGAGAGTTGGGCAGGTGGGTGTGCCAGTAGGCACTACCTACAACGTTGGCTGGGGTGGGACCAGATACTGTATTTTTTCCATTTATAAGACAACCCTCCCTTTTCTAACCCCTGCCAGGCCCATGAAAGGGCTTCAGGATCAAAGGGGTGCAATCATACAGCCCTTTCACAGCTGCTTTACACAAAGGGAGCCTTCCCTCCCTTTTTGCTAAGCCCTGTGGCTTCACAAAAGACAGGGAAAAGCGGCTGCCTTCCGTGTATAAAACAACCCTCAATTTTTTGTCTAATTATATAAGGAAAAAGTGTCATTTTATAGACAGAAAAATGTGGTAGCTTTTGTAAAGCCGGTCTGCAACCAGCCAGCCCTCTTTTATTTCTGGAAACCCACCCACCACTGGGTCCAATGTGGCTGTAGTGAGCCGGACAAGAGTTTTGGGCCCTTCTCATGTAATTGCCTTGAAAAGGTTCACAGGTGTATTTTTGCCTATCCCACATTGCAGGTATGATTGGAAGTGGTGCTGTATTTGAATAGGTCACACTGGCGGGTAGTGCAGAATGGCAAGTGAGTATCGGTGAGTTCGCAATAGGCACAATGGTGTCATTGTGCCCAGTGTCACAGCAACTAGGACTCTGAGATTCACTTGTCATGATGAATGTGCAGGGGGAGGGCAGTCCTGGATGATGTCCATCTAAATTCAGGAGAACTGGATATTGGGATGATAGAGAATGTCCCCCAGTTTTAGCTGGCATGGTATAATCTATCCAGAGGACAGCTCCGACCAAGGGCTTGGGACTAACCTGTTTGGGGACAGAGGAACATTCAGAGATACCCTGGCACCTGCTCAAAGATCCACATTATGGTTTAGGCTGCTCTGCAGACTGAGGGAGGTTGAAAATAAGAATTAATAAAGTGTAGCCCTAGTCAACTCTATTGCTGGTGTCCATCTCTTTATTCTGGGAGTGGGAGGGCAAAGTGTCATGAGCAAGATACATATAGGCGCTCTGCTACATGTCCAAACTCCCACCTCCACCACAACTCTAATGTTGCTAAGCAGTGATTATGATTTTTGCAGAAGGCAACTCTTTTGAGGATCCTGTTCTGTATACATTGGAGATAGTTGTGACACTTCAGGCTGCAAATAGCAAAGCAAGTAAGCTCTTCACAGGTTATGATGTTGCAGCTCAGAGGTTTCTCCACCACACTAACACCGCATCTGTTCATCTGTTCATCTGTCCCTCCAACATGATGAATCTAAGCATGTTTCATATCAAACCTTTGTACAAATACATTTGAGTTAGGTGTTGATAAAATACACTAAATGCCAGAATACATATAAGTACAGCCTTCATTTTCACTGCTAATTCTCATGCCATTCAAATGAACACATAAGCCTCTGCTATGAATATTTAGAAATGCTTCTTTATTATCTAAAAGTTAAGTACCTCAGCTTAATCCTCCATCTGCAAATACAAATGCAAACTGGAAGAGGGACTCTGAATAATTCTTATTGAAGTTGTGCTTTAATGGCACATTAATGCTTTTTTGACACTCCTGCCTCTGATCAATATATAAATGCCAATGGCTAACTTGCTCTGTTTACATAATTTTAACAAGAATTGTGCACAACTCTTAGGTATGCAGTGTGGACCATGCAACAGCTTTTTGTAAAAAAAAAAAATCAATAGGGAATGAAAAGAGTTTTGATGGAATCACAATCCTCACATAAATTGTCCATTTTGTACTTCCCAAGACTCACTGAAAGACAGAACACACCTGACATATAAGACCTATAATAAAACATGCATTAAACTGTGCATGTGTTTTTAAAAAATGCAAACAGAGGAACTGTGTAAAATTGCAAAAGTACACTTTAGTAAAAATCAAAAATGTGAGGAAAATGTGTGTAACTGAATGTTTATATTATGAGAAATGAACACACACAAAAAATACTGATTTTGATACAAAAGTCCCACAGGTAATAAAGGATGAGACTGAAACATGGGTTAGAATACAATAAATGAAATGAAGTTGAAACTGAAGGTTTTTCATCTTCCGAGTTACTATCAGCGTTCCCACTCAGTGTGAGCAATTTCCATCCATCATAGGGACAAACTAGACCTGGATATCATTCCGGGTTGTTTTATTCTATAGTTTCAGAGTGGAATAAAGTAAGTTTAACAAAAACAAAACAACAAAGCAAAGCAAAACGAAACCAGCCTCAGCATGCTTCCATTCAAAATGGAGAGATCACTGTTCTTTCTTTTTGTCTTGAATGAATTTTCAGTGTTAAGGAAGATGTGGAAAATGATTTAAAATTATGAGTGGAGAAAGACATATGAGGCTCCCAGAACATTCTCTGAAAGTAGCAGGGTAAAGCTTCATCTGCAAGTGCTTCTGCTTGTTTTTACTGCCACTGTCTAACATGTTGATGCCTCTGAAAATTATCTAATCTGGCAATTCCACATTGTCATTTGGCCAAAGAAAAGGCTTTTTTAAGATGAGATGAAAAGTATTAAAGGAACAGATGTAACCTGTAAGTCACACATTCTCTCTCCCACTAGAAAACAGAAGACTAGGCTAAACAAGAATGTCCCACATCTACACTAAAACACTTAAGTAATGTGTCAGTGTTAATATAAATATGAATCCAATGAGCCAACAACATCACACATTAGACTGGGCATATACATGAAAAAGAGATTATTGGGGACAACAGAAAAAGTCACAGCTGAATTTTCAGACTCCTGGACAAAAATGGCAATATTACAAATCTGTATTATGCCGCTGCTGACTAGGGCTATGGATCATATTTAGTGGAATGCCAAAAACATTAATATTTGTGCAACTCTATGGCACCTGTAGGGCTAAACAAATGGGGCCTTGTGTTAACCTAGCATTCATGAGTTTCATGGGATTTAAAATGTTAAAATAAAAATGACATGACACAACTAAGAGTGGGGAAAAATAAAGAGTAACTATAATACCCTAATAGGGAGTGATCTGGCACTAAAGGAAAAAGACTGACTACACAGAAGAGTTCCATCTGTTAGTTGGAAGCAGCAGCATCAGTTAGTTAGATATTGTGGTCTCTCAAGATATTTTTCTATTTTGTTCCTCTCTTCCAAGGCATTAGCTATTCGACCCAATTTTGTTTCATCCGCAAATTTGTTAAGTATTCTCTGCATTCCCCCATCAAAGTCATCAATAAAAATGTTGAAGAGCGCTGGGCCTAGGACTAAGCCTTGTGGTTCCCCACTTGCTATTTTCTCCCAGTTTGAGAACAAGCCACCACTGGTAAGCACTCTCTGAGAATGATTCTCTAACTCATTGTGCAGGTATAGTTGCCCTATCCAACTCACACCTGGTTGGCTTACTAATCAGAATATGACGGGACATAGGTTTTCCTCCAGTCAAGATATATTACAGCTACAGCATTCCCATCATCTACCAGGGAGGTTACCCAATCAAAAAATGAGATAAGATTAGTCTAGCAGGATTTGTTCTTGACAAATCCTTATCAGTTTCTAGTTATTATTACATTGTTTTCAAGGACCTTACAGAGTGATTGGTTTATAATCTGCTCCAGAATTTTGTTTGGAATTGATGTCAGGCTGATTGGTCTGTAGTTCCCAGGTTCCTCTGTTTTTGCCCTTTTGAAGACAAGGACAACATTTATTTTCTTTGTCTTTTTCTACGTACCTATCTGAAGAATGTATTTTTGTTGCTTTTAGCATCTCTTTCTAACCTGAGCTTATTCTCAACTTTTGTCTTCTTAATGCCATCCCTGTAATTCCTTGCTACTTGTCTGTACTCTTTCTTTGTGGCCTGGCCTTCCTTCTATTTCCTATACAGTTTGTGTCCTTTTTTTGTTTTGAGGTCCTTTCTTAGCTTTTTCTGAAGCCACACTAGTCTTTTTTGCTGTCTTCCAACTTTTTTGTTGCTGGAATTGTTTTCAGTTGTACCTTTTGAATATTCTTTTAAAGAAACTCCCACCCATCTTGGACTCATTTTCTTATTCAGATCTCTTGCCATGGTACCTTACCATCATTATTCTGAGTTTATTAAAATAGATTTTTCTAAAATCCAATATACGCATGTGGCTGCACTCTGCTTTTGCTTTCTTTGAAATTAAAGAATTCAAGTAGAACATGGTCAGATCCACTTAATGCCAATTCCTCCACCAAGTCATCTCTATCAGTTAGAATCCAGATCAAGGATAATTATTCTTCTAATTTCTTTCTTCAGGTTTTGTAAGAGAAAAATATCAGCCACACGAGCCAGTTATTTCTTGAAAGGGCCGTATTTGGAATAATTTGTCTCCCAGATACCAAGATAATTACAATCTCCCATTACTACTGCATCATGTATCTTTGGGCATGTCATGAGAATGGCAGATAGTCAGATTCCAAAAGATCTCCTGTATGGAGAATTAGTGCAGAGAAACTGCCCCAGAGGGAGACCACAGCTGTGATACAAGGATATCTATAAGCGGGATCTGAAGGCCTTAGAAATAGACCTCAACAGATGGGAAACTCTGACATCTGAGCGTTCAGCCTGGAGGCAGGCGGTGCAGAATGACCTCTCCCAATTTGAAGAGAGACTTGTCCAGCAGGCTGAGGCAAAGAGTCCTGGAACCAGCAAAATCAGGGAGCTGGACAGGGGACAGGTTGTATTTATTAAGTGTGGAAGGGATTGTCACTCTCGAATCGGCCTCCTCAGCCACACTAGACGCTGTTCCAAGTCCTCCATATGCAGCACGTTACTATAGTCTCTCAAGATTGAAGGATGCCTAAAACCAGGCTCTAAAAAGGGTGCCCTCTGAAGGACGATGACTTGCTGAGAGAACAGTAGCATTTTCTTTCTTTTTAACAGCAACATATGAAGAGGCAACATTGAAAAATGCTTTTCAGTATTGAAAAAGAGAGGTCTAGAGTTCTGTCAATTTTCATTCATGGGTTACAACTCTTAGAATGCCCTAGCCGTAACCCTCTGGAATTCTTGGAGAATTCTGGGGTTTGCAGTCCACGTACACCTCACAGAAGATCATTCCAACATAGAGACTTGACTCACAATGACCACTTTCAAGCACACATCTCTAGCTAGATGGTGTAGAAAGGGATCCTGAGAGAATACAGTGGTACCTCGACTTACGATCATAATCCATTCCAGAAGATGGGTGTAACTTGAAATGATTGTAAGTTCAAGCACCATTTCCCATAGGAATACATTGAAATCTCATTAATCTGTTCCGGCTGAAAATAATAATAATAATAATAATAATAATAATAATAATAATAATAATAATAATAATAATAATAATAATAATAATAATAATAATAATAATAATAATAATAATAATAATAATAATAATAATAATAATAATAATAAACAAAAACAAAAGCTACCCTCCCCAAAAAAGAGCAGGCCCCCCAAAACCCAAACCCACCCTGCAAAACAAAGTAAATGTGCTTAATCAGGAGCAGAAAGCAGCACCAGGCAGTCTGAAGCCTCCACCAATGCACACTCTCTAACCGTTGGGGCGAAAGAGCTACAAAGAAGCAGCCTCTTCACCGAACAACAGTTAGTACCTACAGTACATTTAAATTCCCTGCCTTTTTCCCCTGCTTCTTTTCTGTTTACAACTTGAAGCTCCGGCCACAAATCAAAGCAAGATTTAGCAGCCGGAGCTGGTTGCAACTCGAAATGTTTGTATGTTGGCCCAGTCGTACGTCAAGGCACCACTGTCATTTTAATCTCCTTGGCTCCTCAGCCTTACTCTTCTCCTCCCCTTCCATATCTCGTAGCAGAATAGGGAAAGCCGCTCCTGCTGTGTTGCCTTCTCCTTCTCCACTTCCTGAAACCAGGGGAGGGGAGGGCCATTTATTCTGACATTGTCACTTCCATTGGTGGTAGTAGGGAGAAGGATTGATGGACCAGGGTATGCAGCCAGCTATTTCACTTCCTCTGATTGGTCACCAAGTTGTCTTCCTCTTTGGAGAGCAACTTTGGTTAGTATAACATCCAGCCTGTGGTTATACTCACCAACTGTTTTGTAGGGTTTCAGTTTTGCTTTTTACTTAGTTCTAATTAAAGTATTATTCAGTTAGCATTTTGATTTGTTTCTTCTGCTGGATCAATACAACTGCCAGTATTTACAAAATGACCAACTCACCTCAAAGCTTTATTTTTCTAGACCTCTGGCAGTGAATTTGTGAGTTTTGTCTCTGAAATTAATTTCTCTTGCAAATCCTTACTCACATAACAGGATCAGACTGGACCTCTGGGTCAAAGAAAAATGTACCCTTTCTGTACCCAGCCCCTTTATACTTAAGCACTGGAGTCTGAATAATGAAAACTCTCAAAAAGTGTGCAGAACTATTAAATTTATATTTAATCCATATACCTTGCTAGCAACTACTTGAGATTAACCATTATGTCCAGCTAGCACTGGTGGGTTTTGTTTTTAAAGAGATGTATGCATACTCTAGGTATTAAAACTAATTTAGAAATATAAAATCTATTTGCTGTCTCTCTTCACAATTCCCTTATTAATGTCAGGTCACTCTCTCAGTAATTCCAGGTCACTTGTCTTTTGTTTTGTTCAGTGTTTGTAATTTTCAAAGTACAGTCAGTTTCTCAGAAACTGAAACCGTATTTAGTCCCTTGATTGTTTTTACTATTAAAATTAATATTTAAGTGTAGGGGGAAGTAGGGTGTTTAGAAAATGAAATTATTCCTTAAACTGCAGACTGCTGCAATAAAGATTATGTCACTCACATGTTCCACTCAAATAAAAAGGATGACCTGTGTGGCCATTACAAAATATAAATACTGTACAGGAATAGGCAGTGCCTCTATAGGACAAACATTTTTGGCAACATAAATTTTGCCAGGCACTTCTGTCTTAGATGAGGCAGGAAGTTGTTTTAAAGTTACAGCTGTGGGTTGGATTTTACACTCCAGTTCTTCAAACAGTACTGCCCTACCCCTGCTTTCCTGGCCAAGCAGAAACATCTCTGTTTTGAAGAACAGCCAAACGGAGAAAAAGTGTGTGCGTGTGCATGCATAGCCTGTCCCCTTTGTTTGAAGAACTGGAGTGTGAAATCCAACCCACAGCTGCCCACAGCTGGTAACTTTAAAACAACTTTCTGCCTCATCTAAGACAGAGGTGCCTGGCAAAATTCATTTACATCGAAAAATAACCTCCTGGCAAATCCTATCTGTTCGGACTTTGGGTACTTGCTTTGAAGAAGTAGGATTTACCCATGACAGTTCGCATAGTGTATGTTTTTTTATTAGTGGCCTATAAAGGTATTATCTATTCTCACATTTGTCACTGACATCTCTTCATCATAGACCCAGTATGGACACAAGCAAAGAGAAAATCAAGAAGTTATGATATTGAACAGTGGTTCTCAACTGTTGATATCTTATATGCCACCAATCACTATATCCTGTGCCTCGCCTTGATAGACACAAATGCCCACAAATGACATTCTCAGTAAGATGATGAGAAGGCAGAATAGGGACGGAGTATTCAAAGTTAATATGAGCATGCCAAAAGGACATAGATGGGTAGCACACACTGTCCAATTCCTCATTACTTGATGTCCATGCCACTCCCATGCTACTGCTTCTCCAAAGAGTAGGAAAAGCACTTCACAGCACTCTGAGAGTCTCAAGAATCTCTGCAACTTACAAAGGTAAAGTCTATGAGAAGGTGAGTCCTAAAGCCCATTAGACAGTACAGAGAAAGCCTACAACAGAACTATCATTCGCATGGGCCTTTGTGAGTTGCAGAGATCCTTAGGACATCCCACCGGGCAGCAGGGCACCTTTCTTACCAATTCAAAGCAGCAGCAGCATGAGAACAGCATGGAGGTAAAGAAGGATAATTCCTAGTTTGGGACTCTCACTCCCATAATTCTATCACAGGGTTCTGAGTGAATTATGGGGCAGTAAGTCCTAAAATTCTGAATGTTCCATCCTTAATAAAAACACAATACTAACAACCTGGAAGAAACAGCATGAATGTGGTAAACAGCTTTATAAAGTAAAAAACAAAGTATTTAAAAACAAAGGACAAAGGTGCTTTTAACATAACACTGCTCTATACTTGGAAGAGGTAAATGATTTGCCCATTTTACTGCTGGATTTGAGACATCTCCCCAAGGTAAAGCAGGCAAGGGAAAAAGGAGGACCATCAAGTTTGGAAAAGGCTGAAAAAGAGCTATTTAAGACTGTCTTGCCTTTCACGGCCACATGATTTTTGTTAGCCTCTTCTGAATAAATGCTCCACCTGCACCTTCCACCAAGCATGTGAGACCAGTCTTTACACAGAAGCAGGCCTTTCTTATTAGAATTCACTTGCCAGGAGAACTGATATTAATTAACTGAAATGACATTACATCTACAAACCAAAATCCTCATAAGCTACCATTTAATCTCAGTGATAATTAACTCATAGGAATACACACAAGTCCTAATCACAGTTAGCTAATTTTGCAGAGAAGAGAGAGAGAGAAAATGATACCTTAAGAGTGACTCGCTAAACCACACTAAAGGGGAAGTTTACTTTTAGGGATTAACAAAGAATGTCATGGATTTAATAACCTTTTTCTAAACCTTTGCAGACTTGCACTGGCCAAAGGGTATGGGGGAACAGGTTCACCTTTTGGGGTTCTGTCTTGTCCTTTGCTGCAGTTGTTGTTTATTTGTTCATATTGATTGGGAGGAGACATATATTATACCAGCTTCAGGCTGGCATAGAGAGGATGCCTGGTACTGATGCTCCTCTGGTACGTTATGTCAGATCCCAGTGACCTAAAGCCTCCTTCATCTACAGTCACCATATACCAGGGCTTTAACTCCAAGCAGTTGAATCTGTGTATCATACAAAACAAGTACATTGTCATTACACCTTACTCTCTTGAAGAGGAATCTTATCATAATGAACCTCCAATATTAAAAAATTAAATGAAAGCTGCTCTGTTAGCATTAGGAAAAAATATCACTAAGGTTTGATGACATGCCGATAGAACTATTTTAAGATGCAGATATGGAATCTGTCCAGATCCTAACAAGAATATGCCAACAAATATGGAAAACAAAGCAATGGCCCACAGGCTGGAAATATTCCATATACAACCTGGAATTAGATTTAGGAGGATTGAAAATTGGTGGAAGGAACATCAGTAATTCAAGATATGCAGATGATATCATCTTACTGGCAGAAAGTATCAGTGACTTGAAATGACTTCTGATGAAATTGAAAAAACAAAGTGTCAAGGCAAGATTTCAAGTTGATGATTAAGAAGACCAATGAAGAAATAGAAATAGTGAAAGATTTTGTATACCTAAGTTCAGTCATCAATCCAAAGTAAGACTTCAGTCAAGAAATGAGAAGACTGAGACTTGGAAGGGTGGCAATGAAGGAATTAGAAAAGATCATCAAGTGTAAGGATATATTACTGGACAACGAGACCAAGAGCATCCACATTCTTGTATTTCTAATTCCCTATGGTGCTTGGAGAGACCTTTTTTGCATATCCTAGACTGCCAGAAAGAAAAACAAGTGGGTGCTAAAGCATATCAAGCCTGAATAATTTCTGGAGGCAAAGTAAAGGGCTCAGCTGACCATATCTCTATCATTATTTGAAGATGAAAAGACTAATGGTAAGCAGCCATAGTAAGATGAATATCTGTAATCATGTGACATTTGAACTCACCACACATTCAGGAATTAATTCACTCACCTTAACCATTGACACAACATTCTCACTCTGCTGTTGTTACTCCACAAGTAGCTTATACAAGAACCAGTCTTCTCAGGACTTGAGTTCCTTTATGCCTAGTGCAAACACGTCATTCTGCAAGCTAGTCTATAAGGCAGATCTCCATTTGAAAATGCCTGGCCTTTCAAAACAGTTTTCTAATTTCTAATCATCTTTATCCTAAACAAGAAACTGCATTTGCATCTGAATTATATTGTGAATTAGATAACAAGCTATGGTTGGCAGAGCAGACTGACCTTTTAGAAATATTCAAAATATTTCCACCAAGCAGAAGTGATAGTGGAAAACATATCTTTAAAAGCCAGGCACACACTCCATGTTGCTCAAGATAAAGGAAAGCAGACTGTTTTTAGTTCTGGCAGCCAAATTCCTACAGAGTATATGTTCAAATTACTCACCCAAAGCAAATTATAGAGTGTATCATTTCCTCTTTTGCAATCTAAGTCTTTGATTCTTATACTTGTACTTTTTGCATGTCCTATTTCTCTATCTTCTTTAGTCCCAAATATCCCTATACAGTACAGCAATAAGTGAACATAGCATATAGCACCCATCTTAAAAGACGAAGCAGAATTAAGATTTAAGATGTTTACACTGCTCCAGATAAGCCCTTTTTTTTCCTTAGGAGTAAAAAACATAATTTTTCCCTTGTACATTTCTAACTGATAAACATTAAGATACAATAAGCACAGTGATAGATTGAATTTAGATGAACAAACTGAACCTCAAGGCAGAATATTGTTCATCGCCAGACAAACTGATCTGGGATTGGAGGTACAGCCCATATTGGGCAGAGTTGTGCTAGTTGTGAAGTATCATGCCGGCAACTTGGCAGCTCTTCTGGACCCAGAATTGCTCTTGGGGGGATCAAGTGTATGCTGTGCTTTTGCCAAACTGCAAATGGTGTGACAGCTGTACTCTTTACTGCAGCTACTTCTGGCCACTGCAGTCCATGCCTTAAAAATGTCCTGTTTTGATTAATTCTGTTGAACAATCTATTGGGTAGCCCTTGAAGAATGTTCAGAATCAGTCGGTACAAAATGCTGGGGCTAGATTGCTTTCTGGTATCTATTTTGCTGCTAATATTACACCAGTTCTACATCAACTGCAGTGGCTTCTTGTCTATTTTTAGGCACAGTTCACAGGGCTGGTAACTTTTCCCTAATGCCTTCGGTAACTAAGGCCATGACATCTAAATTCCTTCTTATGAGTTTACGTGTGGGTTTAAGAAATTGTTCATGTTTCTGTTATACATCTCATCATCAAGAAAGATTAGGTTGGTGGAAATCTATGACAAATGTAAAATTCCCTCCTGAGGGAGGTTTTTTACAATTTCAAAACATTCAGTTCACTGATCTCAGTGCTATAGTGAAAATTCAGGTGCTTTGGTAGGTATTTGCTCTGCAGGAAGATTAACAGGCAAGTTGTCCTGTAAAATAAATAGTGGATTCAGACTGAATCCCATGTTCCTTTTGCTCCTAACTCCAGATGAGAGTTTCTCTCATTCTTTGTAGAGAAGACACACATACACACACACACACACAGAGAGAGAGAGGGGGGGGGAAAGAGAGAATAGAAGTGCCACAAACCTTCTAGAGCTTAGTTATTTGCTGCTAATAGATCCCAGGATTGTCTGTCTATCACTGCACTGCTAAGATTTTTATTGCTAGAAAAATAACTGTCTGTTACCTATCTAGGCAGCATAAGACAGATACAGCACTGGCAAAATTCATCACCACACCTCACACATGCAGGAAAGAAATCATTACAAGTGGATTAACTGCAAGTGGCAGAGGTCTTCTTTAAAGGAAAAAATGTATATAAAGACAGTAAGAGTAGAATTCATGATGTAGCCCCTAGGAGCGTGAGAACAAAGCAACAGCCATATCTCAATGGTGGCAGAGGTTTCCTCCTCCTCATTCCATGAATTCCCCATGAATGTAACATAGAATAGTACACAATAACAACATTTACCAGGAGGAAGGGAGCTCTGGTCATTGGGCTCTCCTTGGAGGTTAGACAAAAAAAAAAGCCTCACCATGGCAATCATGCCATTTTGTACAACTCCAGATCAACAGTCCACCTTGGTGTGTCCACAGTTCAACTTTGGGTCTATATAACTTTTACCATTCTCCTTGCAGCTTCTTTTTCTAAGAAAAACACACCAATTGCACAGCTGACCTATTTGGCCATATTCAAAATCATTGCTCCTTCCACTGATTTTTTCCTTTCATTTACAGACCAGCCATCTTCTGACCAATTCATATTGCTTTTTGCCCTCAGTCTCTTTGCAAAGCTAAAATGTCCTATGCCTTCTTGCAGAGTCTTGAGTCTGAGAGAGTGATGCATTGGTCCTGATATGTGGCAATGCCCCCATACATACAGAGTGGCAATAAATGTAAAATCTACATTGTGTCAATCCCCCCTAAATTTAGCATGTTCCATTCCAAATAGCAACACATATCAAGATCCACTTTTACATGAGCTGTAAGATCTCCATGTTTGGAAACAGTATCTTTTCTGTCAACTCGCTCTCTTTTTCTTTAAGTCCAAGTAGAGAACACAAACACAGATGTTTGATTTTTCTTTGGCATACCATAACGTCCAAATCAATTTCTTCCCCTTTCCTTCCTTGAGGTCACTGTCAAAACAACTTTCATTTCCCCCAGCAGCAGAACAATTGTCCCTTTTTCTGAGCCTTTTATAATCTAAGCAGCTCTCAGCAACATTACCAGTCCAAGGAGAACTGCTGGATAAAAAAGAACTGTCTGCTTAAGCTCTTCAATTTATCAGAGCCTGCAGACATGAAAGAATAAATGGGTGTAGTCAGCAAAGTTGAACTGCAGAAAAAAATAAAATAAAAATAAAACCATTAACTAACTACACACATAACCATTGAGCTCCAAATTAAAGGATACTGAAAACAAGCAGCCTGATGAAGCAGTACATGATAGATGTCCTTGTCTGAAACGGCATGTCTATCAAACATGGAATGAACAACATTATTATAGATGAAGCAGCCATGCTGCCCATAGCTTAAAATGTAGCTATAACCAGGTGCCTTGTGAAGAAATCTCACAATAAGGTTGTCTTTTATCACCAGAAACCTGGATTTCACATAAACAAGTCAAAAGTGCACCAGTGAATAAAAACCTAGACAAATGATAAAGCTGAAGAGAAAACTCTGTTTAAGAAAGACCAAAAGCAATTTTGAAAGTCTAGAATTTTACCTTGCAATAAATACAATTACACTCTGGTGATTCTCGCTGCTGTGAATTTCGTTGTATGGGTATACTGTGTATATACTTACAATGACAATAAATTATATTATTATTATTATAAAACATGCAGTGCTAGAGGGTTTCATCTTTCATTATCTTAATAAGATGACCTATACGTTTGCAATTTTAGGACTAGAAAATATAGTTTCTTCTCAAGAAGAATTTCTCATTCAAATTTCATTTCTGTCTTTCTGCACCTTAACTATTTATTTATTATTTATTATTTATTTTATTTATATCCCGCCTATCTAGTCGGTTAAGACCACTCTAGGCGGCTCAAAGGCTCGAAGACAAGCTTCTTGTGTATTTCCCTCTCCTCAGGTTAATTACACATTTTAAAATCCACATTGTAGAGTTTACAGAACTCAGTCCACGTGTATGAATGACTCTGTATCAAGAGGGAGTCTCCAGAAAGTAGTTGGACAAAACAGAAAACTAATACAGAAAGAAAAAAGAAAGCAATGAGAACAGGACAAAGTGCCCTCTCTATCAACAAATGTGCTCACTTTCCTTTATATTCTTGCCAAAGTCTGGAATAGCTACATCCGAGAAGCAGAATTGCTTCTTGTAGCTATGCGGGCAGATAGATCAATTGCTTATGAAAATAATGTGATGCAATTAGACACAAATGAACTTTTCTGTAGCACAAGGCATAGTGGCTGTGTTCACAGGATACAGGAAACCAGGGATCTATGGGAACTTTGGCTTGTCTATGATGAGCACTGCTGGATCTCGGTGGGAGCAGCTAAACAGTGTTTTGGTGGGAGAGGGCAATATGCCATGTGAACCCGGCACAGTGACCCAGCTGCCACTTGGCTTATTTCTCTCCCCCCCCCCCCCAAAGAAGAAAGCACAATATATGGAATTCTATTTCTGATTTATTGGGAAAGAAATAAGCCAGAGTGGCAGCTGTCCATGTGTTTGCACAACATGATAACTCTCAAAGCTTTTTAATTTGTGTAGCTGCTCTGCTGTAAGTGGAGTGATAAAGCAGCATGCACCACTATGCTGTTTATTCCCAGTAAACCTGGATTCCTACAGATCATTGGCTTATGGTATGTAACTACTCTGCCCTTTCTCTCTCTCTCTCTCTCTTTCCCATTCTCTGTCTCTGTACTGTATCACTGTATATTACTATAATGAATGTGATCCAGGTATTCATACTTGGAGACTGGAGGATGAGCAATTCAGTCTGAAGAGACAAAAGCCAGAAAGACAATGACCAGATTGAATAATTTAATAAGAAAAAGGAACAGCTACGGAATGCAAAAGTATACATACATTCATACAGAATCTCACAACAAAGTCCTGAATTACTCACTGATTTCCATCCAAGCCAGTGTCCTTAAACTGTATGTTTAAAAGATCACCAACATACGTGATGTGTCATATACTATTGCTCCCAAATTACCAGTTTTGTAAGTGTAAACTGCAATTATTTTAATCAATTGAAACTGTCTGCCTCTATAATTCTTCCCTCCATAAACAACAATCACAAGCTTATGAACAGCTGCCACTGAGAACTGTAGCCAGCAAAAAACTAGTCATAGCACAGCCATTGAATATGGCTCTAAAACAGTGTCTATACTGTCAAGCATGAACCTATGCAACCCCCCCCCCCTTGACACTAATGGAGCTTGCTCCCCAGAAAGTATGTATAGCTGAATAGGACCTCAGTTTGATTCTTTGCATGGCAAAACCCATTTAGAACCAACAATTTCAGCATGTTTAACCTTCGCCAAGGAAATATTGTGGTAAGTTATATGAGATGAAGGGCAGACAAGACAGTGTTCCCACTGAACACCATTCATTCTGCCTGGAAAAAGGAGAGAGGGATGTAGAACCCCCGACAGTGGGGAACAGAGAGACTGGAAAAGAGATGACACCCTCAGGAAGAAGTGAGAAAAAGGGAATGTGAAAGAAAAGGTGGGAAAGGAAAAAAAGGAAAGGGGATAAATGTTAGAAAGGGCAGGAAGAGAAGGAGAAGGGAGGAAAAGGATATATATAGGGATTTTCTAGCCAGATCCACTCCCATCCAGGTGGTAATATCTGATTTCTGCCTCTCCTGCTTCTACTATTGTAGCTCTTTTCCCGTTGTCTCCCTTAAGAGTTCAGCCCTCGCCCCCTCCTGCTGCCAACACAGCTGCTCGGTGATCCACCACACCCACCCAGCCCACGTGGAGCCCAGAAAGGCAGCGCAAGCAGAATGCCGCCCTCCAAGCCAGGTAGGAGCAAGCAGCGCCTGAGCACATCGATGGAAAGGTGAGTGCCCAGACTGTGTGTGTTAAAAGTCCCTTTCGGGGACTCCAGTTCCCACACTCCCCAGCCTTGACCTTGTGACCCTCAGGGGAGGGGAGACTGCCTCATTCGGCTTTGCCCAGCACCGCTTTCCCCCTACCTGTGCCGGAGCCTTCTTTGGGCATCCAGATCAGCAAGGTTGCCTCTGAGCCCGTGCAGAGTGTGAGTGGCCAGAGGATCTTGCAGCTGGGATGGGGTTGGTTCGGATACAATTGGCTGTTTATATAATGTTTTTTTTGGTATTTTGGAAAAAAAAAGCCTCCATTGAATTTATTTTTATTTTTTAACATGACTATTTCTTGGTCGGTTCACTAAGAGGCATTTATTGGCAGCTATTGTAATAAAATTGCATTGATTGAAGGTTTAATCCGGAACGATTCAAATGAAACATTTAATACATCCTCCTCTGTCCTCTTTTTTGTCTTTCTGTGCCCTCCTTTTGGTACCCATGTATTTGGCAACCCTAGGTATAAGTGGTTTACCATTCCCTTCTGAGGAAGGCACCCTGGGACTGTGTAGCTTACCCAATGCCACACAGACGGTCTATTCTTCTACAAGGCACAGGACTCAAACTCCTAACTCCACAACTAGCTGCTACAGCCCACTAAGCTATCTAGTCAGCTTATAACTACACCACTGAAGGGTTTTTTCTGCATTTATGGAAGACCTCAGGCTAGACCCTAATTTTCTACGAGCAGAACTACTCTCAGGGCATACAGGGGGCACTTTCATCAAGCCACCTTCATCTGGTAAAGCTTCCAGTGCCCTCACCCCATGGTGCTCCAACCCTTCTGCCAATGGAGCCTCCATTTAGAGATCTTCCTGTGGACAGAACAGGAGCCTTTTTGTTCAGAATTCTGGGTTCAAGCCAGTGAGTATACATAAAATTCTTGTCTACTGCAAGCACTTCATGTTACTAAAATATACCATTGTGAATTACTTCATTTTGCACTCACACATTTCCAGTTCTACACTGGCATGTCCGCAGATGTAAACAGGCGGACATGCAACATGTTTCATGTTCTGCAATGCTTTGTATGTTCTAAGAAATAACGTGTTACTACACAAAAGGACTGCAAGCTGTCATAAAAAAGGCAACAAGTTCAGCAAGCTGAGAATTTGAGCAACAAAGGTTTTATGTCTCCTCATGTTTATTTTTCCTTGCTCTTTTATTGCACAATACTCTTAAATGAGATGGTTCTCAACCAGAGAAGTATCCCTGCTAAGTTGGTGTAGGGATTTCAGGGGTGGCATATATAATTTAATAAGGATACATATATAGTAATTGTTTTTCCAAATTTTTCAAATAAAAATACATATCTTTTTTTAAATTTGAAAAATGTAGAAAAACAATTACGCATATATATACTTTTTTTAGTATGCACTTCATTGCTTCATTCTGAAATGTGCAGAAGCACACCTTCCCTCTAAATGTGCAAATGCTATGATTTAGGTTTTCTCACAAAATATCAAGTTTCAGTAAAAAATTATTGGAATAGAAAGATTTGAAGGAGGATATGAAATTTTTTTACATCAGTTCACACAAAAAGACTAACATGCCATGTGTTGATCATAAAGATTATTACAAATATTTAAGCAAATGAACCATCACAGTGAGATAGCATGACAACAAAAAGTAAAGGATTCATTTGTCTTTCCTCCTGAGGTAATGCAAACATGTGAAGGCTCAGAATCTGTCACGGTCATTTGCAAAAACTATTTTAAGCATCCCAAGAGAATAATTTACAGTATCTTCCGGTCATCAACTTCTTACGGCCCTGTATTTGCAGAAAGAACTGTAAAACCACTGACTTTTTATTTATTACAAGACACCTCTTGGTGGCACATAGAAGAAAACATAAAGCACAATAAGTAAAAGGTCAAAGGCACAGGCTTACTCAATTGTCTCTTGGCTTCTCTTATGCAGCGCCATACCCACTGTACAATTGGATATTTTAGGAGATTTAACACATGACATTTCAGATGAAATGTCAGAAGCATTATTGTGAATCTCCTCCTGATGGTAAATCTTTAACACTGCACTGTTTTATCCATTTCTTTCCCCTTATATCCTAGAACTCGGCAGGAGGGCAGGCATATTACTACCTACCAACCATGCACTGTAGCAGTAACTTCAGGGATTTTTTCAAATGATCCCTGAACAAGGAAGAAGATACTACCACATTCAGCTTGGTAGCTTACTCATACTCCACATTATAGCTTGTTCTTGTGATAGGATAGGTGGTATTCTTGCACTCTCTTGATAATACAAGAATTCAGGAAAGATGCTTCCCCATCACTCAGTAAACTCTGTAATGATGTGGCCTCTTTCTATACAGGTTTGTCAGATTGCAATGTAGTCAATCTGCCTAATCCTTTAAGAAATCTCAAGAGAGTAAGAAAAATATGGCTGTTCCACCTCCTAAGTAAGTTCTATAGGGATGGATGGAGCAGATTTTCAAACCTGAGCAAAGAAATGGTGATAAACAAACTCTCATTACAGAAGTTTCTTTCTCATTCAGTATAAACCATTACCAATCTCCCACCCAGTCTATTCTCTCATACCTTCCCATACTTTCACTAATTCACCCAAACAACAACATACATCTAGGGATTCAAGATGGAAGTGACCAAGAGAATGTAAGGGCTGCTTAGGTTTTGGGGTGAAGGGCATAGCACTCCCCTACTGTCTTTCAATCATTTTTTAAAAGCTACATGATCCAACCAAGGATCTCCTGAGCTGTGTGCAATATTGTCCTTAGTGTAGAAGTAACAAAAGTTTATATATTTTTTAGTCAATGGAAGATCCATCATGACAATAAAATAAATCACAGTTTCCAGTTCAGTACACCTCAGATTCAATGAATTCTTTCAAAGTAGGTTGATTGCTCTTGTCCGATTTGATACAGCTTTGAACTGTTTGCTTTCCTTCTGCCTATTTAGCTGTGATTTTGCATGACATCATTAAGATGTGACATGCTCACAGATTTGGTGAGAGTATTTCAATCCTTTCGATGCATATTCTGCAGTATCTGGTGCATGTTCTGCAGTATTTTAAAAAACCTCAAATCATACATGGCCATAGTCTTAGAAACATTCTCATGCTTTAAAATAAACTTTTGTGGCACTAGATATACAGTGAGGTTGCAAAACAGGAGTAGAGATGGCCATTTTAAATGAGTTTAAGAGAAAGTAAATTTAACTTCTTGATATCCCAAACAATGCTGAACTTTTTTTTTCCCCAACAGCTGAAGGGTGGGCAATCTTTGAAGGAAAGATATTTTCTAGGCAGTTGATGCAATCAATTTCAAGCTCATATCTTTAGACATAAAGCTACAGCTGCTCTTTGGTGGCCTGATAAACTAACAGAGGAAAAATGATCAGGAATAACAGAACCACAGAACTGTTAAGGACACCAAAGTTTATTGAGCCCAGCTCCCTACAGAAGCAGGAAATCTACCAATAAGGTAACCCTGACATCAATCAATCAGCCCATCAATCAGAGGCAGATCATCTCTCCCCCTTAACACAACAATACACCCATAACAAAAAAAACACTAATCACCATAATCACCCAATCTCCTGAAAAGGACTAAAAACTGATCCCACAGCTATAAATACTCAACTATCCCACAAACTGCACCAGAGCACAGACAGAGTTCTGACTCCTGTCCTCTGAAGATGCTTGGCCACAGAGACTGGCAAAATGTTAGGAAGAAAAACCTCAAGAACACAGCCAGAGAGCCCGAAAAACCTACAAGAACCAACTAACCCTGACAGTTAACCATCCAACCACTGATAGAAACCTCCAATGAAAGAGAATACACCAGCTCCCAAGGTAGTCTGTCCCACTGTTGAACTGTTCTTACTCTCAGGAAATACTTTCTGATGTTTAGTCAAAACTACCTCTCTTGCAATTTTGATTCATTACTTCAGGTAATTCTTCAGGTAAAACTTCAGGTAGCCCCTTTGGGGCTAGAGAAAACAAGCTTGCTCTAGCTTCCTCAAGACAGCCCATCAGATATTTGAAGATGGCTATGTCATCTAAATCTTATCTTCTGTACAATAAACATGCAAAATTCTCAACCAATCTTAAAATAGATTGGTTTCCAGAACTTTTAACATGCTGGTTGCCCTCTAGACACATTCCAACTTCTCAATATCTTCCCTAAACTGTTTGTTGTTAGTTGGGCATCCTTCAATCATGAGAGACAATGGTAATGTGCTCTGTATGAGTGTCCTCTCCAGAGCATGAAGCCTGGGTAAAATAATATGGAGGATAGGCTGTTACCCAAGCAGCAAATCCCCCCCCTCCACATCACTGAAATAGTCCAATGGAAAGGCAAGAGCCAATACAACTGGTTCCAGCAATGTCGCAGGAGTTGCCAGAATGACACGAACTGCCTCTGGGACTCCGGCTCCAGATTTTGCCTCAAGGTTACTCCTGAAGCCTTTTCCATCAGTGGATATAGACACAAGGCAGTGGAGGTTTGAAATCGGAGTTTTCCTTCTCCTAGATGGGCTGGTTTCAAGGCTGATGAGCCCCTAAACTGTGATGCTCACATATTATTACTTCCCTTGATACAAATTAGTATAGCATTGACTCTTCTGTTGCCACATCACACTGCTGCCTCAAGTTTAGCTGGCAGTCTAATAACATCTCTATAACCTTTTCCCAACAACTAATGCCAAGCAAGCAGTCTCCTATCCTGTATTTGTACATCTCAGTTGAATTGGCCGTAAGGCATGATAGAAGATGATTTAAAAAATGAAAATACAGCATTAGCCTGTTGAAAGGTCTGGCCTAAGCGGCGGCTAAAAGGAACTGAGGAGGTCTTTGGTGGGTGGAGCTTGTGCTCCACGAGGGAACATCTCACTAATTGCATATCTTTAAGCTAAGGGACGTGGTGGCGCTGTGGGCTAAACCGCAGAAGCCTGTGCTGCAGGGTCAAAAGACCAAGCAGTTGCAAGATCGAATCCACGCGACGGAGTGAGCGCCCGTCGCTTGTCTCAGCTCCTGCCAACCTAGTGGTTCGAAAGCATGCAAATGCTAGTAGATAAATAGGGACCACCTCAGTGGGAAGGTAACAGCATTCTCTGTCTAAGTCACACTGGTCATGTGACCACGGAAGATTGTCTTCGGACAAAACGCTGGCTCTGTGGCTTGGAAACGGGGATGAGCACCACCCCCTAGAGTCGAACACGACTGGACAAAATTGTCAAGGGGAACCTTTACCTTTACCTTTTAAGCTCTAGAAGTTTCTGAGAGTTCGTAAGGCATGATATAACCCCAATTGTGTGCATTCACAGAGACCATGAAGAACAATCAGATCCTCGCCATGGAGATCAAGAGTTTACATTGAAATATAAAACAAAACACAAAAACAAACAAACAAAAAGAGAATCTCAACAAGTCCATATTGTTTGACAAGGAAAATAACTGCAACTGACATATCTTTTCATATGATATTGTAACTCCCTTCTCTTTCTCACTGTAATGATACTAAGACATCCCACTGATTAAAGCATGGAAGAGCATTATACAGTTTGCATAAATTCCATCATTATTATCAGGCCACCTAGATTAGAAAAAGAGAAATGATAATACAGAGTCGTTTTAACGTTTTAAGGCTCTGAAACCAATTGCAATACCATGCCCAGGATAATGAAAGACAGCTCTTGCTGCTTGCTGGGATGGGCTAGGAACTCAACAGAGGGAAGAACTGAACAAGCCTTTGCAGAAGAGGGAGAAAAAAAAACAATGAGTAGTGAAAGAGAAATGACTGTGTGGAGATGAAAAGACATAGCAATTGAAAATAGAAAGTAGATTGAAGTATGAGTAAAAAAAATTGGTGTAGGAAGAGTAGGAGCACCAAGTAATTAAAAAGAAAGTACAGGTACCTCTATGGAAGAGAACGGTGGGTCACTTTGTGAGTGACAGCGGAGAGACAATGACTTTTTGAGTTATTGGGTGCTGGGAAGTGAGAGCAAAAGAACTCGATTGGATACCAGTGAAAAGAGAGAAGCTAAGGGTTTTCTTTCTGCTTTGCAAAAATGTGTTCTTCTTCATGTTTCCTCTAAATGATCAGTTCTACCTTTTAAGAAGTTCAGCAATTGACTGGAGAAAAAGATACTCTGCTTTTCACTAACTTAACTTCGGTTCCCCTACTCAGCCTTTTCTTTGAACTTTCTCTATTCCATTCCCACCTTTTAGTGGTTTAGTCGTTAAATTCTGTCTGACTCTTCGTGACCCTATGGACTTTCTGGTATAATTCCTCTGTGTATTCTTGCCAGCCCTTCTTGATGTCTTCTGCTTCTGTTAGTTCCCTACCATTTTTGTCCTTTATCATGTCCATCTTTGCGCAAAAGGTTCCTTTAATATCTCCATTTATCTTGAACAGATCTCTGGTTTTTCCCTTTCTATTATTTTCCTCTATTTCTTTGCACTATTCATTTAAGAAGGCCCTCTTGTCTTTCCTTGCTTTTCTTTGAAAGTCTGCATTCAATTTTCTGTAACTTTCCCTATCTCCCTTGCATTTTGTTTCCCTTCTCTCCTCTGCTATTTGTAAGGCCTCATTGGACAGCCACTTTGCTTGCTTTCTTGCATTTCCTTTTCTTTTGGATGGTTTTTGGTGCTGCCTCCTGTACAATGTTATGGGCCTCCATACATAGTTCTTCAGGCACCCTGTCCACCAAATCTAGTTCCTTAAATCTGTTCTTCACTTCCACTGTGTATTCATAAGGGATTTGGTTTAGATTATACCTGACTAGCCCATTCGTTTTTCCTACTTTCTTCAGTTTAAGGTTGAATTTGGCTATAAATAGCTGATGATCAGAGCCACAATCAGTTCCAGGTCTGGTTTTTGCTGACTGTATAGACCTTTTCCATTTTTGGCTGCAGAGAACATAATTAATCTGATTTTAGTATTCCCCATTTGGTGATGTCCATATGTAGAGTCGCCTCTTGTGTTTTTGGAAAAGAGTTTTTGTGATGACCAGCTTGTTCTCTTGACAAGCCTATTAGTCTTTGCCCTGCTTCATTTTGAACTCCAAGGCTAAACTTACCTGTTGTTCTTTTTATCTCTTGATTCCCTACTTTAGCATTCCAGTCCCCTATAATGACAAGAACATCTTTCTTTTGTGTCAGTTCTAGAAGGACCCATGAGCTGGAGCCTATGAGTGAAAGAGGCTAAGGGGCTGAATCTGAGGAGAAAGTGGGACAACCTCCAGTCCTCAGGAGTGAAGAAGCCTGAAGGTACGGGCCTAGCTTGAAGTCCCAAGGCAGAGGCGCTTGGCTGCAGGGGAGATCTCTTCATGAGTACCCACTCAGAAAAGGTCAGACATGTACATTATATGAGTTGCTTCTTTAACCTACAACAAGCATATTCTTATCCAGCTAAATTCACAGATTATTATTATTTATTTCTATAAACTTCATAAGCAGGTTCTTTTTTCCAGAGAGACTCAGGGTCCAAACCCTACAAATAGATTTTTGCATTGTCACATGAACATTTATAGCTGAGTGCTGGGTGGGACTCCAACACCACAGATAGAAAGAATCCTTCAGTGAGCTCTGCAATCTGCTAGAAGGAACTAACTGAATAGCCTTTGCTTTATTCTTAAATCCTATTATCTGTATTGCTTGGACCTTTGATTCTTTGGACTGCTACTTGGATTGTAACCTTGGATTGCCCTGCCTGTGTGTCTGCTTTGGTGGGCTTGATACTATCTGCTTCTTTGGCATCACACATTCTTGATTTGAGACTTTACTAGCTAGCTGAGTATGGAACAGGACAGTGGGTGACTACTGACTGCCCTCCAATAAAATCCACTCCAATATGCACGAGAGGGCACAGACTGAAGTCACCATGCATGGTATATCTTCTTGCAGCCCCTCTACAATTTTGTGTAGGCACAGAATGAACTGAGAGAGTGGTGGTATTTCTGCTAAATAGGAGCTTAATTCTAAGATTTTCTTTTTTCTTATCTGCCTTAGTTTACTAAAGAGTTTACTACCAGGATTCACTGTGTGTCTGACTATAGATGAATGCCTTCATTTGACTGGCTAGGTCAGAATTAGAACATTTTTGTCTCTCTTATCTCTTTTACTGCATCCTTTTCGATGGTATAAATCCTACTGCCTGCTGGCATTAACATTTGCTAGAAAATTTCCTTTGGGCACAAATAAAAGCTTTCTGTCTATCACATCCCTAAAATTGATGACATTGTGTGACCCTCCACTTCCACCCCAGATTATAACCGTCTGCATTTTCTTCATTTGCATGAACAGGGGTCATGGAGATGCAGAAATAACATCATAATCCTAGACAATAGGGCACAGGGCAGCTCATGTATCTATTTATGTACCCTTATTTAAGCAGTATCAGGTCAGGAGGATCCCTACTTTGTATAACTGCTGCTATTTATTGTGTGTAGTAGGGAGAGGATTTCTATGATGTCACTTGTTTTCTTCAACCTATGTATGATCTTATGGGTGGGTTTGAACATGTTTATATAAGTAATCTGGTAAGAAAGGCCAGATTACATATAAACATGTTTGGACTTGCTTATGGGTTCAAATGTAGGTTGCAGAGAAAATGTGAAATGTCATAGAAATCCTCACCCTAGTAGATATTTGTTTCCCAAACTGTTTCAAAACTTTAAAATAAAAATATTGGCCTAATCTGTCTCAAAACCTAAATCTTTTACTGAAGCTTTGCAGCCTAGGGATTAGCACAGTTAGTCTTTCTGTGGATTCACTCAAGTATAACATTGCAGGCTTTCTTACTGACATATCTGGGAATGGTTTGAGCAATTCCACAAAAAGACACAGTTAGGGGGGGGGGTTATAACACACCAGTTTAACATGTTTTAGAAGTGCATTCTCACTGCAGAAATAGCAAGAGATAGTTTGGGAAGATTTTGGAGCTGGGGAGAAAATATGTTTCCCTGCATCTGAGTGGCTATACGCATTTGACACTGCAAAAGGTAGTTGACAGACGGTAACCTTGTGACAGGTTTCAGTCAGGAACTATGATGGCCCAAACAGGCAGCATTGAGCCATTGTTGTTCCCACCTGCACTCCAGTTCAGCAGGACTGAAAAGAAGGACAGGACGTATTGTTTTATGCAGGCAATCCTTTGACACTATGGGTTCCCCAGAAGACCTCACTGGAACAGTAGTCTCTGGAACCATTAACGTTCTGACCCATTAGACTAATGAAATACCCTAAGTCTTATGTGACCCCCTTTCTTGGCAACTGAACTCTGGGTGATGACTGGAATCTTTGAAGTATCTCCCTGTTTTAAAATGGGTAAAAGTGTACAATGTTACAGTCTGTAGACTCTCAAAAAGGCAGCACCCCTCCCCCCAAAAGTGGTCTTCTCCTCCTTCTTTTATATATATATATATAGAGAGAGAGAAACTGTCTAATAAAAGAAGGAGGAGACCACTTTTGGGGGGGAGGGGGTGCTGCCTATATAGACACTTTTACGCATTTTTAAACAGCAAGATACTTCAAAGTTTCCAGCCATCACCCTGAGTTCAGTTGCCAAGAAAGGGGGTCACATAAGACTTAGGGTATTTCATATATATCCTGAGATTGTGGGGTATATCATCTTTTTTTTAAAAGACACCAGAATTTTATATATATAAAATATATATATAAAATTCTTGTGACTTAAAAAAAAGATGATATACCCCACAATCTCGGGATTTATTGTTCTCTCCTTGCCTCCTTCACTGCTTTTATAACCACTTGTCCTGAGCCAAGTGTGTGCACCGCACATTTCTGATAGTTGTCAAAGGCTCTATCAGCATCAGCAACAGCTTCTCCCGGATGAAAAGTTTCCATGATTAACTTTCTGAATGTGAATTGCTTTCTGTACTTTGAATGCAGACTTGTTCATCACTTAGTAATAACATTCCCTGCTGAACTGAAAATGTGTCTTGAATTAATGCTGTAAAGAGAGCAGCTTAACCACTTGGCAGCAGTGGTAGTCAAGCAGGCTATTCCTCCCCCTGCCCCATATTAGAAATCAGGAGGCAAAAGATTTCTTCAGGAACCTAAGACACTGGTAGCAACAAGGTAGTGACCCTGTTTGTTTGGCTTTTAGAACAAAGTACCCATGCAGTTCTGTATGAAATTAATAGAGAAACTGCTAAAATTGATGGAGAGGAAGATCAGAATCATTTATCACAATTGTTGGCATTACAGAAATTATTAGTGTTAGTTGGCACTATCACATCATATTCTTAAATATCATATACAGTGGCTGAAATACTCTTAGCATAAATTTACACTTTTCAAGTACTGTACAATGTCACCATTCTGTAATAACAATATTTCCTTTAATTTAATTGAAAACTCCCCACACCCTTCCTCTTCAGGCTCTGAGGATCACTGGGGCTCCTTTGCCTTGGGACAGAGGTGGTGGTGGGGGTGAGGTTTTAATTGCTCCTGGGTTTGCTGTCACTGGGGCTTCTGGCAATTTTTCATTGTTAAAGACATTCAAAGGTTTCCCCAGGGCAAAAGAGAGCTCTGGTTAGCCTCAGAGTCTGAAAAGGCATAGTGACAGGAAGCTTTCCATTCTTTTAAATATTATCATGGGATGATGACATCCTTCTACTGGGGAAGCATACAATTGTGCAAAAGGAAGTCAACCAATAAATTGTTGCTCTTTTAAATAGAAGAAGATATAAATTTATACTGATTTATTTCATTATATATTTGTATATATATACAAATAAACAATAAAGAAAATCAATTTTTAGAAATATATCACTGTCTGGTCTTTTCTTAAAACAGTTCAAACTTCTGAATTCAGATATAAAACCAACATACCATATCTGTAATGTAAAACCAACATACTATATCTGTAATGTAATACCACATCTTTATTTCATTAAGCTGTAATTGACAACCTAAACTGCTGTTAGTAAACTCAGTACCATTTTAGGATTTAATCTTTAATATTTTTTTTATGAGTGTGGCTTTAAAATGATTACATCTGCAATGAAAATCTCTATGTAAGTTATCCCTTCATTTGACTTGTGCAGCATGAAATACTCTACAACTGTCTTCTGCAACACTTTCCCATATATGGTTCTAATAATAATTTATATATTTTGCACAAAATTACTTTTTGGTTCTTGCAGGAATGACACTTGCAAATCAGTGTAAATTTTTGTGAGGGGTCTTTTGAAAAACAATACCTCCTTTAATTCCTCCTCCAAATAAGAAACTTCAAAATCTGCCCTATTCCCTTAATTGCTCATCTTTGCAATGTATCTAGGAGAAGCATGGAACTTGATACTTTGTTGGGAACAACATAATATGGAACTGATAACTTGCATCACATAGCCAAGCATCAAGCACAAATATAGGGGACTTCTAAAGAAAACTAGCAGACCTTCCTCAATGCCCTCCAGGATGTGAAAACTAAAGTTTTGAGCATTTGACTACAGAGACAATGCATTATGTACCATGAGACCTACTATATCTTTCTTCAACTTGAATTTTGTTTGGCTTATCTGACATTGCTTTGTATAAATTTTCTACTTTTCCCCTCAGTCACTATCACTAAAAGTAAGCATTTACATATATCCACCTATATAATCTATGCACAAAATTGACTTGGTTTCCCCATGTTTGGGAGCCCCTGTATCATCCTTGCAAGGTGTAACACACTTTCAAATTCAAAATATATTTCTCAATTATTTGTCCATTCTGATTAAAGCATCACCAGACAGTATCGGTTTGGCATTTGAGAGTAGCTAATCGTTATGGTTACTCAATAAAGTCAATGAAGTAAGTAATGAACGTTCTCTAAAACGACTGTTATGAAAATCAAGATTATGGTGATCAGTAATATGTAAGCAGCCCAAGAAATGCACTTGTAGATCCAAATTAAAATTGTATATCAAATAGATAAATCTAAGTACAGGGACGTGGTGGCGCTGCAGGATAAACCACAGAAGCCTCTGTGCTGCAAGGTCAGAAGACTGGCAGTCGTAAGATTGAATCCATGCGACGGAGTTAGCTCCCGTCACTTGTCCCAGCTCGGTACCATCTCGGTGGGAAGGTAATGGCGTTCCGTGTCTCATCACACTGGCCACGTGACCACGTAAACTGTCTACAGACAAAACGCTGGCTCTATGACTTGGAAACGGGGATTAGCACCGCGGCCTAGATTCAGACACGACTAGACTAAATGTCAAGGGGAACCTTCACCTTACCTAAGTACCTTGGAGTTTGATTGAATGAGCACCATCATGGCCATGCAGAGGAAATCAGAGTAGAGATAGCCCAGATCCAATTCCTCAAAATAAACACTGTAATATGCAAGAATAACAAAACGGCTTTGGGAATGCACATTTTGTGATGCTATATTCTTGCTTCTACTGTTTGGCATAGAATGATAGATTTTAACATGTGTTATTTAAAACAAAAAGACACACTTGAAATGTAGATTTATTGCAAGGTGCTAAGTATTTTTAAGCTAAGAGGATGATCAAAAGAAAGTCTAAAATAAGCTTTTTTAAAAAGACCAAGAAATTATAAAACACAAAGCCAGAGTACAGTACTTCATTTACATAACAAGAAATGGAAAGCACATATTGTTACTGCTGATCATTCCAGGCCAAGTAATTGGAAAACCAGTTCAGGAAGAACCTTACTAAAGGATCTTGGAGTTCAGGTTAGATGTAATACAACACCATTATTTAGAGGTGCTGTTTCTAAACTGAAAAGCGCCATCACAAAGTGAGATCTCCAGCGGGAGAAGAATAACAGGGGGAAATCCCTCTGGGAATTTATCTTACCTTCAAGTACCATCCTTGAGATTACAACAAAAAATGAAGACAGCCAAACACATCTTCAATTTTGTATTTTTCCAGATTCTGACCTGATTGGATAACAGTCATCTAGCTAATATCACAGATCCATAACAACAGACAAGTATCTAAAACTGGCAATATGCAAGGTTTTGGATTAGAAACCAACATGTCTTGCATCATTAAACACTTTATTTGGGAAGTGAGAAGTGACTGTTTTGTCCCTTTTCCCTGTCTGAGAAATTCAGTATAAGTAAAAAAAGCATGTCTTGCTTTTATTATAATAATTTACTGTTGGAAGACACTACTGCCTCATGTTATTTAGAAAAAGGAAGAAGACTGATTACCACTGATAAGCAAGCCCAGTCACAAACTTAAAACCTTTCAAAAAACAATGAGACATAGATTATATGATATAAGAAATTAAAGAAATACTGTTTCTGAATGAAGAGGTCATTAATCAGCAAAAGAATGTACAAGTATTTTTAAGCTAAGAATAACAGAATGATAAACATGGAATTCAGTCCTAATCTTCCTGCTGATTAATTAAGCCTCCTCTTCTATTCATGTCAGAGCTGATAACACAAAATAAATATCCGTAAACTGATATGCGCCTTTTTTCCTCCTCTCATTTAACTATGCAATCAGAACTTCTAATACCTGTTTCCCCAAAATAAAACAGGGTCTTATATTCATTTTTTCTCAAAAAAACACATTAGGGCTTATTTTCAGGGGATGTTTTATTTATTGATTTTCATGTAAAACAATTTGCATTTATTCAAATACAGTCATGTCATCTTCTTCTGGTTGCTGCACAATGGTGGAGGGCGGGGTTTCACTTAACTGGGTCTTATTTTGGGGGAGGGCTTATATAATGAGCATCCTGAAAAATCATACTAAGGCTTATTTTCAGGTTAAGTCCTATTTTAGGGGAAACACGGTAACATATCAGGAAATTATTGAATCAACAGACAAGAGTCTGAATATACTCTACTGCAGAGGCATCAATAAGCCAAACTGTTATTTGGAGACAGTTAACATTACCAAAGGTTGGACAGAGGGAAAACAGATTATGGGAGGCCTGATGGGGAGAGGTGCTGCTGGCTCATTGTCAAGAGAGAGGTGATGCAGGGGCAGAGGAGCAAAAATATGTGGTGCATTCTGCCTTCTTCCTGCCTAGTGTTCCCTTGGTATATCAAGTGCCTGCTGCTGAGCACCTTCTGGCCTTCTACACAGAGAAACCAGGGAGACTTAAAATTAAAAGAGGAGAGGCTTGCCCCAATTAACAAGCCACCTATGGAGACAGAATACCTTGTCTGTTCTAAACAGAAGGCACAGGGTTGTCCAAAATTCCTCACCTCAGCCTTTGTTGTTTTCTTTTCCTTTGATTATCAAAGCAACTAGGAGAGGACTGAAATAGTCAGATGTAACCATTTTTTTCAGCTTTCCACCATTTTGATTTTGATAAGCTACCTAAGAGGCAATTTACAATCTTCTTCCAATAGTCTTATAACCTTTTTCCAATGAACTCAAGACAGATTTAGACAATATGCAAAGAGGAAAAACTGTAGTGTTGAGTCAGAACCAGGGCATAAATCCAAAACTAAGAGAACTGACTGTGGAAAAATGGAAACCAGAGAGACAGCTTTTCCCTTAAAGTGATACTTTAATTCAAAAGGAAACTTCATTAATTGGTGGGAATATTTATTAATTGTACAGATAACAGAACTGCAGTTGCCCCACACAATAAAGCACTGGTTTTGTAAGGGACCATTTAGATTTCTGAAATTATTAGAATTTGAAATTATGAAGGACTATACTTCAAAGATAAGAGTTAGCGTCACTCTTGCCTTTCATTTGATTTAAACATATCATAAGACAGGAGAGAAAAATGTAGCAATGAAGGGAAAATCTACAACATAACAACATATAATGCTAAGCAACCTATAGTCTAGAAGTCTATCTTGCTCTCACCAAGGTTATTTATGTGAAAGATCTTTCATTTGTAACGTATCAAGTGAAAGCCTCTCTACCACTGCTTGGATGCCTCAGTAGACTCCTTCAGTGGAGATGGTAGTGAGGCAACAGGGCTGCAACCAGAGGTGATTAAATTTACACTGCTGCTTTATTTTATTGGGTTGTCTACATTGGTGATGCCAGTGGTAGCAACATATTCAGGATTCAGCCTTAAAGCTTAAAATTCTCTTAACTATTTGTATCTTCACATAGTTAATGAAATGTATTGCTGAGGCAATAGCTACTCTGAAATAGTAGGTTTATTTTAATTTCATTCAGGGCTATAAAGTTAATGGGTTTTGTACATTTAAGGAAAGGGAACTCTAAACACATCAGATGCAAGGATTAAAAGTAGCAACTCTAAAGAGTTTCAGTATTTATTCACAATGCTAGGCTTTATGCCAATATATCTGCTTATGGAATGCTTGAACTTTTCTAGAATGAGAATCTAGCTTTTCCTTTAAATTTGGAAGCATCAAACAGTCTCCTTTGAGAACTTTCCTTACCTTGACAAATGCAGAGATTAGCTCTACCTGCCTAATTCCACCTAATCCCCTTTACAGCAGAGCCAAAATATAGCTGTCATCCCCAGTTTTCCAAATCTCCCATTTCCTTCTGATTGGTTACTTCCCTGATGAAAGGTGATTAGCTGAGATGTACCTTGGGGAGGCTGTTCATCTCTTCGACCATTACATCCTTCTTTTCTGAAATGTAGACTGTGGCTACATTGCAAAACTGAATCAGAAGGTTCCAGCTTTGCTGCATTATATTTCAAACTGCATAAAGTGAACACATAAGGGCTGTGGATTGATTTGTGAGTTCTCTGTTCATATTGTTTGCAATGTGGTCCACCACACACAGCCCTTATTTCCTTCCTCCCTCTGGTCCTGCCTCTCCTTTCCTTTTATGATTAGCTGCGAAGCTCCTTAGTTACATCTTTCATTCCGCCTCACTTTTGTTTCTGTATGTGTATTTATAGATGTAGAAGATATCTAGGAACAAAGTATTATATTAATGTAATGCCTCATGGCTGATACAGCAGAAAGCAACAGAGTACAGTACAATTTCTATTTAATTTAATCCTATTTCATTTCTGTTTTTACACAACTCACTTTTTGGCAATCTCTTTCTGCAAAACATTGGAGGACAAGAAGGAAAAGGAATGATGATGGAAGTGTGCTCTTATTCCCCTGAAAAGCATGAAAACACCACCCAAGGACACACCTCTATTCCCTAGGAATGTCTGCAGGAGGGGGAAATGCAGTTGAATCCAGCCCTCTGAAAGCAAAGAAAAAAAACTTGTTTTGCTTTAAATAGGGTGGACCAATTCAATTCAGCCTTGTACACCATGCAGACAGGAAAGAAAAAAAAAGCTTTGAATTCACCTGCTTTATAAGCAAGAGCAAATCCCATGGTATTTGACTATATAGTCATCCTCATAGAACTGAAATGGCCAAAGGGCTGTCCTGTACAATCAGAGGTGAGGGAGGAATGAGTTCATTTGGCCATTTAGCCAAAGACCACAAAGATATTACAAATGAAAGAACACAAAGAATAGTATGATTCTTGTTAAGGCTATATTTCAAGTTTACTTCTGGTAAGAAGTTTACTGAATCGATTTACTGGTCTCCTCAATCCTGTGAAACTAGGGAGATTATATGAAATTTAGTTATATTGTAATAAGCCATATGTTTTTATTGTATTTTTGTGTTATATTAATATATGTAATAATAATGTTAGAATGTATCTGCTGGTAAGTGACCATAATAAAGATCAGTCAATCAATACTTCAGGTAAGAATGGTGAATAGAGTGCTCTACATACAGAGGCACACACAAACACGCTTGCATGTAACTGTGATGGCTGTGATGATGTCACCTGCCTGTCATTGCTATGGCTGGAGTTCATCTGCCTATAGCAGGACAGGAGGTGGGACTTCAGAGGGAGGAGCTAAGGTATATAAGGGGGAGTGAATGATGTGTGAGTCAGATAGGGACTTAGTTAGGGTCTTGTTAGGGACTTAGGGCATGTGCAGGTTATGAGGTACTGTGTTAGTGAAGGTCTGTGTGAGAGAGTGTATGAGGGGATACTTTATTATATTGATTGCCTTGTTTAGTTAATACAGTGATTTACTATTACTTATGTTGTATCAATAAACAATCTTTTTATTTTTAAAATCCATACAATTGTCTGAGGAGTCAGATATATGTGTGGTTGGTGGCAGCGTGTAAAGTGTGTATGTAAGAGTGATGTGACACCTCCTTTGTGATGTGAGAGGAGGCTGTCACAGTAACCATGTATGATGATATAAAAAGTTTTGTCCTTATTGATGTATTGTTTGTATTAAGTGCAAAACCTTTTTGACATATCTTCCTAAATTGATTACTCCATTAGACAAAATTAATCTAGCAATCACTGGCCAAGCGCATGGGTCAAAATTCATATTTAGAAAATAAAAAAAATAGTCATTTCATTATGTATGATTACCTTTATCTGTCTACTACAGCAAGGTTCTCATCAAGAATTCTTGATCAACACTAAACTTCAAGGGATGGCAAATTTTACACACACTGTTTTCTCTACAGAAAGGCTTATTCAGAGGCTAAAACATTAAAAACTGTGAACATGTCCTTTTGTTTTCATCTTGTTCTGTTAAACAAATAAAGCAGAAAATGGATTCTGAAATTTATCAGGGGTGAGGATACAACATAGTACAGTATGTAGCATACTTGGTAAAATTCTGACTTCCATCATTGTGATAATCCAATATAAGGCATACAGTGAGATTACAACAGTGCAATAGTACTCCTAGCATTAACATGTAAACTACTTGCACAAAGCCTACTTTTCATCAGGGATACTTAAAGGCTATGGTGGCAGAATACAAGAATTGCCAGGTTCTATGAAGCTGATATGTTTTCTATTATCACAGCAAACTACAGCCCTGTCCAACCAAGCTTTAAAACATGTGAAGACCACATGCCTTGAGGGAAGCATGCTAGCCCTGCCCCATCTGTCATTTCTTTAATTATGGAAATAAAACTGTCTGAAGAGGGGAATTGCTATATTCCACATGAATCAACACCCTGAAATTTTCTCAAAGAGGTTCCACATGCTTATGACTGAATAAAGTTTATGGGTCAGACTTCCAAGAATCAGCTTAAGTATATGCAGAGGGCTTCATTTCCAGAAGACTGATTGACCACAACATCTGTGGACACAGTGAGAGTTTTAAAAAGAGTGTATCATTTGCATTTACAGAAGAACTGCTTGACTGCTTGACACAACTTAGCTTGCCAGTTCAGAGGTTCATCTCTTTTATCCTTCTGTACTTGAATTATTACATTAAACAAGTGATTTCTAATCTGATAACATGTATGTACAAATTAATTATTCCACACATTCAACAGACTGGAATCCTACAGTTAAAATGTCAAAATTTCTGTAACAAAGTTATCACTGATGCTAAAATACGATGATTAGGGCACCAGAAGCAAAACATCAGCTAGAGCTAAGACAAAAAGTATCATGCAAGGCCAAAAAGAACCAGAACATAAATGTATTTTATAATTTAAGGACAGGAAACAAGGAGCCAAACACCTGTTGCAGAGAACATGTGTAAGAACTGTGTAGCCAAAGCTCTTGTAAAACAAACACTATTTTCTCAAAAGCTAGTTGTTATTTAATATCCTGCAATGCCATGATTAAAGAACATCTTATTTAAAACACTTCATCTGAATTGTACAATATTCACAGATACTTTTGTGTACACTCATAGATGCAAAGCTGGAGGACAACTCCCACCACCACAAAAATTTCAGCCTCAGAGTTTGAAATGAAAAAGCTCCTCATGGCCCTTCCATTAAACTAGATGCTCACTCTCAGACAGGCAGTTTCAGAACATTCTCTCATAGTCATACGGCAATGTTTCCTGCTGATAGCTATTTTCATAGTGCCATACAAAAACTCATAAAGAGAAAACAACAACTGCACCAGATAGCCTTTTACAGAAAATAAGATAGGTATACAGGGAAACTGTGCATGCAGAAGTAATGCTATTGATTATGTGTGGAGAAGAATGATTCAATAAAGTAGGAGAAACTGACTAGTACTGTACTTAACACTGTCATAATCTGTTTGAATTTAAAATTAAATGTGCAACACAAGACAGCATTTGTTCTATTGCTGTAAGCAAAACTTTAAGTGCATTTATTCTTCCTCTTACTGAAATGAAGCATATCATAATCACGACTTGACAAACAAAAATAAAAGGCTAAACTGAAATTCTTTTATCAAATGGGATCAAATGAAACAGTCCCACTTTCCTGGTGGTTTGAAAACAGATAATCTGTCTCCATTGTTCACTGTAACAAGCCATCTTCTAGTACAACATTTTAGCATCACCTAGAACACAGATATAGTGCACATTTTATTTTTCAGGTGCATAAGAGCCATTTCCCCGACTCTTTTGATATAGTTTTCCAAGCTCTCTATTCCACACTCTCAGATGAGCTTGGCACTCATCAGTCCTGTTATTGTGCCAAGAAGTCAAAAGTTCCAGAATTGCTTTGCATGGCTTGCCACAAATTTTCCTAATAATTGAGCAAAAGTTTCTTAGATTCCCTTAAAATAATTGATACAAATTTACATTTGACAGTGATTTCCAGATAGATTATTATTGATAAATGATAAACAGCATTTTGTTCATTGATTCTTGATATATGTACATATTCAACACTGCCCATTTATTTCTTTAGTAAAATCAATACTGTTTATGTGTTCATTATCTGAGTCAATTATATTGCTCTTTGAATTCAATGGACCTTACCAGGCACTTTGCACAAGATTTGAGAGGTATATTATTCCTCCAATTTAAAACAGTATCTCCTTGAAAAACCCAACCTGTATGTTCACTTACAGTCAAATGCAATCCGACAGATGGTAACATACTATACTGAACAACCAATCCAAATTATTCATGTTATCTACGACCTACATGCTGTAGACAACCAATCAATTCTTATTTCAGCCACAATCCAATTAGGTCCACTTAAGATACAATTGATTTCAGTAGGGCTTAAGCACTATCAACTGTGCATTGAATTGTGACCTTTGCCAATAATCTTGTTAAATTGTCCACCTGCAAAAAATTAATGAGCTCACTCTCTTTTACCAAAAAGAATGTACATGATTCTTTGTTGAATGAAGTTCATTTTTGTAGTTAAGGGTGATATTGTATGTTCCAAACTGTCATATCTTTGCCCTTTCACCCAAGAGTCTTATGTTTTAAACCTCACAAATACATAGGTTTAGCTATTATTTGTAAATAGCTTCAAGTGCTTCTAAGGAATAGCTAGAAATAATTTATTAGGAAATCAAGGAGACTCTGCAGCCAAAGTATATCAGATCCTGGGGGTGATGAACAAAGATGTAATCTAAACAGACACTAATGAATGTGGAATGTATGAACTATGAATCAAGGAGAAAATTGTTTCAAGTATCTCATGTTATCCTAGAAATAGGTGTCTATTTTACATGAGGGGAAGTGAAGTGAACTAACCTGATGACACCCATAATATATTCCCCTCTTATCTTGGTACCTGCTTATATGACAAATATATTTGTCATCATATTTAGCCAGTTTTTAACAACCATCAAAATAACAGCATTTCAAAAGTATGGGTTGGCTCCAGAATTACTTTTGCATTGAAATAAAGAAAAGGTGGTCATTACTAACTAAAATTCCAAGATTTTCAGATAGTTTGCTCTAAAAAATTACTAAATATGGATCATATCTAACTGCTTCATTGATGGTTCAGCATTCATTAACCAAATTTTTTCAAACTTAATTTTCCACTAGCCATCCCTTAATTGTACAACACAGGAAGGTATGAATAGCTGGTAGGATAAATCATGATTTTTGAAAAACTTAACTTAGATCAATGGCTCGAAATTTACTCAAGAGAACACTCTTCTGCAGAATCTTTATTAGGCTATAAATTACATTCTTTGTAATTAGGAAATAAAACACCAGCTGCTGAAACACTAGTATGCAGATGTACAACAGCTGGAATAAATGTCTATGTGAAAAACAGCTGCCTCTGATTTTTCAATACGTTTCCTAGGACCAGCATATGTCCAACAGAAGAACAATATACTGCAGAACATATTGAAAGTATGCAGTATTTTTACTACCTGCTGTGGAGTCTCAGCAAGACTTTTCCTTCTTGATTCTGCAACATAAATAATGTTATACAAAGTTTCTACAGAGCACAGGCACTCTCCCAGTTAGCAAGTTACAATTTTAAAATAATGTCACAGCATAAAAGAAAAAGAAACAATGCATCCCTCAGATAGGAATGTAGTTTATATCTTTAAACAGAGAGCCAATGTCTTCTAGGTTGGAGAGATGCATGTAGTCTTCTGTAAACCATTATATGTTGTCATTTTCTGAATTGCATTAGTTGTGCAAAGGAAACACACACAGAGAGAGAGAGAGAGACACAGAGACAGAGAGAGAATTTTCTCTTAATTTATCTACCAGAATCTCTCTCAGGCTCCATACACCAGCATTTATATATCCAGCCCCCTCTCCCCTTGGCTCCGCCTTCCATCCTCTCACTGGCTCATTCTCCACTGTTCAGCTGTGACGGACAGGTGAAGGCTGGGCTGATCGTTACAATAGTTATATCCTAAAACTGGTTGAAATTTTCATGGGATAAATTTCTGACATGGTACTACTCAAATATTCAGGTATATTAATATCCTAATGCTTTGTATATATTTTTTGAAATAAGACAATTGCATTTTATGTGCATACTATTGAAGCCTTAAGCTACCACAGCAAGGCATATGTGTTGAGACACTATCACCTTCATTTAAAATTACTGTTGCTTACACTTCTATACACAGAGAGATAATGAAGAGATTCATGTTTTATTCTTCCATCCCATATACTAAGTAAAGTTCAGTCCACTTGCATCATCTCAAAGATCCTTCATATTTCATGCAATGCCTAAATGGATACTCTAAGCAATACACTTCTTATCCTTTCTACTTCAGAAGCAAAAAATTTAAACCATGTGCCAGCAAAATTGTTAAAATTGATCTGCAAAAGAAGGACACAAAAATACTTCACCAGATTATTTTGTGTACTTAGCACCTAGCATAATGGCATTAAATCCATCACTATAGAAGCATTAAAAGTTACCACTGTCATTTCTCAGAGATGGATAACACATTTACAAAAACTCTCGGAACTGAAGTCTTACTAAGATACTTAAGCAGTAAAGTACATCTTTAAATTATATTATTTATTAGCAATTCCTTAACACTTGCAGATGAACAGTGCACTGTGTTTAGCATGGAAACACAGGCAGTAAAAAGGGGTTACTCATAAAAATGTCCTTGCCCACACATCATGTTACAGCTATGATTGAACCAAATCTTTGTATCTACCCCCTCCCCTTATTATTTTAAAGAATGCATGCACACAAACTCAAAACCCCAAGAAGGCTCTTATTTTCAGAAAGCCAAAGCTATATAGTATGCTTCATCATAGCTATTTGCCAAATGCAAATATTAGCTAAGCTAAAGCAAGCAATACAAGTGATTGAAGCTTCAGCATATAAATAATGTTAATTGCTTTATTTCTACAGATACAAAATGCTATTTGTCCTATAATTTCCACAAGGAGGAAAATGGCACAGTGTGCACTAGAAGAGAAAATTAAAATTAATCAGTATCAGAGCCTCTTCATTGTATTTCCAAACAATTGGAGAAAGACACAATGGAGGTTACAATGTTTTAGCACTAATTAACTATTTTATGGACCAGTATAAAGACACCATTGTTTAGGAATACAGCTGGTCCATGAAGCTCATTTCTAAAATACAACATGTCGTCGTTTAGTCGTTTAGTCGTGTCCGACTCTTCGTGACCCCATGGACCAGAGCACGCCAGTCCCTCCTATAGGATAGGAAAATACAACACAGTTTAACTCAAAGATTGAGATCCAGAGCCATTTTGTGAATAGAATATAAAGACCAAGCACTCCTTAGTGAAGTAGGAGTCAAGCACTTTGGTTCATGTCAACTGTGGGATACCAGTCTCCCCCACTGGGCCCACAATACCTCACTTAATATAGGCACCTCAACTCTGACACAGATGCAAAAGTAGAGGTGCCAAACACAATCTGGAAAAAAAATGCACCAGATAGCAAAAGCCTAAAAGAAGGCAAACTGACTCTGCTGTGAGTAGAGGTGGACTGACCCATCAAGTATTGAGGATGATGGTCAATCACTCATTTGACCCTATAATATTTGAGAGAAGAGCTATTCCTGTATCATACTGTGTCTATAAGAGCACAGAGAGCCATACTAAGACTGAGGGTGACAAATTAAGAAAGAATGACCGAAGGACAAAATGAGAGTATACTGTTTTGAAAACAATTCCTTAATAAAAGTTCTGTGGCATTGAAATCATCTCTGAACTGTCATTAGAATAATAAGTAACTTGGGCGAACCCTTTAACCAACAGATGGGCTAGGGATTCTCATAAGGATGATGCTAGAAAAAGAAAAACCCAACCATAGTACTAAGTCATCAAATCAGGAAACACTGAATTCTTAAAACAGCCCCTCATTACGACTCAAAGATCTGTCAGAACAGGAAGGATATGCCTGCCTCTAAAAGGGCTATGTAGAATACAGCATGTCTCCCAGGTAGAGTTCAAAATCTGCAGGCCAGAATGGAGTAGGGAAGACTATTTTTTCTCTCCTAGATTTCTTTTCTAATTTCAAAATTAACTCATAAAAATTTTCATGTTCATATACCTTTAAACCATCCAACCTCAAAAATTAGCTTGTCAACATCTTCTATAAATCATACCTTATCAAAGACTGAACTGTGCAGGAAATTCTCAAAGCCATTTAGAAACTTTGGCCTATATGTAAACAAAGCTGTTCAACTGAAGAGTGAAACTGGAACTATATGTTTGCAAAAATATGGAAGAAAGGCATTTACTACCAATCAGCTGCAAAGAGGTGCCAGGCAATTGTAATACACATCATAGTTGTACTACTTTTTAATTTTTAAGACTGTGTTTATGTGCATGTGTAGATATGCAATTTAATCATAGGTTTCAAAAAAGGAACTACAAGATGCAAAGGAGGAAAAACATTGAAAATATGAGAGTAGTTGAGGGACAGCAAGGGGTTGGTAAACAAAGAGGTGAGGAAGGAGTGGGCAGAGGTGAATCCCTAGCCTTGGTCCCTGAGCCTCCCAGAGGCTCTGCATGGTGCCTCTTGAACAGCAAGAGGCTGTTTTAGTTTGTTAAGTAGTCATCCTTATTATGTTTAGTTAAACGTTTAAAATAGCCCTGAAGGCAGATAATAGGAGGGGGTCATGATAGGGGAGGCTAGGAAGGAGCAGGCAGGCAACTGGCAAGAAAAAAAGGAGCAATCCTCTACTGCCCAAAGCTGTGGAATATCTTGTGAAACCATAGCAGAAAAAAACTGGATTGGATGCTATTTTATAGCAGGGTTTTGACATCATGCGATAAGACAATAGTTGCTGCAGATTTGATCCAGTTTTTCCCAAACAATGTTGTAGTGATTTAAGCAGAAGTGTATTTATCTCTGCACAATATACAGCCAGCTTTCCTAGCTCACTTCTTAAGGCTTATAATTAAATTGCAAGACACTATGAGGTATACGGAACAGTAAACTTGAAATCACCCATGCAGAACAAATGCATGTATCTTCACCCATAATACTGCACTTCATCAAAAAGAATCAGATAATGGTAGAAACCAGATTATTTGAAAACAAGTCCATAGTTTGTTGGGACATACTTCTCTTCACAGTTGCTAGTTTCAGCAAATGAGGTACAAAAACGTTGCTGCCAGTTTTGAATTATTGTTCAAGACCAGGTAAGACTGGACAGAGCAGACAAAACAAAAAGGGACAAGCTCACATTAAAATATGTCCACGAAAGCTCACATGAAAATATAGCAGTTAGTCTTTAAGGGTGCCACAACATTTTTGTCTTTATTTTTTCATTTTGGTTTTGCTTTTGCCTGACACAGTAGCACTGATTAACATGGTTACCTCTTCTAAAACTACAATCCATGTGAACTCTACTGTTTCAGGAAAATACCTGTACCCATCTAGAAGAAGAAAAAATGAGGATATCCAAAGATGAGTACAATGTATACTTTATCAAGTGGAAATGCAACATCATGGGCAAAATTCTGTTGTGTAAAGTTACACCAGTGTAAACTGGACCTGGTGCATGAAATATATAATTTAAATTAATGCAAAGCTCCCTGTTCCCCTCTATTTTTCAGGTTCTCAGAGTTCCCTTTTGCCCTGGGGAAGCCTTTTGTCTGTGCTTACTTATGGTTTTAATTATTTCTTGGTTTGTTTTATTTTAATTGATTTCATGACAAGCAGAAAAGGCACTTAACAAGTCATTAATCAAAACACCTAAGATCTTAACAGTAGCTATGCTGGATCAGACCAAGGAACTACCTAGTCCAGCATTTTGTCTACTCAGTGGCCAACTAGCTGCTGATGGAAAGCCCAGAAACAACTGTGCTTCTGTCATATACAGATAGAGTCTACTACTAAAGACCATTTGCTCCATCTGGGGCTATATTTTCCTTCAAAAGAAAACAAAGGTTACTGGTTTTCTACTGATACTCAAAGAAAGTGGAAAAGTTAAGACACACCTGGGCTCTACAAAGGGAAACACCATAATCATGGTGGCAAAGCAGATCTTGTATTGTAATGTGACATACAGATACCATAGAGAGGAGCACATATTTTACAGCAGTATCTGCCCACTTCTGACATATAACCACCAGCTGACTTAAGTCAGAGTAGGAGCTATCTCTTCTACATTTCACTAATATCAACATTATAGATAAGACAACAACAAAAACTGGTAACAGTGAGATAGCTCAAACATACATATAGGTATACACACACATTGGGACATGGTGGCACCACAGGCTAAACCACAGAAACCTGTGCTGCAAGGTCAGAAGACCAGCAGTCGTAAGATCAAATCCACACGATGGAGTGAGCTCCCGTCGCTTGTCCCAGCTGCTCGCCAACCTAGCAGTTCGAAAGCATGTAAATGCAAGTAGATAAATAGGTACCACCTTGGTAGGAAGGTAAAACACCTTCTCTAGTCACGCTGACCACGTGACAACGGAAACTGTCTTCGGACAAGCGCTGGCTCTACGGCTTGAAAATGGGATGAGTCCCGCCCCCTAGAGTCGGACACGACTGGACAAAAAATGTCAAGGGGAACCTTTACCTTTTTTATACACACACACGTGCACATGTACAAACACACACACTCCACACATGAGATATTGAAATTCATGTAGCTAAATGAATACTGTATTGAGTAAAGGAGCAGCCCATCACAGAACTAGATTATATGTGACAATAAATAAATTGATAGCTTGTCACAATATTTTATTAAATATCTAGGACATCTTATTAAAATCACTTATATGCTAATTTCTCCCTGCATGTGTGCTGAATTATCTCTAACTCTGCTGGCTCAGTTCAATAGTCATGATGTCTTACTATGACAAGACTGCTGCAACAGAAAGTTAGCTCCAGTCACAATCAAGCTTAGTGCCAATGCCAGAACCCATAAGCCCTGGAGGGTCCACAGAAGCCATCTCTACTAAAAGTTCTGGGCCTGGCCCCAGACATACACAACACTAAGGCCATAATATAATCTGAGACAGAGGATGGCAGCTGCAGTTGCCCCAGTAATCACAGGCCTTTTCAGCACGTGGCTGAAAAACTACTGAGCACTCGCTGCCACCTTGCACCACAATCCTTGAAATTATCCACCTGTGGCTACCATTTTAGGGCTGCCAGGTCTCAAGGTGTTGGCTTGACTTCTGAGGGAAGTGCTATGCTTCTCTGGGTTTTCAGGTAAGGAAACAAATCTCAAGGAAAATTGAGCTGGAGGAGGAGATAGTTTTATTTTATTGTTGGTGGTGTCTAGGCACATATCTCTTTCCCAATGGTGCTAGACTTCACAGTAGCTTGGTGAAAAGATGTTCATGTGTGTGCTAGATTATGTGGGAAAACTACATGACTCTCTGTTTCATGCACACAACACACAAGTTATTTTGCAGTGTTTACACAAGAGCCTCATTCCGTCACAAGTTCTCAGGGAACAGGAAGCTGCTGACCTGTCAACTCTACTACCAGTGCAGCCTTACTGTATTTGGCGTTGGTGGGAGGAGGATATTTTGTGGGTAAGAGTCAGAAACCATAAGTCTGCCATCTTGACTAGGAAGTTGGCACAATCAGTGTTCAAACTTCTTACCAGTGAACACCATGGACTAAATGACATCAAATAGGTTGGAATAGAGACAGCAGCAGATCCAATTGCATTAGAGAAAAGGGAAAACTTCTGAATTTACAGACAGGCTATTTTGACATGACCTGAATTTAAAGGACAACACATAATATTATTCCTCTTCTTTGGAATACCCTGTTCTTTAGGTTCTATAACTGCCATCTGGGAAACAGCATATATTTACCAGAAAAACTGAAGGCAGAAGCCAATTTCTATATGGATCCCTCAAGTGGATCCAGAGAAACCCTGATTGAAGTACTGTTCAATTCAGATTATACCATCTGCAATATGTAGGCAAAACAACAACAGACCTACAATATGTGCAAAATGACATTTTTCATTTTTAACATTGCATCTCTGGAGTGGTCTGCTCAAGGAGTCTTGTTTGGAACCTATTCAGACAATATTCTCGAATCAGATCAAGACATTTTTATTCTTTCAGCCATTTAAAGAACATTTTTAGTGATTTTAGTGATCATTATCCAGCTGATGATTTTGATTTGGCTTTATATAGTGGCATGTCTTAGTTTGTGTTACCAGCCCCGTTTTTCTGTATTGTTATTTTAATTTTTAAATATGTTATATTTTAAATACATTGTATACCAGCGAAAAAGCTTTGTATGTTTGCTCTACATTAAATAAGCAAACAAATAACTTATATGGGAGCCTGGTAGGTTTGACTGTTTGTTTGTTTACTAAATATGCAGTATGCATTACCTTTCTAATAAAAATACTGTACAAGACAGTTAAGAACAGGAAAATACAATACTATAATGGAAGCGTAACAGAAAACCAATTAATACCATACTTACAAAAAAGCTATAGTGTCTACCTATATTGTGAAGAGGTGAACTTAAACACTTAGCTGGATTAAAACAGCTTTGCTTGGAAACAGAAAGGCAACAAAGATGGAGCTGGCCTTGTCTCTTTTGGCAGGCACCTCCAGAACCTGGAAGCAGCTGCCAAGAAGGTCTTCCTGCCAATGTGCTTGTATAGATATCAGAAGCCAAAGTCCAGACCACGTGGAAGGACCTTACACTATATCTCTTCCTCACATCAGTGTCCAATGAATTAATATCATAGAGGGATAACACTCCTGTTGGAATGAAACGAATCCTGAAATCCAATGAGCCGTATTTTAGTGCTCTGATACCATGAGATTAATGGTGAAAAGGAGCTATTCAGTGTTTACTTCCCACTGAAATAAGATGTAAGTGATTTTAAACTGTAGCTTTGTAATTCTAACAAAGCATTATGTGAATAAGGATTACTCAGGATTAAAGTCTTTCTCCTATTCACTTTGAATAAATACTAAATAAAAACAGTGATTTACAGATCGCTGTAGAAAGAACTGCTCCTCTCATATATTTATTGTGCTAGCTTATGACAGCATTATAACAGTCCTGCTGGAAAGCATGATGGTATCTGTTACTTATAACGGAAAAGCATGCTGGAAAGCTTAAAATACAGTACAATCTACCATCAAACATACCTAAACCAAATGGTAATCCTTTGTGCATGCACAGTTATAACTTGGTACCTTCAGTGCTTCACAGCCTTTAACCTGAACCCTAGTCCTTGTACTGAATCCACGAGGGACGAAGCAAATGTTCTAGTACCTATGGACCTTCCCAATGGGACAACTGAGTTGCAGGAATGGAACAGGAAAGAGAAAACAAAATATACAAAAATACTTGCCATCCTAAAATGGTAATGGGCAATATTTATTACACCTATTTTCAGCAAGAATTTTTATCAGAATACCTTATAGTTCAGTAAAAAGAAAACAACAACTATTGAGTCTATCCCCTCAAATTACAATCTAAGAGCATAACACAAAAGGCAAAAAGATTAAAGAGAAGGGGGAAAAAAAGAAGAAAATGTATTCGCGAAGGCTTTCACGGCCGGGATCTAATGGTTGTTGTGGGTTTTTCTGGCTTCTTGGCCGTGTTCTGAAGGTGGTTTTCCCTAACGTTTCGCCAGTCTCTGTGGCCGGCATCTTCAGAGGACAGCAAACTGTGCTCTGGTGTAGTTTGGCTAGGGCGTGGAGTATTTATGGCTGTGAATTGGGATGATTAGTGTGTATTGTTGTGGGTGTATTGTTTTCTGTGGATTATCCTCGTCAAGCGAGGTACCACTGTACCAGAATGACTTTGTGCTTCAACTGGTTGTTTTATTTATTATGTTTGCTCTCATTTTATTATTTTATATATACACTGCCCAGAATAGTGATGTGCACTAATGAGATGTTAGATAGATAGATAGATAGATAGATAGATAGATAGATAGATAGATAGATAGATAGATAGATAGATAGATAGATAGATAGATAGATAGATAGATAGATAGACAGACAGACAGACAGACAGACAGACAGACAGACAGACAGACAGACAGACAGACAGGGAGAGAGAGAGAGAGAGAGAGAGAGAGAGAGAGAGAGAGAGAGAGAGCTCATCACACTCCTCACAGCTGGTTGTACAACTGGCTCTTAATATTAACTCCAGGCCATCTAAATTATACATCATCCTCAACTCTGGAAGAGACCCTGCCTCAACCCATCCTGCTATATGGCTGACCAATGCTACTGACACAATGTGATAGTTGTAGCAGGAAAGACAGGAGTCAAGAACTGGCATGAATAAAAAAACAGCAGCCTACAGTAAGCCAAAGAGACTTTTAATATATTTCTGATGGTACATTTGACAATTAAAGTACAGTAAATAGCAGCATGGACCCAACATGATTAGTGCTTGTTTTGGCACTGGATATTACAGGAGGAAAGGATAAAGATAAACAACTCTATACATCTCCTTCTTTCTTCATGAGCTAGATGGATTAGGAAAGGGACATTACCCTCAATGGTGGATCCTTATATAGCTGCTAGGTTTAGGGATGTAACGAAGCCAATTGAGGGTTGTCACGTGATTAATGGATCACAGTAAAGTGTAAGTGGGAAAGAAATTTCAGACTGCAAATGGTTACCAGATCAGACAAAGTAGAAGCAGGAAAGGAGCAAAGGAGTCCGACATACCAATCTGAGGAGCACTGACATATATTCTATTCCTGCATATTACACACCATTGATTCACACTATTCTACTAAAGAGTGGCTACCGAAGGGATTATCCTGACTCTCTGTAATCTCAGCAAGGCCACTGATTTAATGTATGTGCCCCAGAGCAACCATGAATCCACAAAATCTAATGCTGTCAGCAGAGCGCTGGGATAAAGACCTGATAAATACCAATTATAGAATCTCCTAAAGGACTCGGACTCATATAACCTTGTCTACTTTGCCCTCCCCATTTGGCAGCCTGGAATACAGAGCTGCATCTTCATATATCTTGTCATCTGGACAGTTTCTAAGATATTAGCTGTTTCTTGACAGAGATGTATAAAATTAGGCATAGTGTACAGAAATTGTATAGGGAGAAGTTTGTCCCCCTCTTTTATAATCCTAGATCTCAGGGTCGTTCACTGAAACTGACTAATGATAGAATGAGAATCGAAGTATGGTGAATTTACTTATGGAATATAGCTCTAAGAATCCCAGTTTTTTGTGGGTTACAATTTCTAAACTGGCTAGCAGATCCTGGGATTGGTAGTCCAAAAAGTTAGGTTACTTACCTGTAACGTTGGTTCTTCTACTGGTACTCTGTAAATTCACACAAATGGGTTATCCTGCGCCTGTGCAGGAACGTCCGGAAGATTCTAGAGCTTAAGAAAAAAGAGTCAATTAGCTCCCCCCATGGGGTATATAAGCCCCGCCTCCTCCATCTTCCTTTTAATTCCCTAATCCGCCGTTACTGTAAGTTAGATAAGCATACTATCATAGAACGGTACCGTAACGGATAGAGGGGAGGAATGGAGGGATGTGTGAATTCACAGAGTACCACTAGAAGAACCAAAGTCACAGGTAAGTAACCTAACCTAACTTTCTGTGAATGCACACAAGTGGGTGAATAGCAAGCAGGAGGGCCGTCACGGTATCATAGATGATAGTATCGGCCGTCCAAACGGTGCATCATTTTTGGCTCTGACCTCCAGTCAGTAGTGTCTGGCAACGTCAGAGGGGTAGCCCAGGTGGCTGTTTTGCAAATGTTCTGCAGTTGGACCCCTTTGAATAGGGCTGTCGAGGTGGAAACCACTCTGGTGGAATGTGCCTTTAAGCCCTCAATATTGATTGAGAAGAAGCAGCAGCACCTTTGCGTGGTCCATGGTAATATAAAAAGAGACGCGGAGAGCGTTGAATGGACTTGGTGCTGTGTAGTTAGAAGGCAAGGGCCTTTCTAATGTCGAGAGAATGACGTTTGCGCTCCAGCAGTGTGGCTGGAGACAGGAAAAAGTTTGGAAGCACAATGGACTGATTGACATGGAATTCTGACACCACTTCGGAAGGAAATGTCCATGTATAAGGTAACTTTATCTGGGTGCATCTGTAAGTACAGAGGGTCCGACCTAGGGGCAGCAATCTTGCTCGCTTGTCTGGCTGAAGTAATGGCCACTAGGAACACCATTTTCCAGGAAAGAGGTTTTTCAGAGCATGTAGCCATTGGTTTGAATGGAGGTTTAGTAATGGCCTCTAAGACCAGCGGAAGGGACCATTGGAGTGCAATGGTTTGGGAGGGTGGTCGTATGTTTTGGAGACCTTTTAAGTGTAGGATTGGAAAAAAGCCTCGCAGAGTATGAATGAGGAGGTTGGTGTGCTACAATCACTGAAATGTAAACTTTAAGCATGGAGTGAGCAAGTTCCATATTGAAGAGATGTAGCAGAAAGGTAAATACCGTACGCAGAGAAACTGGTACCGTGGTCATGCCTTTAGATTGGGCAAACCTGGTAAATGCTTTCCATTTGCCCTCGTATAAGTGCGCGGTAGAGGGCTTGCGTGCATGGTGTAGCACCTTGCAGAAGCAGAGGTTATCCTCCACGCTGTCAGGTGAAGGGACTGAACATCGGGATGGAGGAGAGCCCCATTGTCCTGTGACAGGAGGGTTGGTATCTGAGGTAGAGGATAAACATCTTGTGCTATTTCTGATAGGTGAAAAAACCACAGTTGACTCGGCCACCAGAGACAGTAAGCAGCAGTTGATCAGCCAAAAAGTCCTGTTTAGAAGCCTCAGCACGCAGAGGGGACAGTGCTGTGAGGGAGGTGCCTTCCATGTTCGGAGACAGAGTCTTTTTCTAAAGGAAAGCTCAAAGTCTTTGGCGCCTCAACTTAATTGCTTGCTTTGAAAAAACCTTTGCAAGCAGAGCAAGACTGATCTTGATGCAATTCTCCAAGACAAAACAAACATTTATCGTGTCCGACTGATAAACGAATCTTTAGGGAGCAGACAACACACTGGTTGAAGCCCCGAGGGGCCATAAACAGAAGAGGGGGTCATTGATCGGGGGGAAACGCGACAGAACACAAGAAGTAACTCAAAAACAGTAAGTTCTGTTGAACAACTGTTAAAGTAAGATAAAGTAAACAATAAAACAAGAGAAAAAGGTAGCTAACTAGCTAAGTACTTAACGGTCGATAGCTCTGCTCTTCCTATGTCCTACAGGAACGGCGGAAAAAGAGGAACTGAAAGAAAGATGGAGGAGGCTTATATACCCCACGGGGGGGGGAGCTAATTGACTCTTTTTTCTTAAGCTCTAGAATCTTCCGGACATTCCTGCGCAGCCATAGGATAACCCATTTGTGTGCATTCACAGAGACCACTACGAAGAAATAACGTTCCCAAGGTCTGTCCAGAACAGTTAAAGCAAATTACTTCCTTGCAGATCATATAGCTAAAATGCAAAATTCATTGGGAAAAGGATGGCTGCCAACTTGGGACAGCTTTAAAGAGTGATTAGGTTAAATGATGGATGATTGTGCCATCAGTGGCTCCCAGTTAGGACAACTACATGTCACTTCCAGAAATGGAGGCAACATTTCTCAGTATATCAGTTGTTCAGGAGCATCACTGGGAAGCTGTTGTAGAACTCATGTCCTGCATGTGGGATTTCCATAGTCATCTGGTTGGTCACTAAAGAAACAAAACATAAGGCTAGATAGCCCATTGCATCTGTCCCCCCATAGTTCTTCTTGTGTTTCTGTGAATTAATTTGTGACTTGTTGGGTTCAGAAGTTAATTCAGGCCTATAAATCGCCAGTTGCCTGGTTATCTTTAGCTAAGTAAGAATAAATGCTGGTTGACTTTGAGGCCCCATATAACTAATGTGGGCTTCAATAGTTAAGTGGGCTACTACCTCTACTTGCAAGTCTGCATTAAACATACAATAGTGTATCTATCTGAATTAGCTCCCTACTAGAAAGACAGAAATCAAAGACATGTTTTTTAAAAAATCAAGCAGGCTTATGGGTGAAATCCAGTAGTAAGTCACAACTAAACCAGGCCTATTAAATCAATGGAACCTACAGAGTGTTTGACTCAACAAATTCAATTTCCACTCCAGTTGCAACTTACTTCTGGATTTCTGCCAGTATCTAGTTCATTTACATTTTTACTTGTTTGGATTTCTGCCTTGTATGGCTGTTTTTTTTTTTTTTTTTTTACTCAAAGGGTAGAATCCTATCAGTTAGCTATGCTAGCCTAAGTGCAAAGGTGGAAGTTCTAATGGTGAACTGTCAATAGCTTGTGTTTCTTTATATTGCACATTTATCCTCTAATATATAACCAGTTTTGCCTTTTTTTTCAAAGCGACTTGATTCTTAGTTTCAGAACAGCTAAATAACTACAATACAAGCAAATATGAATGCTATTTATGTAATAAGACTCCTTATTTCTTAAGCCTGACTAAAACATATAACATTAACACTTGCAACAATAATTAACATACTATAATTTACCCCTAGACATATAATAAATATGCATGAAATAGATATGTACCACAGGTCCTGTCTGCCATTATGTCAACATTACATAAGATTTCCTGAAAATTAATATGACTCCTAAAAAAATAAGAACAACTACCAGCTGTGAAACTGGCAAAAAGTTCTGAAAGAAATCTAGCTACTTTAAGCTAGCAGTTTCATAGTCATTAACTGAGTGTACGCTTGACAACAGAGACTATAATTAAAATCCAAATTACTTTTTAAAACACAAACAGTTGGTATCTCTGCAATATACAGTTTTGAAGCCAATTATGTTAATTACAGCCTCTCTCTACAGCCTTTCAGCCCTCTTCAGAGCATAGAGAAATGAAAAGGGCTCCCCATCCCAATCCTTCCTCAGATGGCTCCAACTCCAAGGCGTTTGCAAGGAACAGCTATTGCTGCTTCTGTCTCCCATAACTTTTGTACAACTTCTGTCTGTTTGCAAGAGTAATCTGCTTGAATAATATGGTTAAGGATGGAACCTATACACACTAGTCAGTAACGTCCCACACAACATATCTGTGAATACCTACATAAAACTTGTTATTGTTGTTATTAGCGGTCTAGTCACTTCCATTTTATGGCAATCCTATGAATGAACATAGTCTCTCGAGACTGAAGGATGCCTACATGAGCAATCTCCAAAATGTTGCGTCCTCAACAAACCCGTTCAGTTCCTGCACACTCAATCTTTCCTTTAGGGAGTATGCCCAGCTCGTTTTTGGTCTTCCTATTTTCCTGCTGCCTTCTTCATATTGTGTTTTCCAAAGGATCTTGCCTTCTCATGATGCACCCAGAATAGGGCTATGCACAAGACTATACCCTGGTTATCTGCACGAGATATCCTACACTCCACCTGAAGAATGTTATAAGCTGCAAATAAGAGAACTTCCATCATGCTTAAATTTTCTTTCTCACCCTATTTTTTGTTGCTTAGCTTAATATCTAACCTGGAGAACAGTTCTGCAGAATTTGAAAGAGTGGTCAATATCGCCTAACAGGTTCCTAGGTCACAACAAAGATACTATCTTTCTGATCTACTTACATTTTTTATTTTTCAGATTACAGTAAGAAGAGGAGGAATTTAACAGAGGCCAGAGTAGCCTGATAAAAACGCAGTCAGGGAACCTGCACTTTAACAGTACCAAAAAAGAAAGTATTTATTTTAAGAATAGAAAGGTAGTGGTAGATAAAACTAATGGACATTAAATAAACACATTTCGGTGGGTGAACTTTTGCCATACAAGCCACACGTATGGAAATTCCCTCTTTTATACTGACCATTCCATGTGAAGCAGTTCCTTTACAGTTAACCTTGAGCAATACGAGCTATTTCTATTCCATATTTCCAAAGTAGCTTTCCTCATTTATTTGACAAAGGCCACATCATTATGAAGGATACAGGAGTCTCCCCATATAATGATTATCTAGAAAGATCAACAGCCCATTCCTGCTTGCTTAGATATAAGTCCCATTCTGTCAAATGGTGTTTACTCTCCAGTGTCTGCTCAGGACTGTAACTGAAATACAGTGGTACCTCACTTTACGAAAGCCTCAGTTTATTTAATTTTCGATTTACAAACCAAAATCCATAGAATATAAAGCCCTGGTTTATTGGGGGGGGTTTCTGATTTTTCCCCCCGCTGTACGAAAGGGTTTCCCCAGGACGCATTGTGCCTGGAGGTTTCTACCACAGCACCCATTCCTAGCACAATCTGCGTATTAGTTTACGAAATTTCTGCATTACATAACATCCTGGAGGATGCATTAATTTCATAAACTGAGGTACGCCTGTATCTCTAGACATGTTGCCTCAGCAGACATTCAGAAGGCATTAATGTTCATTACTCTGACAACTGACTCTCCTCCAGAGTTGTGCTATCACTTCATCAGTAGCATAATAACAGCAATTCCATTTCCATCATAGTTCCTTCTGTTGAGATTTTGGTCTCAAAATGTATTAAATATAAATGTTGTATAATGAAATTAAAATGCTGATTTTACCTGAGTCATGTACTGAGTGTATTCAGGTGCAGGTACCAAGGTTACAGACTTGATGTTGTACAGCTGTAGAAAATGATGTAACTTAATGTAAGTAGAAAATGAAGTAATGTATTTTCTGATTGGTCCCAAGAATGTATATAAGTAATGCGTAAAGGGTACATTTTATCTGCTGTAAGTCAGATCACTTATTTCTAGGCTATGTATTGTACCATGTCATGTTATACTGCTAGGTTAATGTTTATTCTGTCTGTATATATGTTAATAGATTAGGTACTTAACTCTCTCAGAGTTATAGTGTCTTTGCAACCTGGTATCTCCTAACTCTGCTTATTTAATATCTTATTTATTTATTTTATTTAACTTATATGCCGTGCACACTACCCAAAGGTCTCTGGGTGGCATACAACAATTTAAATACAGTAACAAAAGATAAAACAATTAAAATATATACTCTAAAACTTGCCATCAGGACCCACAGTTGATATTATTTCAATTAAAAGCCTTCTGGAACAGGAAGGTTTTGACCTGGCACTAAAATGTCATCCATGTCGGCGCCAGACAAATCTCAGTTGGGATGGTGTTATGTAGTCTGGGGGCAGACCCTCCATCTACAAACCATTCCTCTTACCTCCTTGAGAGATGGCTTTCAAAAGGGCCCCCTGGCTAGATCTTAACTGCCAGGTAGGTTCATTTAGAAGGAGGCGGTCCTTCAGGTATCCAGGGCCCAAGCTGTTTACGGCTTTATATGTCAAAACAAGCACTTTGAATTGGGTCCGGGCAGCGAATGGTAGCCAATGTAATTTGAACAGAATCAGCCTGATGTGTCCCCTAGCGGCCCCACCACTCACCAGCTGCGCAGCTTGATTCTGGACCAGTTGCAGTTGCCAGACCATCTTCAAAGGCAGCTCCACATAGAGCACATTGCAGTAATGTATACGAGATCTTACCAGTGCATGTGTAACTGTCATGAGACTCCGCTCATCCAGGTAGGGCCATAGCTGGTATAATTTCCACAGCTGAGGGAAGGCACCCCTGGCCACCGAGTCTACCTAGGGTTCCAGAGTTAGACTGGGGTCCAGGAGCACCCCCAGGCTGCGGACCCTGTCCCTTAGGGGGAGTGCAACCCCATTCAGGGCAGGAAAATGGCCCTCCAGCCTGTCCAGTGAAGCAACCACTAACAGCATCTCCATTTTCTCTGGATTGAGTTTCAATTTATTAACCCTCATCCAGTCCATTATCAGGTCCAGACACGAGTTCAGCACAGAAACCGCCTCACCTGGATTGGTGGAAAACGAGAGGTAGCCCTGTGTGTCATCAGCATATTGCTGATTCCTCAGCCCAAACCTCCTGATGACCTCTCTCAACAATTCCATTTAGATATTAAACAGCATGGGAGACAATATTGAGCCCTCAGGAACCCCATGACATAAATGCCATGGGGCAGAGCAACTGTCCCCCAGCACCACCCTCTGGACACGATCAGCCAGGAAGGAACGGAACCTCCATAAAGCGGTGCCCCCAACTCCCAACCCAGCCAGCCTATCCAGAAGGACACCATGCTCGATGGTGTCAAAAGCCGCTGAGAGGTCCAGGAGTATCAACAGGGTCACACTCCCCATCTGTCTCCCAGCAAAGGTCATCATACAGGGCAACCAAGGCAGTCTCCGTACCAAAACACAGCCTGAAACTCAATTGAAATGTATCCAGAACATCCGTTTCATCCAGCAGCATCTGGAGTTGTCTGGCCACAACCCGCTCCAACACATTGGAGGTTCGCCAGTGGTCAGTAGTTAACCACCAGTCTTGGGTCCAGGTTAGGCTTTTTTAGGAGTGGCCAAATTACCAGCTCTTTCAAGGTGATAGGAACCACTCCCTCTCTCAAAGAGGCGTTCACGGCCTCCTGGACCCAGGTGCCAACCCCCCTGGCATATCTTCCAATTAGCCAAGATGGGCAAGGGTGGAGCGGAGTGGTGGTAGAACGGACAGATCCAAGCAACCTGTCCACATTTTCAGGTCTCAATAACTGAAACTCATCCATTAATACTTGACCTAAGCATGGCACACTGGACACATCAACATGCTTATGTCCTGAGAACACATATTTAACCAAATTTCTCAACACCTTCATATATGATGCATTTGAGTTTAACTCTGAAGTTAAAATACACATTTGTATATGTTGTCTTTTCCATAAAAAGAACACTGCCATAACATTTTTAAAAAAAAACAAATTTATCCAGAAATGAACATATTTCTTTTTTATGTATGTTCCCACCATTGCTGACTTGGGAAAGGAATGATATCTGGAGTTCATCTCAAAAATCTGAGGATGAAAATAATTTTTAAAAAGCAAAAAGACAAGGCAAAAGGAAATGAGGATAATTACAACTATGTTCAAATTATATTAGATCTTGTCTATCCTATTTAAGGCTGTCTTTAGTGGTTTAGTCTGGAAAACAGCACAGTGGTTGAAATCCTGTGGCTTAGTATAGTACGTTGCAACTAAAGTAGGTCCACTTGGGATTTGATGAGTTAGCTCTTCTAAGTTCCATTGATTCAGTCAACCTAGTGTAGTTGTGACTCTAAGCAACAAGATTTCAGCTACAGTCTTCAATACCATGGTTAATTCATCCAAGAGGACTTAATTTCCTCTAAATCTATGTTTTTATTTACAGTATCAGATTCTCTTTCTTCAAGTAGTGTTTATGCTTACCAAGAATTAGGTGGCACAACTCTCACAAAGCAGACTGACATCATTGTGGCATACATTTTTCTATTATTAGTGCTGTACTTTGACAGGTTGTCGCTGCTCCTACCTACTTGTATTACTAGGTAACCTTTTAAAACAACTACATTGTTGTATGCCTATCAGTAAAACTATGCTGAAGAATCTGTAACTGAATTGCTCATATTTTAAAGACTTTTGTGCAAACAGATAGCTCAAATTATTTCAGGAAACAAAAAAACAGCCAACGACAATATATTGATTCCAGTTTGTGAAGTGTCATGACATTAGGCCTTGGACATTGTACTAAAGGGGAAACCAAGGCAGATGAGGGTATCATTCTTCTCCTTCAGCGATAGTGTTCAGTAAAGAACCAAATCAGAACATTTTGGGTGGCAACTAGTTGGACATGGAATCTATTCTGTGATCCCAGAAGCTCTGTGAACCCAGAAGCTGAGTTATGTCAGTCAGAGACCTCATTGAAAATTGTCAAACACCACACCAAATTAAGTCTGAACAATCTCTGGAAGCAAAAATGTCAAAACTGAGGCTGTCCTTCTTTGGGCACATCATAAGAAGGCAGGATTTCCTGGAAAAGACAATAATGCTGGGAAAGGTGGAAGGAAGCAGGAAAAGAGGTAGACCAATTGTGATATGGACTGACTCCTTTAAAAAGCCGACAGGCTTGAGTGTACAAGAGCTGACATTTTGGAGAGTCCTCATTCATAGGGTTGCTAAGAGTCAGAGGTGACTTGATGGCACATAACAATATTGTGTTAGTTTTGTTGCTCCTATAGTAATGGGAATGCTATGGAGTTTTTTTATATAACATTTTTCAATTTGCTAGCTCCTCTCAAGAATAAGATAAGATGTACATTTTAAAAATAAAATAATAATTTCATCTAGGTCTATTTTTAACTTAGAGCTGAGCTGAGCCAAAGTTTATATTTCACTTCTTGATCATAGCTCCATAGAAATGGGTGGTTGTTTCTCTCGCTCTCTTTTCTTTCATATTTTCTTACCTTATTAATTGAAACCTTTAGAAACATTAAATTTGTCATCTCATAAGCTAACACCTCAAAATTATACACTTAGGCTCAGGAAAGAGATTCGATTTGAATAGGTATTGTTCTGTGCGATGGCATGTCACAAGCACTGCTCCACCCAAATCTACTTTGGCAAAAAACCAAAACATTTTCTAAATCCTGGAGCTACAGGCTGGCACAACCCTAATTTGGTATTTTTGTTGTTTGATGTTTTATTTGAGGTATGGGTTTGGCAAATGTTTTCATTTTGTTTCTTTTTTCGCATCAAATGACTGAAATCTAGTAATAAATCACAACTGAAGTAACCCCATTGAATCAGTTTGGAATTGGTGAGTAAACAGCTACAGGCCTTCTCTAACTGTCACATACTATTGGATTTCACCATTTATTTCTGCCATTTAAAAATTGTATTATATTGTATCATTTAAATGTTGTATTTATATACTTTAAAACTTATATAAATAAATATAACATTTAAATGATACAATTTAATAGTTGCCACAGGAGCCAAAGGCAGCACAGAAGTAAACCTGAATATAACATGACATGACATGCCTTGCAATAACATGACAGGGGCTGGCACAAGGTGAGCATGGATGGTGCATGCATTTCAAGAAATAAACTTCGTTCTTGAATAAGCATCATGTACAAATGAGTCTTAGAGGTTGAAAAAGTTGTGAAAAGGTTGCTTCCTTTTTGTCACACAAACAGCTAAAGCTCAGACTATTACAAAACTAATGTGATGAATGAAAAAGGATGTTCCAATCGTAGCTTTGAAGTATGTTAAAATAATGCTTTTTAACTTTAATACTTTACATTCAGTTGCAACAAGAGCATCAACAGCTTTTAAAAGACAAAATGATGCCCAATGTTTGAGTCTTTTTGGCAGTGGAATTCTGGTGTAACACATAACATTTGTAGGCATTAATTGATGAGGAACTGCTGCCTAATGTTACATATGTAGCAACCCCCTTGATCAGCCTTTTAAACAAGGGTTTTGTGCTGCGAACCAGCAGAAGACTTCTTCCATGATGAAATAGTTGGTAGGGAATACTAACAAACTAAAATTAACATGTCCATAATGAGGAGCTGTGGGCGGGTGCAGGCATGCACCCCATGCGAGTCATTTAGCCTTGGCACAAAAGTACTAGGCCAGCAGGATGAGTGCAGGTATTCTCAGTGTCTAGTTGACAGGAAGGAGATGGCTGTCTGAGAAGGAACAGCTAGAGGAGGCTGGCTCAAGGAGAACAAAAGGGTAGGAGTGGGACTGCGTGGGGTCATTGTCTTTTACTTCTGAAGAAGAGGATGTCTGGGCAATTATCAGAGAGACTAGGCAAGACCAGGGCATGAAACTGCCTCCTTTTGCCTTGTTTGCTTGCTTGCAACAGGAGTCAGATACAGTACTGGAGACTCCGGCCACATACTTGGATGTGGCAGCACTTGCCTGGACACTGATGGGGCCCTGACGAGGCAAGTAATGATAGCCCCACCAAGGGAGTGTAGGGGAAGAGATAAGTCACAGAGCCTGGATTCTTTCACCTGTCTCTACAAACCCTCCCTAAAAGGGGCACATTGTGGAGAGAAGTTTCCCTCTCCATCCTGCTTTCCAGAACGTGGACACGAGGGAACTTCAGTAAAGTTAACTAGGGCCCCAAGTTGGCAAATGGCACCCAAGGGACTAGAGAGTATAACGCAACTGTACAAGATTGTGGGAAAAGGCAGTGGGGAATGATGCTATACTACTAATATAAGCTCTTCTAAGCAAAAAGGTTGAGCCGGGATCCAAGGAGTTATTGCTAGGAAGCCCCACCCCACTGGTGCCATAGGAGTAGGGGCTGGCAGGGCACACAGGAACATAATGCACTAATAACTGTTTGAAAATTCACCAATTAATAAATAAAGTTAAAAGATTAAAATATTAATTAATATCAATGGAAATGCATTATTTTAAAAAGAACCATTTCCAAGCTCTGGTTCCAATACTGAAACATACAAATGCTATCTGTGCTAGTCTTTGTCGGTAATACAGTACATTTTAACTTACTTACATTACTATCATGCTTAATTTTGATGTGTAGACTTTCAAAACTGTACAGCTTTTGTGAAAAACATGCCAAGGGGAGGATGAAATGGAGTTGTACATGGGCTTTGGAAACTTGCTAAATTCTGGGTTAATTGGGGAGTATTTGTATCAATTTGGAGCTGCCTCGAACCCAAACAAGCAGCCCTGACGTTGTTTCAGAGCAAATCAAGAGTTCCTGAGATCTCACTGGTAAAATCTGGCATTTGGAAAGTTAAATATATTAGGTTTTTAAAATGCCCTTAAAAGCAGGGAAATGGAAATAGGAAGTTATATGCAAGTAACAATAAGAAGACAATGAGATGATATTTACTTATAAAAACAGGGAAGTTCAACACATTCACCCTCCTAATGAAGATGAAGGCCCTCTCCTGCACTCTCAGAAGGCATATACGAGTATCCTTTTCTACAGTGTATGTCACTGCATTCAGTTTTGGTGTTCCCTTAGGCGAGTGTTATGCTGCAGAGTCTACTGGAGTTTTCTCTAACACTTTACTTTCAAGACTCTTATGCACTTTGAATGTCTGTGCTTTTGTGCAGGCTTTGGCTGCTTAGTTAAATTAACATGAAGCAGCAGCTTGATTCAGTGTAGCCCTGCCTCAGCCCCTACTGCCCTTGCCGCCAAGCACCATGGTTCTAAGGAATCTGAGTTATGCATTTTTAAAATATGGTGTTCACAATCACACTCTCCCAATACAGATGAGATTATGGCCCATGCAAAAATAGGAATCCATTATTAGCAAATCTCCTTGGGAGCCAGCTTCATTCCTTGCACATCCTGAAAGATATGATTGCCAGGTTCTGTTTGTGACTCAGGGCTCTGGATAGCTAATTATTTCTGTGCCAAGGGGAAGACAGCAACTGCACCTCAACATTGCTGCACCTCAGTCCACTCCCTCCACCTGCTGTAGTATGGAAACAGCCTGTTTGCTCCCAATCTAAAAATTATGCCCATTCCTGTTTTCAGCAGTAAATAACCACAGTTTAAAACATGAAGGGAGGAAAAAGTAAAATTTAAAGACAGCTGAAATTCCACCTTAAATGCTGTATATCTGTAATATGGCATGATAAATCCTCCCTTTGATGTTTACCATGTCTTCAAGTCGCATGAAAAACTGCCCCAAAGTAATAGCAGTTTGTGTTTCCTCTTCAAGCGAATGGGTGCAACTCTGTGTGATGATTCTGCTCATTTTGAGCCTCTGTGTATAAACATACCTTAATTGTATAAAGTATGTATCAGAATAGCATCTCTAGTTAAGAGATGACGGTTTAGTCAGAACCAAAGGGAGTTAGGGCACAGAGTGAGATCAGAGAGTTTTATGAGGAGTTGTTCAGGAAAAGTAGTCTGTGCTACAGTTTTATTGCAAACATTCTGTCTATAGAGCTGAGAATGTGACTGCTCAAAAGACAAACAATTTGTAAAGTGAGTTTGGTCTTTAAATTCAGAAGAAATATGTTTACATTTACTGTCTTAACTTTTAACATTAAGCCCATAAACAGCCCTACCTGTTTCAGTCAGACTTCCAAATTCATACCAAGCACAGCTGGAAGTGGTGTTACTAGCTGTGAAGCACAGCATGAATGCCAGGTGTACTCCTTTTTGCCTGAGAAGCAGAAGGTAGTCAGTCACTCAGAGAAGTTGAAGCAAAAAAAGGAACATGTGAGGATATGATTCTGAGCCTTTTGGAGATCCTTCCACAGCAAAACCAAAGGGCTTTCCAGTGTCCTTTCTGCATTATAAAGTCTAGAGCCTGTCAGAAAGGATGTCTCAAAGAAATGGGCATGTAGCCTAAGGGTCTTTGGGCTAGATGACTAATGATGCCACTTACACCTTTAAAATAATTTAATAAAGACATTGCAGGACCAAATAGCAGCAACAGTATCCTGGAACAAAGTTGCTTTCAAAGTAAGTTATAGACAAAAATGCTTGGAGATTTTTTTTTCCCCCGTGCAAATTAATGTTCCCCATGAACACAGATACCACAGGACATTATTTTTTGTTTGATGTATTTATCACACAAAATAGCTCTCTGCTGCTCAGTTTTTAAAAGGCCCACTCTCCACCTGCCAGCCCCTCCCTTTACAAACATAAACACTCTTAAAAATATAGTACTTTTGAGAAACAATATTAAAGGAACTATAAACTCAAACATAACTCTCTCTGGGCTTTATCATTTACACAGAGTGTATTGTCAGAAAGAAAATGTAGTTTGTCTTGCATTATCTGTAATAAAAGAGACAGTCCTTCAATTTAACAAGGTGTCACTGCCAATATCAGTCCTGCTGTATGAAAAACCAACACAACACTTTATTTATACAAGTACAATGAAACCCAGAGAGGCGTGAGGCAATTGGTGATACTTTTCACTAGCCAGGGCATACTGTACTGTATATTCAGTCTGCACATTGCTAACAATTAGCGCAGCAGATCAGAATCCAGGCACAGTGTATCAAGGCTTCCAATGACCTACTGTTACAAAACTATCAAAAATTAGTTCCTGCCATCTTGCTTCAAATCACATTTATATGGGAAGTGCCAATGGCACTATTCAATGCCATTTGAATAAATTTCTGAGAAATGTGGAATTCAGAGACAACATGACACTGTTGCTTGACAGATAAATTTAAGTTCTCCTACCTGGTTAATGAGCCATATGACTTTTGCACTAGGTGTAGAACAGCTCGTGAAATTACAAGATAGGAAAAGAGTGCTAGTTTTACCAGTAGAAATTCATTCTCAGTATTTGTATTCAACAACCTTCAATTACCACTTCACACATAAAATTCTGCTTACAGAAGGTGGCCTACAAAAACCTTTGCACCTGCAAATGTGTAAGAAATACACTAAAATTGTACCATGTATACACATCTGTGTGAAAAGACTGAAAGGTGTAACAGCCCTTAGTTTAAGACTATATTTTATTAGTACTTGATGGTTCTGGAGAGCATAGCTTACCATGAGTACAGAATGAGTAATTCTAGAGGTCTCTAGGTTATGGGACATTAAACATCTGCTGCTAAAAATCTTTGCATTGTGGACATTCTTCTAGAACTGAATGAATCTTCCCCTATGTTTAAAAAAGCATTTCCCCAAATATCATTTTATCATTTGCTTGCAAAAATCTCGTGAAAGTAGCTGTGATATACAAAGTCATAAAGTATAACAAAAGGACAAATTATTAACACTACATTTAAATACAGTACACACATGATTCTATGTAAATCAAGTTATTTTTAGAGGTCTAGCAATTACAGCTATTTATCTTCTTCTCTGCTCCCCATGCTCAGTGTAAGTGCAGCCTTTTCTGGGAATTTTGATCAGTGTAGGCAGAGGTGAGGGCACATTAATTGAAGATAATTTGTGCTGCCATCCTGTGTCTACTCACTTAAAAAGTCCTACTGAAATATGGTTAGGCAAAAATGAATGAATGTGTATAGGATTTCACTACTATGATAAACCTATGAAAATCTATTTAATTATTTTATGCTTCAGTTTGATAACGCTGGCTGGATAGCTCAGTGAGTTAGGTTGGGAGTTTGATTTCCCCATTTTGCCTCCTGGGAGAATAGCTAAGCCATGCAAACTGCATGGGCTAGCTAGCATTGGGCGAACTGCACAGTTGTAAAGCACGCCCAGAAGCAAGGAATGGTAAACTACCTGGAAAACCTGGAAAAAGGTCACCATGGTCAGAACTGACGATTATTACTATAGAACTGACGATTATTACTATATTAGTTAAACACTTCAATTATTATTTCAGTCAAGAAAGGTTGGGTCTTCTTGGCGTTGTGTTGTATGCCACAAAAATTAAGGGGCTTGTTCTTTATCTTGCTTCTAAAGTTTGTGAAGGAGGTTTGAAAAAGAGTAGGCTCTCTACATCATTTGGAACTTGGTAAGCCAACATTTATGTGAGTTCCACTGATCCAGTGGGCCTACTGGATTTGTGCAGCTAGATTTGTGAACAATGTTTAACATATTCCAAAGTATACTTATAAAGGACAGTCCTCTAAATTCAGGTTTGGAGCTATGAACATCAAGGCTAAGTAAGCATATATGTAAGTGTCACACATTTCCTGATGTAGAATAAAAACATCCCAATTTACCATTAAAGGGATAAGCTTTAAATGGGTTTTTTTTCTTTCTTGTGGGTTTAACTACAACTCATTTTGTCAAAATGATTGTGTAAAAATGATGCAATGAGGTAAGATGCATGTCAAGGAACAAAAATATTACAGTGTTAACTGGAAATTCTATTCTGCTGGTAGCTGCAACTTCAAAAGCCATGCCACATTCATTTCAGGCTTTGAAACTCTATTCTGTATACACTAGAATGGCATAAATGTTATTCTCTGTAGTCCTAAGAGGCCAAGATGGTTTGTGCTTTTGAAACTGCAGCTGGCCTATGAAGGAGACAATTGTTTGTCTTTTAGCTACTGCTGTGCAGTAGCAGTACAGTAAATGTCAGAAACAATAAGAGACTGAGAAACAGGAAATACAGTGGAAATTATCTCCTAATTTTCTGTGAGCCAAGTCCAATGTCCCGTTGCCTTTCATTCATTATGTCTAGAAGAAGAAGAAGAAGAAGAAGAAGAAGAAGAAACTCCTGGAGAAAGATTTTTGAATAAAATCAGCAGCACAATAAAAATACATGCTTCATCACAAAGAGTCTGAATACATTTTCATAACAAATCAATGACTCTTTAATTCACCCATAAGGAATCAATGGTTTTTTATGTGGATGAAAAATGTCTGATTTGACAATACTTTGTATTAAGCATTGATTACATAGATGGGCTTAACAGTTAGAACTGGATATGGAACAACGGATTGGTTCAAAATTGGGAAAGGAGTACGACAAGGCTGTATATTGTCACCCTGCTTATTTAACTTATACGCAGAATACATCATGCGGAAGGCTGGACTGGAGGAATCCCAAGCTGGAATTAAGATTGCAGGAAGAAATATCAACAACCTCCGATATGCAGATGATACCACTCTGATGGCGGAAAGTGAGGAGGAACTAAAGAACCTCTTAATAAGGGTGAAAGAGGAGAGCACAAAAAACGGTCTGAAATTCAACATCAAAAAAACTAAGATCATGGCCACTGGTCCCATCACCTCCTGGGAAATAGAAGGGGAAGATATGGAGGCAGTGACAGATTTTACTTTCTTGGGCTCCATGATCACTGCAGATGGAGACAGCAGCCCTGAAATTAACAGACGCCTGCTTCTTGGGAGGAAAGCGATGAAAAACCTTGACAGCATCTTAAAAAGCAGAGACATCACCTTGCCAACAAAAGTCCGAATAGTCAAAGCTATGGTTTTTCCGGTCGTGACGTATGGAAGTGAGAGCTGGACCATAAAGAAAGCTGACCGCCGAAGAATTGATGCCTTTGAATTGTGGTGCTGGAGGAGACTCTTGAGAGTTCCCTGGACTGCAAAGAGAACAAACCTATCAATTCTAAAGGAAATCAACCCCGAGTGCTCATTGGAAGGACAGATCCTGAAGCTGAGGCTCCAGTACTTTGGCCATCTCATGAGAAGAGAAGACTCCTTGGAAAAGACTTTGATGTTGGGAAAGTGTGAAGGCAAGAGGAGAAGGGGACGACCGAGGATGAGATGGTTGGACAGTGTCATCGAAGCAACCAACATGAATTTGACACAACTCCGGGAGGCGGTGGAAGATAGGAGGGCCTGGCGTGCTCTGGTCCATGGGGTCACGAAGAGTCGGACGCGACTAAACGACTGAACACACACATAGATGGGCTTATGCCACTGACACACACATAGATGGGCTTATGCCACTGACACAAATTTTATCATCTCTTTTTTTTAACAAATATGTAAATATTCACTGAGTTAAATGTTTGTGTTAGTACACAAGTATGATAGCACTATTAGTCTTGAAGCATAAGGCCATGAAGAGTTTATGACAAAAATGCCTATTATATTGCACACCACAAAAATAAAATGCCGAAATCTGGCTCAGCCATTTTGAAGTAGTTTATCTCTATCACATAATTATAGAGAATGCAGTATATAGAGTGGTATATTTTCCCATAAGATCACAGAAACGCAAGGAGATGTCTCTCTGGCCTACTTTCCTCTTGACAAATCAAATAATCAACTATGGAACAGATTAATTATATGGTTTTTGTGGAGAGAGATAAGGCAGAGTGCTGGCTCTTTATTGGTTTTGCAAGTCACTATAACAAGTGCAGGTACAAAAGTGATAAATCTCAAAATGGAAAGAAACAATGTTTATTGACCCCTAAAAGCCTGATGCATCTCACCCTGTGAATATTCAAAGACTTTCTTCAAGAGGCTATAAAAATATATAAGAGGAAGCATATACAGTTTTTATAGATATCACAGAGTAGATAAACATTTAGTTATCTGTACACTGCATTAAAGAGCCTATAGATATTTACTGTATGTATACATTTTTATTACTGAAATATTTCTGAACCAACTTACTGGAGAGTAACACTTGTCAATGAAAAGCTATGAATTTTATTTTGTCTGCAGGAGATATATGCAGTTGGAGAATGACAATTAGATTGAAGGGCACTCTTATTCTGGGCATGACTGGATTAGGAAGAAGGGAAGAATTAAAAGAAAAAGAAAAAAAGGGGGGAAAAACACCTCCAGATCTTAATTTTCAAAGAATGGAAGAAAATTCAGTGACTCATTCATACTCAATGGGGCCAAAACCTTCCATTTAAAGTCCATTCTATTTCTTTCTTCAGTAGGATGTTATCATTTAGTGTTTATCCTTTCAACACCCAGAATCTGAGATTTGTTGCAGAATATTTGGGTTTCACATAGCAGAATATTAGACAGCTCCTAGCACAAAAATTCATCTAATAATTTTTTTAAGTCTTGTTCCCCCCCCCCCATACAGGTTTTTTTTTGGTACTGGCCAAAATCCAATTTATGTTTTATGCTCACATAAGAAAAATGACACAGCATATTCCCCCTCTGATGCAGTACCCTTAGCACAATTTGTTACATGACTGATCAAATGACAAATTTCACAGTAACTGCATGTCCTTTCACATAAAGGAGAGCCTACAAGAGGGGCAGAAACACTTTAGGCAATTGCTACTTTACAACTGTATAAGCAATTAAGATTCTAGCATGTATCACAAAAGTACTATTACTTGTGGCAAAATGGTATAAAACAAAAATTGTATGGTTAGAATTATCTATATATTTTTGGCACTTTATCCAAAAGAGACCAAATGTCAACAAACAAATTGGCTCTTGTCAAGTATGCCTTGTTCTTTAAATACATCCCCAGCTCATATTTCCTACATTTTTTGTTTGTTTTAATGAGATCAAGAGTATTTGATCACAATATTTGTGGGATTAAGTACCAAAGTTTCTTAATATTCCCTTGTAACCCGTTAACAATATGGCTGAATATCAGACTACAATTCAGGAAATTGAAGACATTCAATCACATTGCAAAGGTCAGATCATGCTTTATGAGATGCTTTGAACAAACTTGAAATAACTATTTTATGTAGACACTTCCTGTCCTATGATTAGTTAGTTAATACATGAGTTTGCTGTTTAAATTTGTTTCACTTGAGCAACTACATTTCATTCTTAGAAATGAAATGTAGTTGATTTCAAAGTTTTAATGATTACATACAAAGCCTGGTTTAGGACCTCAATACTTGGCGGAATGCCTCCTCCTACCTAGATCTACCCATACCACTCAATACAGTCAGGAGGGGCGACTGAGGAGCCTAACACCAAGGGAGGTCTGGAAAGAAAAAACAAGACACCTGGCCTTCTCAGCAGTGGCTTCTCCTCTTTGGAACAAACTCCCCTCCGAGATCCGTTTGGCCCCCTTGCTGGGCATTTTTAAAAACCAACTTCAGACCTGGTTACTCAGACAGGCCTTCCCTCCAAGCACTACTTAATTTTGTTCTTCCCAAATTGAACTATTGTTTTCATTGTACAGTGGTGCCTCGCACAACGAGCGCACTGTAGAGCGATGAATTCGCTCTACGGTGACGCTCTTGCAATCGCTAAAGCGATCGCACAACAATGGCCCCTATGGGCAAAAATCGCAGAACGAAGGTCGGTAAGCTGCTCGCTTACCGACCTTCGCTTTGCGACCTGCCGATCAGCTGTTCGGCGGGTAAAAAATGGCCGCCGGAACAGCCGAAAGGGGCCGGGGCGCAGCGTTTTCACGCCCTTGGTAAGCAAGGGGAGCGCGCGAAAACGCTGCGGAAGCCCCGAAATGGCTGCGCGCAACCATTTTGGGGCTTCCGGCAGCGTTTTCGCGCGCTCCCCTTGCTTACCAAGGGCGCGGAAACGCTGCGCCCCGGCCCCTTTCAGCTGTTCCGGCGGCCATTTTTTACCCGCCGAACAGCTGATGGCAGCCATTTTGGCGCCCTCGTTCTGCGAGGGGAGGGCGCGAAAATGGCTGCCGCCTATGGAGGAACTTCGCTGAACGGTGAGTTTGAAAGCCATAGGAACGCATTGAACAAAGTTCAATGTGTTTCTATGGCTTTTTCCCTCCCGCACAACTATGTTTCCCACATCGAAGGTTAATCCGGAACGGATTAACCTCGCTGTGCGGGGCACCACTGTATATCGCTGTAAAGCTGTTACTATATATTAACTATTTTTATCTTGTCTGTTGTGAGCCGCCCACAGTAGACAATGTCTAGATGGGCGGCATATAAGTGCAATAAATAAATAAATAAATAAATAAATAAATAAATAAATGAATGAATGAATGAATGAATGAATGAATGAATGAATGAATGAATAAATAAATAAATAAATAAATAAATAAATAAATAAATAAATAAATAAATAAATAAATAAATAAATAAATAAATAAATAAATGTTGTTTCACTTGAGCAACAACATTTCATTCTTAGAAACCATCCATATGGAAGGTTACATCTAAATGCCTCAGGATGGAGGCATTTAAAATGCAGATAATTTTATCTGTGGGTTTCCTAAATAAAAGAGTAATGAGCTGATACAGCACCTTCCTTCTTTTGAATTCCAGCTTGTTATAATGTCCAAACATAGCCACACAGTAGGCATGATACTGCCCAATGTAAGCTTAACTGTGCACAGAATACACATGGAATCATAAACATGGAATCATGTACTGATCTTTACTCTCAAGCAAATACTCCACCCTCTAATTTTAGGAGTTAATGATGGTGCACCACACTTAGTGGTGTTTTCACTAGTCATCATTAGCTCCAAATTACAGTTTTACAATATAGTTTAAAGTGGCATTTAAACTGTTTTTGAAGCTATAATTCAATGGCAGACCACTGGAAAAGGCTCCTCTCTGAAACCCCAGAGAGGTATTATTGGTCAGTTTGCAGAGGAGCATTCAGAAGATAGAAAAGGATCTACAGTACTAGTAGACCCAGAGATGGCAAAAGCTTAGGGGTAATGTTTTAGGTTGCAAATCCACCCACTGCAAAAAACAACAACAAAAACAACAACCCCCCCATGTCTATGCTGGATGTCAAGGCTATCTCTTTCCACAGCTGCTATTCATTACTGCCATGACTAACACATCAATGTACACAATGTTCTACATTGAAGTCACAATAGAGAAGACCATGTTCCACAGCAAAGATGGGGGAAAAATGTTCCAGAGTAGCAGCCCTAAGTAATCGTTTTAAAGCAGAAATAACTGCCTTGTGGAATGTAGCAATCTAAACAATTTTCTGGAGGTTCCATTTCAGGGACCTAGGACCACTTGGTTAGACACAAGCTGTTACAAGCTGTGGACCACCTCTCTCCTGATGTTAAGATAACATTGGAGAAAAGAGCAATAAACAGCTACTTCATTGATATCTCTAGAGAGAAAAGATACCAGGATAAGTCAGATGATTCTTTGAGAGTCTTCCCCAACCACACACATATACACCCCACAGAGTAATGTATACATGTTATGCCTCAGGCATAACACTGTTATAATACACAGGAAAGACCTTATGCTGTGCAACCTCACTATTAATCTAAAAGGCTCTAGGACACTGCACAGTTGTTATGTCAGTTTGGCACATTTTTGATTCATCTTTTCATTGATAGCATATCTAGTCAACACGATGCAAATACTTTTCTTTGAAACAGTTTGATTTTTTTTAAATGGAGAAATTATGTTTCTTCTTCAAAAATCTTTTTATGCTAACATATCAGATGGTAATGCTATAATATTTGAATATATTAACAGAAAGTTGGAATTCTTAGAAATATAAATTACATGTCAATAAATGGAAAAGTATAGTTGGCCTCTGTTATTAATAATCTTTATGCTAACTTTGAAACTTAGTATCATTAGGTGTCTTATCTTGTGTTTTTAATTTGTGAGGTAGGTGTGTGTGTGTGTGTGTGTGTGTGTGTATGTGTGTGTGAAAAATATATGAAAGGAAAAAGAACAGGAAGGTTTTTATTTCCAACATGAAGTGAATGACTAGTCACTTTTGAGTTTTATATTATATGTAGGATTAAGGCTTGTAACAGCATGTGGGACTTCACACTACATAAGCAATCTTGGCCATGGTTCTCATTAATAAGATATACTGAAGGCTAGTTTGGGCAGATGATTCTGGAAGCAATCTTAATTATTTTCAGCATCTAACAAAATGAAATGTATTGGGGTCCATGGAAATAATGTAAGATGCCCTACTGGTACTACAAAGATTTCCAATTATTCGTTCAACGGCCATACCTCGGTGGCAACTAATTACTCCAGTCCCCAGCCATTGATTTCTGCTCAGTGTGGATGCCAAGGATCTTAGAAACAAGAAAAATAAAGCAGCCAAATGTTCATTAGGTCTTTGAAAGGTCACAGTATGATGAACATCTGTGTATTCTGCCTTACAAAGAGGTTGGTTCCGCCTATAAGCTTTGTGTCCTTATTTTACCATGAATATCAATTGCCAATGTTTTTTTTTCTGAAAATAAAGTTGCACTGCCTCTCCCCAATCAAAGATATAGGCTCTGTAACTATTTCAAAATCTCAAAATACTACTGTTCATAATTCCCCTTAATCATTTACTGAAGATTCCCAATGTAATGGCTGATGGATCCCAACAGATCTCCTATATGGAGAATTAGCGCAGGGAAATCGCCCCAGAGGGAGACCACAGCTTCAATACAAGGACATCTGCAAGCGGGATCTGAAGGCCTTAGGAATGGATCTCAACAGATGGGAAATCTTGACATCTGAGCGTTCAGGCTGGAGGCAGGCAGTGCATCATGGCCTCTCCCAATTTGAAGAGACCCTTGTCCAGCAGGCTGAGGCAAAGAGGCAGTCCAGAAACCAGCAAAATCAGGGAGCTGGACAGGGGAGAGACTGGATTTGTCTTCCGTGTGGAAGGGATTGTCACTCTCGAATTGGCCTTCTCAGCCACACTAGACGCTGTTCCAAGTCCTTGATACAGAGCATGATACCATAGTCTTTCGAGACTGAAGGATGCCATGGTGTATCTCACTTACCTTGAAAGCCCAATAAAGGTTACGATAAGTTGGATCTGACTTGACAGCGAAAACACATACAAGATTTATAAAAGAGAGCAGCACTATATTTAATACATTTCTATACTACCTTGCTTTTTCAAGGCAACATCCATTTCCCTACTTAATCCTCGCAGCAACCATAGTATAAGGGAAATCAGACTGAGAGAGTATTGTTTGGCCAAGGTCACCCTGTTTAGTCCATGGTCTAGGAGGGACTACAAGGCAGATTTCCCAAGTACCAAACTAACACTTTAACCACTATGCCACACTAATCGAGGCTAACCTGAATGTGTGGCAGAGTTAATGAATGATGAAGAGATGCTAGCAGTTGTCAACCAACAGGACACAACACACATCATTGGTGGGACACAGAAATTGTCCGGGTGGTCACATTTTTCATAACAGTTATTATTACTTTACTCTACTTCGATCTCAGCTGCCTAGAGTGGTCCTATGTGATTCAGATAGGCGGGATATAAATTAAATAAAAATAAATAAATAAATAAATATTATCTTGTAAGCATGATGTTCCACCACCTCTTGACTTATATCTCATAGATTATCCATCTGTGAAATGTTGGCATATCAGTAGTAACTGTGTACACCAAGTCTTTGTGTTAATCCCTTGTTTGCCCTACCTTCTAGGTTACCATAAAGGATAAATAACAAAATGTTTATAAACACATGTGTCCTTTACAAGAAAAAAAAGCTGATTGTGGTTTTTTGTCACTGTCATGATGGGACACAGGTTCTACAGCAGTAATTGGTGGCAGCATATAAAATATCAAAGCTTGACAAACACAGTTATAGGTGATAGTGGCAATTTTAGGCAACTTTAATGCAGTCTTATACTGGTTATGGAATATGGTTCATGTTACTCATATTCAGCTAAATCCAGCTGTAAATAAACAAGATTTTCATTTGTGTTGACTTGACAAACCTGTCTTCTTTTTCATACTTCAATAGCCTTTCAATTCTCTGGGACAACTGAAGAAATACATGAGGAATATAGGAAAGAGGGTGAATCCATTACACCAGTGGTTTCCATTCTGCTGACAGACCAGCATAGCTGGATTGAACTCATTAGTTTATATTCAAAAGAAAGTATTGAGCGAGTTTTCCGGAAGCAGTGTCCAGGTTTCTAGCCATAAGTACCCAATTCCAGATAGGAATTAAAGATAGGAATGCTGTCTCTCTGGCGATGTGTGAAAAGGAAGTCCAGATCAGTACAAAACAAGGAGTTAATGAACTATATGCTGTCATTAGTGGTGGGCATGAACCACTGGTTTGGCGTTTCATGTTCGTTCAGAGGACAGCCTAATAGGTGTTCTGAGATTCAGCGCCTCATCTCGTCCAGTGGGCACCCATCTGAAAACAGTGCCCCGGCTTCTCTGCCATGCCTCCTCTGGGCACTGTGTTTGAGCTGGCAACTGCTGGAAGGGGCAGGGCACCAAACTGCAAACACCTGTTCAGTCATCATCCGAACCATCACAGATCAACAAATCAGTGATACATGCCCATCTCTAATGGCAGCATATAGTTCAAAGGAAAAGGCAAAAAAGGGCAGAGTTGAAATCAGGATTGCATGATAAATCAGAATTCTACTGTCTCAACAGTCCAAATACTACAGAAGAGTAGTTAGTAGAGCATCAAGGTTTGGTCATAAAAGCAATCAAAATAAATGGAAATAATTCTGAGAGCATTCAAACAAGCTGGGTGAATTTGGCACTGATTTCAGCAGCCAGGTTACATTTGAGAAGTATGCAGTTGGAGCTTGGGTCAATGCAACATCTGCAACCACTCCTGTTTTAGCTGCTCCTTGCAGCCTGGAAGTGTGGAGTCTCTCTGGAGGGTACAGGCTCTGCTTCAGTGTGCAGTGCCTTGGCTAGAGCTTCAAGTTCTTTCTTCAATTCATCCCTTTATCTGAGGTATGTCCCCATGGCTTTCATTTGCAGAGAAAGACTCTTCCACAAAAGGTGTGACAAGCAGATGCCAGTTTATTAAAACAAGTTTTCACCATGGAAAAATGCACATAAGCATGGAACTAAATCTTCTTGAAGTCCTAACAGTGCTAACAAGGCAAGGATTTCACACCACTCCAAAAGTCTGCCCTGAATGCTGGTTGAAAAAGGAAAACAAGGTTTAAGTAACATACTGCAAATTTGCTTACTGTAGCTTTGAAAAGACCTCAATTCCACTGTAAGACTAAATACACAATAAAAAAATTTCCTGCACCTATATATCACATTAAAACGTTCCCCAAAATCCCTTTTACCTTGTTTTTTTTCAAATTAGAAAAGCCTTTTATACCTAAGTTTATAGATTTCCCTACTATAAGGACCTCTGACACAATTTTCCACTATTGTACATACAAAAACTACAGTATTCAGGATAAAACTTTAAGTCTTACATTTGGTAGCAAGTCTCTCATGAAAAGCTGGAATGAAAAGTCAAAATGATTTTCCGTGCATGGCTTTCAAAGACTTCAGAAGTTATTGGAGTGGGACAGCCTTTCCAGAAAAGCTTTTTATCAGGAAAGGAGTACACAGTTCAAAAGAGTTCACTTTTAATTAGATATTGGCCAAACAAAGTTTACAGAAATGTCTCCTCTTTTATATTTTTTCACTGTGCTTCAAATAGCAATAGCTACCATCTTCGATGCAAGCCAGCTCACTATCCAGCAGTGATAACCCTGGCTCATTACAGAAGGATGTTTCTCTTGTTATTAAAGTAATCAGTCGAATATGATGACACTCAGTTTGCTTCTAACAAGTGCAAATCAAATAGGCAATGGAGAATGCAGGAAACATAAACCCAGGAATATGTTGCATGTTATTTCTTGTCTTTTGGCAATACAATGAAATTAATATATAATTGTCTACCAATGGCAACAAGCTTCTCAACAAATACATGATTTTTATTTAAAATAGTACATAGTTCAAAAAGAATTACTATAGAGAAAACACTGTACGTGCATCTACTGATATAAAATATAATGGTTATATTATTTATGACATAATAATTGCAGCTCTTGTATCATCTTTATCAGTGTTATGCATGGTGTATAACAGATCAACCTAGTAATGACTAGATTAAAAATTGCTGATTTGGGGCTGCTAGGAAAAAGCTAGTTTGGGAAAGTTACTTTTTGGAGTGGAGGATTTTGGGAGTTGTAGTTCAAAACTTAACTTTTTCAACCTTTGAACCATATATGTTTGCCGTTGGTTTATATATGTATATTTCAAATGAGAAAGAAGATGAAAAGGAAGAGTGAAATTGTTTCCTATTGTAATGACATTATCATACATTTCTGGGGGGGAAATGGTACATTTTGATGCATTTCTTAACCCCAGCAATTTTCTATAAAATATTTATATGCCACTCTCATTTATTTGGAGCTATGCTCATTAATTTGCAAAAATCCATACCAAGAGGTTGGCACATTTTACTTCTATTTGTTTAAGCAATTGTCAGTACAAATTATTCAGACAAAAGACTGCAGTAGAAATATTTCAAGCAAAATCTGTAACCTTGTGGGTCTGATGCATACAAATGTCTAATAAGAAAAACCTTATGCAAAAGTTATGAAAAGGAGATAGGAAGTATTATCTGTTTAACATGTACTTAGGAAAATTAATGGTAGCTTCCTTGGAAATGGAAATAAGCATCCTTGCTTCCATGCACTACAGTATATTTTAAAGCTTCTTTCCAACCATTATTTGGCAGCTTATTTCAGATCCTAAAAAACAAACATATACAAACCCTCTAGAATTCTGTTTTTAACACAGGAGTGTTTATGAAATATCCTGAAATGTAGTTGTCTTCCTCCAAATACTAATTCCATTCGTTGCTTCAATGAGAAACAAGCTCTGACAATGAAGAAGTGGCCAGATCTGGAAACTGTAGATACAATACAGTAGCAGTGTAATCCAATACATATAAATTAAAAAATATAAGCCCCCGGAGCTCAATGGGAGTTACTCCCAGACAAACTGTAATAGGATCCCAGCTTAATGCTGCATGTTTTGCTCTTGCTCCAGTATCAGTAGCCTTATTCAAAATAAATCTCTATTAGTTATGTAGAAATAAAGGCACAAATATATAACAAAAGAACAAAACAGAAATATTGTGTCACCTTAAAAACTAGCAAATTTACTTCAATAAATTTCAGTTTCCATTTTCATGGCTCACAACCCACTTCATCAGATACGTACCTGGGAATAAAATATTTAGGCACAGGTTTCTAGATACTATGTGTTGGGGTGGGAGTTAGAGACAAGTGAAAATGGGTATAGGCACTTAGAAGTTGCAAGTGTGGTGCGGTGCCATTTTCTCTTTTGAGTCTGTCTGATACCAAGTTGCTCCTGGGTACCTCTCATGCTCTGTCAATTTGTTTCTTCACCTCACTCAGTGCATACTGTAGTGTTTTTTTAAAAAATGCCTGTTGGAAATCAATGAGTTTTTGTTTTGTAGATCTGAGCAGATATTGCCAAATCAGGGAGCTTAGCTATAAATCAATTCTGTGATGGCTGGAAAGCTGAAGACAAGTAAGTATGTATGAATAGCAGATTTTCAGTATAATATGGTTCTTGTTACTCACGGCTACTTCCTTCAGAGTGGGCATGTATAGGACTGTGGTGTACACCAGTGGTCCCCAACCTTGGGTCTCCAGATGTTCTTGGACTAAAATTCCCAGAAGCCTTCACCACCACCTCTGCTGGCCAGGATTTCTGGGAGTTGAAGTCCAAGAACATCTAGAGGCCCAAGGTTGGGGACCACTGGTGTACATAAATAGATATATGTATAAATTTAGATTCAAGGAAGATTGGAAGAAAAGGAGGTGTCCAGAACTGGAGGTACTTATATATTTCAGGACTGGATGTTTCAAACTCCTAGATGCCAAAAAGTCATTTTCTCACCCATTTATTTTCAATAACACTATACTGCAAAGATCTACATTCCAGTAATATCATACTGTTTGTTGCCAAAACTGACAAGACACTGTCAAAGTTCTACGTATGATCTATCTGCATCAAAGTGAAGCAAGGATGTATCAAAGAATGCAAAACTTAGAGGCTCTTTTGACTCCACATCTCCTTTAAAATTCTCCACAACTTACCCTGAAGGCAGAGTGTCTAGAGAGACATTAAATTGTACAGAACAGCTTTCTTTATGGGGAAAAGCCCAATCTATAATAAAATATTTCTGAAAACATGAGAAATTTCTAATTCTGTAGATTTTTCAATTCATATAGTTCGGCTTTCATATACATCCCTACTGTATTCTTTCCTCAACAAGCACTCTTTAAAAAGTAATTTATTCTATAACTGAGCATCATTAACATTTTAAAAAGTGGCAACGTCTGTTACTTGTTTTTTTTAAAAAAACAAGAAAATAACCAACAAGATTAATGAGAGAACAGAATAATACCAGTGATGGCTCTCTGTTGGGCAAAATGAGGCAGAAAAATAGAGTGTCAAGAGCAGCAGAGGGCATCTTGCCAAAAATGCTTTCAGCTGTGCAGCAGGTACTACTTTACACAGTGAGTAGGGAGATGGCACTGTTACAAGATCAGGTAGAAGGAATGAGGAAACAGGGGGACTAAACAGAGGAAGAGAAATAGCAGAAAGAGAGATCTGAGGGAAGAGCAGAGAAGCAGCAGTGGCACTTTCCCAGTTTAAGGTGTGGTAAAGTTTGGCCCTGGGCTATTTAACTCTTGAAAAATTCTGACAAAAATATTGCTTTGAAACATAACAAAAACAGAGAAGATTGTGTTCAGACAGCAAATAAAATAAAATAAAATAAATCACAATGTTACAACTCAGAGTGCTAATTTTGTAATGTCACATTATAACACCATTGGTTTTTTGTTTAAAGGAATTACAATTCATAGCACTACACGCAATGCATTATTTCCACTCTCTGGGCACACTCACTTTGGAATGAATCACAGGGCAGGGGATAAGTCTGATGGAATTTTGCTGCAAATAAAGTGATTCAAATTTACATTCTCTTTTATTTCCTTTTTAAAAAATACTGTGGCAGGTCTGAGAGCTACGAAATGTAACAAAGAATAGAAGCATTTTCAAAAGTCTCGATTTTTATATGTAAATAATAATACAATCCTACACATAATTTATTCAGAATAAGCCACACTGAATCCGATGGGAGGACTTACTTCCAGGTGAATGTATATGAACTTTCTGCAAAAGTACACTTCATAGCAGTATACAGTGAGATCAGTGGAGAATCTTGTTACTTAATTAGGAGAGCTGAGAATCCCCTTCCATTTCTACAAGCAAAGTTAAATGTGTACTTCTGGTCTTAAATAAATCTGATGATTTTAAAATCTTACATGTTTAGGACCAGAACTGAGGTTATACCATGTTGGATTAAGCTCCACAACGACGGGATGTGTGTGTGTGTGTGTGTGTGTGTGTGTGTGTGTCTGTGTCTGTGTCTGTGTCTGTGTCTGTGTCTGTGAGTGAGTGAGTGTGAGTGTGTGAGTGTGCGAGTGAGTGAGTGAGTGAGTGTGAGCATGAGTGTGAGTATGTGTGAGAGAGAGGCTTTCATTTTTATATAGATAAAATTTTAAAAACTGCTGTAACCTGCTCTGGGCCAATGAGGCAGACCAGGATACAAGTCAAATAAAAGGCAGTCAAAGATGGGACAGAGCAATATTCTTTCTCAAACACCATTTATTTCTGCCAAGTTTCCGCTAGAGAACATTATGCTTCACTGTACTCTACTTCTCCCAACACTCTATGCCCATCAGTCTTTACACACACAATACACGAAACATTTGAATGAGAGAATACACTAATGAAAATATTTTCAATATTCACAGTAATGAAGTAGATTCAATTGAATATGGCCACTGTTTGGAAAGAAACATTTCATTCTTAAGTGTGTGTGTATGCATGCACACATATTAAAAAGAGGTGCTTTCCTATTAACCAACGTACTTAAATGAGACTATTGAAAAGAAGGTACATAAGCATTTTAGAGTATGTTTCTGCTGCATAAACATTTCATTTCCCAATGTCAGTTTTCACTCTAAATGTAAATTCTGTATTGTTTGACTGTCAGGTTAAACTTTCCAGTGTTAAGATGTCAAATATCTGTATTTATTTCAAATATAAATATTTCAATCATAAATGAAAGCTTGCCATCAAATCTGCCTACAGTGAAGTCTTGTTCCAATTTTCAGTACAAACAAGAAAGCCTCAACTCTGCTAAAGCTTGCTATGTTTTCACGTTTTGTTACTAGTTTCCAACAGTACATAAGAACAAGTGACAAACATTCCTTCTAGCAGTCCCAAAACAAGAAGGTAATTGTGATGAAGCAGGAACTTCAGCAGAAGCATTTCATAACGCATATCTTATACAGCAATTTTACACTCCCTTTGCAGTGTTGACTGATGCAGTGCTAAGGATCTCACAGAAATTTCCCTCTATTGTCTTCACAGCCAGGCTGAAACTTTAATATAAAGGGCTCTGCCACAATGGAAGTCCCTGGCTCTACAGGTGAAAAATTACTGTTGGAAGTTGTTCCATAAAGGTTCCCCTTGTCATTTAGTCCAGTTATGTCTGACTCCAGGGCGCAGTGTTCATCCCCATTTCTAAGCCATAGAGTCAGCGTTTGTCTGAAGACAGTTTCCATGGTCACATGGCCAGCGTGACTAGACATGGAACGCTGTTACCTTTCCACCGAAGTGGTACCTATTTATCTACTCACATTTACATGCTGCTAGTTTGGCAGGAGCTGGGACAAGTGACGGGAGCTCACTCTGTCACATGGATTCAATCTTACAGCTGAAGATCTACAGACCTTACAGCACAGAGGCTTCTGCGGTTTAACCTACAGTGCCACCACGCCCCACTCTTGTTGTTCCATACACTGGAACTAAAAGAGGTCCCAGAAATTTCCTCAGCTACACCACTGTAGTAGACAAGGGAGTAGACAAGGGAAAATTCCCTCTCATTGTGACGCATCTCTACCACTACCATCACCACTAGCAGCAGCAACAACAACAACCACTCTTGAAAAACTCATTTCAAATTGCTTCACTACTTTCCATCCTTGAAAGCAAAAGACAGTAGATTTGTGGATGGAGCAACTAATGCACCTCATCACTCTTTCCAAATGCCACTTACAATTATTTCTCAAGTAGAATTTTTAGTACACAAGCCTTTAAAACATATCCTGTGATATATAGTTGCTATGAGAGAGGCTGAATTGATATGATGCTTCCAACTATGAATTGGCAGGTTATGATTACTGCTTGCGTTTCAAATTAGAAAGAGAAATCCACACTGAACCATGGTTTCTAACTCTGATTTGCAGAAGAGGTGCTAAAAATAGTTTCTGATTCATACACAAGGCAGGAGAACAGAGAAAAGCCACCCAAAACTAGGGTGGACATACAGTCTCATGGATAGGAGGATAAAAATGTCTCAACAAACTCAGCATGGTCTTGAACACAAGTCAAAATAGTATACACTACCTAAAATTATCTAAAAGAATAATAACTGAACTGCCCAGATTTACAAACATGCAAAATGAGATATTATGAAGCCATGTATTTCTCTGGCCAATTGATTAAATGACACACTGCAAGGATCCACACAGTAAAGCAGTGATAACAATTGCCTTCTCAAGACTATTAAAAGGTCTCAGAACCCACTTTGCTAAAGGCAAGGTAACTTTCCTCTGCTTTATATTGGAGATACCAAGGATGAAGTTCTAATACATTATTTTACATTCAAAACATACATACATGCATACATTTTTTTTTAAAAAAAAAACTGTAATACTGAACTGCCAAATTCCCATGTTCTACAGCAAGAACTGTCTCAGCTTAAATGACCAACATTAATTTAAACTTAATCTTTATGGCTTCCATTGAGTAAATATGCACCACAGAAGGTGTCAATCTTCCTGCCATTGCTTTTTATACATTTATTAAAATTTCAAAGTTGAAACTGCTTCCGCAGTGTCCAGTTTTAAAATAAAATTTTCAAAAATAACAGCAAGAAAATCACCACCACCACCACCATAATTGATTTAACTATAAGCTATCTTTCTGTGAAAAATCATGCTTAAATCAATTCAAAATAATATGAGAACAAAGTACAGTAGTCAAATAATGAATTGCATAATGCAAGGGAAACCAACATTTCAAGACACACACTTTTACAATTGAAGTATATCTATCCTCCACTTCACAGACCTAATAGAATGGGGCTGAATTGTGGTGCTGGAGGAGGCTCTTGAGAGTCCCCTGGACTGCAAGGAGAACAAACCTATCAATTCTAAAGGAAATCAACCCTGAGTGCTCACTGGAAGGACAGATCCTGAAGCTGAGGCTCCAATACTTTGGCCATCTCATGAGAAGGGAGGACTCCCTGGAAAAGACCTAATGTTGGGAAAGTGTGAAGGCAAGAGGAGAAGGGGACGACCAAGGATCAGCTGGTTGGACAGTGTCACCGAAGCAACCAACATGAATCTGACCCAACTCCGGGAGGCAGTGGAAGATAGGAGGGCCTGGCGTGCTCTGGTCCATGGGGTCACGAAGAGTCGGACACGACTAAACGACTAAACGAAACGAAACAGAAGGTAAGGCCTTCCCCCCAGTCACCTAAGTACTTCCCCCCCTTTTTTTTTCTGGTTCTTAATGTTGCCATCTTGGATAGTATTAATTATAATAATTGCATTATGCTAGTTATTTTCTACATTGTTTTAATATGTTTTAATTTTTGTAAGCCGCCCCGAGTAGACGTAGTGTAGAGGGGCGGGGTAAAAATTGAATGAATGAATGAATGAATGAATGAATGAATGAATGAATAAATAAATAAATAAATAAATAAATAAATAAATAAATAAATAAATAAATAAATAAATACTTTTATGTAAATCTTCGTTCTAGTAAGTTACTTTTTTCACTTTTTTAACCACTCAGTATCTCATGTTTCCCACCAAAACATCTTGCTCTCTGCCCTTGGTCACCCTCTATTTCAGGTTAATTTTCCTGAGGTACTGTTTACTAATCTACCAGCCCAGCTGGAACAAGATCACAAGGAATCCTTAGTTCTGGCTTGCCAATTACGTCTTCAGAAGTTACCAAGATTCTCCAGATTACAAGTTTGGAGGGACTCAATTTCTTTCAAGAGTTTCTTCCAGGATGGAGCAAACCATCATCAAAATGGATGTCTGCGCATGCACAAAATCAGCATGAGACTCAAAGTCTACCAGGAAAGTAAATAAATAAATCATCATCCTTGGAGTGTGGAGATAGTCATATAAATCAGTTCTCATGCACTATCATATTAAAAATGTACCTGTGGCTATCATTTCCACAATACAAAAGGAATGCAAAACTTAAAAGCTATAAAAAGATTTTAGTCCATTTTAAACCCACTAAAAACAGTGGACTTTTTTTAAAAAAATGATGATAAACTATTGTGTACAATTTAATTACTGCTCACTCCTCAAATGAGGATTCTTGAGGACCAATGAGAGCTTTAAAGTGAAACTTTTATTTTTGTTTCTACTGTGTCATGAGAAGCAGTCAACAATGTTGTGAATATGCCAGCTGCCAGGCTGACTGTTCTGCAGCAGTGCTAGAACTCAATATCTAGAAGAGATTTCATGTAAGAATGGAGGAGGAAACTGTAGTAACAGTCATCCAGTTTGTTGTCCGGAGATTAAGAAACACTTCTTCATGTCTGCAACCAGCACGAGCTTTTACTGCATCTAGTAAGAAAAGACTAGGCATCACCAGTTATTCGAAGGCTACAACCCTATACACAATTACTTCCTAATATCAGAGTTGGGTAATATTTTATTGACTTACCAGAATATCTCCATAATTATGAACTTTCAATCACTTTTCTTCAGGCCAGACATTATAGAACATTGGGTGGGTGTTACTCCACCTAAGACATGTTCTCTAATACCGAGCTTGGTGCAAAGTTATGGAGAAATCACAAGTCCATCTTATGAATAATTATTGGCTCTATAAAAGTATTGCCCAAGTCAGGTATTTATTTTGTTCCTGGACCACACGGCTGGGTTAGGTTTTTTAATTATTTGTTTGTGTTTTTTTTAAAAGTCCCACTACTTTCCATGGGACTTCAAAGCAAATATCTATAGTGTCAATGTATGGTATATGTTTTTAAGATTCATGAAGCCAACATAAAAGCTGCCAGATGTTCCAATAGGAAGTGTTAGCAGTGTCTAAAGCTGCTATCTTGTATGTATCTATTTGAAAGCAACCCCCCTTGGTGCTTAGGTCATAATAAACAAACAAAGATTGGGCTGCAACGCTTATTTGATATCCCATTTAAGCCTTTAAAAATACTTCAAATTTGTGCTTCAACAGCAAGCAGACTTTTAAAGTACTAAGAATGTGGTATAAACAAGATTCTGAGACTCCCTTGTATAACTTTTCAGAGCATATAAATAATTTCATTCCCAGAAGTATTCTTCTAGTATTAATCTAGTATATGGTATTTTTGATGATTGGGTATAATTGTGATTTTATTCCTTCTAAGAGATTTGGTAGGATCAATTCAGCATAAATGCTGCGTTGGGAACATGCAAATTACAATCAATCAAAAAATCCAGAAATGGCATAAGAAATTGAGTTGTTCTGAGTAGAGTTCAGTGTACGCACCTTCTGTTTTGAGCTTTTGTTTCACAAAACTGTATTTTATATCACCCCTGTTGTCCTCTAACCAAATTACTTTATTTGTTTGTTTGTTTGTTTGTTTGTTTGTTTGTTTGACCTCTACCCTGCCCATATAGACCAACGGTCTACTCCAGGTGGCTTACAAATTTGAAAACAGGAAAACCAATAAACATATACTATAAATCCAAGAAATATAACCAAGAAATATAAACCTATGACAAACTTCCTTAATGCTACACTACAGAGGATTTCCTAAAATCAACTACAATTTCAGAGGAACATCAGAGAATTATTAAATATGTTACTCAAAAGGCCAGCACTCCAAAGTTCTACAATTCATGGCTGAGAGGTTTTGTGATTGAAAGGCTATTATTTTCCCCAAAGAATTGTTGCTACTGCAAACAGAATACATGGAAAAGCAGATAGTTATGAAATCCCTGGTCTGCAATCTTCCATCCCTTCAATCTAAATGGTATCTTGGCTGCTCTAAAGTTCACGTCACCTTTCCAAGACAATTAAAGTGATTCAGCTGAACCCATTTTCTGTTTCTCAGCAGTGCACCATCAGGAAAGTGCCATCTCTAGACAGCACACACAGGAGTATGCCTAAAGAGAAAGGGAAGTCATGCTATTCTGTTTGCTTCTCCTAGATGCAGCATGAGGCTGTGACAGCTTTAACCTGGGTGAAGAAATTGCTTTGTCTTATTTGTTAAAAAAAATCACCTGTTGATGGCCAGCATCAAACAGAATTCCTGTCTAGCTCTTTTTGCATGCATCAGTCTCCAATGGGGGGTGGGGGGCAAGGCACAAGTGACTACATTTCTGCTACTAAGGGAGATGTGAAAGCTTTAGCATCTTGCCCAGACATTAGGGTTGGCAAGAACAACTACCTTTGACTTCCTTGCAGTGACCTCCCTCCTATCACCACCAATGTACGTACTTGTAGTCCTCCTCTAAGTGCCCCACTGCGTTTAGCTTACTTGTCATCTAAACGCCAGGAAACTCGTTTCCAGAGCCCACTGAGGCACACCGGGCAAGCAAGAAAACAAGGGTGCTCGCAAGTGCCATTGGGTAGCATTCCAGCATCCAAGATCCGTCCGCTTGAGAGATCTGCCTTCCCTTTTTTGAATGCAAATCAGGACACCGCACACGCACAGACGGCTCTGAGAACCACCCAAACAGACAGACGGCAGGTTTCGCTCTTCTTCTCCAATCCTGATCCCCGAGCCACAATATGCAAAGCGAGAGAGGTTGCAAACCCCAAGAAACTTAACACGCCCGCAGCCATCGGATGGATGGTGAGATAGATGGGCTGGCATCCAGCTTCGGGGTTGGTGGACTTATTGATTACAGGCGATTAAAGGGGGGGGCGGATGGTGGCTCCCCCTGCCTCCCCCTCGACCCCACCTCTCTCAACTTATTTCCAGTGAAAGCCCGGCGGAGGCGAGGTACTCACCCCACCCTGTAGTTCGAGGCTCTGCCAGCTCAAAGCAGTTTCCCCCCCTCCAAAACCGTCCAGGATGGGGAAAGCGGGCACTCTGAGGTGGGAGGGGAGTGCGCTCGTCGCTGGACACAAGTTCAGCAGCTGCCCTTCCAGCCGGTGGCGGCGGGTAATCCCATGGCTTGATCGAGAGGGGAGGCGAGAGGGGAAGGGGTGGGGGCAGGGCGGGAGAGCGAGGAAGCGAACCAGCGAGCCAGGGAGTGGAGCGAGCCGGCTAGGAGATCATGATGTCTCCGCGGCTGGGGAGCCAGCGGCGCCGGAGAGCGGAGGCAAAAGGCAAGCCGCCAAGGCCGGCCAGTACGGCTCCTCTTCCAAGCACCCGGCAGCTCCCGGGTGAAGCCCTCGTCGTCGTCGTCTTCCTCCTGCCTCAGGCGCCCTCAGGACGGGGACATCCTTGCCCGAGGAGCCCAGCTGGATGGTGCATGCACACGCGGAGCCCCTCCCGCACGCTTCCTCCCCTCAGCGCCAGCTAGACTCAGCCGGATCCTGCTGCCTCGCCGGGAGAAGCATCGCTGTGGGGAACACACACATGGAGCTGCTGCTGCTGCTGGTGCTGGACCAGCCGGCAATCACTGAAAAGAGAGGAAATTCCCGCCCGCTGTGTCAGCCAGCCGTTCTCCTCCTCCTGGCTTGGTTTTTGCCGCCGCCGGGCTTCCCCTTTAACGCTCCGCACTCCCCTCCCTGCACTTCAAGGGCTCTCTCCCGCTCTCTCCCGCTTGCGGGGTTCCTCGGCAAAGCCCAGCGAGAGGCACGCCGTTGACCGGGGGCTCCAGAAGCAGCGCGAACGCCAAGCTCGCCTCAGCGGCAGCAGGACCAGCAGTAAAAAAAAGCCACCTCATACAGCTAGTTCCCCACGTGCCGCGTTTTCCCAGTGCAAGCGTCCTGCTGTCCCTCTCTCTGTGTGCGTGACTGCGCGAGTGCGCGCGCTACAGCTGGCCTACGAAGCGGGGGGAGGGGAGCTGCGGTGGCGGCGGCAGCAGCGGGGTGTTTTCCCGCGCGCTCCTCGCCGTGGAGCTGGGACTTTCCTCAGCTGCCAGCTCTAGGAATCCCTCTTTGCCAAGGGAGCCTTTCGTCAGCCTTGAAAAGCAGCCGAGGACGGGGAAGGGAGCTGGCGAGGCCCTCCCCCCACTCCGCAAGAGGAGCGGCGGGGCAGCTTGGTTTCGCACAGGGACACCTGGCGAGCGGCTTCTTGCTCTCCCTCACGCAGCACAGCCTCCAGTAATGAAATAAGAAGGGCTCTCCCGCACGCGCTGCACTGAGAGTCTGCTTCTTGGCGTGTCGCGCGTGGCTTTTTACATCAGTCAAAGACTCCGAGAAACTCGTTAGGTTGGCAGCAACAAGATGCGGGAGAGGCGCGAAGGGTCCTGCTCCAGCCAGAGGTCTACTTGGCTGAACAAACAGGGAGAGGGTCAAAATACCAGGGGATGAAGTACAGCGCCAACAGTGCTGGCTGGGTACCCATAGTGGTTGGTGGGGCGGGATGCAAATGAGCCTGAGTGACGAGCAGAACCCGGGCAAAAGTGTATGTTCTTTCCTTGCCACTTGCATACACACAGCGAAGTAATCATAAACAGGGACATAAACAGAGAGGTACATAGCCAGATAGAACTAGCCCTAGAAGAAATACGGAGTGCCCTCCTTCACCACATGGCCAGCTTTGCAGGAAACACTTGGAGGGGTTTATGGGGCCTGGAGGTATGTGTTATAGACTCTGCATTTACAAAGATCCATACATGTACATGCAAAGCTGTATTCCAGTGATTTCAACCTAGCACAAATAATGTCAAATGGGAAACTAAGAAAGAAAGTCAATTTTTTGTTGTTGTTGGGATAGTTTGTGTCCAAACATTTCAGATGCACCTTGAAAAAAGAGGTTATAGGTACTGTACTTGGTTTTTCCCACTATATGGGAAGGGGGGGAAGCCCCGAACTTCTTCGTGGCATCACTTAGGCTCCACTTCATGTCCCCTTCACCTTGGCACCTCTAAGGATCTTTGTCCAGGCAGAGATTCACTCCAATCTCTGCCATCCCATCCTGTTTATTCCCTATGGATGGTTCTCAAATTCTGTTCAATGACAATAAAGTTAATGGCAGGAGAAATAAAAGAGTTTGGGATTGGGAGAATTTACACAGATTTATGAAAACAACAGAAGACAAGCTAGTGACAATGATATCACAAAATCAATAAGATGACTGCAAAATATATTTGCATAGCATGATGTAGGTCCTGAAAAAAGAGAAGATGCAGTGATACAAGAAATAAATCAAAACCATCATGAGTAAAAAAATATTGATAGAGGCAGAATTTGAAGAGTTTTGATCAAACAAGTTGAAAAGCAGTGTGATGGGAGTCCTGCTGTCCTCTCAAGACCAAGCAGATCAAAGATCATCAGGATGCACAGATGATTCCTCTGGCTGACTGGCGTTTAACCTTGTTGGATTCCTACTAGTATTTTGCATGCACATATGGTATTGAAAGGGATAAACTAAAAAACAGCTTTCTTGGAAGCCCGAGCTCTAGCCTCTGCAATATTTGATGCTTCATAACATTGTTATCTGACTCTTAAATCACTTGATAAAAATGACAGCTGAAATAGACACGATAGTTTCCCTTAAGGTGAGCCAAGAAATATCCTGGATATGATGCTTGGCCAGGAAGAACTGTGGATTACTATCTCAATGAATCTATTTTAGTTGGGACCATAAAATGGATTTAGGTCCTGCCTCACTGGCTTGGATGGCGCTCCAGCTTGGAGCTTCAGATTGACATCATACTTGACTTTGAATCTGTGGCAGAGGGTACATTCTTTTGATTTTCTGAAGCTTTGGATGGCTTATTGATAATGGGATAAACAACTAATATACGTCTTCAGTGCTTTGTAGAACTAGATGAAATTTGCTGGACTCGAAGGCAGTGAGAAAAGGAAGCAGCGTGTTCTTGTGATTACTCTGATTTTGGACAAAATAGTTTTAAACAGTCAGGTTGTCTCATCCACACATCCTATTTGCTCCAGTTAAAGAGGTGGGTTTCATCACCGATTGATTTGGCTTAGTTTAACAAACCTTCATGATGTTACAGGAGACTTGAATTGGTCTCTTCACTTATCTTGTGCTTCAGGATCATCTTCCTTCATTTGGGATTTAGGCCCTTTTTAAAAAGCTGATTCATTCCAGATATGTCAGCCACATGTGGTTCTTTGTCCCAAGTAAGCCTAGTTCCTACAGGGCATGCACTATTCAAAGTTCCCAGACATCAGCTATTAATGCCATCTGTGGGAGTGCCTCTGCCTCCCCCTGTGGGAGAGAAAAGAGACAAAAAGTGAGGAGAAGGGCAGGGAAGTCGGAAAGAGGGTGAGAGATGGAAGGATGGGTTGACTTCTGGTGAGAAAACTGGGAGAGAAGAATCAGGATTCCACTGAAGATGACTGGCTAACATACACAAACTTGCAGCATGAGATCTTCCATCATGCCTCAATCAGCTGTCCATCTTATCTCATGTGGATGAGCTCTGGGTGTTGCATGTAAACCACTAAGGATTTTTCTCTCAATAATAGCTAAGTACTGTAGTAGATAAAGAGAAATTAGATTTATGACATCAGAGCAACAGGCTTTTTTAAGGGAATAGGATAAAATAAATACTAGATTTAGGAAAATATTACTTTGAAGGAACAGAGGAAATCATACAAGGAAAAGCCACTTAAGGAACTTTTTTTATGCTACTTGTAACAGATAAACAACCAATCCTCAGCTAACTCAGTATAAAGCACCTACACCAAAAGACTCCTTCAGAATCCTTCCCAAGAGCACTGTCATTGGAAGAAAAATTAGTCAATTGCAGAAGTACATGTTCCTGCCTCCCACCCATCCCCCCACTTGCTGGTTTATGTTGATGGAGGGGAAAGGTGTACAGAAGTTTATTTCATTGGTGAAAAATGTAAACACCCTTTTTTCAGGAGAGTCAGTTTTGCCACAGAATTCCAGCAAGACACGTATCTCCTTAACTTGGATCTATGCCTTGCTCTATGCGAGTTCACAGTTCTGTTACGTGTGCATAATTCTGTATCTCATGTTTGTAATGAACAAGAAAAATCAGAAGTAAATTTTTAAAGGCACAAAATATGAAATCTATAGTATTTTGTATATACCTTGAATAGTGATGTGGAGACTTGAACTATCAGGAGCTGTAGTCTAAAGAATACAACTCTACATACCACTAAATTGAACTTCAAATATGTAATGAACACCATAAGAAAGCCTATTATTATTGTACCAATGGAAGACTTTCAGGAAATTGCCTAATAAGGCAAGCAAGTAACTGGGCTGGGGTCACACTGAGTTTAAATTGGTATGACATGTTTAAAGACCTTGGGATGCAGATTTCAGGTGTTTACTGACTCTCTTTATTATTGTTTTGTTGAACCAATATTGTCAGAAATCCTATTGTTTGGTGTAATAAATTGCAGTAGAGTTGCCCCATTGAATTAGTGAGGATTTGATGGGCCAATTCCTCCACAACTTGCATTGATTTAAATAGGTTTACTCTGTGTGTGTGCTTAGTCGTTTAGTCGTGTCCGACTCTTCGTGACCCCATGGACCAGAGCACGCCAGGCCCTCCTGTCTTCTACTGCCTCCCGGAGTTGTGTCAGGTTCATGTTGGTTGCTTTGCAGACACTGTCCAGCCATCTCATCCTCGGTCGTCCCCTTCTCCTCTGTTCATCCTGGACATTGGGAATACAATAGGCAGGATCGATGAGTGATCTGACCTGTTCAAAAGTACTAGATAAAGCCAGGGAAGCAATATCAGGATTTCCTGCAGTTCCTGGGAACAATCATCTTTCATTTCTCTTTCAAATTAGAAAAAGAGATAATGAATGTACTACAGAGTTGTGTGACAGCTGCCTTTGAATCTACTGCCTTGGAACTACAAACCCTAGAAAGGTTTGTCTTACAGGGTATGGGCAGAGAATACTACTTCTAATGCAAGTGAAAAAAATAATTTTTGCAAGTTCTACAAGCAAACAAATGAATAATGGATATGTCCGCACTTCCACAGTACACCTACTTGTATAAACTTTGTACAATAGCAGGTGTAATAGTTGAGCTCATGAATATCATGGGTAGAAAAAGAAATAGTTTAAGAAAATGTAATCTCATAGTCTTACACAATTTCTGTGATGACATATAAAGTACAAAGATGACAACTGTAATGTGCCAATTGTGATTGCGCTACTACTACTATGAATACAGCTTTGACCATTGTTATGGCTTTGGAGTTAAAATACATAGAAAATACAGTAAAGAGAACATGGTGTAATACAGCGCTCACAATTAATAAGTGTTTAGGATGAGTAACATTGTAACTTGATATGGGTGACCAGCCATTGTTAAGTCTCAGAAACTTGCATCCAATTCTTCTGAAACTTGTTGCTATATGGAATAGAGAGGGGGACAAATTAAAAAAAATGGTGATTCATTTTGATCCATTATTCATCAAGATCAATGAATACAAATATACGAATATTCTTTGACGAATCGATGAATTGATCTGTTGATTCATCTGCACTTTAAATGATGATAACAGTGGCCCCCAACCATCTAGAGACACCAAATATGCAGGGAAGCTTCTTCAGACGCTTTTTTACAACTCCTGAAAGTTTGGTGAACATTGAATCATGGACCCCTGAGTTATACAGTGACAAAAAGGACCCCCAGGAAAGCATCCCCCAGATACTTAGAGACTCTAGAATCATAACAGAGCTTCCTATGTCTTTCCCCAACATGCCTGCCAACTTTAGTGAAGATTAGGTATCGGACATCCAAATTATTCACCCACAAATTAGGTCCCCTCAGGAGAGTTTACCACACCGCACAGAAGCCCATTCTGGATACCAGCCGCTGATCAGCTGATCAGAAGCCAATAGGTAGCCACCCCCCACAGCCAGCAGCCTACCCCCACACCGCCTTCCTTTTGCCTACCTTAGCCCCCACCCCACTCCCACCGACAACCCTTACCTTAATAGCTGCTGCCAAAGTGTCCATCAGGCCTTCGCAGCCATGGCATGTAAAAAGGAAGACTGGCTGTCCTTTGCAAAGATGGCGGCTGTGGTTTCATTTAGGGTAGGGAAGCTGCAGCCTGCCTTAAGGGAATCCAGGCTGCCCTTTGCAAAGATGGCAACTGCAGCTTCCCTACCCTAAATGAAGCTGCAGCTGCCATCTTTGCAAAGGGCAGCCAATCTCCATTTGTACATGCATGGCTCCAAGGCCAGAAGGCCTCAGCAGCAGTGATTAAGGTAAGAGGGTGTCGGTGGGGGTGTGGTTGGGCCTAAGGTAGGGAAAGGAAGGGGTGGGAATAGGCTGTGGTATTGGGTGGCTGTGTGGGGTGGTGGCTGCCTTTCTGCCACTGATCAGCTGATTGGCGTCCGGTAGGCAGAATGGTGTTTTTTGTTTTTAAATACAAAGTATGAATAAAAACAGGTAAATATTCATCCCTTCTTATTCATGGGGGTCTCTGGAACCCACAAATATGGATTGATTAATATTTAATGAATCAACTATATTCATCGGGAAGAGCAATCCGTTTTTATATTCATCCTATCTCTAATATTGACTATACTCATAACAGACCAATTTGCTAATAGCCACTTCATTAAATATAGCAAAGTCTTGCAGTGCCTTAAACACTAGTAGGTTTTATTTGGCATAAGTTGTCATGGACTGCAGCCTGCTTCCTCAGATCTGATGGAATTTACTGCAGTCCATGAAATCTTATGCCAAATAAAAATTCTTTGACTTTGAAGATGCCACAAGGTTCCTTCTTTGTTTTGCTACAACAGACTAACAAAGTGACTTCCTTCCTCCCAAACCCCAGAAATTCATTTTATGCACCAATTGTATGTACATAACAGGCCGTTAATATTTATTTTATTTATTTATTTACAATATTTTTTAGCCGCACCATTGCCAGTGGCAATGGTGATAACATAATCCCACACTTGAATTCTACATGGTTTCCACTATCAATTAGTTAATTAACATTGAAATTTGGATCTAGTACACTGAACATCTCTGGAAAACAGATGATTTCTTTCCAAGAATTGTTCCAGCCACCTGGGTACATGGCTAAGGTGACATTTGATACAGCAACTTCCTGGCTCTCTGTTCATAGTCAGCATCTATACTATAGCAGCTGGAACAACTCTTTCCAGTCATTTTTATGCCACCCAGTGACGATGGCTTTTACATTTAATGGTTATTCACAAGGAGACAGGATTGATCTGTGCCCTCAAAGAGAATTGATTATTCTACATGACACCATTAAAATGTTCTTTTAAAGCTGGGCCTTGCTTCAGTATACAAGAATGCTGTTTTGTCAACAGCTTGTATTCACAAGCTGAAAGAATTAACCTCTGATAAACTGAAATAGGTACAGCTTCAGGAAAATGCTCTGAATCTGATTTGGAGGCCCTGCAAGAATGCATGGGGGTCTGAGAGTTAAAAATTGCATGTGTGATTTATTTCCACTAACTTCAGCAAAAGAACCCTTAAAATTAACATTCCGGATGTCGTCTCCAGGATGCTTAGTGGAGAAAACTGCAAGAATAAAAAAATGTTACCATTCAAATCAGGCAATGCCATGTTGTAATCTTTACCCAGTCTTATGATCTCTAGTTATTCTAATCAATACACAGATCTACTAAGGAAGGAATTGACTATTACATTAAAATATGATGAACAGTCATAGCGGGCATCCTGTACTCAGTACCTTCCATGAATACAGCAATGCTAGTTTTTTATATGTGAGAAGATTCAGGGCAAAAAGGAGAATATCTACAAACATACCTCTTGGGAAGATATGTGCCTCTGTTTGTGTTTGTCTGCTTTTAGCTACTGCATTTGCTCCCTGTTATTTCTGTGGCTCCATTTCTTTCTTTTTTCTCCATTGTTTACTCTTCGACAATAAAGGATCACACACTGATAATCTCATGATGCTACCTCGCCAGTTAAATTTGGTCAGCATATGATATTCGTACAGGCAAGAAAAGGTACATTGTCTTCTATCTGGCAGGAATTGATTACATTACATTACATTAATTATTTAGATTAGATTAGTAATAAAATAATTGAATTGATTCCATCCTTCCAAGAGCAATGTCCAAAGTTCCCATCATTAATCTTCACAATAAACCCTTTTAGATAGGGAAAGGGAAGGAGCAATCAAGGTCAGCTGTGACCTTGATGGCTGATTGAGAATTTGAACTCAGGTCCCCACACACTTCCTGCTCTAGTGATTTTAATGAATACACCAAACTGGCTAGGAACTTTGCCCATGCTCACAGCATAAGAAGAGAGTGGACATCTCAGAAGCTTCAGAAAAAGAACATCCACTGGCTGCTGCTTTGGCTTTAATGCAGCAGAATAGGGAATATCCACTTGAAACAAGGAGAATTAGTACAGTGGTGCCTTGCAGGACGAATGCCTCACGGGATGAAAAACCCGCAAGACGAATAGTTTTTGCGATCGCTATGGTGCCACGCAAGAGGGTTTCTTACTTACTTTGCTTTGCAAGATGATTTTTTTTCAATACCGATGCCTCGCAAGACAAAAAAAATCATTCGTCTTGCGAGATTCCCATAAAAATGCATTGCAATGCATTCCTATAGGAAACAGCTTTTCGCAAGATGAATTTTTTGCAAGACAGCACTACTCGCGGAACAAATTACATTCGTCTTGTGAGACATCACTGTATCATCTCCATATTCAATATTTGGGAGTAGGGCAGGACTGAGGAATTATAACTCCAGACAGCCAATGGAAGCACTCAGATTTGACCTGGCAAATTTCAGCTCATTGTGTTTTATGCTATTGCTGTGTATATAAAGCCCTAAATGGTTTAGGACCTTGATATCTAGCGGAACGCCTCCTCCCACCTAGAACTACCCAGATCACTAATTCTAGCCAGGAACGGCGGCTGAGGGGCGTAACACCAAGGGAGGCCCAGAGAAAAAGAACAGGAAACTGGGCCTTCTCAGCAGTGGCCCCTCGCCTTTGGAACAGTCTGCCCCCAGAGATCTGTCTGGCTCCCTCACTGTGTGTTTTTAAGAGCCAACTTAAGACCTGGCTCTTTAGGCAGGCTTTTCCTCCTCTCATCACTTCATTATTTTTATTTTTTCCCCATCTTGAACCATATTACTGTTGTTGCTTTTTATTTTACTATACTGTTTTTATTCCATTTTTATTGTTAGCCGCCCAGAAGAGACTTGTGTCTAGATGGTATGTATATATGTATGTAAGTACAGTGGTGCCTCGCATTACAACGTTAATTCATTCCAGCGAAATCGCTGTAGAACGAAAACGTTGTAAAATGAAAATAAAAAAGCCATTGAAACACATTAAAAGGCTGGTTAATGCGTTCCAATCAGCTAAGAACTCACTGTCCAGCGAAGAGCCTCCATAGGGGCAGCCATTTTCGGGTGCCTGTGCAGCGAAAAATGGCTCCTAAACACAGCGGGGAGCCATTCTGAGCACCCGGTGGCCATTTTGAAAACCCGACGATCAGCTGTTTTGATCATCGGGAAACGAAAATCGGTTCCCGAAACAGGGAACCGATCATCACGCAGCAAAATTCCCCCTTTCAATCGCAAAAACCTTGTCGTAATGCAGATTCATCATTAAACGGAGCACCCGTCTTGCGAGGCACCACTGTATGTATGTATGTATGTATGTATGTATGTATGTATGTATGTATGTATGTATGTATGTATGTATGTATGTATGTATGTATGTATGTATGTATGTAAGTAAATAGTATAGTATATAGTGGTGCCTCGCTTAACAGGCGCCCCGTTTAACGACAAGATTGCATAGCGATGAATATTTTGTGATTGCAAAAGCAATCGCATTGCGATGTTTTGAATGGGCAAAAATCGCTTTGTGATGATCGGTACCCTGTTTCGCTTACCGATCATCGCAAAACAATGATTTTTTAACAGCTGATCGGCAGTTCCAAAATGGCCGGCAGGTAAAAAAAATGGCCACCCGCTGTTTTTTGGGACGGATTCCTCGCTTACCGGGCAGAGAAAATGGCTGCCCTATGGAGGATCTTCGCTTAAAGGTGAGTCTTAAGCCCATAGGAATACATTGAAGGGGTTTCAATGCATTCCTATGGGCTTTTTAAAATCACATAGCAACGAAATTGCTTTGCAACGATTTTTGCTGCACCGATTATCGTCACTATGCGAGGCACCACTGTAGTTATGTGAAACATGACAGCAAGGGGAAAAATACAGACGATTGCTGCAGGAACTCTCCCCCTACCATGGCACTTCTGAGAACTGTAGTCCATAGCCTAGACACTGCAGCAGATGTAACAGAGAAAATAGTAGACATCAGTGAAAAGAAGTATTGTCTCTAATAAGGTCAGATCTACACACCTTTTGATTACTGCCTGTTTGACATGAGTGCTAATGCAAACATCGGGTTTTTGAAAGTTCAAATGGACTTTCAATGCAATTGTCCATGTATTGTCACTTGCTATATATTGGCCACTTTCTCTGAAGGTTTATATTCCAGCTCTAAATATGACTAAATATGACCATTGATTTTCAAAGAAATATGTTTAGACTTAGGAATAAGTCAGAGCTATGCGGTTTCATTTTTTCTCACTGCAAATTTCCATTGCTTACAGCAAATTTCTATATAGCAAAAAGTATCTTGTCATGTTAGCTTTTTTAGAATCCAGATTGTCTTTCTCTATTTTAAAACAAATTATTCAAATGCCTTCCTCCCAGGAAAAAAAATAGCAATGTATACAGTTCCCTTGCTGTTCCCATTTCAGCAATGATTACCCACAAATTGCATTGATTTTCCCAAAATGATCATTCCATCAGGGATGAGTTATGTTTTGAACTGATCAAGAATGGGGAGAGCTAATACTAAAATCTGAAGGAAAAGTGCCCTATTTTGCATGGTCTACAGCAGTGGTTCCCAAACTGTAGGCCAGGGGCCATTTGCAGCCCGCCAGACAATAGTTTGCGGCCCCCACCTTGCCTGCCCCCCCCGAAGTGCTGCCGCCAAGCAATGCCTGAGAGCAGAGCTCACTCCCAGCCTGTCCTCAAAGAGCGCCTCCAACAGCAGCAGCCACCGCCACCTCTTCCAGGGAAGCAGCTCTCTGGCTCTCTTTCTCTCTCGGCCCCCCCAGCACCAGCCCGGTCAGCGGCTGCCTCAGCACCCAGTGGTCCTTCCTCTACTCCTCCTCCTCCTCCTCCTCCTCCTGCTTCAGCCACCTTGGCTCTGGAGGCTGCTTGGGCTCGCCTTGCAAAGTTTGCTCCTCTGTCATGGTGGGGGTAGCTGCTGCTGAGTGCACCTTTTTTGGAGGGGGCCCTCAGAGGAAGGTTTTTGGACCTCTGTGTGTGTGTGTGTGTGTGTGTGCACGCACGCACGCCTGTGCACACCTGTGAGGGGGCCCACCCGTTCCCTGTTCCCTGTTCTGTTTAATTTTGCAGGTACCGATCAGGGCTTTTCTCCTTTGGCAAGGCGATTCTGTGAGGGTTTAAAAAAAAAAATGTCGTGCCTCCCCCCCCCCCAGTTAGGCGGTCGCTGGCGCTCCCTCCCTTCTCCGCTTCTTCGTCCTGCTGGTGGTGGTGGTGGTGGTGGTAGTGAAGGAGCTGGAGGGGGTCGTGGCCGGCGATGAGGGCTTGTGCACCCCTCCTCCTCCTCCTCCTCCTCCTCCTGCTCCTCGGAGCCCCAGATGGGCTAAGGAAACTCCTGGGCAGCTTCCTCGGGCTCTTGGTCCGCTTGGCGGAAAATCTGATACGGCCCAGCCTCACCCAGATTCTGCCTCCAGCGGCCCCCAGGTAAATTGAGTTTGAGACCCCTGCTGTAGGCCATGGTGCCCTGGGGCACTGCCAAACCCAGAGAGGGGTGATGCGGAATCTTCTCAGCCTTCATCTTCGCCTTCCTCTCCGTGGCCAGCCAGTCTGCCTGTGTGCTGTCCAGGATTGTGCCTAACTCCCTGCCTGTACCTGGGCACAGACCCTGCAGTAAGCTGCACCCCTGTCCCTGGATGACCGTCTGCACGGGAAGAGATGAGGCAAAGAGCGTCTTGGCAGCAGTGGTGCCCTTTTTTGCACTGGGGAGGATCTGGGAAGGGTCAAGGAAGTGTGAGTGGAAATAGTGGGGAAACCACTGGACTACAGGCTATCTGCTGCACTCTACCTAGCAGTTCTAGCAAAGCGAGCAGAAAACAACCCATGACATTCGCAAGGAAACTAACTAATTCTGTTTAGCATTTATCTATCATCTGCTCAAACAAACTTCACACATTTAGAAAGAAGTCACAATGGAAAACCAATTTTGTTTCTTGCTTCTTGAAACTTTGTGTGCAACCCACTACTGCTTGTACTTGGCTAGAATATGGCGAACTATTTTTAGCTTCCCTTGGGATGTTGTGTAAGGAGAACAGCCCCCACTACGTAATTGCTAATCTGCCCAACATAGCAGCAGAACACCTGCTGTTGGTGAATCATGTTTTGCAGGCTGCGGGAACGGTGTGCTCGTGTGTGCATGTGAGCTTGTGTTATAACTTACTGGAAAGGAAAAGAAAGGAAAAGAATTCTATTCATCCTCTCCATCTTATCCACTTTCAAGCAACAGACAATGGGGAAAGCAGCCCATGATTAGCAGAGGCCTGGTGGTTTCTACAGCTTTTCTCTCTTTTTGGACTACAGCTTCCTTCTTCTCCCCCCCCCCCTTCTCAATTCTTACATCTAAAGAAAATTCATCAGGCCTAAGCAGACCTATTAATGACAGGACCTTCCTGAAGCAATTAACTCGTGGGTCCACCCTAAGCCAGAAGCAACCTGATGGCATATAACAACAACATCATATAAAATTCACCTGAGAAATACCTTGGTGGGAATGTGAGTTACTGGGAAAAGCCTGCTTCAACAACCTACTGCCAAGGCTGAAGGATCTTTTTACATGTATGCATCCTCAGAATGTGAGCACATCTGTGCTCATGTCTAAGAGATTAATTACATGTTCTTGCTTATTTCTTAAAAGGCTTCATAGACTTTAAAGTGAAAGATTAGAAGATGATGATCTCTAAACTATGCACAGTACGGTCTAGGCCAGAAAAACAACTCATTTGAGGCCAGAAACAGGTGTTAGAGATAGCCTGTGACTGAAGGAGGAAATTCTTAACTAAGGAAAGCATCTAATGATCACAACACAGGTTTCTCTCATCCCTGGGGTTTGCCTGCTTTCTTTGGTAATGGATCTTCAGAGCTTAATATGGAATTCCTGTGATTTCACAACTATGAAAAGACTGCTGCAAAAGTATTTCCACAACATTAATATGTTAACAAGGAGCTCTCTCTCTCTCTCTCTCTCTCATCTCTGTTTCTGGCTTGAATTAAGTTAGGACAGTACTTTTTACTGTCTTATGTCCAACAGTGCCTTTCCACCACTGGAACCAACACTTCTTGTACGCAGATGGATTCCGCTCCACTGGCAGTTCTGCCAGGGTCCCACTGCAGGGTTGGGATGCCCTCTGGTGTAGACATGCTGACGTGTACTTGGAGTTTTCTCTGGGGAGAAGAGGAAAAGAAACTCCCATGGCACAAGCATCTAAAATGCTTCATAACATTTACAGTAACTATTACATACCAATCATACATTTGGTTGAAGTATCTAGTTTCCAGATAGGAAGAGGCAACAGTAAGTAAAACTTTCCTTCCTTCCTTCCTTCCTTCCTTCCTTCCTTCCTTCCTTCCTTCCTTCTCTTTTTATGACTATAACCAAATAACCCCTAGCCAGAATTATAAAAGTGGGAGAATTGCAGTTGATTTGCAGTCTCTGGACAAAGGATTTGCAATTTTTTTTCCTTTACAGAAGAAAGCATAGAAGTAATGCATTAATTTTTATCATATTGTCAGCATGGTTACCTCCACCACAAACCTTGTCAGACAGTATTCAGAGGCTTCAGACCAGCTGAAGTGCAGAAATCAGGGTTTATTAGATCTTGGGAGCAGTGTAAAACAGAGGTCATAGCGTGTTATATGCTGTGGTGCTGCGGTTTTAACAACAGTGGTCTGGCCCTTGGAGAGGGCAGGCCATTCCATTTTTGCCATCCACCAACAACACTGAGAGGAGGAGGGACAGTAAGGCCAGCATTTTTATTCAATTACTCTCATTGTCTTGACCCGCTGGAAGAGGCGAAGTCCCTTTCATCTAAGTGCAATAGAGGGGAAGGGGGATGGGCAAACTCTTTGACTTTGCTCTTTTATTATTTTTATCTCATTTATTTTTTTCTAAATTGCTTTTTTCTGCACAATTCTATACGTGTTATAGTGTTAACTGTTTAATTTGCTTATGTAAATTGTTATTGATATTTGGTTAATCTGGAGTTTGCTTATTTAGTATTTTTAGTCTAGTTTGTTTAATGTTATTTTAATTTTCTTAATTGTTTTCTTTAATTAGTTAATTAACTGCTTATCTATACTTCTGATTATTTTGTTTAATTTTAATTATTATTGTACTGCTTATTGCTTTGTTTTATTTTATTTTATTTTTGCCTTTTTTCTTTTGGAAGTGGTGTGGAAGGCCTGCTTCCCCAGCAAGGGCTCTTTAAATATCAGAGTGATCACAGGTAGTGGGAAATATGGCGTGGGCACAGCTGCATTTTATTCCAGAAGAATAAGAGACAGATGTCTAAAAGATGTCCACTGTTCTGGCTCTGTGACCAACTGCCTGGCTCAAGGTAACTGGCTCAATCGTCCCTCCATTCTAAAACTGGTGTTATTGAATGCCAGGTCTGTATCCAATAAGTCCCAGTTGATTTACCATCTTATCCTGGAGGAGGATGCAGACCTGGCTTGCATAACCGAAACCTGGATGGGCAGTGATGGGGGTATTCATCTGTCCTTTGCCTGTCCACCCGGCTATGCTGTCCAACACCAGGGTAGACTGGGTGGGGGTGGGGATGGGGAGTAGCCATTGTATATAAAAACACTCTGGAGGTTGGTAGGCTCTCTGCTGTGGCTACACCTGGTCTGGAGACCCTCCACATGTCAATTGGGGCCAGTGATGGTATTGGAATCTTGCTGGCATTCCGTGCTCCCTGTGATCCAGCAATTTCCTTACTGGAGTTGGTTGACTTCATCTCCATGGCACTGTTGGGATCCCCAAGGCTACTGGTCTTGGGTGATCCAACATCCGTCCAGAGGCAAAGGTTTCTGGTCCGGCTCTTGAGTTCATGGAAACCATGGCTTCCTTGGACACGTCCCAACATGTTAATGGCCCCACCCACCTGGGTGGTCATTTGCTTGACTTGGTGTTCTCCTCTGAGCAGAGAGAGTGTGGCCCGATGGTGACTGACCTTGTGTTTGTCCACTTGTCATGGTTGGATCACCACCTAATTAAATGCAACCTGACAGTGGCTCTCCCCCCTTGCAAGGAGCTGGGTCCTAACTTAATGGTCCACCCTTGCAGGCTACTGGATCTTATTGGATTCCAGGATTCCATGTGAGGGATACAATTGTTGTGGCTGGCGCTCCTGTTGAAACTCTGGTTGATGGATGGTTCACCACCACCACTAGGGCTGTAGACATGATCACTCCTAAAGTCCTCTCCATTGCAGAGCTCATTCGTCACCCTGGTTCGACCATTGGCTGAGAGCTATGAAGCTAATTAGGAGAAGACTAGAGAACAATTGGAGGCAGGACCTGATGGGAAATAACTTCAAAGCTGTCAATATCACATTCAATATTTAGAGAGCTTATTTCACTGTCCGGATAAGTGAAACTTCCAACCAGCAGGTAGAGTTATACCATATAGTACACGACCTATCTGGAATTGGTCCCAGTGATTGGCCTCCCCCTAGTATCTCACCTGACCAATTTGCAGCTTTTTAGAAATCTAAAGTGGAGGCCATCCACCTGGACCTAACCCCCATTTGATATCAGTAGATTGAGCAGAGACGTCCAACGCTCTCTCTTGTCTGATGAAGATCACCCACTTTCAGCCGGTGACGTCACCTGAGGATGACAAGGTGCTTGACCACTGTTGTGCGGTATCTCCAGGAAGGCAGGGTTACTATTATCCATTTATACTGTGTGGTATAAATCAGTATCTCCAGGAAGGCAGGGTTTCTTGCCCTCAAGGAGACACTCATTAGACCCATTAGGAAGAAACTGAGTTTGGCAGTGGATGACACTGGCAATTATAGGCCTGTTGCCATTATTTCTTTCCTTAGCAAGATAGTAGAGAGGGTGGTCGCCAGTCAGCTAAAGGCTCTCTTGGATGAGACCAGTGCCCCGGATCCGTTCCAGTCAGGCTTCAGGCCTTGCCATGGCACGGAAACGGCATTGGTCGCCCTGCTTGATGACCTTTTGAAGGAGGCCAACGGGAGCAAAATGTCCTTATTGGTTCTCCTTGATATCTCAGCCACCTTTGATACCATCAACCATGGTATCCTCCTGGGGAGGCTCTCTGAGTTGGGGATTGGTGGCCTAGATCTTGCCTGGATCCAATCCATCTTGGAGGACCATTTCCAAAGAGTCCAGCTTGGAAAGAATGTATCAGCCCCATGGCTCCTCAATTGTGGGGTGCCGCAGGGATCAATAATCTCTCCAATGCTGTTTAATATCTATACGAGGTTGCTGGGTGGCGCCCCTTCTATCAGTGGTTTGGGAAGCTTGCTCTCTTTGGGGGGGTAACTCTCACCATGAAGAGTGTGATCCGCAGCTTGGGGGTCCATCTTAACCCAGTGCTTAACATGGAGTCCCAGGTGGCATCTGTGGTCCATTCCGCCAACTTACATCTTCGGCAGATTATCCAGCTGCATTCCTATCTTGATGTTGGGTTGCTCACCAATCTGGTCCATGTGCTTGTAGTCTCGAGATTAGATTACTGCAATGCTGTCTACATGGGGCTGCCCTTGAGACTGATGTGGAAGCTACAAATGGTCCAGAACACGGCTGCCAGACTATTAACTAGAGTGAAAAAAATATCAACATATTTCCCCCACTCTGGCAGCCTTGCACTGGTTACTCATTTGTTTCCACATTGATTTCAAGGTACTAATGCTTACATATAAAGCCCTAAAAGCAACGTATGCTGCTTATATACCGCCCCATAGTGCTCCAAGCACTCTCTGGGTGGTTTACAAATTAATTATTCAGGCTACACATTGCCTCCCCAGCGAGCTGAGTACTCATTTTACTGACCTGGGAAGGACAGAAGGCTGAGTCAACCTTGAGCCGCTACCTGGGATTGAACCCCAGGTTGTGAGCTCAGTTTTGGCTGCAGAATAGCAGTTTAACCACTGCGCCATGAGGCTCTTAGTGGTCTGGAGACCCTCTACGTGTCAGACTCTGCAGTGCCTGTCCCAGCATCCTCCTCCTATATGACTCCTGGTGTGTGTCTCCTTCCCTCAGCAGCCCCATCCATCTCCCCTTCTACCAGCTTTATCCACCCACAGCTATCTGCATAGGTCTGCCCCTGCCTCCTTGCACTGGTAGTTCCCATTCTCCTTTCCACTCTAGGCTATCTGATCAGCCTCTGTGCCTACCTGAACCCTGGCAGATGCAGTCTCCAACAGGCTTTCCAGGGGGCACAGGATGGGACCAGACAATCCACCAGGGGTTCTGGAGGTGACCCCTTCTCACAAATACAAACATTTGAACTATAATAGTTAAAATAGAATTGCATATTGTTCTTTCTGTGTATGCCACTGGATACAATTACATGGACAACTCCAAGATCAGTCACAAAGCTCTAGCCCTATCTGTGCATCATGCTTCAGATTAATTAAGGGGAATCAGTGCAAATTCCCATTAGGCTTCACATGGCCCATTAACCATAGCAAGTATGATAGCAGAGCTATATTTATCTGCTTTAAAAACCTGTAGCATTTGTCTCGTGAATAACAAATAGAAAATAAATTGTTTAGTTTAATTTGAGATGTATTTAGATTATGGGGCATATATTTCCAATGACTGTTTTGTATTTACAGCATGCCTTGTCTAGTTTGTACTGCTGCAGTATAATTGTTTGCCTGCTGAGAATGATAGCAGCAAAGTTACTTTGGGTACCATTACAGCTAATTATAGTCTTGGTTTGGAATTTAAGGGCTCCCCTGCAAAGCTCCCTTCTTGCCATTTATACATCATGGCACATGAATGTATTTTGACCACTGTGTATAAATCCAGTGATTGTGTTCCTGCAATACTACTTTGAGATGAGGAGCAACACAGTAAATTGTTTTAAGAGTTTATTGCTAGAAATGTGGTCCCATTCCCACGTTTCCAGTCCTACCCCTTCAAATGGCATCTGGAGAAATTTGTTCAGAAAGGAGACAATTGTATTTCCTACGATCTGATAGGCCTTTGCTTAGGAGGTGACTGTTTTGCATACGGGCCAAAGTTCATGTATAGATGTGAGATTCTCCATCCTACAATGGTTCTGCTTAACTCTGATTGTGTTGATTGTTGTGCTTAAAGATGTAAAACTGTGTGTGTGATGGGGGAGATATATATTTGTGTGGGTGTGTGCAAACACATTTGCATGCATGTATATTTAAATAAAACAATGTTCTTTGGTGATAAAAATGTTATTTACCTATTTCCAAAACATGCACGAGAAGGAAAGTACCTCCCACTCTAAATTCTGTGGACGGTCTTTTTCCCCTTTTCTTTTAAGAACAGCAGTGAAGAACTTCTGTCCAGTTTGACTAACAGTCAAGGGTTATGGGGGATTGTAACTGAACACCATCTGGCTAAGGGCAGGGGTCCTCCACCACATTGTTAGAGGATACCTCAAGGTCATGTAATTTTCTAAGCCTTTTGGATAGGAGCTATGTTATCTTTACACTGCGCAGCGCCTAGCACAAATGTTCCTGTTAAAAGTGGTAGCACTAAACATGACCTTTGCTTGCAATTTTCTTGAATTTAAAGCAGTAGAATCTAACATCTAAAATCCAAAAAAAAAAGCACTATGCAAAAACTGAAGTCCACTATTTTCTCCAAGGGGCAGAAGCACCTTTATCTCAGCATTTCCCTGCTCTATATATCACTAGATTCCCAGTGTGGGGTGGTGGATACAGTGACCAATTAGGACTCAGGAGAACAGGGTTCAAATCCCCACTTGGTCATGGAAATTCACGGGGGGAGTGGAATCATTAGTAAAATCCTTCCTTCAGTATCTCTCGTACCTTGAAAGCCCTATTAGGATCACTATAAGTCAGTTCCAACTTGATGGCACAGAACACACACATTACTAAATGGAGTGGGAATTATTCAGCCCCTATGGGAAAAAAATCTGAGAAATGGTTTGATTCCAGCTGTTGAAGAGAACCATGAAGCTAGCACTGTTTTTTCCCCCCTACCATGGCTCACAGCTCAGATTGTTGATCCACAAGAACAAATAGACTTCTTCACTGAACCTTATGTTTCAAAAACACAAACATAAACCTTTGTGTGATGTTTTCCAAAGGTGAGTATTAAAAATGCATTAATAACTATAAACATGTGAGAATGTTCCAATTCCAACTATATCTCATTCTTAATGTCAGTTTCTGTTCACTTTCTTTCATGCTAGATTCCAACCAGAAGGAACACATCTACCATTTTGAATTTAAACTTTTAAGAAAATGGTTAATAGGGTTTTTTTTTTTTTAAATTATGGTATGGCATTCATCTTTTAAATCTCTTAAGAAAATAACCAATAACTCATAGGAGATGGGTGTTGAGGCACAGTATAAATTAATTATTTGGAGGCACATATCCCAAATAGTTCCCGTAGTGTGCTGATATCATGCATGGTCAAAATTATTTTCTAATGCCTAATATTTGCTGAGCAAAGTTTTTTTTTTTTTAAAGAGAAAATGAAGAAAATGAAAATAGAGTAAAATTAATACTGGACTTCAGCAAAACATGACCACATATCCAAAGTTAACACAATTTGGGAAATACTTTGATTGGATGTCTAGAAAGTTACAAAATCCTCCAGCAAAAATGGTATAAAACTTGGGGTGAAGGCTAATGGTTCAAGAATTGGACCACATGTTCTCCCTACAGCTCATGAAATGCAACTGAAACAAGGAAAAATTCTGCACTACAGGAAAGGGTAGTCTCTCCTTCTCTGAAGACAAACGGCTGGCTTGCCTCCCTCTGCCCCTCCAATAGACCTATCAGTAGCCTTTGAGCATGACAGAACCTGACAGAGGTGCGGCGTTACCAGACTACGCCAGGGGGCGTTATGGTGAAATGAACTGCTCAGAGATGAAACCAAACAGACACTGTTGTAGTGTTGATAGAATTATTTACATTAAAGTTCATATATACAGGTACAAATACACCTTCTCTTGGTCTTTACACAGTCCTGGTCTTTCACAGTAGTTCTTCAGTTTGCAATAGTAAATTACAGGTTCAGTATCCAAAGATTGTTACCAATATAAAGAGTCCAGCATCCACGAAGTCTTCTCCTCTCACCACGGAGATAGTCTTCCTCCAGGATCTTCCTCTTGCAATGTAGCAAGTCTTCATCCAGCGATGCAGCATAAATTTCTTTCACAATCAAATAAACAGCTCTCAACTACACAACCACCAACTACCCAACAACTTGTGTCTGCTAGCTTGGCTAGCTTTATTCTTGGTTGCTCCAATCAACTTGGTTGTCCCACAGCTGTCTCAATTAACCCAGCTGTATTACTTTGGTACATGTTGTTCACTAAATTCTGATCCTGTTATAACTTATCTACTGAATTGCAATGAACAATTCCTAAGGTTGATTTGAGACCTGTCAATCTCCTCCAATTGTTTAGAGCAATTCTGTTACATATCTACTTACATTGTACATTGCTTCTAGCATATACAGAGTTCTTTTTACATTCATATATATATTATATCATTCCTAACATTTCACAAGCTTTGTCATGTTTAGTTGGCCCCAATACTTTAGTCAAACAATCAGCTTTATTATTTTCTGTTCCACAGTATACTAGTTCTATTAACCCATTTTCTATACTTTGCTTAACATTTTGGTACCTGATATCCGTGTGTTTTGATCTGCTCCTTACATTTGGTGAGTTTGCCATCTGTATGACAGCTTGATTATCTTCAAACACTTTAATTTGTGATTTTATATTTACTCCCAGATCTTGTGCCAATTGTTTATAGAAAATTAAATCTGTACATAATTCAGATAATGCTGCATATTCAGATTCAGCAGAAGACAATGATATAAATTTTTGTCTAGCTGTCTTCCAACTTACCAAACTTCCTCCCAAATGCACTGTCACGCCTGATGTTGATCTTCTGGTTATTAAATCACTCCCATAATTAGCATCGGCATAAGCAGTAATAGAAAGTTCTCCCTCTGGTTCTAAATTTAGCTTTTTATTTTGCGCCTCCTTTAAATACCTTAGTACTCTTTTTGCTGATTGCCAGTGTCTTTCATTCGGTTTGCTCACATTCCTTGATAATAAGTTCACAGCTATAGATATATCTGGCCTTGACCATCTACTCAAATATAGTAAGCTGCCTATCAGTGATCTATATATATCAATATCACATTCTGGACCATTAATATGTTCTTTCTCAAACTCAATGTTCATAGGAGTTGCTGCACCTTTACAATCTTCCATCTTGTATTGTTTTAGGAGTTTTAATATTTTGCTCTTTTGAGCTATTTTAAATCCTCTCTCACTTCTTTCTATTTCTACTCCTAAGTAGTTACTTATTTCTCCTAAATCTCTTAATTTGTAGTGTCTCTTTAACATTTGAATTGTTTCTTCAGCTTCTTTCTTATCCTTGGTAAATATGGCTAAATCGTCAACAAATACTAATATTATAGCTTGTGTTTTCTCATTTATGAATAAACAAGGGTCTGCCTTTCCTTGCACAAAACCATTATCTTTTAAAGTTTTGGTTAAATGTTGGTTCCATTCATGGCCACTTTCCCTCAGACCATATAAGCTCTTTTTTAATATCCAGCATTTACCTTCATTTTCAATGCCTGGTGGTATTTCCATATAAATTGTGTGTTTCAGGTCAGCATATAAATAGGCTGTTTCTATGTCAACATGCCTGGTCATGAGATTATGTTTGGCTGCATAGGTTAAAACAAATCTCAATGTCTCTGGTTTTAGAGCCGGTGCAAAAACTTGATCATAGTCGTTTGATGTTTGAGCATACCCTTTTGCCACTAGCCTTGCTCTATACCTCACATTACCATTGGCATCCACCTTCCTTTTAAATACCCATCTGGATCCAATTACTTTTGATTTTTCAGGCAGTTTCACCTCCTCATAAACTTTCAGTTGTTTTAATGAATTTAACTCTTTCTCCATTGCCTCTTTCCATTTTATTTGTTCCTTCTCAGGCATGTTGCATATATCATCATATGTCTCTGGTTCTGCTACATTGAGACAGAAATAGGTCTCAGGCTTGTACCTGTCTGGAGTTCTTCTCTCTCTGCTAGACCTCCTAGGTAATTCCCTGTCCTCCTCGAGAGTTTCCCTCTCTTCTGAGTTGGATGGAATTTCTGTATCAGATTGCATTTCCACAGGTTCTACTTCTCTTTTTATTTCTTGCTCTGTTTGAGAGTCACTATCATCTCCACTATCCTCACTATTTTTATTCCTTTCAGGCAATTTAATTATTGTTTCTGGGGGTTTACATATTTTGTCCCAGTTACTGTGCTCGTTAAATGAAGCACTGCTACTTATGACAAGTTTGTTGGTATTTGGCAATCCAAACCTAAATGCTCTCCTATTTTGTTGGTATCCAAGGAAATACATCAACTTGGCTTTCTTTTCTCCCTTTCTCCTTATTTCTTTTGGGATGTGAACCCATGCAGGAGATCCAAAAACATGTAAAAATTTTAAATTTGGTTTTCTCCCAGTCCAAATTGTGTAAGGTATGTTGTCTATTCCACTGTGCCAAAGAATATTAATATAAAAATTTGCGCACAGTATAGCTTCACCCCAATATTTCTCAGACAGTTTACTCCCCCTAATCATTGCCTCAGCCATGTTCTGCAAAGTTTGGCCCCTTCTTTCAATAAAGGCATTCTGAGTAGGTGTATAGGGAGCGGCTTTCCTGTGAGTAATACCATTTTTTCTTAATATTGCTTGAAATTTGGCATTGGTAAACTCCGTTCCATTGTCAGTTTGTACCATCTTAATCTTTTTTCCTGTTTTGCGCTCTACAAATTTGAGCCATTTTTCAAACTCTACATGTACTGTACTTTTATCTTTCATGAGATAGCAGTATCCAAACCTGGACTTTTGGTCTTGGATAGAGAGAATGTATCTAGCTCCTCCTAATGATGCACTTTTGGGTCCTATTACATCAATTGACACCAAATCTAATATATTTTTCACTTGTACATCACTATGTTTCATTATAGGAGCTTTCTTACTCTTGGCTAATTGACAAGCTTGACAATTTACATATTCATTACATTGCTTTAAATTAACTCCTACTGAGTTTTCAATTGTTTTTCTAAGTGTTTTGTAGTTTGCATGTCCTAGTCTTTGATGACATAAATGAATACAATCTTTGTGTATACATTTGTTCTCATAGACATTGTTAGCCCTAGTACAGTTTAGTCTATATAAATTATTTCTAACATAGCAATTCAATTTTTCATTGTTCTTGCTAGTTATTATACATTTATCCTCATAGAAAGTGCTGATAAACCCATTCTTTGCTAATGAACTCACAGAAAGTAAATTATGCTTCAATTTTGGAACATGTAAAACATCTATTGGTTTAGCTATATAAGGCAATTTAACTTTACCTCTTCCCAGTATTTTAGCACTAATACCATCTGCTAAGCATACTTGTTGGTTGGATACAGGTTGGTAGTTAAATATTAGCTTTTTGTTCTTACACATGCTGACAGTTGCTCCAGAGTCAACAATCCACTCTTCTTCCTGTTCAGAGTTATAAATTTCCTCAGTTAGGTTTAGTGTTTCTCTCTTACGTCTTGTTTTTCTTTTTCTTTCTTAAATTTACAATCTCTTATCAGATGTTTTCTTGAGCCACAGGAAAAACAGCGTTTTCCAGAATGAATGTTTGCAACTGTGTCCCCCTCCTCCTCACTTTCTTTCAGCTTATCACGGTGATTAGTGAGTTTGGAGTCTCGGAGTTGTTTGTTATCTTTCCTCTTTTGCTCTTCTTCCAAAAGTTTGCTCGTTATATTAATTACTGTCAGCTCTGCTTGAGGAAGAATTTCCAAATTGGTCACCAGCTGATCATATGACTCATCTAATGAAGACAGAATAATAAATGCTTCCTGTATTTCTGTAAATGTGATGTTCTTTTCTCTTAAGTCCATCAGCATTGACTTCATTACCTCTAAATGTTGAAGCATACTCCCTCCAGCTTGCAGTCTAGTTCGAAAAAGTTTTCTGGCAATTTGTATCTGGCTTCCAACGTTATCTCTTACGAAGAGTCTCCTTAAATCCTCCCATGCCTTCTTTGCTGAGTTTTGGCCTCTCAGGTGGATAAGAAGATGGTCCTCTAGAGTTAACCCAATAATAGCCAGTGCTTTTGCATTTAGTTTCTTTTTTCTTTCATTTAGCACTGCTGGGGGATTTTCTACTATGTGCCACAATGCTTCCTTTTGTAATAGCAATTGAACCTTCTGCTGCCAAGTTGAATAATTCTCCCCATTCAACTTTTTTATGCACAGTCCAGCCATAGACATTTCGTTGGCCATTTTTACCACAGACTGTAGCCACACCACTTGGCTCTCTCTCTCTGGTCAGCAGTTTCTTCAATAGATTCTTAAATTTATACCTGGATGCAGTCTGGTGCGCTGTCTGGGCCCATAACCAATTAACAGAGGTGCGGCGTTACCAGACTACGCCAGGGGGCGTTATGGTGAAATGAACTGCTCAGAGATGAAACCAAACAGACACTGTTGTAGTGTTGATAGAATTATTTACATTAAAGTTCATATATACAGGTACAAATACACCTTCTCTTGGTCTTTACACAGTCCTGGTCTTTCACAGTAGTTCTTCAGTTTGCAATAGTAAATTACAGGTTCAGTATCCAAAGATTGTTACCAATATAAAGAGTCCAGCATCCACGAAGTCTTCTCCTCTCACCACGGAGATAGTTTTCCTCCAGGATCTTCCTCTTGCAATGTAGCAAGTCTTCATCCAGCGATGCAGCATAAATTTCTTTCACAATCAAATAAACAGCTCTCAACTACACAACCACCAACTACCCAACAACTTGTGTCTGCTAGCTTGGCTAGCTTTATTCTTGGTTGCTCCAATCAACTTGGTTGTCCCACAGCTGTCTCAGTTAACCCAGCTGTATTACTTTGGTACATGTTGTTCACTAAATTCTGATCCTGTTATAACTTATCTACTGAATTGCAATGAACAATTCCTAAGGTTGATTTGAGACCTGTCAGAACCCTTTTGTGGGCTTGTAGAAGAAAAATAGGAATCAAAGTCTTAGTCTTTATGTCAGCAAAGCAGGAGTATAAATCTTGGTATTCCACTCAGTTAAAGAATTTATTAGAGCCAGATTGGTAGTCATATCTAGGAGTTGGAACAGATGGAATGTTCACTGGAAAATCCTCTTCTCCTGGCTGCATAATTTCTCCCAAATCCAAGTACCTGTAGATATTTGTATGATGTGCAAATGTCCTAGTAGACAGCCACATGAAGCTGGCATCTGTAGGCTATGCCTTGAAAATCTTGAAAGAGTTGTAAGTTCCTCAATTCACTGAATAATAGGAGGTGGCAATTTACCTTTCTAGTGATAAACTTGCCTATCCATTGGAAGGCATGTAGCTTGCAGGAGACTCTAACAACACAAACGTGTAGAGGGGAAGAATTTCTCAAAGGACTAGTCCTTGTGCATCTTCCATAATCTTATCAATCCCATGAGGTGCATGAAAGGAGCTAATAAACCACAGGTTGCCTAACTAGTACATTTCTCATTTCTTCCCAAGTGTGCCTTTTACAACAGACATCATTTCTAATGAATTGCTTCCATTATTTTATAATTATTGCATCACAAATCACTAAAGAAATGGACCAACTATTTTCTTTAGCTCATGTTAACAGTACATACACAGAGACACTTACACATCAAAGCGAAATTGGTGAAAAACAGGTTTCTCACATAAGACTAATGGTGTTCAGCACCTATCACTCAGAAAGTTATATATGATTTCGCCCGAAGTAGTACCCAAAACAAAATATATGACTGAAACACCATACGTCACTGGACACACCTCATTTACTATCCTGACAGTCACTCAGTATCCAAGAGAGTGTGTGTGTGAGAGAGAAGGAATGAGGACCAACCTATAACTGATGTACAACCAGCTGGATGTAGCATTTAGCTTTTGGTGAACCCATGACTTAAACTCAACATCAAAAAAACTAAGATCATGGCCACTGGCCCCATCACATCCTGGCAAATAGAAGGGGAAGATATGGAGGCAGTGACAGATTTTACCTTCTTGGGCTCCATAATCACTGCAGATGGAGACAGCAGCCACGAAATTAAAAGACGCCCTCTTCTTGGGAGGAAAGCAATGACAAACCTTGACAGCATCTTAAAAAGCAGAGACATCACCTTGCCAACAAAAGTCCGAATAGTCAAAACTATGGTTTTTCCTGTTGTGATGTATGGAAGTGAGAGATGGACCATAAAGAAAGCTGACCGCCGAAGAATTGATGCCTTTGAATTGTGGTGCTGGAGGAGGCTCCTGAGAGTCCCCTGGACTGCAAGGAGAACAAACCTATCAATTCTAAAGGAAATCAACCCTGAGTGCTCACTGGAAGGACAAATCCTGAAGCTGAGGCTCCAGTACTTTGGCCATCTCATGAGAAGAGAGGACTCCCTGGAAAAGACCTTAATGTTGGGAAAGTGTGAAGGCAAGAGGAGACGGGGACGACCGAGGATGAGATGGTTGGACAGTGTCACCGAAGCAGCCAACATGAATCTGACCCAACTCCGGGAGGCAGTGGAAGACAGGAGGGCCTGGCGTGTTCTGGTCCATGGGGTCACGAAGAGTCGGACACGACTAAACGACTAAACGACGAACGAACCCATGACTAGACAAGCATTTTCGGTCAACTCTTGTAAAACATCCATCTATTGAGTTATAGTCAAATTTACTGCACTGTCGTCTTTGCGGGGGGAAGTTGGACAGGATCAGAAGCATTTTTTTAATTAAGCACAGTACCTCTGTCAGCATTTCTGTTCCAACCATCACCAAAGTCTAGATTGCTTTGTTTAAATATTTATGACTTGACAGGAGCCATATTTTTTGCATTGTTTCAATATCACCATAACCATTGAACAAACATTTCTTTTAAAGAGATGCAAATCAAGTTTGATAATGATTCTGAAGTCCAATTGGCTCCTTGTCTGCCTGCCTAGCAACTGCCTTTTATATATATACAAAGCACCATGTTTTAATAAGAAATCAGAATTTATATGTGAATGCATGCATCTCATTTTTCCTTTTAAACTGTGCACAGTAATTATGGGCAGATCTAGGGATGGATGTTTTTAGATTCTCTGAATTATAAAAGCAAACCACAAGCTTAAAACAGGTCAGTTTCATTTATTTTCCTACTTTTAGTTTGTACCATGAATCCTTCTTTTATTTTCCTCCACATCTCTGCATCAAACACAGCAAGTACGTTATCCATCTATGGAATGTCCAATCCTGAATGTGGTCCTGGAATTTGAATGTATATATATTTTATAAACCAAAAACTGTAATGTCCAAGTGATATTTGCATCCAGCATGTCTCCATATGTATACATTGACCTTTCATTATGCATGAAGAAAATCCACTAAATGTGAGCCATTAATGTTACAGAGGCTGACCCTTCTCTGTATAAAAGAAGATGGGATATATTAGACTGATGCTTACCTTTTTGGCTAGTTTTATTCATGGCAGATTGGAAACACAAGATAAAATGTATATCACACAAAGAAGGGCAAACACACAAAATTTCTTGGAAGCAGGCCTGCAGACTGGAGAGATCACAGAAATGATAGGGATGTGATGAGCTGCAGTGCCTTCATATTCTCAATTAGCTAAGTGATCAGACCCAGAAAACACAGATTCCCAACTTCATCATTCATAGTTTATCAGTAGCATCAGCCACTTTAGAGATGAAGCTATGGTAAGCCTGTGATATCAACAAGAGTTGAGATAAGAATTAGCATTCTGGAGGCTTTCTAAGCAGCTTCCAAGCCCACGGTGCAATAAAAGAAAAAGCTTTTAGATCTCTCTTGGCAGAAGCCTTGGAAGGTTGCCATGTTCCCACAGGGAATAACAATGGTAATCCATATCAGGATACCGAAATAATCTTCCATGTGAAGACATTTAACTTCTCCAAAAAACGAATCTACTTTTTCCAAGGTTGGAAGGGCTTCTCACTTGTCAACCCAGAGGAGAAATTATAATCACAGAGATGGAACAAATCAAAGGGCTATCTGGTTCAATCTGCTACCACAAACTATTTCGCCCATTCACCTCCCATAGATCAGGACAGGCAACCCAGAACACAGCATCTGCAAGTAAGAATGAATGTGAAACTGTTGCTTCTTGAGCAAATACGTCCAGATTATGGAGATAGTATGCAAGCCTAAAGAGGAAGTGCTATAATTCATGCAGTTACTTAAGAATTGAAATAGTAAATGGTATAGGTGGAAATCCCTAGAGTGAATTCTATTTCTCTGCCTCCCACTTCAGAATTCTAAAATGGCTTCATTGTTCAGCCTCCTGGTTGTGTTTCTCTGTTCCTTCTGCAAAGATCTACAGTGGATTATTGCATATTAACACCTTGAATGGCTTGTGTGTTCCAAATGTGAAGACTCTTCATTCATCTCTTTAACACCATAATCATGGTGATGCATGAAAATAAAATGATGCGTTTCATGCTTTACAAAATAAAAATGAAATGGGAATATTTATAGAGGTCTCCTCATTAACAGAGATCCCATCTGGGGTGAAGATCAATAGGATCCAGAACAGTCACTGATGCGTGAAAGGTGAAAATGAACTCCTCTGGAGTTGCTAACTTAGTCAAATGCATACTTGTTATTCCATGAGGAGGTGATAAGTAACATATGTTTCTGGAGAAAGAATAACACGCACCCACAAACCCAAGTGTGTCTCTAGAGAAGAGAAAATGTCGTGATTGGCAAGAATGCCACCTATTTCTTCTACATGTTTTAATACCTATGATTAAAGATATAATTGAGTTGAATATTGAGCTGTTATTTGCTCTAAGTTCCAACACTGAGCATATTTCAGCATTTGCAGTAGTACTGATCAAGAACAACAAACAGCCAAAAACAGTTTCTTGTGCCTTTATTCACCTCAGGAGAATTGCTGTGCAGAAGACAGGGACACAAATAAGACAATCCTTCAGCACATTTAGCCTCATTCACATCTGCCAACTGTGTCTCTTTGGAGAGTTTGACTTCCAGTATAGTGACTGATCTGTTTCTCTCCCCCCCCCCCCCATTTGTGAATGTCATTGCTGTCATTGTTGCTAAAATAGAAAAGTTTTTCTCCAAGTTCACAAGGAAACAAAAAGCAGAAAAAACAGAAATGGATCTACTATGAAACTAATGAAGCTTAAGTTTCAGGGCCTAATCCTGGAGAGGCCCTAGAAGCAACTTTAGTCCACGTTAGATTATTATTATTATTATTAATTGTGGTGATCTATCATGGAACAACTCAATTGAAGAAGATAACAGTGGTTACCCAGACATTTTTGCTGCTTGTGAAGGGCTCCCTATGACGATTCAAGCTTCAGGGCCCCTAAAATGTAAGTCCACCACTGAGAACAAAATTTAAACATAAACACTAATACTAATTTGCTCATTGGAGTTACAGGAGGGCCCAGCCGGACAGTAATAACATTATCTCTCGTGGCATACCAGCATAAACATTCAGAGGCTGCGGTTGTGAAGATGGATGGGCTTTCATTTGTTCTTATTTTTATCTCTTTTTTTCTTATATTCATTGTGAGCCTTCAGTGGCAGAACACTCATCCTTTTACTATACTATGTATTGGTATTTATTATATTTATACCCTGCCTTTCCTCCAGCTCTAAGTGGGATTTACACAGTCAAGCCTGTCCTCACAAAAATGATGTGAGGAGGCTGAGAGAGTGCTACCAGCTCGAAGCCACCCAGTAAACTACACTGCCAAGTGGGGATTTGAACCCCACTTCCTCATGCTCTAGTCCAATACTCAGATCATTTACCCACGCTGGCAACTACTGCTAAGAAGCACTGAAGTATTTGTTGGTTGCTCACTCATGTATCATAGACACTCATGTAAATACCTTTGATCTGATAATATGAATACAATTTTAAATTGCAGAATCTTCATTAGTAAAGCAAGAATATTTAACCACATAATCTCCTTTGTCCAGTTCTGTCTGAGAAACCAGTGAGCACATAACTCAATGAAGCAATGGTTGTTGTGGGTTTTTCGGGCTCTTTGGCCGTGTTCTGAAGGTTGTTCTTCCTAACCTTTCACCAGTCTCTGTGGCTGGCATCTTCAGAGGACAGCACTCTGTGCTCTCAATGAAGCAAGATTTTGAATCTTTGCCTATGCTTGAGTGATTGAAGCAAGACCTAGGCTGTGGTCGCATTGGTGGCCTCATTCACATGCACTGAATGGAAATTAATTTATTTCCAGTGATTTAAACCAATGTTGGCAACTATACTGCTTTCTGTTTTAGGAGCACACTGTTCTTAAAGATTTTTTTTTTTAAAAAGAAAGTGGTACATCAATAAAGTGAGTATCTAGGAGGCACTACCTGGTGTCATAATAGTTTCTAGAAATTACAGGGGAGACACTAGAGAGGTGACCCCAGCTGATAAATTATGAAAAAAATGAGATAGAGAGGAGGATTCCAGTTGATTTGTAGGGCAATGCCCCTAGCATGTGGACTGTCCTCCATGTCCAGGTGCACCCATTCTATGCTTGCCTTGCACCTACTGATCTTCTGCTGCTCTGCTCTCTCACACATCAGCCAAATGGAGAGAACACGTTAGGTGGTTGTAATGCTGAATATATTGATGACGTGATGCAAACATTTTAGGAAAGAATTTTTTTAAAAAAGGAAAAGGAAAAATGACAGTGCCTCTACCACCCGAAATCCACATAGACACAAATTAAAATGATAGTAGCACTTACATATTTTAAAAGCCCCTGCCAGCCAGTAGGGGAAAAATACATTCAGTCTTGTATCATGTGAACAATACAGTTTTATTGAATTTAAATTATGCTTAAATGCGCTTCTTGTTGCCAGTGTGTCTGCAGCCCTACTTAATTTTTTAAAACAACAACAACAACAAGGAAAAGCAGGTTTGATGAGACTGGGCTAGGAATTGCTTCCACTGTATTTTTGAAGTAAATCTTTAGAAGGACCATTTATCTTTACAAGTTATCAGAAGGAATGCAATATAACACTCCACCTTTAACCAGGAGTAATGGATGACCATTTTAAAATAATTTGACTGGGAAACTCTCTTTTTCACAAGAGAGGCTTCAAGAAAATTTGTGATTACTTTGATCAGGACAAATAGTGTAAGTGGTGAAGTATTTTAGAAAGAAGCAAGTGATTTGTCTCCTGTATAGGGTTTAGCCTACGCGCACTCTCTCACACACATAAGTGTGTACATATATTTCTTCCTTTCTTTCCCCCTCTTGTTGAGCTGTGATCAACAGTAACAGGGCTGTTTATATGATACCTGCCACTAGACAATAAAGAGATAGTCGATATATGTTATGAAGGCAAGATAAAGATCTCTCATAAAGCCTTTTATCCTCATTCGATTCCTGACTTCTCACCTGTGAAGAGGACAGGGTCATCACAGATGTCACTATTGGAATTCTGTCACACTCTGACCAGGGACCAGAGGCCCCCACCCCGATGGCTATCAAGACGATTCCACCTGCACTGGCAACTGCCGAATGTTTGCAAGGCCCTGTGGCCTCAGTGTCTAGCCCATGCCAAGACATAGGAATGTCAACTGAGGCCACGGCGATCTTATCTGTCATAGGTGTTGAGGGACAATCTTTAGGGAATTGGTAGGAACTAGCCTACCCCTGGAGGATGGGAGATATAAAGAGGATTTTACCACCGGAGAGGCTGAAAGGCAGGAGGAAGGAAGTGGAGAAACAGGAAAAGAGCCACCTCCTAACTTTCAATCCCCTGTCCCAAAAGCAGGAGATTTTTTTCCCCTGAGGTGAGAAAAAATTGGAGGTTAGAGTCCTGACAGCAAAAGGACAAGCAGAGATCCCAACATCAGTAGGAGTGATGGGCAACAAAGAGCAGGAAAGAAAAGAGGAACCTCTTCAGACATAGAGGGCAGTGCCAGAGAGGGCAACCAACTTTCTTACCCATAAAATTAAATTCCAACCCAGGAAGGGTTGGGAGTAGAAGGTTTGGGAGGAGACTGTGGACCCTCAGGAGTCGAGAACTGGAGAGTCACTCAAGAAGAGTGGTCTGGTAATTATTAGGACAAGAAATCCTTAGAAGAGGAGGTGACTGAGACTAAATTTACAGTGAGGATCCCTGGTGTGTGTGGGGGGAGGGATTGAACACAATTTAGGATACCCAAAGTCCTCAGAAGGGACTGAGGAAGGAAGGTGATTTTGTTCTCTCACGTAGACACTGGCAGAGAAGGAGATTCACAACTACCAACCTCAAGAGGTCGGGGAACTTGAGATGCAGGAGAGAGAATTACCCCATCATGCTTGCCCCTAGTGTGGGCATACAGCCCCTCACTCCAGCCTTAGGGAGAAGACCCTAGGCAGATGGACGGACTGTACCAATCGAAGGGATGATTCAGTGAAGGAAACTGAATCCCTCCCAGAGACTGGAGTCTTCCTGTGAATGAAACCATGGAGTGAGTGTACATCTAGTGTTGTTTATCACTGGGACATTGGCTCTGCATATAATAGCTTGTTACCCTTTCTCCTGATCTAAGGTTCAATAAACCCTGCTGAACATTATTCACTGTCTGCTGGTTGTATAGATCCAGATATGGAAGTGTGGCTCACATCATCCTACTGCAAACCTATCAACTCTTAATGGAATCTAACCTCCTACCTATCTAACCCTATTTCATTCTATTCATCAAAACACTTATTTATCTATCTCTAATCATGCAAATGCACCAATATTTCACCCTATCTAACTTCTTAAAGAGCTGCCTGTATAACTCAGAGGTTTAAGTATTTGGCTGAGTAGCCAAAGGTTGGGAGTTTGATTTCCCACTGTACCTCATGGGAAAAGAGCCAGCCTATGTACTCATGGGCAAGCTGCACAGTCCCAGGGCACCCCTAGCAGAAGGCACTGGTAAACCGCTTCTGAGCGTTGTCTGTCTAGTCTAGAAAATCCTGAAAAGGGTTGCCACGACTTGAAATTGATTTGATGGTATGCTGCTACTGTTGTTGTTTTAAAAAACTCCAGGCACAGTCAAAATTATAAAAACTGGTATTATATAATAGATACAAGTTATTACCAAAAACCTAAGTATCTGTTAAATATTGACACAGTGTGTTTGCTGTTCCTAATGTTGCCATTTTTGTAGCTCTGATGATGTGATTTCTGAGATCTCCAACTGCTTATAGTACTATGTGAATTATTATTAAATATCAGCACAGTATGTATGCTGTTTCTAATTCTGCCTTTTCTTTCTTTCTTTCTTTCTTTCTTTTTCTTTCTTTCTTTCTTACTTTCTTTCTTTCTCTCTCTTCCTTCCTTCCTTCCTTCCTTCCTTCCTTCCTTCCTTCCTTCCTTCCTTTCGTAGCTGTTTGTTGTTTATTTGTTTTGTTGCTTATTTTATTTTATTATTCTTGTATGTTGTCAGCCACCCAGAGTAGACTTCAGTCTGGATGGGTGGGATATAAATAAAATAAATAAATAATATTTATTTAATATGATGGTGTTATTTTTGAAATTTGCAATTGCTTATAGTACTTTGTGAAATTCCATGGTATTGTTCCTAAAGGTCCAATGACAATGTGGACCACTGAATTGTGTTTCATCCACAAGCAAGATGTTTTGATTGCCAGATATCGGTATTTTTTAGTTTTTTTATTCTTTATCTTCACCTCTGGGATCCCCTGGAACTGCAAATTCAATGATCCAGATATTTCTATTATTACTATGTCTGATGTATTATGTTCAAAGTGTATCGGTATGGATCCAGAAATCCCAAAAGATCTTGACTTCATCATTTTCTGACACTTTTTCTCCCTGATGTTCCCATGGATTCTTGGATGCTGGCAAGTTATATTTTTTGCATAATAACCAGTGCACTAATTTTGCCACTCTAAAAAGCTAAAGGTGAAGGTTCCCCTTGACAATTTTTGTCCAGTCGTGTTTGACTCTAGGGGGCAGTGCTCATCCCCGTTTCCAAGCCATAGAGCCAGCGTTTGTCCGAAGACAGTTTCCGTGGTCACATGGCCAGTGCGGCTTAGACACGGAATGCTGTTATCTTCCCACCGAGGTGGTCCCTATTTATCTACTTGCATTTGCATGCTTTCGAACCACTAGGTTGGCAGGAGCTGGGACAAGCGATGGGCGCTCACTCCGTCACGTGGATTCGATCTTACAGCTGAAGATCTACAGACAGCACAGAGGCTTCTGCGGTTTAACCCGCAGCGCCACCACATCCCAACGTGGTGCCACTCTATCATGTCTAATTTGATAATTTGTGCAATCTTTGGACATTCACATATGAGGTGTGACACATCTTTTTCGTGGTAGAGTAGACATTTGCTGTTAGCACTGTTGTTGTTGTTGTTGTTGTTATAATAAAAAAACTCCAGGCACAGTCAAAATTATAAAAACATTGACTGGTATTATATAAGAGATCAAAATTCTAACCAAAATTTTAATAATAATAATAATAATAATAATAATAATAATAATAATAATAATAATAATAATAATAATAATAATAATAATAATAATAATAATAATAATAATGATGATGATGATGATGATGATGATGATGATGATGATGATGATGATGATGATAGTCAACAGCAGCAGCAGCAACATCAACATCAACTTCTTATTTTTAATGTTCTCTTACATACTCTCTTCCTTCTCCTTGAATTGGCAATGAAAACAAGGCTCTATGAAAGCATTCTCCTTACCCCCACCCTCATCATGCCAAGATGGCTAGATGCTGTTGGATTGCAATCAGCATTAATGGCTTTATCCAGTACACAGCCAACATACACCTGTCTCTCAGACCATTTGTTCCTTTAAGTAAACAGCCAATTTCCCTAGGCACCAGCTCATTAAAAAAACAAATAAACAAACAGGTGGGGACTGAAAATCATCACATCCAGTGAAAAACAAATAAACCAAATGCCCAGGAAATTTATCCATCAGTCTGTAAATGGATTAGGCCCATTCATAGCATAAACAAAATGTTACATGGGATATGAATGGACTGAACCCAAGTTTAGCTGGATCCCTGGCAGAATGTGTGTAATTGTTCCACTACTACATTCAGACCAACATTTGTCCATTGCACAGCCCGAATGGATCATATATTGCAACAGATGGATGACTGAAGATGATCAGAGTTTTAGTACAATTAAAGGGTACCAGATTGTGGAAATCTGCTATATATGATTTCTGGAAATATGCTGTGTATAGTGTGCAATGCTATCACCCTACTTATTATAGTACAATATTGGTGTACAATACTATTTTCCTAGTAATTGAGAATTTGGATTTAGCAGACAAGAACACTTCATGGCAAAAGTTTCAGGCAGTTTAATTCTCTCTGTCTTAACTGAGGAGTGTAAAGCAGGGCTAACATGCACTGGATTATGGAGAAAGCCAAAGAGTTCCAGAAAAACATCTACTTCTGCTTCATTGACTACGCAAAAGCCTTTGACTGTGGGACCACAACAAACTATGGCAAGTCCTTAAAGAAATGGGAGTGCCTGACCACCTTATCTATCTCCTGAGAAATCTATATGTGGGACAGGAAGCAACAGTTAGAACTGGATATGGAACAATTGATTGGTTCAAAATTGGGAAAGGAGTATGACAAGGCTGTATATTGTCTCTCTGCTTATTCAACTTATATGCAGAATACATCATGCAAAAGGCAGGACTGGAGGAATCCCAAGACAGAATTAAGATTGTCGGAAGAAGTATCAACAACCTCAGATATACAGATGATACCACTCTGATGGCAGAAAGTGAGGAGGAATTAAAGAACCTCGTAATGAGGGTGAAAGAGGAGAGTGCAAAAAATGGTCTGAAGCTGAACATCAAAAAACCTAAGATCATGGCCACTGGTCCCATCACCTCCTGGCAAATAGAAGGGGAAGATATGGAGGCAGTGACAGATTTTACCTTCTTGGGCTCCATGATCACTGCAGATGGTGACACGAAATTAAATGACGGCTGCTTCTTGGGAGGAAAGCGATGACAAACCTAGACAACATCTTAAAAAGCAGAGACATCATCTTGCCGACAAAGGTCCGCATAGTCAAAGCTATGGTTTTTCCTGTCGTGATGTATGGAAGCGCGAGCTGGACCATAAAGAAGGCTGACCACCAACGAATTGATGCTTTTGAATTGTGGTGCAGGAGGAGACTCTTGAGAGTCTCCTGGACTGCAAAGAGAACAAACCTATCCATTTTGAAGGAAATCAACCCTGAGTGCTCACTGGAAGAACAGATTCTGAAGCTGAGGCTCCAATACTTTGGCCATCTCATGAGAAGAGAAGACTCCCTGGAAAAGACCCTGATGTTGGGGAAGTGTGAAGGCAGGAGGGGAAGGGGACGACAGAGGATGAGATGGCTGGACAATGTAATTGAAGCTACAAACATGAATTTGACAAAACTCTGGGAGGCAGTGGAAGACAGGAGGGCCTGGCATGCTCTAGTCCATGGGGTCATGAAGAGTTGGACATGACTTAACAACTAAACAACAACAAAAGCAGGGGTCCCCAGCCTTCTGGGACATGGGGATCTCATGCTGGCCACATCACCTCTAGTGCTTAATGAGGGTCACATCTTAAATCAGAATACTAACCTATTAATTTACATCAAAAGTTACTAGCTACACATGCTTACCTAGTAAGTGTGATTTTTGTCGCTGTTTTCTGTTAGCCAAGGCATTAATTTCCAAGTCAAGGTTTGTGAGAGACAACCTTAAAATGGCATGTAAATGGTCATCTGTAAATCTTGACCTACACCTAGATTTCACAGTCTTTATCTTGGAAAACATTTGTTCACAGATGTATGTGGTGCCAACAATTGTGAACATGCCTGCAGCATATCTCTTTAGGTTGATAAATATATCAGGTAGACCAGAATAGAAATCTAATGGGCTATTTTCTTTGTGAGTCATTCTGAGATGATCACTGGCTTGCAAATCAATTAGTTCCATCTGAAATAAGTTACTTGCATCTTCTGGTGTTACTTCAAATGGATTCTGAAACATTATTATTTAATTTCCATGCTTACGGCAATCAGTGAATCTGTTCTGCAATTCCATCTGCAATACGTTCAGTCTTTCAACATTGAACTGTAAATAGATATGGGGGTATTCGTATTTGTATATGAATATGGATATCACCACACAGCTGGATTTAATGACTGTCCACTCATGTCCTGCTGCAGCACCGGTCCCATTCATCTTTCCAATTGCAGCCGGAGTGCCACTCTCTTCCCACTTGGCTAGCCACTCCAGGCAGGGGGAGGGAGGACGAGCGTCCCTGCATGGCCACCAAGTGGCCAGCCGTGCAGGAAGAGAGCAGCACTCTGGGCACAATTGGAAGGATGAGCAGGGCCACCGTATACGAATACGAATACTCCCATCTCTAATTGTAAATTCTGGTCCTTCTCAAAGTTTAGTTCATTGCAGCAAGAGATGTTTGAAAAGTTACTTCCACTAACTTGCTTCACAAAAATGTTTAGTTTTGTTTCAAAAGCTTTTGGTTCATAATACATATCGCACACAAGCTTTTCTTTCCCCTGCAACCTTAGATTCAGTGTATTCAGATGCTCTGTGATATTAGTTAAGAAAGCCAAATTAAAAAATCCCTCCAGGGTCAGAGGTATTTCTTGACTTTTCCCTTTCTCCTTGAGAAACACATCAACTTCATGACAAAGACCAAAAAATGTTTCAAAAGTTTGCCTCTGTTAAGCCACCTGACTTCTGCCCAGTCCTACACAGCATATTCTGCATCTATTTCTGAGAGGAACTTTTGAAACTGACAATGAGTAAGGACACAACACTTGAGGTAATTAATGCTGGATACAACTGCATGGATCACACATTCCCACTGAAGAATCTTACTATATAACGCTTGCTGATGGATGATGCAGTGACATTGTATGGGAAATGTACCATTTAATTTCAGCATCTCTTTATTGATTCTTGCAACTACACCAGTTTTACTTCCTACCATATTTCTTGCATCATCTGTTGTGACACCTTTCAATTTATCCCAGCTCAAACCAAGATCTTCTACTGATCACACACCTTCAAGAATATGTTTTCTGCAGTTGTAGTTCCCTTTAACCTCTGCAGTGCACACAGTTCTTCTGTAATTCTGATGATGGAATCTATCCCTCTCTTAAATACAGTATTATTAGTTGAGCAGTGGCATTGCTCTCATCTAATACTGAAAAGGAAAAATTTTTAAAAAATGCCTTGACAGTCAATGACATATGCAGCTCTTCTCCTAGTTCCTCAGAACGCCTGGTGATTGCAGATGCAGATAAACTGACATAATTAACACAAGATAACTTAGCAGGGCAGATTTCCTCCATTACTTTAGCTATGCACTTTTAAACAAATTTGCCATCACTGAATGGCCTACCACTCTCAGGAATACCTTTAGCAACATTATAGCTGGCCCTCACAGTCAACAGTCCTTAACATGCTTCTAAAACTATTTTGCCACAAAACATTGATTTTTAAAAAAGAAAATTTATCTTGTTAACTCTCACCTTTTTTGATATATCGAGTAGCTCTTGTGACAGGATTCAAAGAGCTTTTTTAACACTGTACTCCTTTCATATTGAAACAGTTTGAAGACATATCATGCAAACTGCTTTATCCTTATTTAAAACAAAGTACTCAGTAGTTCATTTGGCATTAAAGCACAGTGCTCATCTGCAATTTTTAGCAGAGCAGTAGTTGAAGAGTTTCAATATTATCCTTGAATAAATCTAATTTTAGTGGTCTAACTCTTCCCTTTCCCATCGAATCCACCTCACTCTGGTTGATGTTAGCTGGGGATTTTCATTTTGACTATGGCAAAGAGAAGAGATCCCTGCCTCTTCAGTTCTCAGGAATACTGCGCCATATGCACAGACTAGGAAGAACTTTTTAAAAATGGATTGTGAGTCTGACCTGATCAAAAAGCAGGTACTTTTTAAAATCATGTATGGTGGACTTGTGATAAAGTTAAAAACATTTGGATTAAAAGACATACATGGCTTGTTAATTTTTTAAAATACGGTATAGACTTTAAACGAGAACTGTTTTATTAGGTATAATACCAGAAAATATTGATAAACAAAACATATATTTAACACTGCATATTTTGACAGCAGCTAGGATTGTACTGGCACAATATTGGAAAAATGAAGGAATGTTGTTGTTGTTGTTTAGCTGTTTAGTCATGCCCGATTCTTCATGACCCCCATGGACCACAGCACACCAGGCCCTCCTGTCTTCCACTGTCTCCCGGAGTTTGGTCAAATTCATGCTGGTTGCTTTGATGACACTGCCCAACCATCTTGTCCTCTGTCATCCCCTTCTCCTCTTGCCTTCACACTTTCCCAACATCAGGGTCTTTTCCAGGGAGTCTTCTCTTCTCATGAGATGGCCAAAGTATTGGAGCCTCAGCTTCAGGATCTGTTCTTCCAGTGAGCACTCAGGGTTGATTTCCTGCAATATGGATAGGCTTGTTCTTGCAGTCCAGAGGACTCTCAAGAGTCTCCTAATGAAGGAATACCTACAGATAAAGAAATAATTAAGATTATTGACTGTGCAGAAATGGACATACTTACATTGAAAATTAAAGAGAAAAAGAATTCTGAATATTTTCAAACGTGGAATCTGTTCTATCAATGGTTAGAAACACATGTAGAGATTAGGCCCTGATCTGTATCAACATATGAATATAAATTGAACCCATGTATCACGATGTTTAATAAGCATGGATTGATTTTACTAATAAAAATAAATTAAAAAAAAATTCCTAGTGGCAAGAGCTGTTCAACAGTGGATTAAAAGGTGGTAAAATTTTTACATAGAAGTTGGATGGCCATCTTTCGTGGTTGATTTAGTTATGGATTACTGTTGGACTAAATAATTTGAGAGGTCTCTCCATCTCTACAATGTAATTATTCTATCTGGAAGATGGCAATGCAGTAATGCTTTTCCCTTTTTCACATAACCCATTTTCTCCCTTTTGCTAAGAAAAAATATTTAGGGAAAGTTGGGGATCGCTCCAGGGGATCTGTGTGAAATAGATGAAACAATTTAAAGGACAATGTAAATGATCTGCAAGCAGGGTATTTCGGAAGGCCACCCAGGTGAATAACAACCTGCTCTCATTCCATGTGAAAAACCATCCAAAGGGCATGGTTGACAGGGCCTTCTTGGTTGTGGAAGCCAAAGTAAATGCTTGGCTTCCTCACAGTTCGCATCTGGATGGGCAGTGGCAACTTTTTAATTTAATTGGTTTTCTAGGCATCTTGGTTTCTATAACACATTCTGATGCTGTGTTAAACTGATGCTTGGTTTCATAATAATAAAGGTTAAGTATTCTTCTTGAAAAATCGAGAGGTTTAGGCTGTTTGGTAGGGCCAACAGGTGTCCACAAATCAATAATAAACAAAATCCAAGTTTTTTTTGTATTTTGTTGGGTTCCCTACCCCAGGGTTTTTTATGTTTTGTTTTGTTTTATCTTTGTGGAAGAAAAAGGAGTTAGGAATTCGGTTAAGTATGCATGGAGAAGACAGCTGTGATGGCCCTGGGCTGCATTAACCCCTTTTTTCCCTAAGCATTCCATCTGGCCACATTATCCTTTTGTGGCTAGCTTTTGTTTCCTTTTTTACTTGAAAAGGTTGCTTTGTTATTCCCATAGAACCCTGGCACGCTGCATGCTAACATGTCGCCAACACTCTCATTGGTACTACACGGCTATATATTAGCCACAAGAGAACTGGAGTGGATATTCAGGCAGAAACAAATATAAAAGCAGTGAACCATAAAATGTGAGGAACTCAGGAGGAAGCTGGCAGAGGAAAGGATATAGGCAGCTCCCTATAGTCAAAGCACATCACTAAAAGGCACTTATTTCAAGAGAAGCATATTCTGAGTGTCCCTCTATTTCCACCTCCTGTTGATTAGAATGAGCGTATAATTCAGACCACTTTGTCTTTTGCTACAGGCAAACAAGTGCTTCCATGCAGAAAGTGTTGTGGTGTGTGTGTGAAGAGAACAGCAGAAAATGCTGACATAACATAGGGAGGCTCAGGTGAATTCCCAAAATATGGTTGAGGGAGGCTCATTGCATTGCCATAGACTGAACCATTTCTCTAAGGAAACTTCACTATTGTGGTCCTGAAATCCACCAACTGACAAGGGGATTTCTTCTTCATGTCTGAAGTTAATATATCTGATCGTTTTCTCCTAGTAATGGGCAACATGAAGAGCATTTGGGGCAGCTAGCACCAACTTTTCCATACTACATTTTGAGGGGCATATAGTACACTGACAGAGGTGTGGACACTGTTTGTGAATAATGTGTATATATGATAGTATCCTGTGAGCTGATTCCGACAAGAGGAGTGACTCTGGTCTCTAAAACTATGGTATGAAGTTAATCACATGAACATGATCTCTGCAGATCCACATGGACTGAAGCTCCCCAGCATATTTGAAGGATCTCCTTGAATATAATCCTGGAAATTCTAAGCAGCTTAACATTTATTTGGCTAATTTTCAGATATTGCGCACAGACACACTTTTACCTCCTCTAATTTTTTCACAGCTCTACAACATGAAAGAATAGACAGGAATGAGAGATAAGTTCCTAGCCGCAAATTCACCAGTCATAGCAGAAGCCCAGTTTAAGCAGACTAATTATACTACACAGAAGTTCAAGATAGGCCATATAAAATAAACGTTCACTCCAGTTTAATTGTACATTTGGAAATCTAAGTTGGTCATGCATGGATACAAATTTCATGTCCTGATGTGCTTCACACTAGAAAAAAAAAAGAGCTAATTTTGCTGTAGGTATAAAGATGTTGGGAAAACAGTGAACTTGCATGAACCAATGCCCTAAAAAACACAACAGTATACATATTTCTGTTTTAGCTACATTTGCAGAACATGCAGTTTAAGGGAAACATAGCAATGCGAAATGATATAAAGTGGTTATGCAGAGACTTCAGCAAAACACAACATAAAATTCATAAAAGTATATGCTTTACTAGACCACAAAATCAAATAAGCACAGATCACAAGTTTACTTATTTTATTTATACTATTTTAACCCACCTTTCTCCTTTAAATGACCCAAGGCAGCTTACAACAGTTAAAGGACGGCATTTAAGTTATTAACAGTGAGTACACAATTAAAAAAAAAAAAACCCAAACCATAACAGCAAATCACATTCAATGCAGTAAGGTACAACCAATCCATTAAAAAAAAAAAAACCACTCAGTAACCATTCACTCAGGGAAAGTGTGCCTGAAGAGAAAGGTATTTGCCTGCTTGCAGAAGGACAGTAAATATGGGGCCAGCCTAGCCTCCTGTGGGAGAGAGTTCTAGAGTTTGGCAGCAGCAACAGAGAAAGCCCTCACTCATGTCCCCACCAAATGCACCTGTGAAGGTGGCGGGACCGAGATGAAAATCTTCCCTGCTGATCTTGACATTCGAGCAGGCTCATAAAATGAGATGTGGTCTTTGAGATAGCTTGGGCCCAAGTCTTTCGGGGCTTTATATGTTAAAACCTTCCAGAACAATACAATTCTTTGTTCCTGTCAAAAGCAACCCAATGATGCTTCCTTACTCGGAGGATCCACTTACACACTGCTGTTGTTACCCGGGGGACACCCAAATGTGTTCACAATCTTCACATTCGTCCAGGAGGCTCCTTTCCCGACAATATACCAAATTCTGAAAACTTGCTCAATTTTGTTGTCTGCTTTCTAATTCTACAAAACAAAAAGATCACCCCAAGGGACATAAAAAGTACCATGTAAATTCTTTGTTTTCATTTATTTAGACTCTGTTTGATGAGATGCCTTGATAAGGAATTTTCAAGCTCTGTGAGATTCCTCATCACCAGGTTAGAGCAAGACAAGAAGCACCATATATTTTCTCATTGTGGTTTCCATTATTTGTGTATACTGTCCATGGGCAAAACTCAGTTTATTTTCCATTTGAGAGTGAAATCAGAAGCAAAGAAGCATACATACAAAGAACAGAGCAAACACAGAACGATTAACTGATTGTTTAAAAAGACATAAACCACTCTCTGAAACCTGTAATCCTTAATAGTCCATGCAATGAAGCAGCAGATACCATCGTTTTGCACAATTTCTCTTATTTGCATTAAAACATTATTTGCACAAATTTGTTTCATCTGTGGTGACAGGGAGAACCATTCTGCTTCTCTTACCTTGATTAAGATACCATAAAATTCTGCACCCTCTTCTGGAATGAGGAGAATAATTTTACAATTCCTCATGCTCATGTGCACGAATAAGAAAAGTCAGGCTTTAATCACCCAGTAAAACACTATTAGGCTAATGTGACTTTTCCTATGCCCCAATATAGGATATTTTGAATTCCTTACCATTCAGTGCATTGCTTAGCAAGAAGAACCCCTATGCAGATCAAAAGGATAATTGTTTTTAGCCAGTTTGTCAGACATAATTCCGTAAATTGTTTTTGTAAAATTAGCCTAAAGTGAAAACTATAACTTTTGTTGAGGAAAAGATGGGCAATCATCCTGCACAGTTATAATTTGACAAATGGAAGGACCCATATCTTGATGGGCCACCTTCTGCTTATCGTTTAGTTGTAAAAAATTATTGCCCCTCAATACATTCAGTCAGCTACACTCATCTGTTGGTCTCTGTTCCTGTCTCATTCCTTACTAATGGGTTTAATGCCAAAGTGCCTGGACACTTAATGTAAAATTGCTGTAGAAGCAGTAAGTGGACTACCTGCTGGGATTATGCTGAAGAATTCCAAATGACACTTTAATGCTGTTGGGAGTAACCAGTTAAAACCCATTTGCAAAAACCTTCAGCTTTGGGTATATCAAAAGGACAGTTTGCTCTGAAAGTGTTGAGCCATCACACAGAAAGGAAAGAACTTCCAGTTGTTGTAATAAAAAGTGACATTCCATTTTACCTCAAAATGACATGCTGGGAAATGTGAAAATGCATAGTTCTGAGATAAAGAAGAGATATCAATAACTAGAGTTCAGAAAGTTAACTCAGATCCTTCCTGGGGTAGCTATGAGGAACTAAATGAGATCCAGTCTTCCATCGCCTAGCACTCTCCAGATGTTTTGAATGAGGACTCCCATTACTCATAGTGGGGTCACACACTGTATGGAGCTGGTGACAAATGTAGTCCAAAACCTTCTGGATTCTGTACTACATTAGGGAAGATTTCCCTATGCAATTTCAGTGATAGTCTGTGATAAATATAAGACTTTATAAATCCTGATTGAACATCATAATAATTATAGAAGTGCACAGCTGGAAGGGATCCCATGGATCATTGGGTCCAGCCCCTGTCAAAGTGACACAATGGGGAATAGAACTCCTAACCTCTGGCTATCCATCAGTTCAGAAAACAACTTCCAGGATGTTCTACCAGTTTCAGCTCTACTGTCTACCTGTAGAAGGAGGATTTATTGAATAAACATGGGGAAATGTTTCGCCCTCTTTTCAAATGTCCTGCACAGAGAGAAAAGTGAGGGCATTGAGATCTGAAAATGTAAAACTTGAAAATTGTTTCTTCCTTCCAAGTTGGTGTAGCTTTCTTCTTTTTGAGGAAAATGACTTGTTATTTTTTTGGACCTCCACAGATGTGTCAATGCCAGTGTTACAGAAAACTAGTTTCAGGAAGAGTTTTAGTTTCCACTCATTAAAATGTCAGGGTTTAGGTGCTCAAGTAGCTTTACTAGCTTTTTGCTTTATTCCGTCTCTTGCGATGGAAAAGCCTAGGATTAGAGAAGTTTGCAGTCTTCTTTTCTCCTTCATAAGGTCATGCATGGGAAATTTTGAGTATGCAAAACCCTTCTGTGTTAGGCCAGTATCAATCCCTAATGCTTTCCTATCCTCTAGATGCCACCACTGGCAGAATGAAAGGGCTGAACTGATGGCCATTCATACTCTAACTCTACCCCTACATTAGACCTGATTACATGAGTAATGCTGTAACTGAAAGTATGACAAAGTTCATTCTCCCCCCACCTGCCTGTATCCTTTCACTTTCCTTCCTTTTTGCTGCTCTGATACAGTACAACCGAAGAACAAGGGGAAGCATCTGGGTCCACAGTATTAGGGAAACTACCTTTGCATGTCAAAAGATGTGGTTTGGAGGAAAGAGCTTGAAAGAACATTTTAGCTGTGGGTAGAAGGATGTTGGCAATCTTTTCTTATTATTTATACCTTAGCATGAAGTTAGGAATGAGCACATTCACTATGGAAAGCTGTACTTTTTTGGCAGATCCATTGTTAAAGCCTCACAACACAAGTAGCAATTTTCTTATTCTAGCATTTATATGTAGCATATGTCATGTTTCTCAGGAGTGTTTTGCTCTGTAGAAAACCTCTTAGATAATATAGGAAAGGTCACATGTTTTACCTTGACCTCAGAAGTAATGTGATTCAAATGATGTGTGTAGACCTGTGTAGAGGCTTTTTTCATTATTATGTTAAGAAATACAAATGCTATAATTGTCAGTTTTGTTCAGATTTTACATTTATGTATTTAAAATACATAAATTTCTGGGAAGTATGAATAATTTAATTGGAGGGGGTGTTTAAACTGAATTGGACAAGGAGAAAGAGACTCAAGCTTAGAGGTAAGAATAGATGAAGGCTTATGCACAATAAGGGAAACAGACCGAGTAGCTCTAATGGAACCCAATAATAATTTTCATAAAACGTACAAAGGAAAACAGGCCACAAATCACACAATCTTGGCTTCAATATACAAATGCCAGGAGTATGGGAAACAAACAAGAAGAATCGGAAATCTTAGTTTCTTGGCCCTTCTAAGAAATTCCTGGCTTGTGTGGCTAATAATTTTCTCCTACAAAAACTGGAGGAAGAAACTGGAAAATTAGCTATCTTGGACTTGATTCTAACCAAAAGAGATAACTTGGTAGAAGGAGTGGCAGTAAGGGGAGCTCTGAAGGAAAGTGACCATGTTCTACTGGAGTTCTTGAGTTTTTTTAAAAAGGAAATTCTAAAGACACAATTATCAACAACATGATAAAAAGGTGGAAGGTAGAATAAAAAAGACTAAAGTGGCTTCACAAAAAGCGCAGAGAAAGCCTGAGCAAAAAAAGGATGCATATACGAAGTCAAAGGAAGGCCACGGCACAAAAGAAGAATACAGACAAGTAGCAAGGAATTGCTTGGGAGTGCTCCAACGTTGGAGGCAGCTGAGAGAAAATCTGTCAGATATACTTTGATTTTGATCCCTGCATTGAGCAGGGGGTTGGACTTGATCTCCTTATAGGTCCTCTCCAACTCCATTATTCTATTATTCTAGATTGATTGTTGTTACTGGAAACTATACAATATCTCACTGAAGGCACAAAGAGTAGAAGATCTAAAGAGGAGAAACAGTAATCAGTCTGCAAAAGGAAAATATCAAAGCTTTTAAAAAGTCATTCTTAAAATATTACCTCTTGATTCTAGATGCATTTTTCAAAAACCCAAGCTGATTCTACATGACCATTATAATCAACAGGAACAGAAGCAAAGCAACTAGAAGTAGGAGGACAAGAAGTTATAGGTGATTTCATGATTTCATATGATTTTTTTATATGGGATCCCCAGCAAAACAACATCAAATCATAGATCCCATCTGTGCCCACAGTACCAATCCAAGATATGCCTGGGTCCAATGTTTTTGTGGTTTCGGATGATCTTAGATATAAAAACCATGGGGATCCATGGGGAAAGTTTCTCAAGGAACTGGAGCTCAAAGGGAAGGATGGTTCCTCCTCCATATCCTCTGCTGGCTTGCTCTCGAGGTGGAGGGTTTGGGTTTCCTGCGTCTGGGGGAGGGGCACTGTCACATTCCCAGGGGTTTCAAGAGCAAAGTCCGATAAGCCAGTCCAATATCAAAAGTTCAGAGGATGCAGAGCCGATACTAAAATGCCAAAGCCAAATCACAAACCATAAGCCAAGGTCAGGGTCCAAAGCCAAATCACACAACATAGTCCAGGGTCAGAGTCCAAAGTCAAGGGTGCAGAGAACAAGCTTCAAGTTAGTCAGGAGCGTGGATGCGAGCCAGAGATTTGACTTGTTGCTTCCACGAGCTTCCCAGCTGTCTGGGAGCTGATTATATAGCAAAACAGTCATTGAACTGCTGGAAGCCTTTCATCTGTCAAAACTCAGGACTAACTGACCTGATGTTTCTGCGGGCAGCATTGTGTCATAATTCTTTGCCAAAGTCTAGCCCTCACCCTGGCTACTGGAGGAGGAGAATCTGGTGACATTTATTTCACTGCCTTGCATAATAAATGTCTAGCCCCAATTTTACTCTTCAACAAGTTCCCACCAAGGCCTTTTATATTTTGTAACCCAAGGCAACTGAACTAATGTCCTGAAGTTCTGTTAGTGGGAAACTGGAACCGTGATATATTAACGTATGGGTTGAAAGAAAATTATCAAAAGATCCTCAAGCTTTCTGTGAAAGTTTTAAAAACTCAGAAAAGCCATTAGGAATGGATTTGACTTTGTTTAAAATTCACTGAAAATCTTGATCTTATGTAAATTTTTAAAGTATAGAAATGCTCTTCTCTTTTTGCAGCTGGTCCCAACAGTGGCTGAATGCCTCACAAACTGGAATATTGCACTGATTGCAAAAGTGTTTGGGATTCAGGATAGCAACTGCTGTAAAAGTAGCTCACTACAGTACAGTATATGATATCATTGTTCCCCATTTTGCAAATGGCAGATTAATGACCTTGGATCAAACTGTCAAAGAAACCCCAATGTAAAAAAAAATACTTTTCTCACTTAGCAGAGGAGAAAGACATATAATCCTGTAGTCTTCCTATGATGAGAGATCCCTTGTTCTTCATGTAATGTTGATCAAAACCATTTTAAATGAAATTAGAGGGAAAGCCTACAATATGTCTGATTTCATTAGTGCCGACACAATTGCCTGCCTCCTTTCAACAGCACAACAGCACTTAACTAAATAACACTATTCCCCAGGCTGACGCGTACCAGAACCAGTCAGCCTGCTGCATGGAAGGGTCAGGATAGAGAAGATCTTGTGTGTCACATGCATAACAACTCTTTTGATGGGAGCCATGATCAGTACTAGTTAGTTTTCCCAAATAATGGAATGAGATGGACCAATTAATACAAGGCAAAGGAGTACTATAGATCTATAGTACATGTACATTAAATGATGTATCCTTGACAAATCTACATTTTGAACCCCTGACTGAATTCAGGCTGTTGGATTACGTGGGAAGGTGGAATCAAGTGTGCTTATCTACAGACTGAGGTGCAAGAATGGGCACACAAAAGCCTTGCGCATTGCAGGAAGCTGATGGCATTCCATGTCTCAGTAACAACATTGGAAACCTTATCACTACTTAACAGCAATCACCATCAGTATTCCTCCTTCCATTGGAAAAAAAATGCCAATATCTTTGCTGGATGTTTGGCTTTTGTAGTGCAGCTTCTTACAGATAAGGGCATACCGTTCTTCATCTGTACGATGTTCTAATTTACTTTTTAAAACCTGTAGAAATGATGGCTTAAATTCAACATCACACCAGTATATAACTTTTAGAGCAACAGGGCTCATGTTCCTTTCCTCTTTTCTTTAGCCTTCCACATGCCACCTGAAAACCTGCTGTGAAAAAATTCCCAGTCCTCTGGAGCCGGTTTTTTAGGTGCAGTACAGGGGAAATCTATCCCCTCCTGTTTCTTCTGACTTTTTTCAACAGAACAACCAATACAATACAAAGTAGTTTCTAGAAGCCCAGCAGTTATAAGGCCCTGTACATGACAGATAACAAAGTAATTGACAACACAGAAACAATGTAAATCAGGATTCTGTCTTTGCCTGGTTCTGCTAGGCCTCACAGGATATACCTGCCATCGTCGTCGTTTAGTTGTTTAGTCGTGCCTGACTCTTCGTGACCCCATGGACCAGAGCATGCCAGGCTCTTCTATCTTCCACTGCCTCCCAGACTTGTGTCAAATTCATTCTGGTAGCTTCGATGAAACTGTCCAACCATCTCATCCTCTGTCGTCCCCTTCTCCTCTTGCCTTCACACTTTCCTAACATCAAGGTCTTTTCCAAGGAATCTTCTCTTCTCATGAGATGGCCAAAGTATTGGAGCCTCAGCTTCAGGATCTGTCCTTCCACTGTTGCTTCCTGTCCCACATATAGATTTCTGAGGAGACAGATAAGGTGGTCAGGCACTCCCATTTCTTTAAGGACTTACCATAGTTTGCTGTGGTCCACACAGTCAATGAAGCAGAAGTAGATGTTTTTCTGGAACTCTCTGGCTTTCTCTATAATCCAGCACAAGTTAGCAATTTGGTGTCTAGTTCCTCTGCCCCTTCGGAATCCAGCTTGTACTTCTGGGAGTTCTTGGTCCACATACTGCTGAAGCCTACCTCGGAGGATTTTGAGCACAACCTTGCTAATGTGTGAAATGAGTGCAATTGTACGGTAGTTGGAGCATTATTTGGCACTGCCCTTCCTTACGACTGGGATGTAGACTGATCTTTTCCAGGCCTCTGGCCACTGTTGAGTTTTCCAAACTTGCTGGCATATTGAATGTAGCACCTTAACAGCATCATCTTTTAAGATTTTAAATAGTTCAACTGGAATGCCATCACCTTCACTGGCCTTGTTGTTAGACAAGCTTTCTAAGGCCCACTTGACTTCACTCTCCAGGATGTCTGGCTCAAGGTCTGCAACCACATTATCTGGGTTTTCTGGGATATCCAAAGCTTTCTGGTATAATTCCTCTGTGTATTCTTGCCGTCATCGTTGAGTCATTTAGTCATGTCCGACTCTTCGTGACCCCATGGACCAGAGCACGCCAGGCCCTCCTATCTTCTACTGCTTCCCGGAGTTGTGTCAAATTTGTGCTGGTTGCTTCGCAAACACTGTCCAGCCATCTCATCCTTGGTCGTCCCCTTCTCCTCTTGCCATCACACTTTCCCAACATCAGGGTCTTTTCCAGGGAGTCTTTTTTTCTCATTAGATGGCCAAAGTACTGGAGCCTCAGCTTCAGGATCTGTCCTTCCAGTGACCACTCAGGGTTGATTTCCTTTAGAATTGATAGGTTTGTTCTCCTTGCAGTCCAGGGGATTCTCAAGAGTCTCCTCCAGCACCACAATTCAAAGGCATCAATTCTTCGGCGGTCTGCTTTCTTTATGGTCCAGCTCTCACTTCCATACATCACGACAGGAAAAACCATAGCTTTGACTATGCGGACTTTTGTTGGCAAGGTGATGTCTCTGCTTTTTAAGATGCTGTTGAGGTTTGTCATCGCTTTCCTCCCAAGAAGCAGGCGTGTTTTAATTTCGTGGCTGCTGTCTCCATCTGCAGTGATCATGGAGCCCAGGAAAATAAAATCTGTCACTGCCTCCATATCTTCCCCTTCTATTTCCCAGGAAGTGATGGGACCAGTGGCCATGATCTTAGTTTTTTTGATGTTGAGTTTCAGACCGTTTTTTGCACTCTCCTCTTTCACCCTCATTACAAGGTTCTTTAATTCCTCCTCACCTTCTGCCATCAGAGTGGTGTCATCTGCATATCGGAGGTTGTTGATATTTCTTCCGGTAGTCTTAATTCCGGCTTGGGATTCCTCCAGTCCAGCCTTCCGCATGATGTATTCTGCATATAAGTTGAATAAGCTGGGGGACAATATACAGCCTTGTCGTACTCCTTTCCCAATTTTGAACCAATCAGTTGTTCCATGACCAGTTCTAACTGTTGCTTCCTGTCCCACATATAGGTTTCTCAGTAGATAGATAAGGTGGTCAGGCACTCCCATTTCTTTAAGAACTTGCCATAGTTTGCTGTGGTCCACACAGTCAAAGGCTTTTGCATAGTCAATGAAGCAGAAGTAGATATTTTTCTGGAACTCTCTGGCTTTCTCCATAATCCAGCACAAGTTAGCAATTTGGTCTCGAGTGCCTCTGTCTCTTCGGAGTCCAGCTTGTACTTCTGGGAGTTCTTGGTCCACATACTGCTGAAGCCTACCTTGGAGGATTTTGAGCATAACCTTGCTAGCGTGTGAAATGAGTGCAATTGTGCGGTAGTTGGAGCATTCTTTGGCACTGCCTTTCTTTGGGATTGGGATGTAGACCGATCTTTTCCAATCCTCTGGCCACTGTTGGGTTTTCCAAACTTGCTGGCATATTGAATGTAGCACCTTAACAGCATCATCTTTCAAGATTTTAAATAGTTCAACTGGAATGCCATCACCTCCATTGGCCTTGTTGTTAGCCAGGCTTTCTAAGGCCCACTTGACTTCACTCTCCAGGATGTCTGGCTCAAGGTCAGCAACTACATTGTCTGGGTTGTCCGGGATATCCACATCTTTCTGATATAATTCCTCTGTGTATTCTTGCCACCTCTTCTTGATGTCTTCTGCTTCTGTTAGGTCCCTCCCATTTTTGTCCTTTATTATGTCCATCTTTGCGCGAAATGTTCCTCTAATATCTCCAATTTTCCTGAACAGATCTCTGGTTTTTCCTTTTCTGTTATTTTCCTCTATTTCTTTGCATTGTTCATTTAAGAAGGCCCTCTTGTCTCTCCTTGCTGTTCTTTGGAAGTCTGCATTCAATTTTCTGTAACTTTCCCTATCTCCCTTGCATTTTATTTCCCTTCTCCTCTCTGCTATTTCTAAGGCCACGTTGGACAGCCACTTTGTTTTCTTGCATTTCCTTTTCTTTGGGATGGTTTTTGTTGCTGCCTCCTGTACAATGTTACAAGCCTCTATTCAAAGTTCTTCAGGCACTCTGTCCACCAAATCAACTTCCTTAAATCTGTTCTTCACTTCCACTGTGTATTCATAAGGTATGTGATTTAGATTATACCTGACTAGCCCAGTGGTTTTTCCTACTCTCTTCAGTTTAAGTTTGAATTTTGCTATGAGAAGCTGATGATCAGAGCCACAATCAGCTCCAGATCTTGTTTTTGCTGACTGTATAGAGCTTCTCCATCTTTGGCTGCAGAGAATATAATCAATCTGATTTCGGTATTGCCCATCTGGTGATTTCCATGTGTAGAATTGCCTCTTGTGTTGTTGGAAAAGAGTGTTTGTGACGACCAGCTTGTTCTCTTCACAAAACTCTATTAGCCTTTGCCCCGCTTTGTTTTGAACTCCAAGGCCAAACTTCCGTGTTGTTCCTTTTATCTTGACTCCCTACTTAGCATTCCAATCCCCTAGACCGATTGCTGCCTTGTCATGGCGAAGGGGCTTGAGTAGCTCAGGGAAGCTATGGGCTATGCCGTGCAGGGCCAACCAAGATGGACAGGTCATAGTGGAGAGTTCTGACTAAACGCAATCCACCTGGAGTAGGAACTGGCAATGCCACTCCAGTATCTTTGCCAAGAATACCCCATGAACAGAAACAAAAGGCTAAAAAAAAAATACCTGCGTAATCAGACGCAAGTGCTGAATCAGGTCAAGAAGACCAATGTGGAAGGCATTTAATTTCTACACAGCTTCAGGTGTGAGAAAACTCAGAATAGAGCAGGAGGAAAAAGCTTAAATGATAGCATTTAGGAGCTGGCAGTAATGCAGTAATTGTGCTTCTTAGCAATTGTTATGCCCTTGGCCAGAAAGCTGAAGCATTATATACTGTACTCTGGCTTGTGTAGCAATTTTGAAATAATCCCCGCCCTCCACCAAAAATATGAAGGCTGCACCCAAACACTCTAAATGTCATTATATTTTATTGCATATTTCCACCTAACACGAAAAGATTCATCAACTGTTAATCAACCATGTATTTTAATATAGAAGTGAAGGTAATGAAAAAGAAATGGCAATTTCAGAAAATGACATGGTCCTTTCAGCCTACAGATATTGGATGAGGTCATTAAGAAGACCTGAAATCTACCATCCCCCTTCATTCTCCTTTGCTAGCCATTCTTCATCACAATCCTTTCTGGCAAAAGGTCAGCTCCTTATGGAGCTTGCCAATGGAGGATCCTGGTTCATCCTGCTTTCTATTTGTGGCATACCATCAATAGGCTTTATTCTACCTTTTAAAACATTCTGGGAGAACTCTTGAGTGAAAAACATGTTTAGCCATGCTGAGAGAAGGTTATTCCCAGAACCGCTAATGCATAAGTAAGTTGTCATTACTGTCATATACAAATAACCACTGTTGCAAGATTATTTATTGCACATTCCTCTCCTCACTTCTAGCTCAAAAGCAACATTCACGTCTGTTTACAATTTTTTGAAAATTACCATTATGTAGAAAGAATGATCTAAAATATAAACCAATACAAGTAGTATGAAGCATGTTCAGGAGACAATGGAGCAACTTGCCTTTTGTCTGCCTTGAAATTGTTGATACTTTTTTTCCTGAAAATAGCTCTCATTGTGTTTTGTCTAAAATTTATAAGATTCTGACTTACGTTTCTCATGGAGGTGCTATGCATGATGATCACCCCCTTGTCTTCTGAGCACGTGTAAGATCAAAGTGGCGTTGATCTGGAGCAGTGGGTGCTGAACCAACCCAAAACCCAGGGTGTCTGATCCAAACATTCATACATACTCAGTTTCCAGCATGCACCAGCATGACTCAGCTGTGCAAACCAGGAAGCAAAAATTCACAAAGCTAGATTCCTTCACAAAGCACATCAGCCTTGCAAGGTAGTACTGACACCAAATAAACTCAACACCAAAGAAGATGAAGGATGGATTTAGCACCAGGGTTCCCCATGTAGTGATTAGGTTTCAATGTGGAGACAGTTCTCAATTTACTGAGAAATAGAAAAGGACAAAAATATATCAAAATGCCAGTGAAAAGTAAAAAAGGAATAAAGTCAACAGTACAGAAAATGTGAGGGAGGGGGAGAAGTAGCAAGTCACAACAAAAAAACCCCAGTAAAGCTGCCTTTCTGTCCTATACTTAATTCTCACAGAGTACAGCATTGTTTCAGAAGATGAACAGCGCACCTCAGAGTAAAAGCATGACAGGATAACAACTGGGCACAGTATCCTCCTAAAAAGTATGTCAAGTCAACAGATGTAAATCTAAGCCTCTTTTTAGACATTAAAAGACACTTTTAGACACTTATAGACATTTCCATTTGTTCAACCAATCAGATCTCATCCTTCTTCAAAGATTCACAAAGGCAGGTAAAGTCTCTTGTGCCTCTATCCCTTTATTTTACCTGGACCCAATTTTTCATTAGCACATTACTACTGTGCCCTTTTCAGTGTTTGTATTTCACTTGACACCTACTCTGTGAAGCGATTAACTATTCCCATATTTCTGGTGGGGTTTAAAGCAGGAGGTAGTGAAATAGTGATGCCTCTTGGTTGTGCAATGTCTCTATGGTAGGTATGAAGTTCATATCCCTGCCTGTTTCTTTGCTTGTGGGAGTATACTGTCTGATGTCGAAAATTTAGTATGTAGTTCTGAGCCATGGGTTGGGCTCATCATGGCTGTACACCGTTAAAAGTTTGGAATCATAGAATCTCAACTTTAATTGCTACCCGTTTGAGTGTCCACTTGCAACTTGAAGTTGTATACTCCAGAGGGAGATTTACCACCTTATCTACATTTTGTGAGTACTGTGCCACTCTCGAGACGACTCCATGGGTTTTAGAACCAAATGGTTATTTTAGCCTTGATTTCTTACATATATGTGTGTTATTCCAGCCACCAGACTCCATTGATTCTCTTTAACACTGTGCATGGTTAAAAGGTCATGTGATCCATAAGTACCTGCCATGAAATGTGAATTGTCTCTAGATTTCTTCACCCAGTGACATATAAGTTGATTTATTGGTATGTAAGATTTGGTACTTTTGAAAAAACAACATTGTATGGCAACTTGGAGCTGGTGTGTACCAAGGATCATGTAATTTATCTACTTGCAAAGTGCTTGAGGATATCTAGCAGAATGGGATGCATGGGATGAAAAGTTCCAGAATCTCATGGGAATTGCAGTGTAGAAGAGTAATTTTTCCAAACTCTGTGTGACTAGAATATTATGATCATATACATAAACAAACTTGCAGTAATGATTCTTTTGGTCTTAATTGGTGGTTCAAGTAAGTGACAATAATAGACATATACAAGATGTTCATAAGGAAGATACCCCATGAGGGAAGAAAAATTCATCTCTTTGCTTGTATTCTTTTTATTTTGGAGTTCAGGATAATGGAGATGAGTATTTTCATTACCCATTTCATAACAGGAAGCAGTCTTATGGCCCCTTGGCTTGTGTAGCCTAGTAATTTTGAGATAGACTCCAATGTTTTGGGCAGGATTCTTTCATAACCCTGCCTTGAGATGCTAGAGTTTGAACATGAGACCTTTTGAAGACTCCAGCCTGCTTCCTGTTCTTTCAAGCTTAATTTGTTTCTGTTGCCTCTCATCTGCATTCTCATTCTTGTTTGAATAGTTGTATAATGGAAAGAATTACCTTTCAGTAAAATAGTTTGAAAAATCCAGTATGAACTCTTGTCTTAGTCTTAGAGAACAGTGTTATAACCAATCACCAGTAGCAGGAGGAGGCCTGGTAGTTTTCTCTAAGCATTGGTAGAAACATGTTCTTTACCTTCTCTGGACTATGCACAGATTTTCAGATTTCCTATCTGTGCCTCTGAGTAGAGCCAGCCTTGGGCAAACTGCACAGTCTCAGGGCACCCCCTGAAAAAGAGAATGATAAATAATTTCTGAGCATTTACCAGAGAAATGCTGAAAAGGGTCACCGTAAGTCAGAATTGACTTGCCGGCACATAAGAACCCTGTTTAGGAAGTACTGCCCATAGGTATGATCAAATTCTCGGGCTTAATTCTTAAGCTTCTAGTTAAAGGAACTAAATTAGCTGTCTTCAGAAGGAACCTGTATTTGAGATACCAGATAGCTGTTTTAAGTCTGTGTAGCATGTAGTGGGTGAAGTAGTTTTGTTTTCTTATACAGGACACATAGGGCCATTTTTTACATGTGCTAGAATACGTCATAGGGGACATGGTGGTGCTGCGGGTTAAACTACAGAAGCCTCTGTGCTGCGAGGTCAGAAGATCAGCAGTCATAAGATCAAAACCACATGACGGAGTGAGCTCCCATCACTTTGTCCCAGCTCCTGCCAGCCTAGCAATTCGAAAGCATGTAAATGCAAGTAGATAAATAGGTACCACCACGGTGGGAAGGTAACGGCGTTCCGTGTCTAGTCGTGCTGGCCACATGACCATGGAAAATGTCTATGGACAAACAGTGGTTCTATGGCTTGGAGACGGGGATGAGCACCGCGCCCTAGAGTTGGACACAACTGGACTAAATGTCAAGGGGAACCTTTACCTATTGTGCCCAGCCCAGTGTGGTGTAGTGGATAGATTAGCATATTAGGATTCTGGAGAACAGGGTTCAAATCCCCACTTGGCCATGGAAACTCACAGACGTAGCAAAACTGGTAAAACCACTGCTTATATATCTCACCTACCTTGAAAGCTCTGAGGGTTGCCGTGGGGCATAGCAAGAGGAGGGAAAGCAAAAAAACCCGAATAATGAATTGATTAGTTGTTTGTTGGTGGGGAATTCATGGTTCATGGGTTATCAAGTTTGTAGTGGCTGGGGGATCACCTCCCTTTCCCCTCCTCTTGCTATGCCCCCTTGACGACCCACAAACCAAGAGGAAACCCCATTTTGGTCCCCATGTCTAGTTTAGATGTCTATACCGACAACTCAATATAGCAAGTGGAATGGCAAAACACACCATGGCACTCTATTCTGGCAAGGCTCAAAAAGCATTGCCTTTAGAGCAGTGGTCCCCAACCTTGGGCCTCCAGATGTTCTTGGACTACAACTCCCAGAAGCCTTCACAACCACTTCTGCCAGCTAGGATTTATGGGAGTTGAAATCCAAGAACATCTGGAGGCCCAAGGTTTGGGACCACTGCTTTAGAGGGTCTGTCACTGCTACCTGGTGCCACTCTGATGGAGTTACTTTGAGGAAAATGTGTTCATATGTTGCTGGAGAGAATTTAAGGACAGAGGAATGTATATACCCACATGGTGGCTCTGTCAATCAGTGCAACAATTTTGGCTTGAAGTTTTCTACCTGTTTCCCGAAAATAAGACCTAACCTGAAAATAAGCCCTAGTAGGATTTTTCAGGATGCTTGTAATATAATCCCTACCCCCACCCCCGCAAATAAGCCCCAGTTAAGTGAAACCCTGCTCTCCACCATTGTGCAGCAACCAGAAGAAGATGTCATGACTTTATTTGAATAAACATAGATGGTTATAAATGAAAAAAATAAAACATCCCCTGAAAATAAGCCCTAATGCAGTTTTTGGAGCAAAAATGTATATAAGACCCTGTCATATTTTTGAGGAAACACAATATGAGAATGGTGAGAAATGGAACAAAACAAAAATCTGAAATTCTTTTGGGACTATAACTGCAATTCTTTGGGTGCAACTTTAAATCTTCAAAATATAGCTTTAATAATTTTCCTTTCCCAAGGGCCCATATAGTAATTGCTTAAAATTGGAGGAGTGATCAAACATTGATATTCACAAAATGAAATGCAACAGCACTTAGTTCACCTAATAATTAGTATATCAAATCTGTGTTTAATGAACAGTTAGAAGCCAATATATACTATATATATTTGTAAAATCTCTTCATTCTTTATGAATATCCAGATTCAAGCAAATTACTCAGGATCTACCTGTGACACATTCTGACATACTGGAAGATGTTTCAAAGTGATAAGATTTTGTTTAAACCCTTTATGAAACTTCTTGTAATTCCTTTGATTTTATTAATAAATTCTATTTTTTTCTTTCTTTTTTAAAAAATGAAAAAAGGAGATACAGCTATAGACACAGGAGTCAGCAGCTAAAAGCAAAGTATAAAAGCACTTTTCTAATCTAACAATGCTGTATCAACAAATGCTTTTCATCATCCATACTGTATATGTTTTTAGAATCATAATATGATAATAATAGAATCAGCCAGATACATATACAGGAACTGCTCTTTTTAAAAAATAGTTTAGCGTGAACTATTTTATGATGTAAAACCAGTTAGTGTAATGACTTTGTTTGTTTAATAAGAGGACAACATTTTAATTCATTTTAAAAAAGAGACGAAGAAGAAGCCTAGACACTATCTTCATCAGTGGGATCTAAAGAAACTGTGGGCAGAACAGAGAAGCATTGGCTTTCCGTCCAGTCTCAAAAGATTGGTGTGCACATCTTGCAGTTCTCACATTTTTTATAGGAAAACCACACTTTGATGTCTTTGTGGTTTTGTAATCATCATCATCATCATTTTATTATTATTTATTATTTTATTTATTTGATTTGTATCCCGCCTATCTGGACTACCAGACCACTCTAGGCAGCTATCATCATCATCATCATCATCATCATCATCACCATCATCATCACCTTCTTGTTGCCATACCTATCACACAGATGTCCCTTTTAATCAGAACTGCTCTTTAACCAGATGTACCATTTCTAGCAGTAATATTTGTCAAGTCTTCAGAGAAATGAAGCATCTCCCTCAACACACTTTAATTTCAGTGTCAAATGGTAAGGTGAGAAAGAGTGAAATGGGAGGCCGGACATTCTTGCTGCAGCACAAACAGTTGAAACAGTAACAAAGGAAACAGAGATAAATACCTGCCAAATACAGCTTTGTGAACCGATTTTCTCCATTCTTTTCAGCCCTATATTGCATCGGTTAGAATGATGACTCATTCATTCACAACCCTGTACAGAACCAAACATTTGAATCATCCTGCGGGCCTTCTTCTCTCTCTCTCAATCCCTCTCTCAGGTTTCCTGTTTCATTCACATTCCAAACTGGCTGCTATGAAGTCATTCATTGATTAACACTGTCACAGGCAACAGAATTTGAATTGCCCTTTTTATATTATATTGTTCAATATCCTATTGGCTAATGGGGGAGGGTCATCTCAGGCTTCAGGTCAGCTGGCATATGTAATATAACTCTCTATTGGAAAAGCCCGAGTTTGCATTAAATACAGAGTAGTTAAAAGAATACAGCTGAAAATCCAGAGCTTAGAATTAAAAAATGTTAGGAACAGTTATCTGCCTAATTGTCTGGGAGAATCTGTGGCCTTTGTTTACAAGAAATTAATAATATTCATCATTGTAGAATAGACAAGGTTGCTATTTAAGGTTTGATTCCACCCCCCCCCCCCGAGAAAGAGGAGGTGAATGGAAGAATAGTTGGGGTGGTATTGTGGGAGCCATAACGTTGAAATGCTAATGTTGTTTCATTAAAATAAATTGTGAAGGCTGAGATAAAATCAGTATCCTCAAAGTATAATTTCTTTAAATACCTTTTGCTCAAGATTCCCCTCTAGGCAACTTTTCATCAGTCTTCATTTAAAAAGTAGCATTAAATTTTACTAAAGAGTCCCCATTAAGCTGGTAACTTTCTTCAAAGAACAGGCAGGCTTAGGGGGAAATGTGAAACATTAAAATTGATGGGAGATTCACTCACAAAGTCATTTTTTAAAAATAAACCTCACCATCTTCCCAACTGGTACAGAATGAATCATTTCCAGCATTTTTCCTAACCTGATAGATGCTTATTTTGGGAAGTGGCACATAAATACTCAGCATTAAGGACAAGCATCATGTAACATTGGCAGGTTTGGGAGGAAACTTTTCTAGCTGGCTTTGAAATATAATACAGAGCAGCTCTATCTACTGAACCAGCCTTGTTCTTTTCGATCAAGTTTTAGGGGGAATTTGAGCCTAAGTGTGAAACAAACTATCCACATGAATTTTGAATAACAACCAGTATAGATTATGAACTTCTGCACTCAATGCAATTGCACACTGTTGCAATCTGTTTATTGACAAAAAGCTGTGCAATTTGGAAGCACTCAGAGCCTGCTTTTCAAATAAAATGAGAAAGCAGATTCCCTCACATGCATCCCAACCATGATTGAAGACGCATGCAGCTAGGCAGAAGTACTGTAGAAAGTTAACAAGGTAGGCTTAGTACCAGGGCCGGACTGGGACCAAAAATTGGCCCTGGCATTTAGAGCACACAGGCCCACCGGCTGTGGGGACACAGGCCCACCTGGCTTTGGGCCAGGATTGGCCCTATGGACCCCTGAAATGCACCGGGGGGATTTTGAGCGAGGTGCTCTCGCCATCAGCCTGGCCTACCTCACAGGGCTGTAGGGAGGAGGATAAAACTTGGGAGGGAGCCGAGGATATGAACGAAACGAATAAACAGAACCTCCCTGTGCAAGAGGAGTGTATCTTTTCTGCCGCAGCGCATCCTAAGGAGCAGGATAAGAAGGCAACTCGTATCTAAAGCGGGGTTGTGACATTCTCAGGGGACGGTGAAACAAAGACAGCGTAGCCCAGCTCTGATGAGGAAATTTTCACTTAAAAAAAAACTGGCCAGGAAAGTTGATCTTCCCGGGACCAGGTCAGGATCCCTCCGGTCGAGGCTGGGCTTGCCGACGAAACTTCAGCCCAGCCTCGTCAGAGGGGCTTTCCTGGGAGGCAGCATGGCCACCCCTGCCCGGGAGGAGAGGCTTTCTCGGCTTCCAGTTTCTGATCGGCCCTCCTCACCTCTTCCAGTCCCCCCCTCTTTTCCCCGTCCTCGCCCCCTTCCTCCACCTCCTCCCCTCTCCGCCCCCCGGCTTTCCCTCCTCGCCCGCCCGCCCAGGGAAGGCCGGCCGAGGTGCCCGCTCCCCCAGCAGCACGCTTCCCTTTGGAGAGGCCAAGGGCGCCCGGAGAAGGCGACGCGCCTGGGCACCGTGCGCTCTCGGCCACCTGGGCGCCCGGGCAGCGGGCCAGGCCGGGCCGGGGTG